>NC_139646.1:15617650-16125150 GCF_964638095.1 Poromitra crassiceps
CCAAAATGAAACAAAAAACGTTAGTGTTTTAACTGCAACAACAACACTACACAGAGCATAAGAACAACCAAGACAGAAGAAGTTATAGTAATAAAAAAAACGAGAAAACACAAAAATAAATGCAGTATTTCAAGTACAATATAGGGCTGTTGGACTTCCTGACAAACAGCAATTTGTGTTGCATTGTGGCTGTGGTGAGTTTAGTCTACCAATAGAGGAAGGATATTAAATCCAAATGTACAAGAGACAAGTTTGTCATTCAAAGGGAATGGGATCAAAAAGAAATGAACGAGTGAACTGTGTGTTGCAAAAAATATATATATATCTGCTGGATGTTTTTCATTTCCAGGACAGGATATGACATGCACCATGGTGAAACAATTTGTAATTCTTGGTCAGGTGGTGTCCCGTGGTTGCTCAGAAGATGGCGCTATTCGACTAATTTGCTCTAGAGGGAGAGAGTGCAGTGCAGCCAGCGGTTTTGACTGACTCATCCACATGTTCTACTAATCTAATTCATAAACAATCCCGCATGAAAGACTTGTGCGGTGGACGTTTATCCACCGATGATGCGATGTCATTATAGGAACTGAACATTGGGAACTTATCTTTTTAAAAGAAAATACTGTCTTGCCACCTTTGCAGTGGGACTTATATTGTTTGTTTGCTTATTTATGTTATTAGTATTTATTTTCCTGGTCCTTTAGTTTTTTATATGCATATTTGTATGTAATTTTATTTTTGTGTGCAGAAGCAGATATGAGCATGCGCACTGCATCGGCTGTATGGGGACGGGGAGGACATCACGGAAAAACGTAGCAGCAGCAGCAGCAGCAGTAGTAGTGAGCACACACAAACCCCACGCTGAGATTTCATTTCTCTCCAACCTTGCGCTAAATTGCGCGACAAAACGGCTTCGCGACTATGCTCGACACGGCGTCCGAGACAGGGAGCACTTGACAGCCCCGGGCGAGGTGTGAGAGTCGGCGCCTAGCGGAGGTGGAAAATCCATTTCTTCATATGGGAGCAGCATGCGGGAAATGGTCGGAGGCTGCTGCGTGTGTTCAGACGAGCGAGGCTGGGCTGAGAACCCGCTGGTCTACTGTGATGGACACGGCTGCAGCGTCGCCGTGCACCAAGGTAACCTATACCGCTATTACCATGTAATAATAGCCTACAGCTACAGTGGAGGATGGGTAGTGTAGTGGTAGGCGTACAGTATAGTAGGGGAGGTGTGGAGGTAGGTCGCTGCCTACGTGCGTGCGTGTGTCTGTTTATGTGTGTGGGAGGGGTTGGGGGGTGTTTGTTGTTTCTTGTTGCCTTTTCACGCTGACACGATTCTAGACAGACAGGCAGGCAGGCCGACACCGACAGGGGGGGGGGGCAAAAGCGGGCTGACACCGGGCCTGATGATGGCGCCTAGCAGGTCCGGTTCGGATCCGTGGCCCTTTGGGTTCAAAGTGGCGACACTGTAGCCTACTGCGCGAGACGAGAGGCGTTTTGCGACAAACTACACACACAAGGTAATGTATCCAAAGCGGGCCTCACCGAACCGTTTTGGATAGATTGTTACCTTGTGTGTGTGTCCACATGCTTTGTTGTTGCTGGGTTGCACTGCAAAAGGCAGCTATTACAGGATCATATTTCTGGACTGGCAAATAAAGGAGAAAAAAGCTCCCATGGCTGTTCCTATAGACTACCTCAGTCTGGAGCTGCTCTAGTTTTTGCCGGCCTGACTTAACTCTTCCCTCCTCTCTGCCATGTTTGAAGCAGATATTTTTGTCCCTATAAAAGTCAGAGGTTTGAAATCATCAAGTGTCTTCACCACGCTAGAAGACACTTTGAATAAGAGTGTTTGGAGAGAGGCAGTATGGGTAGATTGCAGTGACGTTAACACTTGTGAGCTGTCTTCATGCACTCTGCTCATTGTGATGTGGTATACTTTAACTTTTGTGTTGAACAATTGTATTCGGCCATTCTCACTGAGATTACAAAACTCCTTTTCAATGGAAACTTGGCCAAGATCACAGAAGTAGAGAAAGTTAGAGACAGACAGGACAGCACAATATAAGACGTATAACAAAGCATAGAATACAATCCTACTATAAAGGAAGAAGGAAAAGTGTAGTGTAGCCTGGTTAAAACCATCCTGATTCTTGATTCACATGAGCGGATGGTTAACCAGGCTAGGAAAACTGTCCATCTGCATCCATTTTTCTCCTCAATGGGTATCTGAAACTGCACATGGGCATTGACATAGAAAGGGACTGGCAAAGATTCTTTCTATTTTCTCAAATTTAAGCTGTTTATTAGCATTTCTTTTGTAAGTCTGACTCTGCACGTAGTTGTGGCACGCACATCCCAGAGAGAAAAGGATGGTGAGAGAGCGAAAGATGGGCTCAAACTGGGGGAATGCATATGATTCATAGTAGAACGGGTGATACAGTATACTGCAAATAAACCTAAACATATCAATGTGTATGTAGTAAACTCATTGGAACCTTGAGGTATTATTATGATATTTACCTGCAATGTGTGTGTGTTGTGTGTGTGTGTGTGTGTGTGTGTGTGTGTGTGTGTGTGTGTGTGTGTCCCAGCATGCTACGGCATCGTCCAGGTGCCCACTGGGCCGTGGTTCTGTCGGAAGTGTGAGTCACAGGAGCGGGCGGCGCGCGTGGTGAGTAAAACCTGCTCCCACATATCATGCCATTACTCTGATGGTGCTGATGTTGCTGTTTGTTCAAGCTCAAGTCCGAGTCCTGGACTAATTCTCTGGACTCGTGACACGACTTGAGCACTGATGCCTCGGACTCGGACAAGGACTCGGGCATTCATGCATTCCAAATCGGAAGTTGGAGACGAGGACTCAGACGTGTGTTTTTGGTTTTTGTTAGTTCTTGTTGTAATAGGCCCTAATCATTTGGCATAAGGTATTGATAGCTATATCAATACCTTGACATTATTCAATTTTGTGGAAGGGTAGGCACATGTGTTCCACCTACATGCAGATTCACACTCATGTTCAGTAGCTACGGACTCTGACTCAGGTAATGAGGACTCAACTCAGACTGTGGTGACTCAGACTTGGACTTGGACTTGAACACTGGGGACTCAAACACTCGACTCGGACTTGAGATATAGTGACAGTCACTTGACTACAACAGTGGTTCAAACTCACAACATGCTCTCTGCTCTCTCTCTCCTGCCCCAGAGATGCGAGCTGTGCCCCCACAAAGATGGTGCCCTCAAGAGGACAGACAGTGGAAGTAAACACGCTGCCCCCTTTTTCACTCCGTCCACTACCCCTCCTCTCTTTCTGTCTTCGTCTCACTTCCCCAATCTCACGTATCTTCCAACATCTCTACTTCTCCATATATTTTGTATGCATTGTGCAGGGAGAGTATAAAATATGAGACCTGCTCTGACAAAATCAGTCTGATGTTGCACTGGCCCTTTTGTGTAGAAACGTGATTTTATGAGAAAATATTGATTTTGGCTGTTTTGGAATTTCACCAGATTTAGCAGAATAACGCCTTGGCTTTCATTCTGTGTGAATATTGTGAAATTTGAATGATAAATATAGTTTGGAAACAGTCAAGACATAAAGGGGGTGTATCTCACTCAGTCTTTGGAGTACAAAGATAATGTTGATATCACCAGAAAGCTTACATTCTCCTCTTTCCAGCAGCGTATAAAAGCCAAAATGTGTTTCCGGGCAGATTTTGATAGAGCAGGTCACATGTTACGAACAGGTCTCTCCGTGAATTAGACGGCCGACTTGAATCGGTGAAAAGTGCACTTCATTCATAAAGAGGAGATGGAGATGAAGGAAAGGAGACGGGTTCAACAAGTACTTCCTTTCAACCTTGTGACAGCTGAGACAGATTGTGCATAAAGGGAGTGAAACTCAGTATTAATTACCTATGCTTTCCATATGGACGGACATAGACAAGATCCTATTGTACCCCCTTATCATGAGACTAGGAGATATAAGATAGAGCCTGGTTACTCTGACTCTGGTCAGAGGACGGCACCGTTTGCTTTGCTATGATGCACTTCTCTCCATGCAGCGTGTATCATTGAAGTGAACACTTAATCAACTGACGGCAAACTTAGTAAACTTTAGTAAGTTAAGGAAGTAAGTTCCCCATTCATTTACTCCATAGACATTTTGAAAAATCCTTATAACAGGTTTTAAGGCTGGAACCTGTCACTTTTTCCAAAAATAAAGTTTGAACGAACTTTAACTGCCCCTCAATTTGTTCGAATATATCCAAAGTTAATTGGTTAATTCCGCCCCCCCCCCCCCCCCCCACCCTCTCTGCCCTGCAGCCACATAAAAATTACATTATGGAGGTCTTTTCTCTTTGATGCCTTAACGACCAGCTGGCTAGTGTTGTGATTGTCCGCACCTGGCTTTGTTGTTGTCGGATTTGGCCCAGCGCAAGGAAATGCTACAGTGGTGCACCCTCTGCTGGATCATCAATGAATTACATTTTAAAAAAATCCCCCCGCCGCAAAAAAAACAATATTATTATTATTATTTTAATTCGGATGGGTCAATTACATAGCGTACGTCCCCCCCTCCCCCACATTCGAAGTTACATTCGAATTTCGATAAAAAAATGACAGCTCTAGAACCAAGCCAACCCCGTGACCTACTGAATCGTGAGTGACCATAAAACATTTGGTTTGAGCAAGAACAAAAAATAACAACAGGGGGGGGGGATCGAACGATTCAGTAGGTCACGGGTTGGCTTGGTTCCAGCCTTAAAACTCGTGATATAAGGACTTTTCTAAATGTCTATGGAGAAAATGAATGGGGAACTTACTTCCGGGGCAATGACGTCACGAAAAAGTCACGTGACAGTTGAGCTCTATTACAACATTATTCATCAGTGGTCCTAAGATTTGGGATCTTTGTGTGCGTTTGCATATTTGTGCACGTGGCTACCGGAGCATGTTTCTCTGTTAACCGCCACTGGTGTCTCCTTCAGGCTGGGCCCACGTTGTGTGTGCGCTCTACATCCCTGAGGTGCAGTTTGCCAACGTCCTCACGATGGAGCCCATCGTCCTGCAGTACGTTCCCCATGACCGATACATCAAGGTACAGACACACACACACACACACACGCATTAGGGGTGGAACGCTTCACAAAAGTCATGGTACAGGTTCGGTTCGATACGACAGAGTGGTGTGTCACTGTTCTGTATGTTTTCGATACAGCAAAAAAAAAAAGTCGATATGCCAGAGAAATGTCATTGTTTTTTTTTATATTTAATTTATTTTACTTATTTATTTAATTATTTTCACAGTCGTTTGTTTTTAAATTTACAACAATGTTTTTGAACACCTTTCATCTTTTTCGTCTCAGTTTTAGTTTCCCATGATATCCTTGTAGAAGACTTGCACAGTTCAGTAGTGAAAGACTTGTTGTACGCAATGCGTATTGAACCTAAAGCATAAACAGTTCGGTATGAATATGTGTACGGCCACACTAGGCTTAAAAAACGTCACGCTGACTTTGTCCATATTTTTAGATGGTCAATGCCCCTAACATACTATAGCACTTCCTCTAGGCTCTTTACTAGGGGTGTCACAATATATCGTCCCACGAAATTTCGCGATAGTAAAACGTCACGATATGTATCGTTGAGATGAAATCTCATATCGTGAAATTTTTTTTTTTTTTTTTTTTTTTTTTTTTTTTTTTTTTCAAAAGTAGACAAATAAACGTACTTGTTTGTTGAAGTTCAATGTGTGGAAAGTAGTTCAGTTGAACAAGTCTCTGAAGAGACACATGAGAAGTTATACAGGAGAGAAACCATTCAATTGAGTTTCTGGCAAAACTGTTTACTTGACAGGAAAAACTGAAGATGCATAAAAAATAGACTAAGAAAAGTCTTGTTGTTTGAGTTTGAAGAAAAACTGAAGATGCATAATGAGAATTTATACTGCTGAGAAACCTTTTAGTTCAAAGTAAATCTAAGTGACGGTGTAACTCATTCTATTTCAAGATAAGCCTTATCTCCAATCTCATGTTTTTTCTAGTTGTTATTGTAATAACAATTTCCCACAACAGCATGTTTTGTATTTGTGCATTTCAAATAAAATACTACTTTTCCAGTCATATATTGTCATTATTCAAGTTTAAAAAAATATTGTTAAAATCGTATCGTATCGTATCGTTATCGTGAACCCAGTATCGTGATACGTATCGTATCGTGAACTGAGTGTATCGTGACACCCCTACTCTTTACTGTTCACGTCACACGTCAAAACAAATGAAATGTCTTTGATCAGAATCGCTTTCAAGGAAAAATACGCCGTATTACTCTTTAACACTATTTAAAAAAAAACTAATTGTGGAGTACATTGCATTCTGCACCCATTTTGACATGTTAAGAAGTTTGCGGCGTTGCTAGAATGGAGTTTGAGTGCAGATGTTTTGAAGTCAGCCCCTCAGTATCAGAGAACGGGCTTCTTTCTAGACTCGTCATTTCACACTGATGTTCAACAATCATACAAGGAGCACATACTGTATGTGCCTTATGTGGCTGGTAGGTAGCACCATGTTGTAATATTGAATGTTGATGATGTTTGTATGTTTTTTCTTTCTGTTCTTTTCCTGTGCCTGAGCCTGTTTGTTTTGTCTTGTTTGTGTACTGCTCTATTAAAAAAATAAAACAAAAAACAATCATACAAGGAGAAATCCATCATAGAAGAAGCAGAGAGACAGTGGGAAAGAGGCAAAACACATCCTTACATACACTCATGCTTTGATATTCCAAGATGCAGGCTCTGAAATATTCTGTTTTATTTTTTTATTTTTTTTATTTTTATTTTTTTTAAGCTGCCTGTTTAACTGCAGACTAGCCATTATAGCTTTAGCATAGATCAGCTGTCTGTAAGGTGTAACCAAAGCCCTCCACCCTGTTTCCTTTCTGTGCACCCTTGCTAGTTGGTAGCGTGTGTCAGAGATAGAGGCAGTGAATGCTATCCAGCGTTCGCCAGTGCTTTTAGAGGCGACGGCCTTTTTGTGGGATGCACATTACAAAGAAATCGATACTCAACACGCACTTAGACAGACTTTTTCAATGAAAACCTGATATCACTGGATTACATCTGTATCAGAGTGAACGGCCAGTTACTGAGATGCTGCGTGTGTGTGTGTGCGTGCGCGTGCGCACACGTGCGTGCGTGTCTGTCTGTCTGCACATAAATGTACATATGTGAGTGTCTTGAGTGCCTGGTCTCATGTTACTGTGTCAGCTACAGTAAATTGCATGCAGCTTTACCCTGTCAGAGCCATTCATCCAGATTTGCTGCCTGCATTCCGAGACAGCGTTACAATGGACAGTGAAAACTTGAGAAGCCACTTTTCCTTTGACATACCCAGATGGTTATTTCTCCAGCCTTTCATTACATCGCTGACGTCTTGCCGGGGCAGGAGAGTGGAGTGGGATGGGGGGAGTAGGAGACAGAGGAAGGGTAGAGGGGAAGAGAGTGGGGTAGGATGGGGGGAGCATGAGACAGAGGAAGGGTAGAGGGGAAGAGAGTGGGGTAGGATGGGGGGAGTAGGAGACAGAGGAAGGGTAGAGGGGAAGAGAGTGGGGTAGGATGGGGGGAGTAGGAGACAGAGGAAGGGTAGGGGAAAAGTGAAAGAGAGAGCGCTGAAGTAGGAAGGTAAAGAGCTGCTGTTCCTTTGTCCAGCACCTGTTGCTAGGCCTCTAATGCACCCCGCTAGTCAGCCCCCGCTCACTGGAGAGAGGCTGAGAGAAGTGTGTGTGTGTGTGTGTGTGTGTGTGTGTGTGTGTGTGTGTGTGTGTGCGTGTGCGTGTGCGTGTGTGCATTGTACACTGAGAGTTTGCTTATGTGTGTATGATTGTGTGCGCTTGTGCGTATGTGTATTTAGTTACACATCAGTGACAGGGAAGACTTTACGCAACTTTGCCATAGGATGCGAGAACGCCACCCTTGTGTTTTAAAACCATAATTTCCAAAGTCCTGGCCGCATTTTCGCTGCGTTGAGCTCGGCGTCCTTGCACACAAAGTTCGACCCAGTTGAACTTTTGGCGCTTTGAAACCTTCACGTGTCCAATAGAAACAACGAGCGAAGTAGCCAGCCAGAGGAAACAGAGGAAACCTGTATTTTAACAGTAGCAGGATTTCCTGAACTATGCAACACAAGGCTGAAGTTTATAGAGGCTTGTGTATAAAAGATCTCTCCTAGAAACATGGACGCCAGCAGCTACATGCCATTCAGTGTGGACTCCACCTGTTTTCTCACAAGTTCCCCAAACATCTGGTCAGGAGTTGTGCTCACAAACCACACGTCTCGTCTGAAAGACCCATCCCCAGACAAGCATAACATCTTTGATTACGCTATGATAATTTTTAGCTACACCTTCACTCAAGTCAAGTCAAGTTGATTCAGTGTTCTCTTTAATGATACACGCTGCATGGAGAGAAGTACAGCATAGCAAAGGGAATGGTGCAGTTCTCATTTATTGATACAACAAACCAGATTCAGGTTTGGTGTGTGACTCCATGATGACGCTCCTCCTGCGATGATGAGGGGAGGGCGTCAGGAATGTGTACTCAGGGAATCCCTCTGGAGCCATGACATTGGTGGCGGCATATTTTTCTCTATTTCTCAACCAGCCTTTTGCCCATCCCACACTACAGTTACAATCAGAGTCACTATAACTGCCAAACAAAATGAATGCATAGGCGTTTGTCCCGGTGCCACTGGTTGAACAGGGATGACAGGATCTCACATACACTGCAAATGGAAAGACTGCACAACCATGCACACCTTTCTCACACCCGCATAGCAAGATAACAGCACCTAATACTTAATGAGAGGAGATGAGCATCCCTTTGTAATCCATCTCTTCCTTCCATCAGACATGCTATATCTGTGAGGACCATGGCAGGGAGAGCAAGGCTGCCTGCGGAGCCTGCATGACTTGCAACAGACAAGGCTGCAGACAAGCTTTCCATGTCACCTGGTAAGTATTTAGGTGTGTGTGTGTGTGTGTGTGTGTGTGTGTGTGCGCGTGTGTGCGTACGTGTGTGCGTGCGCGTGCGCGACCCACGTGTGTGCGTGCGTGCGCGCGCAGCATAGTGATACACTGTGTAAAGAATACTGCCAGTCATGATCACAAAATAAGCTTTGACATGGTGAATCAAGACAGTTCATGATTGTCTTGACTGTACATCGTTCTGCTTATTACACAGCTCCTTAACAGAGACAGTATTCAGTGGTGGCCTAAAAGTTAGAGAAGCAAGATTCTGACCGGAAGGTAATCGCTTCAATCACCACTGAGGTGCCCTTGAGCAAGGCATTTAACCACAACCGTTCCAGTGGGGCTGCTCAGTGGCCAGCAGATCAGACTGGTTGTTGGTCAGCTTCCAGGGGAATGTGTTGAATGTGAAAAAGTATTTGAAACAAAATATTGATGTAAGTTATTTTATTAAAAGCTGGTAATTTTTACAAGCTCCAGCTAAAAAAAAAAAATAGTCCAGCCAGCAGGCTTATCTGCAGTAACCAAGGACTAGTGTCTTTTTGGCACAAGATGTTGTGAGTTAATTTGATTAGCAATACACCAAATGGTCAGGAGTGGTATGATTATGTGAAACAACGTTCTGTTGTGTGAAACAGTGGCCTGTTGTTCAGAACACACATCAGAATATAATATGTAATAAAAATGCACTTGTCATTTTTTATTATCCTAATAAAGCCCTGCCGTTGATCTGCTGCTGACCACACTTGAAAATGCATGTTATTATGATTATGATTATTATGATTATGATTATGATGATGATGATTATTATTATTATCCCATCTCCCACAGCTGTACTTGTTTGACTGTGTCTGCACTACTTTTTTCAGCTCTTGCTGCCTATCTCTTTACATTTCATTCATCCGACCTGGATTGTGTCTAGACTGTAAAGAATTCCTATCGCAATACAAAACTTGACCATCTCCAAATCAGGTCTGCAAGATCAGATGGCGATGATTTTTGTGTGCCTAGAACCGTCACTTAATCCAACCTGCCATGATCAATGACAAAAGCTCTCAGATGACTTGCAAGTGTCAAGTGTACTGCAGCTGGGGTCTGTGTGTGTGTGTGTGTGTGTGTGTGTGTGTGTGTGTGTGTGTGTGTGTGTGTGTGCGCGTGCGTGCGTGCGTGCGTGCGTGCGTGTGCGTGTGCATGTGTTTGTGTGTGTGCGTCTGGGTGTGTGTGTGTGTGTGTGTGAAACTCCCTTTCCTGTCTGACCCTGTGCCTCTGTTCAGTGCTCAGATGGCTGGTTTGCTGTGTGAGGAAGAAGGCCCAGAAGCTGACAATGTGAAATACTGCGGCTACTGCAAGCACCATTACAGCAAGATGGTAAGATGTGTAGCGCTCTAGAGACTGAAAACCATCATTCTTAACACTTTGAGTGCCACGGCCCTTGGGCAAAAGGTGCTGTACTGTGCCACATAGGCCGCAATGCATTTTAAAACAGTCATATAATTTCTTTAATAATTAGTATGTAAACACTGAACACGCACAAATAACGAGGAGACTCTCTTCTATCACCTGCAAAAAAAAGTTTATTGATCCCATTTTCCGTTCTTTAGTTATGAGCCGGAGAAGATAGCTTGATTTGACCAAAAACAGCCATTTTTTTCTAGAAACCTGAGATATTCAGCCTTTTGTGAAAGGAAGCATTTCAAGCACATCATTGACTCATTGCTAATATTTTCTGATGTAATGACACCTCAAAAATAATTTCCTTCAATAAAAGAGTGAAAACAAAGGAATTTTGTTTGGCCAAATAATATTTTTTAGCTGCAACCAGCAGCGCTGGCCCCTGCGTGCGCAGACCCTACACCTTCTTGCTGGTCTTGATTTACTGCTGGTGGGCATCAGATAGCCTATTCTAGCTTGTTTGCTCTCTGTGCATCGAGCCTGCTGCAGCTGCCTGGGTCTGTTGTATGCTGTAGTGCCCTGCCCCCTCGATTTTTCAGAAATTCGCTTCCGACGTGTACACATCTGTGGCTGTGATTGACAGGTGGGTCAAAACTCGCATCGCAATTTCGTGCCGTATATTCGCATCGCTCTTGATGTGTAAGGACCTGTACAGTACACTAAAGAATGTTGATGTTGTTTTTGATACAATTAAGTGATGTAACTAAGGCAGCCAATGAGATGATAGAGGCTTAGAAAATAGGCGTGACAGAAAATTCTCACTTACACTCTTCCTGTAAATGCACTGTGAAGTGTTTTACTGTTAACCAACCACCACACCCAGGGGCCGTGTATCATTGTATCATAGAGATTGACATCTCTTAGCAAGCTTGAAGTGCTGTGCTGGGCGCTCATTTCAAAGGTAAATTCTGTTTGTCCTATTTGCCACAGATTAGCATGCTAGCCAAAAAAAAACACATTGGTTACAGTAAGTGTAGTGCTATAGCCATATTTCATCACTGCTTTGTATGTTTGTTATTGCGACCTCCTCAAACATTGTTAGTTTGTGTCATTGAATATTAGGCTAGCACCAATACAACAAACCTGTTCAGCTGGCCTAACTCCTGTCCATATGTCCTTTTGATCAGAGCCACATGTCATGAAATGAACTCAATTTCACGGAGCATTTAAGCATAATTTGAAAACAGCTCTGTACATGCTGCCCAAACCCAGTTTTCCCACTAGCTGTTAAAGTCTTTTTGTGGTTTTGAGACACTTTCTTCCCTTCTTCTTTTTACTTTTTACTTTTTACTACAGCAGAAGAAGTTGCGCTCCAGCGATCATACAGGTAGTTCCTTCGCCCTCTCCAGGGGGCGCCCCAGCTCTCCTTCGCAGGACAAACACCACCACCACAGACCGAGGAAGGTAAGCACTTATGTTCCTGTGTGTGTGTGTGTTTGTTAGTTAGAGTGATTAAGTTAAGCCTTAAAGCCTCACATCTCGCTCCTGATATGACAGACCTCTGTCCTCTATATATGTACCTCTGTCTTTTCAGAGTCATAAGGACAAGATGCGGCAAAAGGAGCGTCACAAGAAGTTGTCTGATAGCTTGGGCACTTCAATGACCAGCAGTATAGACAAGGTAAGAACTGCCAACCGATAGGAGAGACAACACATGCTGGCCACAGTTTAAATGTCAAGAAATCTCAATGCAGTAATACTTCGGTCACTACATAAATAAAACTTTGTTTGGACAAGTAATGTCGAGGTTCACTGACAAAGACAGTAGGAACTGCTGACCAATTGGGTATATCGTGCGTTCCTTTATCGCAAAATAACTGGGATGTGGAGGCTAAATTACATCACATCCATTTTGTTAGCGTTCCATTTGCAGAAAACTTGAGCTGGGAAGTTCACTGTTCATTGGTCAGATCCAGTCGCTAGCCAGGCTAGCCATTGTTAGCAATAACAATTGACAACATGGCATTTCGCGGCATTTTGCGCATACAAACACTGCAGCCTCATGTCCACACAGATATAAGTTAGGCAGTGCTGTGTGTACAGCTGATTTAATGAGACACAAACAAAACAGAAGTGTTAAACAATATTACTACGATTACTACTACTGTTGTTGCGCGGCGCAGCCATCTTGGATTTTTGAGGTCGGAGCTGCTGAGGCGCCTACGAGTTTGGAATGGGAAATACCAGCTCTGATGACGTCACCGCCCAGCTCATAACCTTTGAAGTCGTAAGATTACCAGTCCCCAGTTATAAAGGAATGCACGAAAAGACTTGGCAAAAGTATATAATCAGGAATCTAACTAATCCTGAAGTCTAACCGGTGGTTCTTACGACCTGTCTGTGTTGATGCAGCTCTCCTCCAGTCACCACAGTAGTAAGGAGGGTGAAGGGAAGCCCAAGAAGCTGAGCTCTCACAGCCTTGGTCATCACAGTAAGAAGACAGGAAGCACTGGCAAGAGCTGCTCCTCCTCCTCCTGCTCCTCTAGTCCGTTCAACACAGGTACCAAATGAAAAATGAAATGGCACCCAGAATTTAACCTTGAGGCACTCCACAGATACATTTGTGTTAGGGATGTAGAGCTACCAAAGCCAAACCTGTTAGACCAGCAATTCCCAACCTGTGGGCCGTATTGCAAGTGGGCCGCCATTTATTCTTATTTTTTATTTTCTTACATTAAACAAAACAAAAAACGTGCTCATGTAACACTGAAAATGCAACATGTTTCAGATGCTGTGTTAGTGAAAAATAAAAAGTGCTCTGAGAAAGCATTATTTAAATTTTATTATTATTATTATTTATTTTATTTGGCCTCCATTTTTTTACGGGGTTGGAGACAGGTCACGAAAGGTTTTTGAGATTTTCAAGTGGGCCCGGAGTTGAAATATGTTGGGAACCGCTGTGTTAGACACTATCTTATTATAAAAGGGAGCATCAGTGATGTCATAACTTCTTTTTGCAGCCGTAGAGACTGTATAATGGGTAGTTAGCTAGTTGGGTAGACTGCATATCTCTGAAGACGGTCAGTATCACTGACTAGCTTTTAATTCCCATAAGGTACATAATGTAATGTTAGCCGCTCGTTAACAGCTGATGATGGCTGTGTGCTGAAATGCATCTGTTGTTTGTGCTCAATAGCTGACCCATTTCATTGTTAACTTTGTCGCTCCACTGTTTGCTCCCAGCCTGGATAGCCTGCTAACTGACCTGTTCTGTCACTTCTGTGTGCGCTTCCAGAAAAGGTCTGTGTTGCTTCTGTGGCACGTTACTTCGTTCCGGAGCACTTTTCTTCTTGTGAATTTATTTTCTCTCAAGAAAATCGGGAGTGTTGACACCATTCGCGGCCCACACTTTAGGAATCACTGCATCTAGGGGTTTGAGTTTGTTTTTCTTCTCTGTGTTTGACTGTAAATTAAATGTGTTTTTCTTGGAGGTGGCTCACTGTCTTCAGCTCAGGACTTCCACCAGTTATCTTCCTCCTCCCGCACGGAGCGAGACCATGACCGAGGCGGCGGCGGCGACAACCACAGCGGCGAGGACCGCAAGGAGCGCCACAGGAGGACAGCTGTCCAGGAGGAGGAGGACGAAAAGCAAGAGGAGAAAGAGGAGGAAGAGGAGGAGGAAGAAGAGGACAGTAAATACCACAAGCCACCGGCGCTGACCCCCGCCGATGGCCCCCTCGCAGCGTCACAGGTTCACGACAGGCCGGAGGGCAACGGTAGCCCTTTCGAGACCAAGGTCACCATCTCCACCTTCGGCTCCATCATGCGCATCACCTCCTCCTCAGGTCTGGGCAGCAGCAGCAAGATCCGCAAGATCTCCTCCTCGGGGGAGTACAAACCCTCCAAGTCCCTCTGTAAACCCTCTCTCTTGACCACTCCCCCTATCCTGGAGGAGGCGGACCCAGAGGACAAAGCCACACCCCCGCCGCCGCTACCTCGAGAGAGGCGGCACCGTGGCAACAAGAAGAGCCGCCACGGGCCGGGGCGCCCGCGGGGGAGCAAGAACCGGGAGAGGAGGGAAGAGGAACACCACCACCACCACACAGCAGCGTCTGCTCCTCCAGCCTTAACCTCCTCGCTCTATGCCGGCCCATCTTCCATCCCCCACCCTGCCTTCCCCTCCGCTCTGCCTCCCACCACCACCTCTTCCTCTTTCTCTTCTTCCTCTGCTGGCAGTTTTTCCACAAGTCGTGGCAACTCACTGCTCGGCTCGGGTGGCAACTCGCTGCTCGGCTCGGGTGAGTCTAGGTGTGGGTGTGTGGTAGCCCTCTAGCTTCCTGTTTGCTCACACACTGCTGCACGGAAGTGTGTGGGGAAAAAAAACGTGACTGCGTTACTATCTGTTTGCACTTTGCTGTTTGACTGTATAGAGATCAAACTGTTTCCATTACAAACACAACAAGTCAGCACCACAGTTTATCTGTATATCAGTCAGCACCACACATTTCAGTTGAACAATCCATTGAAATTAATAGCCAAGCTGATGCAAAGATAATGTAAAGATAATGTTTCATGTGTTTCATGTTTCATGTACAGGTTGTTTTTCAATTGACTGTTTTTCACTCAAGTGGTTATGTAATTCATAGAGTATTGTGCAAATCAGTCTCAGCATTTATTAAATCACCCCGGAGCCGAGGCAGAGATAATATTGTAGATAGTGGTTTTTATGTGCACATGTACGTCAATGGTAGATTTCCTGCCCCAGTTGGAGATTGGTTCTCCTGTTTGTGTGTGTGTGCGTGCGTGCGTCTGTGTGCGTGCGTCTGTGTGCGTGCGTCTGTGTGTGTGTGTGTGTGTGTGTGTGTGTGTGTGTGTGTGTGTGTTTTCGTGCGTGCGTGCGTGTGTGTGTGCGTGCGTGCGTGTGTGTGTGCATGTGCGTGCGTGTGTGTGTGTGTGTGTGTTTTGTTGGCTTATGTGTGTGCATGCGTACTTGTGTTTTTGAGTCCTACGTATATGAAAGACTTGTGTGATGAAACAGTACTCTCCCTGTCCTCATTCTCTTTATCTCTGCCTTGCTCTCTCAGGCATCTACTCCAGTCTCAAGGACCCTCTCACACTGGGTGGGGGTGTTTGCAGTACTCCTCTGTCCCTGGGTGGAGGGGTGTGTAGCCCCTCCTTATCCCTAGGAGGGGGCATGTGTAGTACCCCTCTCTCCTCAGGACTGCTTTCATCCCACGTTTCCACACTCTCTCTTCCTTCAGTCAACGTTGTCTCAAACACACAGGTACTCTAAAAACACAGAAAATACATACAGATTACAAATAAAATATACACAGACTAACAAATAATCAGACAAATGAATAAGCCGCTTTTCAAGAAGTTGTCTTGTCTAAGAAGTTTCTTATTAATTTGTCTGTTTATTTGTTATATATATATTATATTTTTTTCTGTGCAGGGTGCCTGTTGCTTTGGGAGGTGTGTCATCATTGGGAGAGCTTCTCAATTGTGATCCATTGCACCTGTATTCACTCATCAATTTGTATTGGGTGACACCCCCAGCCAGGTTTATATAGTGTCTGATGATCATTCCCTGTTTTACTATACCCTGATGAAGACCTTTACTATACCCTAATGAAGACCTAAACGGTCAAAACCGCTTAAAAACCGGGGTTTTAATGTTTTTTTTTTACAACTAGCCATGATATACTAAAGGCTTTTTAACGGAAATACCAGTATCTCCTGTTCCTGCTCATGAATGAGTGCCTGAAGTCTGCCTTCTTCCAGTGATGGTGCATATCAGTTTTAAAACGAAGCCCTTCATAATATGCCTGTAGTAATAATATATATTATTTTCTAATTACCGACTATGTACACTGGATGAAGAGCAGGGATTTTCATAGCAGTGTCCACTCCACATAATCCAGATGATTTTAAGATGAGGTTGTTCCCTGTCTCATAGGTCCACCCAGGTTCCAGTACTTCCTATAGTCTGACTTCCACTCAGCCTTTCGCCAGCTGTCTCTCCACAGCTCCCACACTGCCACCACTACTGAGCCAAGCCCAGACCTCACTGCCAGGTAAGTGTGTGTGTGTGTGTGTGTGGCTACAAAAAGAAACTATTAACAAAATATCATTCAAAAATGGCAGATTTGCTACACAATTTCTTTCTGGATCCTAACATAAATGTCTTCATATAGCACAGTAGACCTTATTTTTAAATGACAAAAGCGCTGCCAGTCAGTAAACAAATTACACATTTGCATAGCTAAATTCAGATGTCATGACTCTTTCTTTCCCTTGTCAGAGTCCGACCTGGACGACTGTCGCTTCCCGTGTCAGGGGAACTCACCGAGAGAGAGCCTTTCCTCACAGTACGTCTCCTCCTTTACTCTTTTTGTCCTGTGACAGGGCAGCTTTTAACGTTTACACTAGACGGTTTTTACGCTAAGCTGAATCACTTTAGGGGCTCTTTTCCAGTACGAATTTATGAGTGAGCACTAGACGGCCAGTGAAGGGCACTTCAACAGGACTCATGACTGAACACATTGGTTAGTGTGGAGATCAGACATCTGCAATTTCGATTATAAGGTCTCGGCTTGCTAACCACTCATCTACACCTGCTACCATTTCAATTGAATCATCATTTTTTGCTCGACTTTCCCTGTACTAGCCGTAATGTTAGTTGGGCCAGCTCGCATGAGCTGGTGGATTCCAAGAGTAAGTAGTTATTTTTCTATTTTAGTAACAGTCCAGAGAAATGATCAAAGGGTGATGGCTGGTTATGTGCCGAAAGTGGTAGATTAGAAAAACTTTCCAGCCAGCCACAGTTTGCAGGATCTGATGACTGTGTCATTTCCCCACCCTGGCTCTGAGCAATGACTATTTACTACTTTCTTCCTCCCTATTGTTTCTCCCCTCCTCCACACCCAGGTCTCCCATGAGCTGTCTTCCTCTCCTGTTTGACCAGAGAGACGGGCTGGGCCCTGGTGTTAGAGCGCGTCCGGAGAACGTCCCTCCTTCCAGCTCCCACATTGAGCTCCTGCTGGAGAAACACAGCAACGGAGAGATGGGAGTCAACAGTGCGTGAGCATGGACATTTTCTGTTCACACTAAGTTCCGTCCAGGCTGCATGATTTAGTCATAGCAGTAGTGGGAGTATTACTGCAAATCGATTCCACTGTGGGAAATTATTTTATAACTGAAATGCCATAAATGATACAAGACACTAAACGAAGCCTAGTCAGGACGCTACACATAGACACAACAGATTCTATGAGTAACTTAGAGAAACATAACGTAATACTAGAGGGCACTTGAGGCCATACTTTCTACAAAGTTTTGTGGGGTTATGTGAATCCAGTTGGAAGTTAGGCGCCATTTTGCAATAGACCACAGTCATTGCCCCTTGATCTGCTGTTCTATGAAGTTACGTGCAAATTTCGAAATCCGTTCATAACTTTTTGAGATATCCTGCAGACAAACAAACAGACAAATGGGTGAAAACATGACCTCCTGTCCAACTTCGCTTGCGGAGGTAATGATGTATATTGGTTTTAGAATAAGTCCAGAATTGTCTTGATTATTAGCTAGTTTGCCACATAAAATGAAGAAAATCTGCATATTATTCTGTGTATGTTCACCTATGCTCTTTGCAACTGGATTAGAGCTGCAAAAATGTATTGATTAATCACCGACTATTAAATACTATACTATTTTGATAATCGATTAATTGGTTTGAGTAGTCTTTTAGAAAAAAGTCTAAATTCTCTGATTCCAGCTCCTTACATGTGAATATTTTCTGGTTTATTTACTCCTCCATGACAGTAAACTGAATATCTTTGGGTTGTGGACAAATCAAGACATCTGAGGACGTCATCTAACCTTGCCCCACCAATGAGAGACTTGGGTTTATTTCATGGTGGGAGTATTTAAACCTGTCATCTTTGCCACATCCCTGTTTGACTTTGAAGAAGACACAGTGTGTGTTGAAACGTTAGTCTGCTTGCACCTTATTAAATTGCCAAAATTGACCGTGTGCTCCAGATTGCTTCGACATCTTCTTGGGCTTTGGGAAGTTGCACTGATTGACATTTTTCACAATTTTCTGAAATTTTATAGACCAAACAACTAATCGATTGAGAAAACAATTGAGAGATTAATCGACAATGATATAATTGTTAGTTGCAGCATAGTCTCGCAGTAGCCAGCCGTAGATAAATATCTTCGTCTGGGGCACAACTCTTAACAAGTGGACTGTCCCCTGAGACCAAAACAAAATGCGTGAGAGACATATGAATTGACCAACCACGGACATCCTTATTTGCGTGACACAACTCGTGGAGCGGTACATTTTGAACAATACACCGACCAATGCATGCAGAGAGCCGGACTTCCGTACTAGCCCAGCCAATCAGAGGCTTGCCACAGGAATTCCTATGGCAAAAACCCAGAAATGCTGACTTGTGATTATTCAGACCCAGTGTTGGGCAAGTTACTTTCAAAATGTAGTATACTACATATTACTAGTTACTTTCATTTGAAAGTAATAAGTTACTTTACAATATTACTTTCTGTGTAGAGTAACTCATTACCTATTACACTACTTTTGCATTACTTTCACCAAAATAACAGCAGCAGCAGAATGACATTGCCGCCCCGGAACCATCCCGAAAAATAATTTCAACCACCTTGAAATCAATGTAAACAGTCCAAAATTCTAAATGTTATTTTCCTTTCTTATCGTCATCTATAGTGGTTATTTGCATAAAAACACAGTTTGATTAGGAAATGATTGTGTCTTTTTGAAATATGTGCTTTGATTTAATCAAATGTAACTCAATTTGTAACTTGAGTTACTTGACAAAGTAACTGGTATAATATTACTGAAATCCTATAAGTAATGTTATATTACTGAGTTACTGCTAAAAGTAATATATTACATGTAATATGTTACTTTTGTAATGAGTTACACCCAACACTGTTCAGACCCTCTGCTATGGAGTGGTGGCATAGACAGGTAACCCAACTCCGGCTCAGACACGATGGTTGACCAACCCATAAACGCCTGGATGGGGGACCTCGCCTGGTGAGGTCTATCCCATGCAAGCCGCACTTGATCCCTGATGTCATCACAGCATGGAATCTGCCGTTGCGGTGCTGCGGTGCAGAGACGGGACTCTGAAAATATCCTCCCCTGAACAGGGACTGGGTGTTGGGATGGGGCTCAGTCCAGGGAATGTCCAACTTAGCAACAGCTCTGGCGCACCCCCATAGATTGCTTATAAAAGGGCTCCCTCTTTACCATTCCACTCTCTGCTCCAGTTGTGGAGATGCTCCAGTCGCTGCACTCCCTGCAGCAGGAGAACCAGCGGCTCCAGGACCAGATCCTCAGTCTGACGGCCAAGAAGGAGCGACTGCAGCTGCTGAATGTGGAGATGGCCGTACCTTTCCCTCCACAGATCCACTCCGCCCAGGGATCCATGCACACTTCTGCCCAGATCAGCTTCCTCTCATCCATCCAAGGTCAGACACTACACAGCCCCTACCTCCTTTCCATATGTTTTTATTTATTTATTTATTTTTAATATCCTTCGGCGTTTGCATGACCCATGGCCCAACTGCACTCCAAACTTTGCACTGTGTCCCTGTGCTGTGATCTACTTTTCTCATCTCCTCTACAGTCCAACAAATCATTTTGAAAGTCTATGTAAACATCAATATACATGTCTAAGTCTATGTAAACCACAATATACATCATTACATGGGGTTAATAGAAAAATAAAGTTTGTCTCCCGCAAAAAAAAAACCTTTGTGGAGAGTGGAAGAGAGCAAACCTTAAAAAATCCCACAGCAACACTGGTCTTTGTAGTAGAACATTTTAAAAAGCCTTTATTTTAAACATGGCTATAGATTAAAAAACACCAACATGTTTCTGCTCACACAGGAGCCTTCATCAGGGAGTAAGAGGACATGTGAATCTAAGACAGCCCTTATGTAGACAATCAGCAAGATTACATCATTGGATGGCCATCCAATCAGAATTCCACAATTATGCAAATAGGGAAAGAGAAAATACAGTCATCTTGGTGCTTAAAGGTACAACAACCCAATACAGGTCAAGAACCATATAGAAAAGATCACATGAAAGTTTAAATAGGAATTGCAACAACATTTACAGCTGGCATCGACTTATACCAGAAATAACCAAAGCATCAGCACATGTGACAATATTTATCACTGAAACAGATGTTTAACACCAGAATTAGCCAAAGCGTCAGCATAGAAACAATGTGGAGCATATTTGCTCTTTTAGTCAAAAAGAATGGGTATCCAATAAAATAAACAAAAAATCAACAAAAATGGAGAACCTCAGACTTTAAGAAGAGGAGATCCATTTGGAAACTCCTTCAAAGGAAGGGGGAAAAGTCAAGATCATCATTCAGACCAGGAAAAGTAGTGGCTTTCAAAGTGACTATCCAAAATGTTTCTCTTTGAAGGAGGTGTTTGACTCTGTCTCCACCCCTGACAGACTTCGGAATGACTTCAATGGCCATAATTCTTAAAGAGTTACAATTAGCATGTCCAGCCTCTTTATAATGCTTGGCCATAGGATAATTAGGATTAAAGGTTCTTATTGCATATTTGTGTTCTTGCAATCTGTCCTTCAGCCTGCGTTTGGTGCGGCCTATGTAGAAACACCCACATTCACATTCTAATCTGTAAACAACATGAGTGGTGTTACAGTTGGCAAAGCTTCTGACCTGGTAGGTTTTCTGAGTGAAGACATCTATGAAGCTGTTAGTTTTGACAATGTTATTGCAATGGTTGCAACCACCACACTTGTAGTTTCCCACAGGGCGGCGAAGCCAGGAGGACTCATTGGGAGCAATGGCTGGCAGGTAGCTTCTGACCAACTTGTCCTTCAGCGTAGGAGCCCGTCTGAATGACACTGCTGGAGGATCAGGAAACATCATTACATGTTGTCAAATGAATTTATTTGGGATACCTTGGTTACCGTAAACAAATGGGAATGTGGTTGAGACGATTGGTAGCCTCTCCTCACGTCAGTGGTATTGCTAGACTTCCTCAAAATTCAGAGCACATCCCTCATACACCCTGTTGCTTCAAGTCACAAAGAGGTTGCTACTTGCACCGTTTTCACTAGAGGAACAGCGGGCTTTTTCTTGTTTTGTTCTGTAAATCAATCTCCATCTGTGCTGTAAAGCAATGCAGCAGATGTCCCATTAAATCCAACCTGGATAAAAGGCACTGTAGAGTAGAGGCTCCCAATGTTTTTTTGCCAATGGTCTTGTTTATATGTACAATCATTCTACTAATATCTAAAGATTAATGTGGTAATTGGAATTGTGGTAATTGTGGATTCTTTTTATCCCATTTTTATCCCCCATTAGTTCTAATTTAATTTATTTATCCTGGTTGCTGCTCCACCCTCTGCCGATCTGGGGAGAGCCGAAACTGGCTCCATGCTTCCTCCGAGACATGGGCAGTTAGCCAGCTGCTTCTTTTCACCTGACGGGGGAAGCTTCACCGGTAGGACATAGCACGTGGGAGGTTCACGCTATTCCAACCAGTTCCCCTCCCTCCGAACAGGCGCCCCTAACGACCAGAGGAGGCACCACATTAGCAACCAGGATATTGCATGTTTTGGTGAGGGGTTCCTATATGAAGGAAACCCCCAGGGGGCATGGGGAGAACATGCAAACTCCACACAGAAAGGCCCATTTGACGACCCCACCTGGGCGGTGGGCACTCGAGGACATGCGGACGGGCACGCATTCCTTCAGCACTCACAGCGTCCCAGGTGGGAATCAAACCAAGGACCTTCTAACTGTGCGACAGCTCTACCACTGAGCCACCATGCCCCCCACATACATCACGCCTTTAATGACAACAGGAAAAGTGGTGGTTATTGTATGTCTTGTGAGTGAGTTTGTACAGTGGTTATTCTATTCTGAGTCCCTGTGTCTTTGCCTCTCTTCTCCTTAGACCCCTTAAGCACCAAGAGCCCCCTGTCCAAAAGCTGCTTCCTGAATGACACATCCTTCATGACCTCCTCTGAGGTGAGAAACTGTACATCCTTCCAAGTCCCGCACCTTGTCCTACAGTACCACACAGACCTGACTCAAATACTATTTGCAATAGACTACTTGCACAACTCCACTACTTCCTGAAATGAGTAGGGCATCTTGGTTTCCTGTCCTACACTATTGGATGAACTGATTAATGTCAGGTGTGCCTGATCACTGTTGTTGTGACTGCAGCAGTCAGGCACACCTGACATTAATCAGTTCATCCAATAGTGTAGGACAGGAAACCAAGATGCCCTACTCATTTCAGGAAGTAGTGGAGTTGTGCAAGTAGTCTATTACATCTTGGCCTTGTAACCTTAAAGATATGTGTGGGATTTGTCCCAATACAATGAGTGCCAGAACGCTAAGACAACCACATAAGGGTATTTTGTAGTCAAGTTGGTATGTTTTTCTGTGACTAACAACTTGAGTGACTTTATCAAACATCAACAAACTTCGGGAATTATTTGCTAATTCTATTTGGCCTTGGTCTGATAACATCACATGAACCTGTGCCATGTGTTTGTGGCAGCTACATGTTTTAGCTCAGCTTAAAGATGAACAAAAATACCAAATCCACCCCTGTAAAGCCTGACATTGAAAGGTAAAAAACCAGGCCCCTGAAATTGCCATCTACTATTGGCTGATCTTTGGTGACATTTTCATGATTCCAGGTTAAATTCTACATATTTTTAGTATGAGCCTTTATAGGCTCGAGGGGGGGCTGTAAAGAAAATATGTGGTATTCCAATGTATTGATTATCATTATCATTGATTGTCTTTCCACGTGAGGGTTTATGACTGGCATGCAGAGCCAAGATGCTATTGTTCCTAAGGGTGCTTTCACACTTGGGACTGTTTCCAAGCACACTTGTCCCCAAATTGACCCCTGGTGCGGTTCGTTTCATAAGTGTGAACATTGCATTCCGTGCCCGGGTGTGGAACAGTGTACTGTGACAGGGTCCACTTGAAAAGGTGGTCTGGGGAACGCTTTGGCGTGCCCGAGGACGGAACACTTGCGAATGTGAACGCCAACCATACCGAACCACATAGACAACACATGAGCGAGGATACACTCCAGGCATAGTTGATGACGCAAGTGTTCCGTTCTGTCCCAGAACGCAGAAGAAATGTTGTAATGTGAAAGCTGACCAGCGGGGGAGAGGGGAGGGGGGGCAATCGTACTCGGGCACGGAACGAAAGCAATCGTTCCCAGTGTGAAACCACCCTTAAAGTCGAAGTGAACCGGAACGGAATGCAAGAGCGTGAGCGTCGGAGACTGAAAACAAATCTTGTCTGAGATGACACGGTTGAGAGGCGGACCATAACTGTCGATTATTTGATTTGACAATTCTGGGGACTGGCTTTGGCATTGGCCAATCCAGGCGTGTTCCACCCCCAAATCGAGTGGGATTCAGCGTGTTGTCGTGCTACGCGAGTGGGATCTGCCGAGTACCAGGCAGCCAGCTGATTATGTGCGGAACGAGCGGACAATCCGATGCATGGGTGCTGCCCGCCCGCCTGGAATCTCCGAGGGGCGACCCCTGACAACCAGGCTCTCAGGCGCGCGCCATTATTGCTATTGCGGTAAATACAATATTGCTGGAATGCGAGTTTTACGAGCCAGTTACATATCTTTGCATTCTTAAGCATGACCATTTTCTTTATTGTGTATATCAACATACAATTGGCCAAGTTAGTAGTTAGTTTATGGGATAGGAATTCTGCCATATGACAGGCACTAGGCGCCATTTTCTCTTTCATTTGGAAGAGAAAATTATCCTGAAATGAAGATTTGATTAACGGCTGCCATGTCGTGATATGATTGGTTGAAATGGGGTAGAAATTTGATAGTACTAGCCAGGTGACGTCAGCAAACTGTAGATTCCTGTTATGAATGAAATCTGAAAAAGTGTGAAAAACTAAATAAATTCGATTTTTGTAGATTTTTTTTTTTTTGCATTACATTATTAAATAGGTGCACTGCATACCCAGGTATTTGAACTAAAATAAAGAAAAGTCATTTTTGGGTTCAGCTCGACTTTAAGACAACATCCGTACAAAAACCATCATGACACAATACTAAGGTGGCTGTTCTTGAAGATATGAGCCTGGTTATTCTGACCCTTGTCCAAGAACTGTACCATTCCCTTTGCTATGATGCTATGATAGATCTCTCCATGCAGCATGTATTGTTAAAGAGAACACTGAATCAGGATGGCAAACTTCTCTTTATTACAAAATTATTCATCAGCGTCAAAGATCAGGCAATAACGTAGATGTCAGGCTTTAGATTTGGGTTAAGTTACTCTTTAAATCGAGCTGCAATGGCACTGAATACACAAAAAACTAAAACTGACCACTAATAAGCTACATTGCACCTTCATGTCTTCTCTGCAGGAGCTCCACTCCGGTAGTCCGTCCCGCAGTAGCTCCTCCCTCTCCTTCCAGAGCACTCCACCTCCTCAGCAGAGCCCCGCCTCTTTCGGCCAGCCGCTACTGAACGGACTGAGTCGAGGTTTGAGTGACAGTTTGGGGACCATCAGTCAGACGGGCGGGCTCATGGCCTCCCTCGCGGGAAGTCCTCAGCTGAGCATGAATGGCATTCTGGGCAGTCTGAACGGGGTGATCCAGTCGCCCTTGCAGAACGCCCCGCAGCCCACGCTCCCCGCCCTGCGGCCCCAGCCTCCACCTCTCAACCCACAAGCACTGGCACAGGGTTTTCAGCTACCGAAGAGTGTGAGCCCGTACGTATCCAACCTTTTTAAGAAAGAAAATCCACCCTAAAACACTTTGACACTGTGAAACAGCTATTGATGATGATGATGCACCATGGATTTCTGTGCCCATTTTCTTGTTTGATTGTGTATTTTTCTTTTTCCCATGTTATTTTCCCAACTAGCTAAACATAAACACTGTTATGTCATGTGGAGATATTTCCAGTGCAGCTGTAGTCGAGTCTGATAGCAGAAACATTTTCATCAATGGTAAACATCAAGTTTTGGTGTCAGTCCCGTAAAGAGCATGGTGCCGGTCAGACACCACTTTGCATTAATATGTGGGACTTTTATGTAGCAATTGGATTCTCTTTTGTTTTTTGTTTTTCCCCCACACATAGCTGCATCTAGACTGGTTTTTGTTAAGCTTCTGGCACGCGCACATAAAAACCCACAAATCTAGCAATAACACCTGTGACGATTTTAATACACAAACAGTCGGATCATCATTACCTCCGTATGCCCAACGTCTGTCCGTCGGCTCTCTGCAGTAGCCTACATGTCCTCCACTCTACAGCTAAAACTCCTCCCCTCAGTCTGGAGCTAAAACTCCTCTCCAGCGAGTGCCACTTGCGACCGTCTCCGATGATAAAGTTATCCACCGCCTTCCATTCTGGAGCCGGGTTACACGAGCTGAGATGGTCGGTCCCCTGTGCGGTCTGATGGCTCTCCAAAATTATATTTGCAAATAGGCGCTATTTTGAAAATCCGATTGCATATTGGGGCTCAACTAGTTACGTTTGACTACTGAAACGATTAAAAACTTCATAAAGTGCCATATTAACCATACTGTAGATAGAGAGCCCAAACTAAACAGAAAGTACAAGGAAACTTAGCTCCCCCATTTCCCCACTAAAGGCAACTGAGTTTTATTTTCTCCGCCAAAATGCATTCTGGGTCTGGGCAGTATCGAATTATCGTACCAGAGGGTCAAAATGCTATTGGTTTTGGTGGTAAATTATCGTGCAAATATGATCATTATCGTACGTCTGCCACCACTGATTCTGCATGCTGTATCCTATAGACCTTATTTGCTAACCCCGGACAGCGCCATATTGTTGACATACTGTCCTGCAGCTGACAACTATAGTAACGGCCTTATTGTCGTTTCAGTTCCATTACAAAATAGCGATAGTGATGACAGCAATAAAAAACCCAGAGTTGTTGTTTGTATGCTGCCGTTAATGCCTGTAATAATAAACAAAAGAAAAAACGAGGTGAACAGACTTTGCTGTGAGGAGCTGTCAGAAAGTTTCACCTGTCTCTCCTAACTATCCACACACCTCTCCTGTGCTGCTGACATATCCTCCGTCTCGCTCCCTTCACTGTCTGTGGATGGTAGAGATAGAAACAAACCACTGGGACTTTATTGCTGTCATTACTACAGCCGTGTGTAACGCAGGTCACCATCCGAACACAATTGGAACGATACAGGTAACGCTAACGGCGGCAAGCTTCCTATAAACGCTGCTCTTACATAGGCTGTCACTTAAAGCTGCTGCGCTATGTCAACAACATGGCGGCAGTGGGCGTGCCCGTACGTGAGTGACGTCAATCGAATAAGGTCTATAGACTGTATATTATTATTATTACAGTAAGTACAGTAGTGTACTTACCCGAGTGACATCACAGGTGTTATCTGCCCAGATGGCTTCTTTTTTTTTAGCATGTGCATGATAATGACACCTTTTTATGCCTCCGCCGGCGATAGCCAGGCCGGAGGCATTATGGATCCAGGTTGTCCGTCCGTCCATATGTCCGTCCGTCCGTACGTATGTCCGTCCATCCGATGTTCGTTAACGCGATATCTGAGGAACGCCTTGACGGAATTTCATCAAATTTGCCTCAAACATCGACTTAGACTCAAGGATGATCTGATTAGATTTTGGTGGTCAAAGGTCAAGGTCACTGTGACCACTCGAACGCCATTTTCAAGCTTGTTAACGCGATATCTCAGGAATGCCTTGACAGGATTTCATCAAATTTGTCGCAAACATCAACTTGGAGTCAAGGATGAACTGATTAGATTTTGATGGTTAAAGGTCAAGGTTCAAGGTCACTGTGACCTCACACACCCAATTTCCAAGCTCTGTAACACAACATCTCAGGAGCGCCTTGACGGAATTTCATCAGATTTGCCTCAAACATAGCCTTGGACTCAAGCATGAACTGATTACATTTTGGTGGTCAAAGGCCAAGGTCACTGTGAACTCTTGAACGCCATTTTCAAGCTTGTTAACGCGATATCTCAGGAATGCCTTGATGGAATTTCATCACATTTGCCTCAAACATCGACTTGGACTTAAGCATAAACTGATTAGATTTTGGTGGTCAAAGGTCAAAAGTCAAGGCCACTGTGACCTCTTGAATGCCATTTTCAAGCTTGTTAACGCAATATCTCAGGAATGCCTTGACGGAGTTTCATCAATTTGCCTCAAACATCGACTTGGACTCAAGGATGAACTGATTAGATTTTGATGGTTAAAGGTCAAGGTTCAAGGTCACTGTGACCTCACACACCCAATTTCCAAGCTCTGTAACACAACATCTCAGAAGCGCCTTGACGGAATTTCTTCCAATTTGCCTCAAATTGCGATTTGGACTCAAGAATGAACTAATGGCGGAGGCATAAATCCGCGGTGCGGTCATTCTAGTTCTCCATATTTCTGCCCTGGGGGCAGAAATATATATATATACATTAGTTTTTGTTTTTTGGGGTACTTTCATAAGAATCTTGAGTCCTAACTATATATGTATATATGTGTATATATATATATATATATATATATATATATGTGTATATATATGTGTGTGATATATATATGTGTGTGTGTGTGTGTGTGTGTGTGTGTGTGTGTGTGTATATATATATATATATATATATATATATAATATGTGTATATATGTGTGTGTATATACAGTATATATATTATACTGTATATATATATAATTTTTTTTTTTTTTTTTTTTTTTACCTGCACCACGCTCTTTAAAACCAAAGAGCAACAAACTTCTTTCTGGACTCACCATCTTGCACTGATGGGAGAAATCCATCATGGAAGAGGCTGATACAGTACAGTAATTTCTCCACTTACAGTAGCCACAATAGACCAGTCTGCAGTGCAACCACACGTTTTGTTTTGAGTAAGCTGACTGACTGGAAACTCGCTCTCTTGCTCTTACGATTCTATCGCTATTGTTCTTTCCATCTACATGTACAGTATAACCAACAGCTCAATGCAGCAAGTTCACACCAGTTCTCAAAGGACAAAACTCAGGCAACTACTGTAACACAAAACGATATCGATAGATAAATGGCACTGCAGGTGAGAGGATAAATACGTATTTTGAATTTTAGGGTGAGCTGTCCCTTTTAAAAGTGATTCTGGGAAACATAGGAAATCATTAACTGTAGAAGGTAGAGAAGATATTAGTAAGTTTCAAATAGAACCGGCCGGTTGACACTTCATTACAAAATAACATCTGAAATGCATTGAATATCACAGGCTGATAACAGTGTAAAAGTATGAGGGTGGATTTTCCTTTAATGCCATGGTCAGTCTAATACATTCTAAGTGTTCTCTTTCGTAGTTCGTTTGATCATGTCTGTAGGACCAGCTGCTGTTTATTTGGACAACTATCACAGTTGATCTTTGTTTTGAGTGTTGACACCATGTCTGGCAGCTGACGGCTTCTGTTTGAGCCCATATTATTTAGACCGTGTGTGTCTGGGCTGATGGTGTCTGGAGTGGAGGGTGCGGTTGACTGTGTCGGGGTGGTTGTGTTGCAGGTCGCCTCTCCTGTCAGAGCAGCAGAAGCAGCTTCTCCTCCAGCAGCAGCAGCAGCAGCTCCAGCAGTTCCTCAATCAGAACTTCACTCCCGTAATGACACTTACAGCTTCGCTATGTCTATCGTCACTGCCTCCTCTTCTCACAGTTTATGTAGCACCTACTACATATTTTCCATATTTAATTGATGATTTAAAGCCCAATTATGTATATATATATATATATTTTACCTAATATAACAGCTTTTAATCATTTTGATGGTACAGTGACTTCTAATAGGGAGAATGGCGGCTCTGTCATTCCCACACCGCCCTCCGAAAGCCTGTTCCTGCACTATAGATGTTTGGTGGCTGCGGAGCGGCTTGACAGTATCACGTTAACTGGAACTTTTAACTTCATTTCCTGCACAGCTCCTTCAAATTAAAAGTTTTCCACTGACAAACTAACTTTTATTGTGAAGTACATATAGGAAGTGAAATGTGTTTCACTTGCTAGCTTGATACAAGCTAGCTTTGAGACAAGAACATTCGGGGAGCTATTTTTTTCCCAGCCATCCGGTAATAAACACTGCAGAAAGATAAGCAAAGTAGAGAGTACTGTACATGCAGAACCAGTAAAATAAGGCTGATATCTGAATGTACATACAGGGAACTGTGGCATTTAGGTGGTGACGCAGTTTCCCCAAATAGAAAAAAACGACAGAATGTGGCTTTAAATCAACTGAGAACAGAGTAGGAGTAGTGGTCTTTGTGGAGTGTGACTATGGTGGGAAAACAAAACCAGCACACATTCAAATTCCCCTTAAGTCACACAGATTCACGTCATACTCGGTGTGGGAAATCCTGCCTGGAAGGCTGCAAAGCAGATGTAAACACTGTCCGACTCAGACTTCAAAACTGCCAGACTTAGATTATTCACCAAAATTATCCTTTGATGTCATTGAGAGAGATGAGCACAGCTTGAAGACAAATTGCCCAGAAGGTCTAAATGAAAGGCAGGCCAGGGTCTGGTCTTCTCTCTCTCATTCTCTCTCTCTCTCTCTCATTCTCTCTCTCACTCTCACTCTCACTCACACACACACACACACACACACACACACACACACACACACACACACACACACGATTCACCTGTCCATGATGACATTAGCTACTGTTAGCTTAGCAGCCAGACACAACTGTGTTCTTATTATTACATTTCTCTCCAGACTGTAAGTTGTATGCTATAACTAGTTTTAACTTGCTAAATAAATCAGTTTGCTGACAATTACATTAACAGTGTGATTGCCAAAGAAGTTCCACTATAGGATATGAAGCATAATGCTGGAATATTTCAGATACTAAAGATTAAGACTGCACATAGCGTCAGTTAATAAAATTACATTTAGTTTGTCATTAAATATGACAATAACAACATGCAGTAGACTCCTGACAGTACCTCATGTCCAGTTACTGTAGCTTTTGATTTTGACATTTTTGCATCATTTGGCTTCAAGCTCTGCTCATCACTCACCAACACTGAAGAATAATTGTGGTGTGTATTTGACGTTTTTTGTCTTACTGGGACAAGACATTGCAGTCTTGCTGTGCAAATAGGGCAAATACTGGGCACTTTTTTTGGCTTGGGGCTGGAAAGGCTTTCTTATCAGCTACCATCTTGAGGTTATTTTCCATATTAAAATCATATTTGACTTGCAAACTAGTAAAGGTGCCAGCTGTATTTTTGGAATCAATCAGGCACTGTCCAGTAGAAAACAATCATGTCTGCCCAGTCTGACTGTGAGGTGTGGGTGTATGTGTGTCAGTGATGAGCCCCTGTGTTTTGCCCCTCCACTAGGAGCAGCAAGTGATGGTGTACCAGATGCTGAGACATAGGGAGCCGCAGCGCCTCACGCTGGCAGGAGGGCTTACCTCCACCCCGACCTCACCCATGATCGCCCAGTCACCAAACCTGCTGTCCTCAGCCACAGCCTCCCCCCTGCAGGGCGGCCAAGGAAACAGCCTCTTTGGTCTGCAGGAGACTGCACTTCACAAGTCTGGGGTGAGAAATATTGCATCACTTTTTTGTCATGATTATCTCTACAAAAAAATATTTCAGTTTTGGAATGAAAACAAAAACAAACTGTCATTTTGTTTTCAGGCTGCAGGAGAGAAGGGCGGAGACAAGAATGGCTAACGTCTCTTGATTAAATGCGAGCAGCTAAAATCAGGATGTCAGTCGTCACACGTCATTTTTAACTGATCTGCCCCATCAGGAACTGAGGCAAACTTAAAAATCTCATTGAAGACTTTTAGAACCGTCTTTCCTTCTCTGTCATCTTTATCTTACAGCCTCTTTTATGAATGTATAATGGGACGGACTTAAACGTTAAGCGAAGTTTTTCCATGTTTTGAAGTTCTTTATATCGGAGGTTATTCTCATAGGTTTTTTGTGTAGGCAGCTTTCAGAGAGCATGAATACAGTGCTCTCTTATTCAATTGCACTAATTTGTTAGCTAGACCAATGGGGCTGCTTATGTAGGCAGGGCCGGAGTTCCTACTTGTCCCTGCAGGTGTCGTGTGGGGTTTTGGTTAAAAGTTTGAACTCTGGTGATATAAGGTCAGAATGTCTCTCCTTTGACTTCGAAAGCACTGACCGCTATTATTTTCCCCCATGGCTTGAACCAGTGTTTCCATTCAGTCTGTCCTCTCTGGGGACTTTGAGAATCACAGACTTCTACCACCTCTCGAAACCTCAACTGTCTTCCTTGATATTTTGTCTTCCCTTTATTTTCACCCGACCCAAATTTCATCCAAATCTTCTGTACGGTATGTTGCAACCTCGCATGAGCACCTGTTATGTAAAGGATACTTATGCTGCCATTTTTACATGTGGTTCATATTATGGCATTTTAACAAATCTATTGGGATACATCAGACTTTTCTGCTGTCTTTTCCATTATTGAGATAATCGGTCGCCATTTTGTGCTGATTCATTGCTGCAATAGCCTTCACTGGATATAGAATCCTACCAAAAATCTCAAACAACAACAAAATATGCCAAACAAGCCTACTCATTAACTATTAACTCGAGAATGGCACAGAACCCACATGTCAAAAATGGCACCATGGTCCACTAGAGACTGGCATCAACTTGAAAGTTGAGCTCCAGGTTTTATTCAAACCCCCCTGAGAATATTTAGAGAATTTTATATCCTACCAGTTGCTACCGAGATTAAGCAGACTAAACCAAACATTTGGAAATTGTAAGTAAGAAATTAATTGTATTTCCTGAACAAGTGTGCACTTTGCATGTTAGTAGCTAACAGAGCAAATTAGCCATCAAAACCGTACCTTATAAAGGATTTCTGGTACTCAATAGGCCACTAGGGACTGACAGGTTTTTGCTTTTTTTAATTGTATTTTGCACTTTGTCCTGAAGTGTTTTTGGTTTCTATGTTACTTTCGTATATTGATATTCTTTTCATGTCCGGCAACTAGTTGTTCTTTTAGCAATACTGGATAGATAATGCCTTAATGATGCTAGATATACAGAGTAACTCATGAGCCCAAAGGCTTATTCTCTTCTCATCTTACTTTGATAGTGTTTTATACGGGGTACATGGAGGACTTAGTAAAATGAAAGCACTCCTCCTGAACCCATTTATACTTTTGATAGGTAACAATGATACTTTCAACAGTTGAAACGTGTGAATAACCGTAGTGATAACTAAAGTGTCAAATCCTTTTGTATCGTAATTTTGTCTTCAGATGCAATGTTCTTTTGTTATTTGTGCTTTGGAGAAGTTTGAAATGACTTATTAAAAATCTTAGAGTGAAGCCTGCACAACGTTGTCATAGGAGACATTTCAACTGGCTGAAGACAGCCAAGATGGAAACTATTATTAAAGTGCTGTCAGTGTCACAGCAGTGTATAATGAATAGTGTAGCTGTTATCAGCTCTGGTAAGACAGTAGATCTGCCAATGTTGTTACTGTGCGACATAATGTTGGCCTTTACTGCTGGGTGCCAGGACACAAGCCAACCTGTAGACTAAGATAAGCTTCTCTTTCCTTCCAATACACTTTACTATGTGATGCTTCTGTCAAACTCCTTTACTAACAAAAGCCACTCACAACTACATCTCTGCCTCTCAAGGCAAGGGATTATTTTCTCATATTTTATCCTGTGTTCTTTAACAGTTCTTAGGCCTTTTCAAATATTTTCTCGCTTCTGTTTGCAATCTTAAACATGATCTCCCATACATGTGATATCTGAGTACTAGATTGTTCTGTTAGTAGTTAATGTAGGTGTCGGTAAGGAACTTCCAGCAACTTATTAGTTGGTGAAAAATACTGTAGCAATGACTGAAGGAGAATGTTTATTATGTTGTATGATTACCCATGAGCCTACATGTTGACATGACTCCTAGTGGGAGGTCTGCAATTTACCAAGTATGTCCTTATGAGTCGCCTCACTGAGGCAAAGTCCAGGCAAGACCGAGTCCAAGAGATTGAAGAATACTGCGAAGGATTTCTGAAGTTGTTTTGTTTTTTTTCTTCTCATGTTGCACTGGGGCGTTTTGGGCCCAATTGTAAATTGTTTTTTAGTACCTTTTCAATTTTGTTGGAATACAAGTTGTATACTTTAATATGTTTGTGTAAAACACATTCATTCTTTTAAGCTTTGAAGTTTGGGTAACCAAGATAATCCATGTTATGAATGTTGTACTGTGTATCCTTTATGTATTTCAATATGTTTAAGCACCTGGCTCTGAATGATGTTTGATGGAGAACGAGTTACCTATTGGGATATGAATTGCATGAAATGCAGTGAAGTCTCTCAAATGTATTGCTAAATACCAAGTAATAACTATGCATAGAATTTAAATGCATTGTTCCCTGAAAAAAAGAAAGAAATTAAAGGAAATGAGCACTGAATTTTAAAAAGGACAAGCACGTTGTCATTGTACAGTGTATTTGAGAGAATTGATCAAAAAGAATTTGACAATATTCAGATTAAAAGCCCTGTAAAGTATTTTGATATTTTTGTGTGTAAAATTAAAAGGACGGATTAAGACAACTGAACTTTTTTTGTCAATAAATGTATTTTCTTGTTTTACATTTTCTCTTGGGTTTTGAATGAGTGAAAAATCATATGCCAATACAACGTGTACTAGAAGAGGATCGAATAGCAAAATGAGTTCAATGCTATCCATAGGAATAACTGATACAACTAAACTAAGACAAGAGAAGTTGTGTGTAAACTAATTCGGGGGTTTCCAATCTTTTTAATGTCAAGGACCCCCAAAGATACACAACAGACTACAGACCCCCCCCCCCCACACACACACACACAGATGAGAATGTTTGTCCTGTGACAAATAAATCCGCCTGTGACAAGGTTTGTGTTGCCAGGTGGGGAGACAACAGCAGTGAATGATGAGCAAAACAGTTATCATACATCCCCTCATTCTACCAACTATTAAACTTCTAGAGTGAAACACAAGCCAAATTAAACTATTGCATTTTTGGGGAGGGACCCCGTGGAACCAACACAAGGACCCCCTGGTGTAGCCTGGGTAAACCCAGCCTCCACGTGACCTCTATCTATGTGCTATCAGTCACTAGCTAGTGACTGAGAGCGCATTGATAGAGGTCACGTGGAGGCTGGGTCACGTGAGTGCTTATCAGTCACTAGCTAGTGACTGAGAGCGCATTGATAGAGGTCACGTGGAGGCTGGGTTTACCCAGGCTAGGCTACTGGGCTAATGTCTGATAACGCTTGTGTTGTGTAGAGCAGGGTTAAGTTGGAAAGCTAATGCGCAATTACTTTGCCTAGTGGCAAAATAGTGTAATGCAGCTTATACCTTAAACGATGCAAAAACTGTCCCATCCCTGCAGCCAGTGAACAATGCCATTGGGTAAAGTGACATTTGAAACCAGTGGAGGAGAAAGGAGTGTATTGACCTTGGGCAAGTTACTTTCTAAATGTAATATACTACATATTACTAGTTACTTTCCATTTGAAAGTAATAAGTTACTTTACAATATTACTGTGTGTAGAGTAACTCGTTACTTATTACACTACTTTTGCATTACTTTCACCAAAACAACAGCAGCAATGGAATGACATCGCTGCACCGGAACCATCCCAAAAAATAATGTCAACCACCTTGAAGTCAGTGTAAACAATCCAAAATTCTAACTTATTTGCATAAAAACAGTTTGATTAGGAAATTATTGTATCTTTATTTAAATATGTGCTTTGATTTTAAAAACAAATAGCTCAATTTGTAACTTGAGTTACTTGACAAAGTAACTGGTATAATATTACTGAAATCCTATAAGTAATAAGTTATATTACTGAGTTACTGCTAAAGGTAATATATTACATGTATGTAATATGTTACTTTTGTAATGAGTTACCAACAACACTGGTGTTGACCTTATACAGCCTTTCACTGACTGATGTGAGAGGCGTTTCTGCAGGGCGGGTTGTTTATTTCATCTACCAATCACTACCTGCAGTCTATGCGGAAGTGCGTGCTGCCCAGTGCCCAAGCAGCCCATATTCTTGAATCTGGAGGATCTGGAGACTGGGCGTTTGGACTCCATCCAACACACCGAGGCTTTGCTATTATTGAAACATTTTGCTACTTTGTCCGCTGAGTCCCTTCACAGACGTACTAAATCCACAACAACAACGGGCGGCAGGATGAATGCAGCCTTTTTGATGGTCGCAGTGCCTAAAGGCTGCGTGCAAACTATGAGACACCCGCGACTTCTGCACGCTGCAGCTTCCTCTTGGATGGTAAGCACAAATATTCGCGAGGAGTTAGTTATGTGTTAAAATAATAGCCTATACTGAATATAGGCTATATACATGCTATTATTTCAACACACTTGCGACTAAAAGTCTCTTAGCGTTTAACACAAGGTCATCTTAGGACAAGGCCACTCTACGTCCGGACTCAGCAGGGGTTGTTGTAGGCATAAGGAAAACAAAATTAAACAATATTAAATGTTGAAAAGAGTCACAGATAGGCCAGGGGGCTAGAAAAAACGATAGTGTAATTAGTAGCTACGTAGTATTAGAACATTAACAGCTGTTCCAGAGTCAGTGAGGTTGGATAAAATCAGTGGTGTAGTCTAGTTTATTGTAGCAGGTTACAGTATACTGTCAATTTCAGCTTGGAGTGAGATTGAGATTTTCGTTTTCCCCGCACGCGGTGGGGGGTGCTTCCCAGGCAAATTGATGAATGGTTATTATTTAATTATTTCATTTACATGAAGTTACCACAATTAGAGAATGTAGAATGACTGTTTTGATCATAGTTTGATGACTCTCTACGTACAATACAGTCAAGGAACTCTGGACAAAATCACATTTAGAAATATTCTCATATTTGGGTTCAAGGGGGTCTGTTGCCCTGATGTCTACTAATTTAGGGGTCCTTGATGTGAAAAAGGGTGATAATCACTGGCCTAGACCTAGATCTCTCTCCTCCCTCCCTGTCACTCTGTCTCTCTTTAACGCTAAATAATGACATACAGGTGTAGGATAGGCCTAAAACTGTCACACACAAACACTAGTGTTATGTATCTTTGCCCAATTTTAAGTGGGTATATACTCTAATCCTGGAGCTTTCCTAGTAGTGGGTATACTGCGTATACCTGCGTATCACATACTACACCACTGGATAAAATGTACAGTTAAAATAGGAGTATTACATATTAACGTTACAGTAATATAAAGTGTGGGACTGTTGATGGATATGTAGGCTACTATGCAGGGATGCACACTAGTCACCTTATATTTCAACCCCAAGCAGGACATTTCTGAGTGGTTTTGTGTCTGCCCTGGTATCTGTCACCTTTTCACTATCCATGAGTTTGCATCCCTGTCATTATGTATGTACAATAAGAGATTCAAAGATTCACATATATTTTTTCACAAGAGGCTGGAGGGATGTCCTTTGATCATCGTGTGATTAATGTGCTCATGCCTGGGGGTGAAAACTGTTTGTGAGGCTGTTAGCCTGGATGCTTAAACGAAGAACAGTCCATAGCCTGCGTGGCTATTATTGAATTGATTGCATTGCAGGTTTGACACTGTATTTCACATCGAGGATAACTAGTACTGTCTATTTCCCATTCTTTCTATTCAAAGCAAACCTGACACACCCCTCATTCACCTTTGGCACTGATGCGTGTCTTGGTGCCACCCTATTGTTATCAGGAATTACAGAGAGTAAGGCAAGTCAAGACACATTTATTTGTATAACACATTTCCTACACAAAGGCAATTCAAAGTGCTTTACATAAAATAGAAACGAGCATACAGGGAAAAGATGACATAGTGAAAAAGATAAGGTTCGTCATGTAAAAGAACAAGCAAAATGCATTACATTAAAATAATCCAAACAAGTAAAATAGAGAGATATTGTACCCTCTTAAAGGAAACAGAATCATGGAGAAGAATAGTACTTCTTGGTATTTCCAGTTGCACTTTTGTGAGTGAATCCATATGCGTCCACCCCCCCCCAAATATAATCATTCCTATCCACCTTATGCAGAAGAGACCATCTGGCTTGAGAGACTAACAGGAAGTGTAAATACAATCGAAAGTTCAGATTGTATTTACACTTCATGTGATTCATAAAGCTAGTCTGACTCATAACGTGAGTCAAACTAGGTTTGACCAGGTGAGTCAGACTAGTTTGAGCAGGTAAAACAACTGGCGTTTTGAACAGGAAGTTGTGATACAATGGGTCAAGTGGGCGGGGCTGCATAAGGTGAATAAAGAAACAGTATGAAAAAAACAAAAGTCATGTGGCATTTCATGTCTGACTGTTGTTGTTGTTGTTGTTGTTGTTGCTGCTGCTGCTGCCTGTTTTATCCTCTTTTATGTTCTATTTGTGCTAGAATTCTTTTTTTCAACTATTTGGCTTCTTTCTTCTTAGTGTCTGTTGAAAGTGCATTGTAATACTACTACTGCATCACACAATCTTCTGTGGCTTGAAGGCCCACATCACCCTGTGTCTTTTCAGCAGGTGCAGCGCTGGCCGCAGTCCACACAGCCTGTTGTTGCTGCCCGGATGCCCAACAGGGTGAAGGTGACTGCTGGGAAACGCTATGCCTGGTGTGCCTGTGGACACAGCAAAAAACAGGTTAGTGTGCACAAGAGGTGTATGGCTCCCCCAGGGTGCACAAGAGGTGTATGGCTCCCCCAGGGTTCACAAGAGGTGTATGGCTCCCCCAGGGTTCACAAGAGGTGTATGGCTCGCTCACCCGGGGTTCCAACTTTCTCCATATCAAGGACCCTCATTTAGTCCACTTTACAAACCCCCATGTGATGAGATTTTGTCTCACACCCAAATCTGGGAATACTTGTATTGTTAGATATCATTTTTGTCCGCAGAGTACCATCACTGTTATCTATATTGAAGGTAGAAAGATAACAGTGAAAAGCCCAGGGCATATCATAACAGTCGTAAAAGAAATAACAGTGACGGTTAACACTTCATCAATTTGTTTGGACCCCCTGGTGGTCTCCGAACCCCACACTGAGTCATGGTCAGTTAACTACTATATGTCTAGTTTACATTTCTTCCAAACCTTTTGCAATGCATTCTGTATCTAAATAGATGTTTTAACATTTATCGTCATTTTTAAGATACAATACAAAGTTTAGCTGATGAAACCTAGCTTGAAATTAGACAATGAAATAAAAAATAATATGGATTAGGGTTGTCAAAAGTATCCATAGTATCGATAAATAAGTATCAATAATAACAAAATTAAATGGAGACAAATACAATACTTATTTGCAACAGTATGGACACTAGCAGTGCTTTCTCTTAATGAAATTTCAAACATACTACAGATTGTCATGCCAAGGTGTGATTATCTTCACACCTTGGCTTTCCCAATTGGGAATCTTAGTGTCTGGTGGGTGGAGGTGGACAATGTTTTGTATCTATCACTTCCTGTATACTGAGAAGATTTCCCGCCAGACCAAACCCAGAAATTAATTTGGCTAAATAGAGCAAATCTACAGGGTCTCAGTCGGTGAGGATAGGATGCTCTTCATATCACATGGCCCCCATTCCCATCGATGGAGCTGAAGTGAAGAGAGTATCCTGCTTCAAGTTCCTCTGTGTGTTCATCATTGATGTCCAATCCTGAGCCAGGCAATCGGTCGCGGTGGTCAAAACTGTGGTCAAAACTCCCCTATACTTCCTAAGGAGACCCAAGAAGTTTGAAATGTGTTCAAAAATCTCACTAATTTCTACAGGTGCACCATTGAGAGCATTCTCGCTGGCTGCATTACTACCTGGTACGGCAGCTGCTCCACTGTAAGGCAATAGATCAGTGATTCTCAAACTTTTTCACTTGAAGGACCCCTAAACTGACAGAAATTAAACCACAGACCCCATTTGATATGATTTTGTCCCAGGGTCCCTTATCTGATAAGACTTTTGCTTTTTTTTGTTTTATTACAGAAAGTTTATGAAACCCATGACCAAAATAGTGATACGTTCTGTCATTGTGTTACTTATAGATGGTATTATAGTGAAAATAAATTACCAGCTTTTTTGCCGGGGACCGGCCTAGAACCCCCTCGAGGACCCCTGGGGGGTGATGTAATGACGTGGCTCTCTAGTCAGCTCTAGCCGGTGGAAAAGCAAACCAGTTCTTTAGAAGGTTCACAGTTGAACCACCTGAGAACATGGCTAATACGTAGTTGGTGCTTGCCTTGTCCTAAGAATTTCACTGTTCAGAGTTCACTTTTGACTTTGACATTCCCTGTAGCAGCCCCACATGGTGATCAAGCTGATAAGATGGGCGTGTTTTTACATAACATTTCTGCAGCTTTAAAATTGAAAATGTAATGTTTAATTTTTTCCTTTGCCTGTGCGGTGTCATTAACAAAACTATATACAATATACTATATTATATAATATACTCTGTGTGTGTGTGTGTGTGTGTGTGTGTGTGTGTGTGTGTGTGTGTGTGTGTGTGTGTGTGTGTGTGTGTGCGTGCGTGCGTGCGCGTGCGTGCGTGCGTGTGCGCGTGTGTTGGCTGAAAAGTTCATGTGTGCATGTGTGTTTGTGTGTGTACAAGTGTGTGATAACTATTCTTGTAATATGAGTCCAGAGCCTGGTGGTGATGCATGAATAGCTGCAAGATAAACTTTTTTGGGAGCTGCTGGAATGTTTGGATGTTTACGTCCCTCAGGGTAAATCCTTCCTGGTTTGTTCCCCTGACGTAGCAAGTTTAAGGCAGACAAAGGGAAATATGCAAGGGATGGAATAAAATTGTATACAATCTGAAGCAGTCCTGGGGCTAAAAAGTAGTTCAAAAGAATCCATCTGCTTTAACTGTAGAAAGGGTTTCACATTTCATATCAGGATAATTCAAATAATGTCAACTTTCTGGCGGTGACTGACTGATGGCATTGTATGTGTTTTTGAAAAAAGATAAATGTGTTGATTCTGAAGATGATCTTAACATGTGTGTGTTCACGCTATTTCTCCCTGTCAGCCTTTCTGTGATGGAGCTCACAAGATAGCAGCACCCAGCATCTCCCCTCTGCGCTTCACCCCTGACAGAGACAGGACGGTCATGCTGTGCGCCTGCAAACAGACCGGCAACGGTCCTTACTGTGATGGCACACACTTTAAAGTCATCTTCAGAGATTTAGTGACGTCAGTCAAGAAGATGTTTAAATGACATCAACAATTGAAGACACCAAGCGAAGACTGAGAAGAAGTAGTGAAACTGACCCAAAAAAAAAAGACTTAAGGATTATCGCTAATGGTATTACTTTAAATGCAATTGCACTATAAGCAAAACATAGTACCAAACAGCTCTTTGGCTTATAATTGTCTGTCTGTCTGTGCATATAATGTATGTCTGGGTATGTTTTTTGTTTTTGTTTTGTTTTTACTTATGGCCAAAATCAAATTGCCTTTGTGGATTACGGCAATAAAGTTAGAATTGAATTTAATCTGATCCTGACAAATGTATTGTTGGTACAGTCAGTGTGTCATTTAACAGTATTCATGGGCATCACTTTTGTTGGTATGACATAAAAATCATAGTTATTACCTTTGACATTTAAAACACAAACTAATTACTGCAGCTTTTCTTTGTTGGGCAGATGTGACGGTGTAATGATGATGTCCTATCCTACATTGTTTTTTATCCCCCTCTTACTTGATGAGCTTATTCAAACTTGTTGATTATTCTGCGTAAATAACTTTAAGAATAAATATTTTTGTAGCCCAAGTTCTCATACAATGCTATAAAAAAACAAATGTGTATTGTGTGTGAGACATATACAGAAACCTGGAAGTTACACTCCAGCCACAAATTTAGACACGCCACATTTTTCTTTATTTACTATTTTCACAGTGTAGAATAATGTCTAAGACATCTATAATCTGTTAAAATGTATGCTATAAAGTGTGAAATAAAGTTTATTTAATTTTTTTTCCCAAGTGGTCACGTCGTGAACATGCGCAGTTGAGCCACCAAGGTTTACACGTGACTCTTCCGGAAGTGATCTGTTCTTTGACGCGTGATTTCTAACCCCACATAGGATAAGCAATAACCACGCCCTGTGGCGCCGGGATTGGCCAGAAGCATTGAAGCTTGGGACTAAAGCACCTGGGTTTTTTCATCTTTTAAAATAAAGATGTTTAAAAAACTATTGCTTGTTACATTTTCAGTGCTGTACCTTTTCTCTGGGTAAGAATTGAGCTTGAAATTAACGATATGATACATTATATTATATGAGCTATGAACGTGAACACAACACTGTTTATATTATTGCATGTTTTTGTAGATTGTGTACATTGTGTAGATTACAATTATTATGCTCTCGAAATCGCTGTCCGTTCTCAAGAGCTATTCAGTTGGTTCATGAAATCGCTGGGCTGCGTGCCCTCCAGTGTTTGTGGTGTGGGAGATTCCAGCTGTCAAAAGAAGAAGACAACGCTCCTGGCCAATCCCGGCGCCACAGGGCGTGGTTATTGCTTATCCTATGTGGGGTTAGAAATCACGCTTCTTTGACGTAAAACACCGAAACCCAACACCTACATAACACATGCATAGAACAACAACAGCCACCTTCATAGGCTGTGCATCAACGTTATATAACTATCTGTAAGTTGCTGCGTTAATAGCTTTGTTTACGTCACGTCGTGTTGTGTCTCCTCGCAGCAGGTCGTGCAGCACGTGTATGGAAACATGAACACTGTAACTAAGTTAGACCACACATTGATTAGTGTAACTTTGAGACATCCTTGGATAACATCTAACGTTATGGCAGCTTCAAAGGTAAGCATATTCTTTTTTTTACATATTTAATGACAGTAGAAATTACATAGAAACAAGGAGTCTGTTGCTACACTGACTTTCTCCCACTGAGCAACTATAAGTTTAAAAGTCATCAAGTAGGGGTTCAAAACAGCTTAGCGTTATAGACATGTGCGTCTCACTAGACAATGTATTCTGAGATATATGACAAAACAAAGCTTTTTCTTGTACATAGATTTGCCTGGTGCATATTTTAGATATTTACAGCTAGTATTGTTTAATACTGTGTAGGCTATTGGGCTGATCTTAGGTTATATGAGTTAAAGCGTAGATTAACATCAGTTTGTCATTAGGCATGGTGTATTATATTGCTTAGTCTCCAGTGTTTGCTGACGCCTGCAATACTTATCGTCTCTATTGAATTGATGTGCAGGTCCACTACTCCTCTCTTCCCCCTGAGCCTGTCATTCCCTGCAAGAAGCCTTTCAAAGTGGAGCTTGTTGCTGGGAAGCGTTACTCCTGGTGCACCTGTGGACACAGCAAGAAACAGGTAGTGTCACACTGGAAATAGAAATACTGACCTCTACTGGAGAGGTGTGACCAAGTCAACTTTGCTCCAGTCCCAAGTCAGTGTCTCACAGTCACAGCTTATGGACAAGTGTCAAGTCAAGTCCCAAGTCTAAATGTAGAATGTCAAAACAACTCAAGCGTCCAGAATCAATTGAATATGTTAAAGAAAACTGAAATATCCATGACTCATCTTAATGGGATAATAACTTGGTAGAGCATCATGAGTTTGATTTCTATCATCAGTTCAGTTCAATCATGAGAGACTAGTAAGAAGGTTCAAATAAACTGTAATGATACAATGAACAAATTATGTTTGGCGATGTGAGAGGAGGCCATCAGCGATGTATAGGATATAGAATCCCGCCATAATTCTTCAGGAGTCATGACGTTGGTGGTGGCAGGAGAGGAGGCGGGGCGAAACAACTGCTTCAACGGCGATCACAGTAACTGTGTGGCGACAACACAAGTGAGGCGTAACAGCAAAGTATACACTCAACTGCGTAGGTGATTGGCTCAGCGGGAAAGGAATGGCTTGAGCTGATTGGTTATTGCCATTGAGGGAAAGCGTGGGTGACTGAATGGACAGGAGACTTATGAATGAAACAATGTATGGGGTGATGCAGAGGCAGCCTTCATGATTGAAATTAGTCTAATTCACATTAATTCACTCTCATTCTAATTAGTCTAGTTCACACCATACGCCAAAGCAACGCTCAACCTACGCACAAGTTTCATTTCGGCGTCCTTGTTAACAGGTGAAGCCATTCACACTAGCCGCGCGCGTGCCTTGTGCACCGAGCAAGGTGCTGAGGAAAAGAGAGGGCTTCTGGTGTGACCGGTGAGCACAACTTCAGGGCTAATGTACACCGCCTCCAGAACAGATGCGGTGCGGCTGTGAACAGGACCACACTCATGTAATCTGTCAGACGTATGCAGGATCGGCAAAAAATAGAACGGGTGGGGTAATTTTTACGTACCACATGTATCGCCCATCCATCCGTTTTGCCGGATCCGCAACGCAGCCGTAACGTATCTGGTGTACATTGCCTGTCAGTTCTGCTTATGTTAAGAGCCAGGTGTGAACAAAGGAAGACTTCATACTATCATCATCTATATAAAATTGAGTATGTGGGTGATATTTATATGTTTGTATGTTTTAATTCTTTGTCCGGCCACAGCTACGCTGTTTCAAGTGCGATTGGGCTGAAACTTTTCACGGGGTGTAAAGGGCACCAGTGTGGGTGACCCGACTAGCCCCACGAGCTATGGGCGAAGTTCCATACAAATTCAGCCATTGCGCAGCATCTCAAGTTCAGCCATTAATCTGCACAGCCATCGCAAATTCAGCCATTATTAATCGGCCCAATACCTCATTTAAAAAATCGGGCTCCGTTAGGTCACCCGCAGGGCTGCTCTTTACACTTCCTGAACGATTCAGCGCAATCGCATGTAAAATGGCATAGCTGTGGCCGAACCCAATTTCTGCTCACTCACACACAGAGACTTTGTGTCCTTATAGGATGATAGGATAGATAGATGATAGGATTATTATATTATTTAAATTCAGTTGTGTGGTGGAACAAATCTCATCACTTTCATTCAAGATAATTTGTTAAGACGTGAGAAACCTCTTCAAGTCATAAAAGTCAAGTCAAAGTATTCTCTTCATGCATCAAGTCTCAAACAGTTAACTCCCACACGCACACGCGCACACATACGCGCGCACACACACACACACACACACACCTCTGATAACATACACACTTTTCTATCTTCAAAAGCATATTTATTCTCTGATCACATCGGTCTTTTGTCTTGCAGCCTTTCTGTGATGGATCGCACAAGACCAAAGCCCCGGGTGTGCTCCCGCTGCGCTTTGTCCTGGAGGAAGACGCCACGGTTTGGCTGTGCGGTTGCAAGTACACCAGCAACCCACCGTACTGTGACGGCACACACAAGCAGGACTTCATCTTGTCTGCACCGCTGCACCAACACACCGACTCTTGAATTAGGAGGATTAGTGGCAGACGTTTTGGTCTAGCTTGGAGATGACCACGGTCCTGATCCGAGAGAACCATCTGGAGAAGAAGCTGTAGAGGCAAACGGGTGTTTGGACTTCAGCTGAGGATTCATTGTAAGATTCTTGAACCAGATACGCTGTTAAGTTGCCATCATAGACACATGTTTAGGATCAATGTACTCCAAGAAAGCAGCAGTGTGACAATGAGACCTTCGATATCAAGCGTTGAAGTCTTGTTTTGAGAAAGTGTCATTTTGTCAGAAGAGGTAAAGAGAGTGGAGATGATATTTGACCGTAGAGCCGGTACCAACCGTCTTCTATGATCTCTTTGGAATTCAGAATTGGAGAATGTCACATCATAATACAAGCCAAAATGCTGCGGTTTAGTGTTTCCTTGCTTATTTCGCCTCTGTTCTCTCTGTTCTGTTTATTTGTTTGTCTTTATGTGTCATTATTGTAAAGCGTCCTTGGGTTTCTTGAAAGGCGCTATAAAAATCCAAGGCATTTATTATTATTATTTCTAACCAAACGTACTCAATACAACATGGAGAGCATTTAAGTCACTTTGTATTAGGCACACACCTAATACAAAGTGAGTTTGGTGATAAGGCAACACCAAACTGCTGGACTTCAACATAGGGTTCAATCTGGGTGTCATCTGCCATAGAAATAGATGGCACTCCTATCTTGCGCAGATTCAGAACATTGGGTAGGAATGAGTAGCCTATGTTATGTTTGCTCTCATATCCCATTATGATATCACAGACATGAAGCATGCACATGAAAGCTGAAAGCAGCCATTTGTTCTATTACTATACTTTGTGGTTTGCTTGGACAGATGTGAGGCTAATTATAATAACTACTAAAATTACTGCACTGAGTACTTACTTGCACAACATGAGCTTTCTCAATCATCGTGTAATGTAGGTTTGTGTTTTCATTTAATTTATTTCATATACTGAATGTACAAACCATTTGTAGAACGCACAAGACATTTTCACCTTGCCTGTTCTTAGAGAATTATGCCATGAATGCTCTGTGAGAAAATGACTATCCATAAGGGGTTGTTTTTGTTGTATACTGTACCATGAATTATTAGTCTTTAATCAGAGGAACTTCATCTGTATCAGAAATGCCTGATCCATTTCTCTGTTAAAGCCATTTCATGTTTTCACATTACTCGAGTGAAACTTTGTAATGGCTTTGTGGCCTGGGGGCCAGAACAGGCCCGCCAGTTGGTCCAATCCGGCCCACAGGATGACTTTGCAAAGTGTGGAAATTGCACTGAGAAGTCCTTCAATTTTTCAAGCTCAGGATTGGACACAAAATCGATCATACCAGGTTTCATGAGCAAGTTACTATATTAAGTAGCTTATTCATGTTTTCTGTATGAATCAGTAAATGGTCAACTATTTTCATTAACCTCAAATATAGAGAATTGCAGTTGCAGTCAATTGTAATGCACACAGTCAGTTACAGACAATAGATTGTTATTATGCATTGTTTGTCTGGCCAACTTGTGACCAAATTGGGTCCCATGTGGCCCGTGAACTAAAATGAGTTTGACACCTCTGCTCTAGTCTTTACAGTTCACAACCTGCTCACAACTCAGAAAATCAGAACAGGACACTTTGGTCAAAACCTAGTAAGTAAACATTTTATTGACCTAAAACATGCACATATGGCTGATAAAAAAGTATCATTGTATGTTCAAAAGAAACAAAGGAATGTTGAACTTTATGGAAATACAACATACATGGGTCAAATATTCATATCCCTTTTGCATTCCTTGTCTGCCATAAGAAAAAGTACATGGACTCTTGACGAACGTCTGCTTTTGAACTTTTGAACTTGGTAGTGCTTGGAGTTTTCTGAATATAAATGCTTCTCCAATTGCAAAGTACTTGTTGGTATGGATTCTGCGGTCTGACTTTGAGAAAGTGCATCAACATTTTTATGCAATGGATCCTCAATGACACGTGGGGGCTACAGTACCTGACGAGCGGCTGCTTACACTGGACATTTATACAGTAGTTATTACATGACTGTAACAGCAAATATAATTTTGTACTAAAATCTGTAATACAACTGTCCAAAGGCAAGGTGTCGAATTGTCTTTTTACATCCAACTTACGCTGTGATTCGCACTGCAATGCCATTCAGCATTTTGTCTCAAGTAATATGGAAGCCAAATCAATGTTGATGAACTATGGGAAAGAAACAGACCTACTGCGTATACACAATACAAAACAATTACAATATCTTGTATAAAAGATAGTTTATACATATGTATGCACACATGCTCACATTTGATACAGACTGTACAGTTTGTATGTGTGCATTGTTCTAGTCTAACACACATAACCACACACACACATACACACACATACAAGTGTCTATTTGGCTGCACTTTTCAGTCCTTCCGTTGAAAGATAACCGTTATCCGCCTCCCGTTCCTCCAGGAGGCCAGCTTATGCCCGTCTTTTCTTTTTGCTCTGTAGATGGGGGGGGGGGGGGGTTTCTGAAGAAGGGAGCAATTCAAACACTGTCCTCCCCGCCGCGCGCCGCATGCACGTTAGGTCGGAGGAGGCAAACCGCCTTTATCGCCTCCCCTCGCCTCCTCTTTGCCCGCAGCGGGGCTCGTGCCGTTGACAGTCACCTTGCGAGTGTTGCCGCCCGCTTTGGAGGCCAGAGAGTGTCGCTGCGTGTTGGTGGGCACAGTGGGACCGTTGGAGCTTTGGATGGCGGGGGGGAGGCTGTGGGGCAGGGAGGCAGCGCGCGGGGGCTGGCCGGCGGCGGCAGCAGCGGCGGCAGGGCTATGGACCTTGTCGCTTTGGGAGTCACTCTCTGAGGCGGGGCTGGTGTTGACGCCGTCAGAGTGGCCCTGCGCCACCGACTGGGACGCCGCCCTCCTGCGCTTCCGGGTGGGTTTGACCAGGTACTGCAGGGGGATGGGTCCGGTCTGCAGAGAGGGGGACATATCATCAGGACGGAGAACAGGGACTTGGGTTTGAGAATCTGTCCATATGTTCACAGTCTACTGTGGTTCTCTTTCAAACTATATCAAAGTATTTATAAGATTTGAAAAAAAGTCCAAGGCAACTCTTCTTATGATTAATAAAAAGCCTTTATTCTATCATGGCTAGTTCAAATTCGAGCTTGAACTAGCCATGATAGAATAAAGGCTTTTTAATCATAAGAAGAGTTGCCTTGGACTTTTTTTCAAATTTTATATGGACTTTCCCCTATTGAGTTCCAAAGAGCACCTTCTTTTTTAAGTTTTTAACTTTGATCCAGAGCGTCGTAGCCCTCTCCTATATTATCTTCTTTCAGTATATCAAAGTATTGTTACACCTATTGTAATGGGGACTACCACAGAAGCGGTTTTAAGTACTTTGCCAGAATGTCTGTCTGTGCCTGTGGACAGACTAAGTGTTTTTCTCAGTGCGATAGCATCAAAACCATGCAAGATGCACACACAAAACTTTGGAGGTATGGAGTAGTCTCCCAATAGCCAGCTGTAGATACGATAGATCCACGTCTGGAACACAACTCTTGAAAAATGGTTAATGCCCGCCCCAAGACACACAAAAAAAGGCATGACAGACATATGAATTGACCAACCACGGATAGCATGCCGGACTTCCGTAACAGCCCAGCCAGTCAGATTTCGCCGCACGATTCCTGTCAGCGGAATCCGGAAATGTAACTTTTGATTCAGACCCTCCATCGCTTGAAGCATGCTGACGTAAGACGTTGGGTCTGACCACGTGAGACTAGGTGTGGAGTTCATATACTAAAATGAAGGCCGAGTTCGAAGATGGGTGTGGTCCGACTAAGCGAAGGGGGCTGGAAGTATCCCCCCCGCCCCCTAATTTAATTGTGGCATCTCCAGGAAAGTGTCTCTTCATGACATTGTAGATTAGAGCCATCAGCTTTCCAAAATCATACAGATATATCTATTTTCTAATGCTCCCTAAACCATTACAGCTCATTTCTATTCTGTTTTCTATCAAAGTAGCATGAGCTGTAGTGATCCCCCCCCCCCCCTCTGATATTTAACAGTTGAGTTCCCTCGTTTTTATTGCTCTCGGGACAATTTGTTGCCTGATGTATTGTAGCCTATGTATTGGTCTAAGGTTCAAAGTTAAGTTGGATAAGGCTACGTGACACACTACAAACCCTCAGACCACAACCCTATGTACACCACGGTGTGTGTGTGTGTGTGTGTGTGTGTGTGTGTGTGTGTGTGTGTGTGTGTGTGTGTGTGAGTGTGAGTGTGTGTGTGTGTGTGTGAATGTGTCCTGTCTTGTTTTGGTGAGCTAAACGGAGACCACTTCCCTTAACACATTTAAAGTCAGTCTAGTTTTCTTTATCAGGGATGCAAACTCACCAGAGTGAAAAAGGTGACAGATACTAACTGGCAGACACAAAACCACTCAAAATCATTCAATCAAGTGCCCTATTTTGGGATCAAAAAGGTGACTGTCACCTAAAGTTGACTAGTTTGCATCCCTGTTTATGATTCATTATCTGTATTTTTTTAAACGAAAATGAAAAAGAACACATGATGGGAGGGAGGGGGAGAGAGAGAAAATCATAGGCTTGGCACCCAGCCTGTAAATGAATTTGAACATTACCGTTTAATCAAATGGGTGTGTTTATGTGCAGCCGCTGTATGGAATGTCCTTATTGATATAAACGGTTGATGCATTTGAACAAATCTGACTCAGTAGAGCCTTTTGGAAATGAAGCGCATGCCCAGTTCACACTTTGATTCAGCTTTGATCCCATATTTCATGTATGCATTCATGTATTCTAAATTAACATGATTGCCTCCGTTAGTCAGGGAGTTTGACTAAACGACAAAGTGAGAGTCACACTGAGATGAGCAGTAATTGGGTCAGAAGAATTGGTGCCAGATATGTTCACTGATCGCCCTCTGGCTGCCAAGCATGCAACATCAAAACACTACATCTTCCAGAGATACCTATGCTTTACAACACCTGGGGCCAAATGTATCAAACTGTGTATATTTAGGAGTAGAAATGTGTGTACGCCCAAACAAATCTCTAAATAAAAATGTCACCCAAACTTTTCGTGTGTACCGTATACATGTTTTATAGAGCTCAACAGTCACGTGACTTTACGTAACGTTTCCAGCCCAGGAAGTGAGTTCCGCATTCATTTTCTCCATAGACATTTAGAGCAATGTCTGAAAAAACAGGGTAAAAAATAAAATTTTCAATCCCCCGTCTTTATTTTTTGTTTTTGCTCCAACTGAAATGTTTTATGGTCACTCACGATACAGTAGGTCACGGGTTGGCTTGGTAAGTTGGTTCCAGCCTTAAAACTCGTTATATAAGGATTTTTCTAAATGTCTATGGAGAAAATGAATGGGGAACTCACTTCTGGGGCAGGAAATGTCATGTGACTGTTCAGCTCAATACATTTGGCCCCAGTACTTTTCAAATCAGACATCATCCTTTCCCCGTTCCAAGCTAGTGTGAAGAGTAAATACTCCATCATATTGGTCATGTGAAGAATTCGAGTGAGCTGTTGGAAAGTCTTAAAATAGAAGTGAAGTTTGGTAAATGTTTGTGCTCCATAGTAAACAGTGTAGGCGCCAAATGGGTCATGGTTTGTTTCTTGTATGATTATTTGAGTGTAATATTGTATGTGTCCAGGGGGCGTCGCTGTGACGACTACCTGGGCTCAGGTAAGCTATTTAATGCTCTTTCCACTGGGTGTCGTTAGGTGTTTGAACCCGGAAGGGCGAACGGTTTTTACCGCACTGCGTGCTCTCGTGCCGATAATGTTTGTGCTACATTTGCTTTCTGTAGAAAAGAACTTTGCTGTATTCACATCGGTGAAATGGAATAAATGGATGGGTTCCGAACATCAAGGACAAGCCTTCTTCGTCGTTCTTATACAGCACTCAATGCAATGTTATCGTATATATTAACATCAGCACAGCTAGCGAGTCAGCCACAACTCAACCCGGTAATTCAAGCACCTCGGTGGCTTACAGTATAGGGCTGTGAGCCTGCCTCAACAAACAGTATTATACTGTATAAGGCTGTCACTCACCCGTCTCCACTCATAGAAGTAGGCAATATCCATTAGTGTGTAATAGTCCTTCAAGGGCTCGTCTCCATACAACACCTCCACCTGTAACAGACAATTAAACCAAGTTAAAAGACAGCCATCTGCCAAGTATCCATTTCACCCCACAGAATGTTCTCCTTGACTCAGTAGAAACAGCCAGACTACTACTGAGTGTTTAGAGTCAAATAGACCATAAAAAGGAATATGTTTTGGGCATGTTCTTAATGTAATTTTATGTGACTCTGTGTTTTTATGGTTTGAGCCCCTGAAACCTAAGCCGATTTTCTATCGTGTGATAGACAAAGTTTTTTGAATCTTGAATTGAATCTTCAATCTTGTGGTTGACCTGTCCAGTAGTCTCGCTTACCAGACTTCCCGCCCTTCCGGGAGAGAAGTCTGGCTGCATGGAAAGTTTGGAAACAGGCTGCTGGTATAAGCTCTGCCTTTGGTGGCGACCATTGGCTCCGACCCGCTCTCTGACTGACCGGCTGCGACCATATATGGATTTCCTTTCCGCTCCCTCCGTGACGAATCTGTCTATCTCAAATGCCTCTGCCGCTGTGTGTGTGTCGAATCTGTTGATCTCAAATGCCTGCGCCGCTGTGAAACAACATCAACAATGCTAGCTCGTTGTTACAGGCTGAAAACAATTGGATCCCCCGTTGTAGGGAGAGAGTCTGGCAAGTGACACTAGGTTAAACCAAACAGAGCATTTTCCCCCCGCAATTCCAGAATGGAGATCAGCGCTGCCAGATTCTCTCCAGGAAGGGAGGGAAGTCTGGCAAGCGAGACTACCTGTCCAGTGATGATTGCCAAACCAATGTCCACACAAACCAATGGCTGACGTCACACTCACTCAGTCTGTCCATTTCTTTTTCCAGTCTATGGGTCTTGTCTGACGCTCGATCCAATGTCAAAGTATGTTACTACTGTCAAAGAACTACCAAGCAGTGATCCTCTTGACTGGATAGTGGCTACTGTGCAGAATTGGTTTGACTACTTTCACTGGGACAATACCCAAATACTAAATTGTTCTAATCATCAGGAATAACATCACATTTGATCAATGAACGCTTTGTATTGTACACACAGTTTGCTACAACATAAATGAGGTCAACGTTATTGCTGTGTTACTTTAAGGGTGCAGCTGGCAGGGTGTGAGTGTCTATAGATTACCCGATAGCTGCTGGGAATATCCATCTTGCTCCGGAGGAACTTTGCTAAGTGCATGACGGACATGGCTGCCGGGCACTGCAGGAAGCGCTTCCCATTGGCCTGAGGACGAGGGACAAGAAGAAGTGAGGAGACACTATTCCAGAGCACCACAAATATTTAAATTGAAAGTGTGTGACTGTGTGTGTGTGTGTGTGTGTGTGTGTGTGTGTGACTGTGTGTGTGTGTGTGTGTGTGTGTGTGTGTGTGTGTGTGTGTGTGTATGGGTGGGTGTGTGAGATGTGTGTGTCTATGATGTGTGTTTGAAGTACTGCTTCACCCATGTTTCCTTCTAAACTGAGATCAATCTTTACCTTGTCTCCATCCATGTCTGAACGTTGCCTATCATTATTCCTGTGGGCAAATAAAGAAAGATAAATAGAAAGAACTTGTACTGGAGAATAACTGTCAACTCACACAAAAACACACAGAAAAACATTTGATGTTCGGTGCAACTTAAGCACAAGTAAAATAATATTGTGGATGCCACTGGCAGTTTATAATCTATCTATCCATCTGTCTACAGTCAGGCCCATAAATATTTGGACATCGACACAATTTTCACCATTTTTGGCTCTGTACACCACCACAATGGATTTGGAATGAAACAATCAAGATGTGCTTTAAGTGCAGACTTTCAGCTTTAATTTGAGGGTATTTACCGGTACATCCAAATCAGGTGAACAGTGTAGGAATTACAACAGTTTACACATGTGCCTCCCCCCCTTTTTTTAAGGGACCAAAAATAATTGGACAAACTGTCCCTCTGTAAATTCCAAACCTTTTCCAGGCCTGGAAAACTAATTTGAAAATTCCATAACTTTTCCAGGAATTTCATGACTGTGGGATCCCTGTGTGTATAATATGGCTCTAATGGAGATTCTTATAAAATCTGGAGTAACTGCACTCTTCATTTTGGTTTACGCATCAAGGCCAGATGATGACTGAAATTTTCCAGCAGCAGCAGCCAGTGAACAGGCACAAAATCAGGAATCTTTACTACTGCATCCCCCCTTGCCTTTATTTTTTTTTATTTTTTAATAGAAATACAAAAAGTGGGGCTCACTTGTTCCTCTCGTAGAACTGTATGGACAGACTGATGATTTCATCCTCTGCTATGTTAAACGTCTCCACCACTTCCCCTGGCTCCAGCACGCGGTTCTCTGCATAAAAGTCCCGCCGCCGCTTCATCTCATCTGAGTTCAACACAAAACACACATCAGCAAAACACATGCATCAAAACACACATCAGCAAAACACATGCATCAAAAACACACATCAGCAAAACACATGCATCAAAAACACACATCAGCAAAACACACATCAGCAAAACACATGCATCAAAAACACACATCAGCAAAACACACATCAGCAAAACACATGCATCAAAACACATGCATCAAAACACATCAGCAAAACACATGCATCAAAACACACATCAGCAAAACACATGCATCAAAACACACATCAGCAAAACACATGCATCAAAACACACATCAGCTAAACACATGCATCAAAACACACATCAGCAAAACACATGCATCAAAACACACATCAGCTAAACACATGCATCAAAACACACATCAGCAAAACACATGCATCAAAACACACATCAGCAAAACACATGCATCAAAACACACATCAGCAAAACACATGCATCAAAATATGGGGAATTAAGACTGTAAATGAAGTGCACTGCCTCAAGCAACATTCTCTTACCTTTGAATAACCCCGGAACAAGCTTATAAACAATATCTTGTAGAGTTTTGTCCGCTCTGAAAACAAAAATACATTTTCATGTAGGTTTATTATGGATGATGATGCACTTTAGTTTGCTTTCAGAAATGCACGCACCATACAGTATAAACCGCCTATGAAGAATTACTGCTTACCTGATGCTGAGCTGTGGACATGTCTTGTGTACCTGGACGTCACATCGAGGACAGAACTTGTTTGTCTCCAGGAAGGCAACAATACATGTTTTACAAACTACACAGAGAGGACAGAGAGAGATCAAACGCCAAATCACTGCTATGCATCACCAACATTTCACCACATTGTATAGTATAGTCAGCCTTAACAGGAGCATAGTAGTTGACGACATATTCAAACAAAGTAGACCCACCTATTCTCTGACCAGTTAATCAGCCTTATAATTATTAAAATCAACTGGAAGGTGGGGTGACAGTACACCTACCTCCTCTCAGCAGTATACCCACCACCTCGTTATCACCACACTACTGAGGTCTGCTCAATTTGCATATCCACTAATTGTCAGGTCTATGCTAATTTCATATGGGGGGGGGGGGGGGGGGGGTAGGTAGGCTAAACAGCATTTGCATGCATTTAAGATTATGCACCACTATGATATGAGGAACTTACAGGAGTGCAGGCACTCTACAATGGTCGTGGCATCAATGAAGTAACCAGCACACAGTGGGCATGTGAGATGAGGATTGAGATCTGTGATTTTAATCCGGTTGGGTTGCATTTTATCCATCTGGAAAGATCTGCAGGGGGAGCAAATAATAATAATAATACCAGACATGATTACAGACTAGGCCTGCAGTATGAACATGTGGTGGTACAACAGTCTTGTATAAAGTGCAGTATGCTTGGTCAAACTACTATATCTCCCCCTATGGTAATGGTAAATGAGTCTGCATCTCGTCCTTGGGACAATTAATAGGCTGGAAAACCACAACAATTGGAGCTGATGGCGTCCAGAAACAAATCCAATGATATGTTGTATGGCAGCTTTAGCGATAAATGACATGTTGAGAGAGGGGCAGCGGTGGGGCTGCCTGGTACACACACAGGAGCAGGCTATATTGAATCGCCCCTGTGTGGCCTCATCCTGTGCATCAACCAGCACACTGAGCAACAAAGAGCGTTTCAATCCGTCTGACGAGCAACCGAGGAGCGATAGATAAATATATTCCGCACAAACACCAACACTGGAGGGGGAGAGACACAGAAAATCACACTGGTACACAAAGCAGCCATCTTAAATCCACTGACAGGGTTGTATCAGAGGCGAACAAGAGAGGCTCCATATGTGACACACCGTGCACTTTGTGTGTGTTTTCGGGCAAACCGGCGGCACATCGCGTTAGATAAATAGCAATCGCCGTTGCTTGGTTCCTACCTGATATGACATAAAAGTTCCCCTCTCCTCCCAGCGAGGATCCAGGTAAATTATTTGGACTTGGGCAGAATTTGCAGCAGCGCCAGAAAATGGCTTTTTTTCAGCACCGTCAGAGGACTGCCCATTTTGGATCACGTGATATTATTTTGTCGCCTTGTTCAAGGGGCATACAGGGTTTCCACTCCAGGCTACGAGACTCTACAAGAAGACACTTTTCCTTAAAACATACTGTATATTTATTTATTGACTGCTAGGAATTAAGAGCCAGCCAAGCTAAGGAATTAATTAAAGGTAAAAAAAAAAAAAAGTGTCCAGTCTAGAACCATATACACTGTGTATGTCAGCCTACTCATATATGGTTCAGACTGGCCACAATTTTATTTTTTATTTTATTTTTACGTTTGTTTAATTCATTCCAAGCAGTCAGCTGTCTGTCAGTGCGGCCACGCCCTCTGTGTGGTCTGAACCTGATTTTACTTTTAAGATAAATTCACCCAAAATTCTCCTAGACAATTGAAGTGACCAACTTTAAAATGTAAAAAAAACAAGGCCAGGTCGAAACCTGGCATAGGGCCGGTGTGCTCAGTAAAGTGCAGAACTCTGCCAAGGTGTAGAGTCATTTGTGTTCAGTCTAAAATTTTGGCCCCTTGAAACCAGATTAGAGGACCATTTACATTAAGATTAGACTGTTTTTCAGTCTTAACCATCAATTTGCTGAGTGAGTGGCACTGCTCTTGCCCAGATGTAGCCATATAGGTAAAACACTAATATTTTCTGACTCACCTCCACCACCACCTGCTGATGTCTATATTATTTAACCATCTCATTCTCTTTAACAGTCCAACATTAAATCTATCAAATAAAATTAAAGCAAGAGCTTGTCCTCAAATAAAATGAATATAGTGCAATTCAAAATAAAATAGTAGAATAAATTAAATTCAAGTCACTTTCAGGAGGAATACCAAAAACCTTGTGCAATGTCAACTGAGTTTAGCAGCAGTCCAACATAAAATCATCATCTTACAGTACAATGGTGTGCAATTTACAGTAACAGTGCTCTTAATTTTGGAGAAAGACAAAATGCTCCATGTAAGATGGTCACACACATGGACTGTACACACATCATCCAGACACAAGACTGTTAGTAGCATCCACACCCAACATGGGTCCATGTAAAAGGATGGGAATGCGCACTGGAAGCATGTGTGTGTTTGTGGCCATCCGTGCATGTGTTGATGTGTAATCGTGTGACAATAAAGACGGGCTTGTCCGTCTGAAATCGTGGAATCGACTGGAATGAGGCACGCGACATGTTTGGAAGAGTGTGCTGACGTCAAATGACGCTCCGCTGATGGGTAATGTGGCTAATATGTTAGCGGCTAACTGTTACTTGTCGTTACTTTACATGGCAGTAAAACGCCACCGAATGACCAAATTGATTTAACTTTTAACCATCTCGATTTCCACTTTCCATACGGACCGCCAGCATTGGTTAGTTTATAACGTGACTATATTGTAACGTGTTTGGGTAATCCAGGTATTACCTGTATGTGATGTGCAACCTAAGTGTCTGGATCGCAGCTAGGAACTGATGTGTGTGGGTGTGTTCCTAGGGGGAAGGGGATGTATGTGACCAGCGGCCGGGGCGGAAGCCAGTCAGTGCCATGCGGGCGAGCAGACCGGTTGTTGTGTCTAGAACTAGCGGTGTGAAGCTAGCTGCTAGGAGCTAAAGAAGCCTGTGAATAAAGAACCTGTACCAACTATAACTCTCCGTTCCTTGGCGTATCACCGATACGCTACATTGGTGTCAGACAGTAAAGCGGTAACGCCTCTGATTCGGCCGAGAGGGGAGAGGGTGAGGAGGAACGACGGAGAAAGTGCGGAATGGAGCGGCTAAAGATGAAAAGGGAGGTGGAAGAGTCTGAAGCCTCGGTGTATCCGGAGAATAGGGGGGAATACAGACGGATGAAGGAGGAATACAGACTGATGAGGGAGAACCTCGGGCGGGAGGAGAGCGGAGCCGAGCCGGGCCCCGCTGGCAGACAGGCGGGGAGTGACGAGGCTGAAGCACGGCACGCGACGGCGGGGGATGGCGCCCGCAGAACCAGGAAGGACGTGCTCGTCCCGAAATACAACGGTAAAGGCGAGTGGGAGGCATACTGCAAGCAGTTTGAGGAGGCTGCAGAATGGAATGGCTGGACGAGAAGGGAGAGAGCCAGCCATCTCGTGATGTCCCTCGAGGGCGAGGCTACGGCGTGCGTGTCGGCAATAGCGGATACAAAGGACTTGGATGTGGTGATGGGGGCCCTGCGGAGACGCTTCGGACGATGTGAAGAGCAGGCCATCGTAGCCGCGGAACTGTGTAACAGACGCAGACGGCAGGGTGAGTCGCTGCGTGCACTGGCAACAGACATTGAGACTCTCAGCCGGCGCGCATACAGCCAGCTACCGACGGAGGCGCTGGATGGGTTAGCCCTAAGCTACTTTGTCCAGGCCATCGAGCCACGGGGTCTAAGCCAGAAGGTAACGCTGGGACATCCAAAAACACTGGGAGCAGCGCTGGAGTTGGCGCTGGAGATAGAGACAGTAGAAGGCTGGGATAAGAGCAGCGGCATAATGGAGGCCGCCCCAGTGGTGAGAATGGCAGCGGAGAGCCAGCTACAAGAAGAGCCAGCGTGGAAGACGGCCTTGGCAGAGCAAGGCAACATGGTGAAAGAGCAAGGCAACATGGTGAAAGAGCTATCTGAGTCGGTGCGCCAGTTAACAGAACAACTGCTCCGAAGCGCGACCCTGCAGCCCACCCCACGAGACAATACCGGGGCCAGGGGGCCCGGGGCCATGCGCTGCTGGACCTGTGGACGCCCCGGGCATCGGGCCAGAGAGTGCCGCGGAGGAGCGTGGAACCAGGGAAACGGCGCGGGGCCCGTCTAAGAGGGGCGAGACGGGCCCCCTACGTCATATTCCCTATGGCCACGTCACCGTTGGAGGGGGCCCAGCGGTACAGACGGGGAGGTGGGGCGTCGCCTTCCCCCGAAGCAGACGACATCGCCGGCGCTGTCAACATGCAGAACGGGCCGCACACGATGAACGGCTGCCATGTTCAGGTCCGCCTGCAAGGGAAGCCCTGTGTCGCCCTGGTGGACACGGGGTGTACGGCAACGCTGGTGAACTACAACATGATGCCAGAGGGAGCGCTTCTGGAGCAGCCAGCGGACCAGCTGCTGAGGACAGTATCCGGTGAGTTGATGCCGATGAGGGGAAGGGGGTCCGTGATGATAACTGTGGGGGGACAGACAGTGAACTTTCCGGTATGGGTAGTAGAGATGGCGGGGCCCTGTATCTTGGGGGAGGACTACTTGACGCTAAACCAATGCACAGTAGACCTAGGGAAGAGCACACTGACGTTTGCAGGGGGGCCGGTAGTCCAGATGGGTCACCCTCCCACCGCTCCAGGGGAGCAACCAAACGTCAATAACATCACTGTATACCGCGTCACAGTTGAGCACGGGCCCCACGCGGAGCCGCAAAAGAGACTGTGTTGGACATGTGGAGAGCCGGGCCACGTGGCGAGGTGGTGCAGAAGCGGTCCCGGGAGACGGACCGGGTATGCGGGACAACGACATGGTCAGCAGGGAGCCTGCTGGGCATGCGGCGAGATTGGACACCTGGCTAGAGAGTGTCAAAAGGCTGTCGGGGACCGGAGGGCAGCGGGAGAAGAGAGACGTGCAGGCGGCGGACAGGTGAGACTCTGCTGGACTTGCCGTTCGCCTGGGCACTTAGCCAGAAACTGCACTGCGCCCCCCACGGTTGCTGTGCGGAAAGCCGAGGTGGAGAGCGAGGCCGGTTGTGTTCCCCCTGCTGTCCTGAACACGCCGTCCCCTGGGGAAGGGGGGCGGGAGGACGACCGAGTGCAGGAGGTGGAGGAAGACGAGGAGGACTGTCCAGATGTGGATCTGGAGGACGACAGAGCGACCATCAAGGATGTCGACGTGAGTGAGTGGAAACGCAGGCAGGCGGAGGACGCGGAGATCGGTCCGGTGCTTGCGTGGGTGGCGGCCGGACGCCGGCCCCCTGTGAAGGAGACTCACATGTTTTCCGGTGCCACGAAAGGACTGTGGAACATGTTTTCCGACCTGCGGCTAGATGAAGACGGGCTGTTGGAGAGAACAGAGCACGGGGTAAAAGGGAGGCAGGCGGTTGTACCCGGTTACCTGCGAGAGTTGGCGCTTAAGGGGGCACACAAGGGCCCTGGTTCCAGTCATTTTGGGCCCGAAGAGACACTCACCCGCATCCGTGGACATTTCTACTGGGGCAAACAAAAGGAGGATGTGCGAAGATACTGCGATGCGTGTGAGGACTGTGGGGCACAGAGGGGGGACCGTGCTGACTTACACTGCAGAGGATTAACCCCACTGGGGGTTGAGCGGGACTAGCGTGCTTCAGGGGGGACAGAAGCTGTAAAAGGGGGGATGGAAATGGGGTTTAAATGAAAAATTAAGAAGTTGCTGGGAAAAGAAAAGTTAAGGAAAATGTGGGGGTTATTGTTGAATGGGCTATTGTGTTGAATTTAAATGAATGTGTGAAAAAGAAGGAAATAATGAAAACTAGACATTATGGAGTGCCTAATGGGAAACTAGACATTATGGGGGTACCTAATGGAAAACTAGACATTACGGAGTACCTAATGAAAAACTGGACATTATGACGGGGGTGCTGAAAAGAAAAGACTGGTTGTTGGGGAATTATAATTTGATGTGGTGATGGGAAAAATGTTGTGTTGGTGTGTTTTGGTACAGGGGGATATGTGTGGGTTGTGGGTGTCGACGTGGGCGTCGAGCTAATGTTGGGTGAGGAGTATGTAACGTGTTTGGGTAATCCAGGTATTACCTGTATGTGATGTGCAACCTAAGTGTCTGGATCGCAGCTAGGAACTGATGTGTGTGGGTGTGTTCCTAGGGGGAAGGGGATGTATGTGACCAGCGGCCGGGGCGGAAGCCAGTCAGTGCCATGCGGGCGAGCAGACCGGTTGTTGTGTCTAGAACTAGCGGTGTGAAGCTAGCTGCTAGGAGCTAAAGAAGCCTGTGAATAAAGAACCTGTACCAACTATAACTCTCCGTTCCTTGGCGTATCACCGATACGCTACAATATTTATAATGTTTATAACGTGCTCCAGCTTCCGGTTTATACTATCAGTCTGAATACAGCCAGGGGTTGCAGTTATAAATTGTCACGACGTTAACAACTAACCAATGCTGGCGGTCCGTATGGAAAGTGGAAATCGAAATGGTTAAAAGTTCAATCAATTTGGTCATTCAGTGGCATTATACTGCCATGTAAAGTAACGACAAGTAACAGTTAGCCGCAAACATGAGCTACACTATTTTTATTTTGTGACGATTGGGGCGCGTCGAGGCACGTAGCGTGCGTCGACGTCATCGATTACGTCGACTCGCCGGGACAGCCCTAGTCCGAGGAGCAAACGATTATTCACATTCACAGCTGCTTTACATTAGGACAAAAAAGACGATACATGTCAACTCCTCAAAAATCGAATCAATAAATTCCTAGTCGGATCGAGAGAGGCACCAGACGGTGAAATGTCCGACGACCGGCTCTTGTGGAACTCTCTGAACGAGCTAGCCAAAATATTAGCCAGAGGTGCATTACCGCCACCTACCGGACTGGAAAGCGGAAAGACATTACATCGCCTGAATCCTCCGTGAATCCGTGCTAAAATGGTCTGGGCGACAGAGTGGAATGTAAGGGCCCTGCTGTGCATTCTGCACACCGGCCCCAAAAAGCCTCCATTCTGCTCACCTGAAAATACAAGTCTCCACAAGCCCTGAGATGCCAAGTTGACTTGAAAAGACGTAATACTTACTGGACATTTTACTGATGTCATGCTACAGCACCAAGCATCGATTGGTGGCCCTCTGGCGTTATTGTCATTATTGTCCAGTGGTGAGTGATGTCATATTAGTAAACAAACACAATTCATCATGCAAATGCCCCCAACTGATGATATCATACCCCACAATCATTGAGTGGAAGGACGGATGGACAGGCAAGGTCAGAAGCGCCTTCACCATGATGATGTCATATAAGTAAACAAACACAATCCTTCAACTGCATGCAAACGCCCTTACTGATGATGTCATACCCACTGATGACGTCATGGCCCACAATCATTGAGTGGGACAGATGGACAGACATCTATTCTCTAAACTTAAAACTATCTTTGACATAAACATCATACAAACATGTATCTTCATCTAAGGTGAAATATCAGTGCTACAATCTCCCAGAACACTTCCAACAATATATTTTGCAAAAACTCTTATTCAACCAGACAGGCAAATTATCTACATGTCCCCAGTTGTCACATCACCAGAGGGGAGTATTCTATTAAGTATTCACCTTATGCAGCCCTGCCAACGTGACCCATTGTCACGACTTCCTGTTCAAAATGCAGGTTGTTTTACCTGCTCAAACTAGTCTGACTCACCTGGTCAAACCTAGTTTGACTCACATATGAGTCAGACTAGGTTTATGAGTCACAGGAAGTGTAAACACAATCAGAACTTCCGATTGTGTTTACACTTTCTATTAGTCTCTCAAGCCAGACTGTCTCTTCTACATAAGGTGAATAGAGGGGTTTCATTCTGGAATGCCAATTTTCATCTTATAGCCAGCAGACACTCCTTATCTAGAAAAAACTTGAATGCTCACCTGCATGGGTAACTAGATGCTAAGCATCTGCATTACTGCTGTGTCTGTTTTAATCTGACTCTAATCTAACTCTAAAGTCAGGCAAAATTTTGGCTAGGGAAAAACTGGCATGGTCATTTTCAAAGGGGTCCCTTGACCCCTCACCTCAAGATATCTGAATGAGAATGGGTTGTATGGGTACCCAAAGTGGAGAACGTGGTTGCTCTCTTAGAGACGATGATAATGATGATGATCATCATCATCATAGTAAATTGATATATTTATATGGACAAATATATCAATTTGTGATGATGATGATCATCATCATATACGTATATAGTCCCATATACAGTATATAGTCCCGGCCAAATATCGTGATATAAGATATCATACAAAATTATGTGATATCGTATATTGCGATATTTGGCCGGGACTATATCGCAATATTTTAATTTGGATATTGCCCAAGCCTAGAGGGACACCTCTCCTCCCCCTCGTCCTCAGACTCTTCGGGAGGCTCGGAGTCGGAGTCGCCGAACACCTCGTCTTGGTAACGAAACACGTCGTCGTGTACGTAGAATTGTGCGATGCTACCCTCGGGTCCCAGCACAAAGGTTTGCATTAACTTCCTCATGGGCTGCATGTCGTGTTGTTTGAGTGTGTAGTAATGTCGGACAAACTCTTGCCCAACCAGCTGGGCACTTGGCTTCAACATCACCATTTCTTTGGTCAATGTGCTTACCGGTTTCAGCTCTTCTTGCTCCATCTCCGTCATCTCCATCTTCAGTTCCACCGCAGCGGCCTCAGATGCCTTCTTGACCTCTGTCTCGGTGCTCGGCGCCACTCCTTCCTCCCCCTCGCCGGGAACCACCATCTGCGGGTAGGGTGTCTGTTCGTAGAAGCCAACAGATTCTTCCTGAGCCACGTCAGGAGAGGGAATCATCTCCTCACACTCATCATCACACTCTTCGGGATGCTCGGAGTCGCCGAACACCTCGTCTTGGTAACGAAACACGTTGTTGTGTACATAGATTTGTCCGATGGTACCCTTGGGTCCCAGCACAAAGGTTTGCATGAACTTCCTCATGGGCTGCATGTTGTTTGATAGTTCGCCCATCACTTGCACCAGCACACCAAGGTTCAGTGTGGCATGGGCGTCTACGTGCATGATTTTGGTGTGACAATCGCGGAAACTAAGCGCCATCACCTTCTGGATCTCAGATCGTCCATAAACAGCCTCCACTGGTTTGCCGTTGCTGTCCAGGCCGCCATGCACGTATGATGCGTTCTTGCTATAAAGCTTGTGCAGGTAGTTGGGGGCCTGGACGAGGAGTGTGTAGTAATGGCGGACAAACTCTCGCCCGACCTGCTGGGCACTTTGCTTCTCCATCACCATTTCTTTGGTAAATGTGCTCTCGGGTCCGAGCACAAAGGTTTGCATGAACTTCCTCATGGGTTGCATGTTGTTGGATAGTTCACCCATCACCTGCACCAGCACACCTTCGTTCAGCATGGCGTGGCCGTCTACGTGCCAGATCTTGGTGTGACAATCAAGGAAAATAAGCGCCATTAACTTCTGGAATTATAAACTCAAACCTGTTTTGACCCGGTCCTACTTATAGCCTCTGCAGGGAAGGATTTATGATTATCACTGATGATGTCACTGATTTGTCATAATGTCTGATCTGATCACTTATGCATAGAATTGGTTGGTCGCTATTTGCCCAAGTGGCTTGCGCTGTTCCACCGGTCCTACTTATAACCTCTGCATGGAATGATTTATTTAATCACTGAATATGTCCCAATGTCTGATCTGATCGCATAGGTGACGTCACCAGTGATGTGACTCGAGCACTCCGTGAGGATGTCATCAGTGATGTCACTCGCGGCATTCCACTGAACGTGTTTCCTTGCTGGACTGTAATATGGGAGGCATGCTGTATGACGCGGTGTATAACATAACTTCCGTCACAGCCCAGCCAACCAGATTTCGCTTCCAGCATCTGGCTGGAGTGCATGAGTTGCCCAAGTTGCACCCGTCCTAGCAGGAAAGGATTTATGACTTCACTGATGATGTCACAGTGAAATAGTCTGCAGCCAGGTGCACCAGCTAACATTTTATTTGTCCTCCGCACTGAAAAATGTATCGCAGGACTTTTATTTAGAAAAGCCTTTGACTTGGTGCAATGCGGAATGAAGTTGAATGAAGTTTCTCCATATGAAAAAAAAATCACACCCAGGTGAGAAGTGGTGCAGACAGCCTATCAGTCTGTCATAAATCACTGATGACATCACAATTGCTTAAGTGACACATACTAGTGATGTCATTTACTATATGACATCACTGATTATGTCACAATGTATATGACATCATCAGTGGGACATCATCAGTCACCACTGGCCCACTCGATGATTGTGGGACATGACATTATCAGTCACATCACTTGATGATTGTGGGGCATGACATCATCAGTGGGTATGACATCATCAGTCCGGGGCATTTGCATGCTCAGTTGATGGATTGTGTTTGTTTACTAATATGACATCATCCCTCACCACTGGACAATGACGTCATCGCTCTGGCCACCAATCGACACTTGGGGCTGGGGTATGACATCAGTCAGACCCACATGACAGACATACTGTATGTACGGTGCTTGGCCAATTGACGATTGTGGGGCTGGGGCCCATGGGACATTGTGGCGCTGGGGCTCACAGGACAGACGGTCCGTGCCATAATGGACGGACGGAAGGATGGAAGGACACACAAAGTCAGTCATCTGCACCGCTTAAAAAGTGAGCCACAAGAAATATACTTGATAGGGTTTCATATTGGCGAATGGCGAGGGGCAGACAGCAGCCAAAAAGCAGCTCACTGCAGCCAAAAAACAAAGATGCCAGAACATGAGAAGAAGTGTCACTCTGGCCTTAAATCAAATATCTTGTAGTTCTGTTCTGCAATATTAAAATAATTCCACTGACATTTTTCCACGCAAAGGCAGATTGTAAAGAATATAATGGCATACATTCTGATGCAGGCTTTTGTGGGCAAGACAATGGCATTTCTATTAACTGTGTAGAACAAAAATAGGCCTACATTTGAGCAGACTGCTCACAAATGCATTTAAGAGGTATCATCCTGTTGCAGACCAATAACCCCTTCTCTTGATCTGATGGTGCAGAGCAGTCAGTCCTCCCTGGGTCGGGGATCATGTGACACTATCCTACATTCTATTGGTTGTGGATTTCTGACAGGATTGTTGCACACACAAAAAACCAATAGAAGAGAAGAGATCCAAGAGCAGAAGTTTCAAGAGCTCACAGAGCAGTTTGAATGGGGAGGGGAGGACATTTGAATACAAACACAGGGTTTGAGTGTGAACAGGGGCTGTTTGAGTGTGAGTGCAGGAAATCTGTCCAAAAAGAAAAGTTTTGGGTGTGAGCATAATTTGAGGAAAAACAGAGCCAATTTAAGCACACGTGGAGGCTATTTGAGTCCAAGGGTGGGGTTACTTACAAAATCTGAATGTGAAATCTCTAAATCATGCTCTCAAATTGCTCAAGAAAATAGTTTGTGAACCCCTGTGTAATGTGGAACCACTGTGGAACAGATTGTTAATGCCTGTAGTTCCACTGTCAGTCGGTTGGGGGCACACTTGACTGCGAAGTGCAAGTGCAACACGGACGCCATCTTGAGGAGACCCCAAACGCTGGTTGGTGGTGGTGACTGAGTGACAACAATCTCTGAATCTCAGGCGCATCATGATGGGATTACTTTGCAGCTGCAAATAAAACAGCCTCGAATCGTTTTCCGGGGGGGGGGAGGGTTGCACTGCAGGCCGATAGGAGGACGGAGAGTGGGTGCACCCGCTCCGGGTTGAAGAAGGAGGTGCAGGCGGACTCAGTGAAGCCTGATGGCCGGCTAGCTAGTTCTCATCTCCGCCAGCTGGTCTCCGGACTCAACCGTGGCCTGCTCGGGAGGAAGGGTGGTGACGGCGCAAAATGCACCACCGCTGACTCCCAACGAGAGACTTCTATTCAGAGACACCGCAAGTTGGACAACGAGCACGATGCACTTATAATTTTTGTTACGCTCTTTAACTTCTGATTTCTTTGTCTTGGGGCTTTGCCGTTAGCTCGGACTGTCTTGTGTTGCCTGAATTCCCACTCAGCCAGACATGTCATCCAACTGTACCAGCGTAGCGCCTGTGAGCGCCAGCAAAACCAAGACGAAAAAGAAACATTTTATAGGACAGAAAGTGAAACTATTCCGTGCGAGCGAGCCTATTCTCAGCGTTTTAATGTGGGGTGTCAACCATACGGTAAATAACCATACCATCCATGTCCATGTTCACTAACGAGCGGCTTGTTTATCCCCTGTCTGCTGTTTTGATTTAGCTCGAGTTAGCTAGCTAGCTTGTTAGCCAGCTGCCTTCATCTATCAAGCCAACTTTGAAGCTTTCCGTGCGCTGTGTAGAGTAGTTAAGTTCGTGGATGCTCGCCAAGTACTTGGTAGTCTGCTTTGACAGGAATCTGCTGGCTGACTCCACGCCGGGGCTTGTAAACCCTTTGCATACAATCTGTAGCTAGCGGCAGCAGCTGCCTGGCTAGCCGCGGGTTGGTGTGTCAGAAGCGTGGGTTTACACGGATGTCATGTGCATATGTGAGGCGCTCTGCAGCCGTGAACATGATTACCAAACTGCATGTTTAAGTCGGATTATTTCATCCGATCGTTAACAATATACCGCCATAAATTCCGGATGGTGGAGCGTCTGAATGTGGAGCCAAGTCGTGAGCCGCCTCTGCTGTACTGTAGTGCAGGCATGGGAGGGGTGTGACAGCCAGCCACAGAGCAGCAACTTGCAGCTCCACAGCTGCAGACCAGACAGCCTGCCTGCCTATTGTTAACAGACACACCGCCGTGCAGACTGTCTCGTCACCAACAGACCTGATATTTAATTTGCAACTTCTTTACTGAGTGCATGTGCATCCCTGCGATTCTCTGCTTAATGCCACACACATCACTATCCTATAAATAGACCAGAAAACATATCGCGTTCATTTTTGGCTGAGCTTTGTAAGCCTATGAAAAGCAGGGTGAAGGGCAGATTCCAGTGTTCATGAAGCAGTTTTGCACCGACAGCTTGCTAATTTAACTTGCAAATATAAAGGGAAATATCTGTTTCCCCAATATGTTTGATTGACATCTGTTTCCCCCAATATCTGTTTGATTGGCATTGGGAATCAGCATCTCGACAGTGTCAGAGTATGTCCAAGAGTGTAATTACCTTTTGATCCACTCTGTCAGGTCAAGTTTATTCATGTGAATGTGAATCCAGCTGACAGTGGTGTCTGTCTACATTATGGCTTTAATAGTCAGATGTAAGGTGTTTCCAGGTCCTTTCGTTTGGTTCCTTCCTACTCCTGTCTTGTCCTTGCCTTCTTTTCTGCTGACTTGCTGATGGCTTGAGTCCATTACCATCCCATCTGGAGCGCCATTATCAAATGACAGCACATTAACTGGGCAGCAAACTGGCTTTTTCATCCACTGGCCAGAGTGGCTGATTGGTTCATAAATTCACCAGACATTCACTGTTCTACCAGCCAAACATGACTTATTTTTTAATCTGAACGAACCCAAAGATGATTAATGTTGATTTAGTTAATTGCCAAAGTTGCTGGACTGGCTACAGTAAGTCTAACATTACAGTGGTGGCTGGTGTTAATTTACGGGCCTGGAAATTAGTTTGTGTACACCCAACTTTGTGCTTGCATTTCCCTGTATTAAAATACCATGCTCATGTCTGTGAGAAATAATTTATGAATGAACCACAAAGGACACCTGACTGACTGACAGACAGACAGACAGACAGCACTAAGCCTGCTAAGCTTAAAAGAGAAATGACACAGTGTGAATGGAATGCATAAAACCAAGGAATTAACAAACCAATGATGAATTATGGTAATTATTACTGCAACATGCATTACGTGGATGAACAGTCAACAGTGATGGGTGTGTGGATATGGCCTGTTGATTTGAGGTGTGGGTGGGTGGTAAGCAGATCCAAGACATCAGACTGCTCTTCAAAGCCCTGTTCTTTAGTCATAAGATGTCTGCATTTTTAATGATGCCCTAGTTGTGAGGCTGGACACCACACATTCCACACATTGTCACTTGGTGTTTGTGTCATTCACACCACTTATTTGAGGCTGTTAACCCTCGGAAACCACCGAGGCTATCAAGTTATCTGACTTAACGTCAGCCAATAGTCCCCTCTTCGAATCTATTGAGGGTTTCAAGTTTAGAGAATGTCTGTATTTCACTGTGCTGGAATGCCAATTAGCCTCTTGAGTGACTGTAAGCCAGCCTGACTATTATGAAGCCAAGCCTGGGTCTGATGTCATTGTTGGAGGATTATGTATTTAAGAGAGAAACCTGTAGTTAGAAAAACCTAAAAAGTTTACTTTTTCAAAATGTTTTCATTTGATATTATGCACTATAGAGTTCATGGAGTTATTTGATGCCGCTGTAATGGCGACAGGTGAAGTAAAGTAATCCACCAACAATGGTCTTCCCAACAGTTTTATGATATTGTTTTCATTTTTAAAACCATCTAAAAGTTACACACGCAATGTGCAATATACAACCATGTGGGTTATTTTTTTTGTCTGGTTAGGAATCTGAATTAATTTGCATTTGTGTGCTGGCTAAAAAGCTACACAGCTTTTCCTAAATGAAATGTTGCTAAAAGCTGTCTTGAGCACAACTCAAAACAGATCTAAAAACAGCATTATATTCTGATTGTATTAAAGGGATTATCCAACAATGAAACCTCAGCAACTTTCAGAAGAACATATTGCTAAATTTACAGAAAGCAGTGGCAGCCCAGGACTGTGTACTGCTTGTTTGTTACTTTTCAAAGTGTTTGTGTCAGTTTATTCTTTCCCCTCATACAGTAGTTCCTTGAAGGTTGATTTTCTCTTTTTTCCCCTAAGCTGTCTCGTGGGTTGAATTATATCTTTTTTAAACTTTTGAATCACCATCTTTCCCCCGAATTCTCGCTGTTTGACTGTTTACTTGCCATAAATCAAAAGGATGATGATGAAATCAAAAGGAATCAAAGGAGCTTTTTCTCAAAAAAATCAATGTGAGCTTCTGGTCTGATGAGCTTCAGCAGATAAGATCAGTGTTGGGGGACTTAGCGAGAGGAACTGTCAGCTTGTTCTTTGGCCCCAAAGTTAATGATTGTTGCTGGTAAATACACTCAGAGATTTAGTATTCAGTGAGATCTACTCTCTAGCAACTATTGCATTTATTCTTATTTCAATGTTTTATTTTTGTTGAATATTGCAGTGTGGACAGAGATTTTTCATTATATTCTTTTTCAGCCCTTGTAATATTTGAGGTAGGGATGCACCGATTGCAAAATTCTGGTCCAATACACATGTAATAAAGAAGAGAAAATAACAATTTGGGCATATATATATATATATATATTACACCTTTTGTGACAGGGAAACAAATAAATCTTCATTATAAACAAATAACTGTTTTAAAGTCTTTTGAGCCCTTCATTACACTATCTTTGAATGAGCACAAATTCAATCATACAAATGCAATTATTAAACAAACAACCTTTAATATAACCTTTCACATTATTCTTTTGTGGGAAAATAGCTGTTTCAAGTCTTTTTAGCTTGCTATTCAACTACCTACTCAATGAGAAGAATCTTTCAGTACTTATAGGTGCACGAGTACGGTAGCCACTAGCCAGGCAGAAATTACCGGAATGTGACCCAACTGATGCAATCGTTGAATGACATTTTGTTTTTGTTTGAGTTTTTTTTGCCGATAGGCCGATTGCAGTCAACAAGACCAATATCGGCCGATCCCGATATACGGCCGATATATCAGTGCATCCCTAATTTGAGGGAGAAGCTGAGATGTTTATACTGTACTTACAGTGTTCTCGATTTCAATATAATGAACGATCAAGTTCAAACTAAGTACAGTTGGTTTATTTGCCTGGGACTGCTCAACACATTATTGAGGAGACTTATCTCAAATCACAGCTTCTTGCGATTTTGATTTCTTATTGCTTACAATGTATTGTGAGGCTATTCTGATCTCCTCTCTGTTTCTCACCCGCTCTCCTTCAGATCAACGAGTTAAGTAACGTGCCTGTACCAGTAATGCTGATGCCAGATGACTTTAAAGCCTACAGTAAGATCAAAGTGGACAACCACCTATTTAACAAGTAGGTTACCCTGTTATCTACTCTTTACACCCATTCAAACCTGTCAGAATGCAAAAGCAAAAACAGCTTTGGTGAATCCATCTGAATGGGGTATATCTACTCGAGGTTCGCAGTATCAATTGGAACAATTGCCACCATGCACACTTTCAAAACAGAGATATTACAGGGTCAGGTTGTATTCGCACACACAGGTTGTTGTCACAGCACCCACTGAGCACATAACTGAGTGGCTTTGCAATGCAAATAGCCCTCATGACAAAGTAGCTGTGTGTGGGCATAGGCCTGTAACAGAGTGCTGTTTTATAAGGCTGCAAGGTTCAGAACATCGCCTGGCACTACATTTCTGCAATCGCCATATAAGGAGGAAGAGAGACTGTCCCTAATGGAGAGTCCAAATTAACTGTATGTGCAGCTTTCATAAAACATCCATATACTTTTGTGATTTGCACAGATTTGTCTTCTTGTTTAATCAACCAAGACAAATTCAGTTGTGAATGAAAATGGTGTTCCTAGCTCACATTTCACAAGACGTGTTTTAAATGTTTGTAATGCTGAATTTAAATGAGATTGTAAATATAACTGCCCAATGCTGTTCCCTGCACTGTTGAATCCATTACCTTTTAACAGGCAACATGCACCTCGTATGATGAGCAGAATAACCCATGGCGTCACCCCTCACTGTGTTATAGTCTGTGCACGATGCGCATTAAGATCCAAACAATAGTTCAAGTCAAACCCCAACAACAAGCAAGCAAACATGCCAACAAACGTCAATATCAGTCAATATTCTGCTGCGTTTCCATCAGGCTGCAGCCCCATTAAGTGACTCTCTCTCCCCTCAGAGAAAACCTGCCTAGTCGCTTTAAGTTCAAAGAGTACTGTCCAATGGTGTTTCGAAACCTGAGGGAGCGCTTCTGCATCGATGACCAGGACTACCAGGTGAGGCGGGCTCTCCACTAGGTCAACACTTGTGTAGGAAGACGATTAAAACATGTAATGATGATAATTTCATATAATTTCTTTTTATAAAGGATCTCTTGAGGCAAAGTAGACGTCTTTGTTTTGTTTAGACTAGATCCTCGATTCTGCTGTTCTAGTACTGCCTTTTAGTGCTAATATAGTCTGTTTAACTTTGCACTTTTTGTTAATTTTATTGTTTTTTCTCTTGCATACATAAATACATACATACATGATTGTCTGCAGCAGCTTTTTGTTTGTCATTGATTGATGCTGCTTTTTAGGCTAGGTCGACTATACAAAAAATTAAAAAAGCTCATTGCTGCAAATGGAGCCTAGACGGAAGGATGTTTTGTGATCTTTGTGTGTTTGTGCGTGTTGTTTGTCCTGGACCAGAACTCTCTAACGAGGAGTGCCCCGCTGAACAGTGACTCCCAGGGTCGCTTCGGCAACCGCTTCCTCTCCAGCTACGACCACCGCTTCGTAATCAAGACTGTGTCCAGCGAAGACATCGCTGAGATGCACAACATCCTAAAGAAATACCACCAGGTAGGGGCCCGCCCATCTCCACAAGCAACACACACGTGCGCGCACACACACACACACACATACACGTACATATACATATAGATATGGCTTTGCTAAACCCATAGACCATATAATAAATATGGACGTACCTGCCGTGATGTAACCCATTGGTTTTTGGACTCCTGTTTTGAAGCCTCAAGGTTGGCATTTTCACCGTCGCCATCTTGGTTATTTGGAGCCAGAAGTGACGTAAATTTGCGCGCACGCGCGCGCGCGTGTGTGTGTGTGTGTGTGTGTGTGTGTGTGTGCGCGCCCACGCGTGTGCTTGCGCGCTTGCGTGTGCTCTTCAACTGAAAAGTGAAAATCTCAAGTTAGGCATAAAACGATGCCGTGCTGCTCAGGGTGGGAATTTTGTCATTTTCGGGGCAAAGCTTTGATGTGGATGTGGATTGCACTATCCACATCGTGAAGAGCGATTTTTCTGAAATGTGTGTTAAAATGAGCCAATGACACATCCTTTGCATAGGGCAGGCTATATTAAACTGAGATCACTGACGCTTTCAAAGTAATTGACAGTAGCAGTAGCAGGGCACTGCCAAGGTGGCCTCAGGGCATCACGGCCAGAGGGAGGGGCAACAGAGGCCATGGGCTCGGTGTAATTCCCACCCTGCTGCTACAGTGATAAGACGTGTCACATCCTGCTGTTAATGAGTCTCCATGTTGTATATTTGATTCCTCACTCCCACACTTAAGCAGCGTCTCCATTCCCTCTGCACTTGTTCCTCTCATCCCCCGGCTCTCTGCAGTTCATAGTGGAGTGTCATGGCAGCACGCTGCTCCCCCAGTTCCTGGGCATGTACAGGCTAACGGTGGACGGCGTGGAGACGTACATGGTGGTGACCCGGAATGTGTTCAGCCATCGGCTCACTGTGCACCGCAAGTATGACCTGAAGGTGGGATGTGTTTTTTACTTCAAATGCGGGACAAAATTATGCAAATCACGTTCCAAAATGTGAGAAAATACTTTGTTACATTCAATTCAAGAAAAGTCTTTTTGGTTGGCTAAGTAATGTCTATGTAATCTATAAACATCAGAAGTTTTCCCTCTGTTACTTTTGCTTTTCATTCGACTGTTAGAAAATCACACGTGAGATTCAATGAGAGGCAGGAGGAGTGAAGAAATAGCTAAATAAAGCAGGTATAGAAATATTAAAAGCGTATAAAGGATAATGAACATTTTCATCCAAGTTGTATCTTGATAGAGAGTAGAGACGGTAGATGGGAGGTGTAGTGTGACTCACTGTGAACAGCTGATGTGGCGAGAAACTGTAAATGAGCCTTTTAGTTGCAGCTCAGGCTGGTTTTGTTCAGAAAGAAGAAGAAGAAGAAGAAATAACGAATACATGTCACTGAATTTGAAAAGAGAAGATCTTATAATCTCATGCTACAGATTTCATCTACAAATGTCTAAGAATTCTGGGTTTGTGCTGAAGCGCATTAGTTTGGTTTCTAAATCCCTGCCAGTAACTGAATAATGTACGCTGACTGCACACTTCTTGACTCTCCAGAATGTCCTTTGTAGCATATGCCTCTATGCCTGCCAAATATTCTCTAGAGTAAACAACTCTTGCTTTCTAATATTGACAGTTAAAACAAATAAATAAAAATAAATTGCTGTCTAAAGAGAAAACATCATATGCTAACAGTGCTTCTGATTTCTCCTCAGCTGCTTTCAATTAGTTCTATTTATACTCTTTATTTTACCCTCATATTTAGGGTTCTACTGTCTCAAGGGAAGCCAGCGACAAAGAGAAGGTACATTTCATTTCTCTGTGTGTTGATCACTGTTGACATGAGAGGACAGAAATAACTGCCCTGTGTTGATCCCAGGAACAGTGTTGTCAAATTACAGCTAAATAAAGCAGATATAAGTACATAGATGTACTCCAGACTGAGCTTTTGACTGTAGTATCTTTTGCACTGCCGTCTTGCTCTGTATAGTCAGTTGTGCTTGAGGGTTTGCATGTATTAAACTCTGTAAGATGTCAGTAGTTACAAGCAATGTAAAGAGATGAAGAGTGGGGGTGAAGTATTAGGGATTTAAAGAAATACACCACAGATGCTCGACAGCCATTTTCAGGCCAAGTGAAAACATACAAAGATTGATCTAATTAAATCCAATAAGTAGATTGAGCCTCAAAAATCACATTGAAAAGAAGTCGCCGAAGTCAAGAAGACAAATTCTTATAGATGTATTGTACTTCACTTCAATTAAAGTGATTTGCATTCTGATTCATCTTCAAGTTCATATATCACAGAATTAGAATGGCAGAAATTCAGTAAAGGAGAACATTGTTCATAAAGACAAATAAAATGACAGAAGCCCATATGCTGCATAATGACATGTGACCTGAAACCTGTGTCCTTCTCCTCTGCTAAGGCTAAGGAACTCCCCACCTTTAAAGACAACGACTTCCTGAATGAAGGCCAGAAGCTGCAGATAGGAGACGACAACAAGAAGTACTTCTTGGAGAAGTTAAAGCGTGATGTAGAGGTAATAAATGATGTCAGGGGCTTCTGTAGTTTGCTGTCTAGTTGGATTGAAGAACTGACCATGGTCAAAGCATGGCTAAGTCTGGGAGACCCTTTAAGCCCCTAGAGTCACAGTGTAGGCCAGGATCCTGGAGCCGGGCTGTCTGACACTCTGTAGTCTATACTCCAGACTGAAGGTGTTGCACTTTTCCCATCAGGGCCTCTAGACTGACATACCCTGCCTCAGGCACTTGGATGTGTTAATTCAGGCATCATATATATATATATATATAAATATATATATATATATATATATGTGTGAAGTTGAACAAATCTTCAACTTCAAAAATTATGTCTAAAAGTGTTTATTGACTCCGTTGACTTATGCAACATTTTGGATTTTGCCCAATTTTAAACTTGTGTTTATGTTTTTATTTTTAAATGTTTCATTAATATAATATGACCCTAGGTGTGCAATAATTCAATATTATTGTTTCTCCGTCATATTGTGATGATATTGTATTATTGTGCTACATAATTCTGTTGTCGAATTTGATGATAAGAAAAAAAAAACTGACAAAATGATGTATGAAACATTGTAGAGAATATTTGAAAATTTCCGTTTTGTTTGAGACCACGTTAACTTTATGCAGTTAATGCAATGGACATCAGATGGATTATTTAATGTTATTTTTGCATACATAAGCCTAATGATATACTGTATAACAATATTGAAGTCCTCGTGACGTGCGTGTGTGTTTTGTCAGTTCTTGGCCACCCTGAAGATCATGGACTACAGCCTTCTGGTGGGCATCCATGATGTGGAGCGGGCAGAGCAGGAGGAGATGGACGTGGAGGGCGCAGGAGACGAGGAGGAGTACGAGAATGATGGGATGGGTGGAGGCGCACTCACCGGTTCGTTCGGCACCCCTCCTGACAGCCCCGGGAACCCCCTCAACTTCTGTGGATTCTTCGGCCCCGGAGAGTTCGACCCCTCTGTGGACGTCTACGCAATCAAGAGCCACGACAGTACGCATCACATTTAACACTCTTTTGATACGCTGAATTGAACGCACCCTCGCTTTAAAGCCCTATTAAGTGACTTCCTTACCTTAATAACAGCTTTTTAATAATTTCAATGGTACAGTAGCCTGGAACGTTTAAGTCCATTTCCTGTACAGCACCTTCAAATTAAGCTTTCCCCTGACAAATTAACTGGATGCTTTTATTGTTAAGTACATTGCTAGCTTGATTAGCGGTGTGATTAGCCGCTTCTCTTGCTGAAACAAGTCGGGACAACAACATTTGGGAATATTTTGAGCTATTTCTTTTCCAGAGAACCAGTTATAAACACTGCAGTAAGGTAAGCAAAGTAGAGAGCACAAGTAGAAACAGTAAAATATGGCTGATAACAGAATGTACAAACAGTGTAGCATTTAGGTGGGGCACAGTTTCTCCAAATAGTAAATCTACAGAATGGGGCTTTAAGTCTAGACATAGAGACACTGCATGAAATAGGCCACGCCCATCACGGGGGAAAAGCTCCATTCATTTCCACACACCAGCGTCATTTTCCTTGAATTAAACATAGCTAAAAGCTCTTGTGTGGTGGGCTGCGCAGACAACAAATGTAAAAAATCGCCAGTTAAAGTTTTTTTGTACTCCTGAGCAAAACAAGGAAGCCATTGAGAATTGGCGAGAAGAAAAATGTGGATCTAGCTGTCAAGGAAGTAAGTTGGAGTGTTCATCTTCCGTATATACGATCTTTTTGTGCAACACGCAACCATGCACGTGACATAGGAGAACGCCAGGATTGGAGGGGGGTTTCTGTTTTCCCCCGTCTTGGGCGTGGCTTCTGAATGATGACGCGTTACGCAGTGTGTCTATGCGTTTAGTTAACTGTTTGTGGCTGTTGGAAAAGTATGAAACAGGAAATGATAAAGATATATAACCCAGTTTTTCATCTGTGGTCATTTTTAGTTGACACTGAGCTGTAGAATAATCTTAAATAATTCCTATATCACCAAAATGATAAACAGTGAAAAGTAAAGCCCCCCACACACATGATTCGTGGGAAAACAGCTCTGCACCCGCTGTGTCGTTGTTTTGCCATGGGAAGAACGGTGTCCCCCAACTATGCGGCAGCGCTACCATTGCGTTGTGCACCGCTCAAATTTTCCACCGTGCGCTGCGCTCAAAGTCCAAAATGGATCAACTTTGACCTACTTACCTCTGACCATTCTACGCTCTACCTCGCGGTGAGAGAAGAGAAGATCGCTTATAGATAGATAATTACTTTATTTATTATCATGTGAAGGAAGCTTAAGGAGTTAAATGTCAAAACCACAATGTCCAGACAATAGATGTAACAAATGTGTGTCAGTATAATACATTTATATGCTCCACAGACGGGGTAAAGCAATAAGAGGCAGGCAGTGTGTGTCGTGGTGTCTCCAGGTGAAAGTGAAACCTCCTGATGTTTTTCCTCATGCTGTATCTTGCCCCTTGTGGTAGGTGTTGTGAAGAAGGAGGTATACTTCATGGCCATCATCGACATCCTCACGCACTATGACGCTAAGAAAAAAGCTGCACATGCTGCCAAAACTGTGAAACACGGGGTGAGTGTCGAGACGAGGCTGCAGCTGAAACAGGATAGAAAGTCCTGTGTTGTGATTAGACATGTTTAAACAGTATTGTTTTAATGGAAGGAATATGTTGTTTTAATATGTGCACTGGGGTGCTAGTGTATCTGATACAGAATTTAAAACATGTAACACAAAGCAGATAGAACATTCATCCATAAGAGACTTGAGACTTGACTTGGACTTACAAAAAATGACTTGTGAGCATCTCTGGTATAAGCTCTGCCTTCGAACATAGAAGTTCAAAAAGAATTTGCACACACTAAAGGTAAAAACACACACACACACACACAAGTGTAAAGGTCCTTACACATCAAGAGCGATGCGAATATACGGCACGAAATTGCGATGCGAGTTTTGGCCCACCTGTCATTCACAGCCACAGATGTGTGCACGTCGGAAGCGAATTTCTGAAAAAATAAACGCCGCAATAACGCTCAGCGAAACTTCGCCGTTGGTATGCACGGTTGCATTGACTGATATAGGTTTGGAAAATATTATTGACGTGCGAATTAATCGCACGAAAGAAATGCTCCCGATGTGTAAGGACATTAATAGTGCACAAACCAGTGTCACCATGTAAGTAGGGCTGGGTATCGGTACCAAAATAATCCAGTACCAAGTAGTATTGAAACATCTCCAGTCAAACAATACCTGCTTTTCTTCAAGTTTTTCCTGTATTCTACTCTTTTTTTTTTTTTTTTTTACTTTTACAAGGATCCAACTTGAACTTTTTTCTCATGCTTCTCTCCACCCTCACCAAAGAGCACCTGTTTCAGTGATTTTACTAAGGACCCACGCAGCGCTTCCTCCTCCCTTCTCTCAAACAATACCTGCATTTGATCCTTTTTGTACACAGATCTACAGTATAAAAACATTACCATTTGTATAGTTTTGCTCGCAGCCAATCACCACAAGTGTTCTTTCAATCAACCAATCAACTTTATTTCAGACACAAGTTGGTCCATAAAAAGACAATACAGTACAATAGACAATACAGGAAACATTTAGGAGTGCATAAAAAACACACACACATGCTCTTGCCCCAACAATGCCACATTGGGGAGAATCGTAAAAAGGATTAAGAAATATAATTAAAAGATATACAAACTTTGGCGGCAGTGTTTCCAGAAGCATGATGTATACCTCGCATCACTCTTAGTTATGTCAGCTAGAGCCATTATAATCAGATTGCTAGACTCTGTCAGTCTGCCCATAAATTTAAACATAACATTTCTCAAAACAGCATAAAAGGTGGGTACATTCCTAGACACAAACATTTCACTTGCGCTATTCCACCTGGGGAGTTTGAGCAATATTCGGAATGCATCGTTATATGCCACCTGAAGTTTTTTCATTCTCGCATTGCTATAGCTACACCACAGGTGGGCCGTATACAGAGGAGTACAGAAGGTTCTAAAAAGTGCAATTTTTACATCATCAGTACACATGTGGAATTTGCGTACCAGCATGTTGGCTTGGCCATACTTGGCCGTCTTTGATTTAATGTGACTTGTGATTGGCCCCACACGTTCCATGTAACTTATTTACATGTACTTGTACATGTATATTGATCTTCTATGCTCTGAATTTATGCAGCTGAGATTTTTTTTTAACTTAGAATAGTGCAGTTACCTATCCCTTCGAACATCTCATGAACACAAACTAAAGGGAAAATGAAAATAAATTGCTCTTAATTGTGCTTCCCCCCTCAGGCGGGGGCTGAGATCTCGACGGTGAACCCAGAGCAGTACTCCAAAAGATTCTTCGAGTTCATGTCCAATATCTTGTCATAGACTCATCTCTCCCAGTCCAGCCAATCACATCCTGTCACAGGTTTATCAAACCCCAGCCCCACTTCTTTCTCTTAACCCCCAGCCCCCCCCCCACCAACCCAAACCCCTTACTGGTGTCCTCCCACGGCCGGGACAACAGACTTCAGACAGGAAGGAAGGATGAACGAGAACGAGGCTGTTACACTGTCTCACAGAGAGAGGGCGCTGGACTCTATTGAAAAAGCAACGTGCCCCATCCCTCCTTTCCCCCCCATTCCCACCTATACTATCCTCTGCCTATCCGCCCCCACCACCCACAGTGTAAGCCCCTTACAAGGAAAAAAACTTGTGATACCCTAATTGAATTTGGAATAATGTCTGACAAATCTCTTCCTGTCCCATTTTTCTGCCTCCCTCCTCACGCCAGCACGGGAACTGTCTCACTAATGCCTTGAACGAGTGTGTCAGCTTCAGCAGTTAAAAAGAGTCTGTTAGTAGTCTGTTCGGTTTCCGATCACGTTGTTGTTCTTATTCTTTTTTGAAATTAGACACACAATCACACCCACACACACACACGCAGATGTACACACACACTCGCACAGTTGCAGATTGATCGGATCGCATGACAAACTCTTCGACAGTCGCCATCAGGCTTTTCTCTCTCAACAGCAAAAACTTTACAAGAATTACTGCTGACAGAAACAAATTGGAACGACAACAGGAGATAAACACATTAATATATAATGGTTTATTAAGTAAATGAATGCAATATCAAAAATGCATGGCTGATATGTACATGAGACTCCACCAGTACGTTGAAACATCAAACCACTGAACTTAGCATCTGAGTGTTGCGACTAAAAAAAGAAAACAAAAAAAGGTGTTTTGAATGTTATGTTGCCATATTGTTTTTGAATATTTTGAAATTTTAACTGTGAGCTTGGTGGTCGGTCTAAGAAAAAATTCACATAAAAAGGGGAATTCTACAGCAAATACTTGTTTTATTACCATAAGAATCATTTTTATATCTTGTTTACATTAATGTAGCAATTTTGTGTTTGTATACAGTATTGTTTTGTTACCAACAGACATTAGAAAAAAAAAGTTACTTGAAAATGATTCATTGCATATTAAAGGGAGTTTTATCTTGTTTTGCGCTGGGGCTGCATTTACTTCATTGACTCGTGCTTGACTGAGATTGCGTGTGTCTACTGAAATGATAGGCTGAAGTTTAGTGCTTAACAGATGTAATGTGCTGATAATTAATTTCCTTCAGACTGTCCATTAGTTTGACTTTTAGTCAATTATTCTAGCTCTTTATCTTCCTCTCACACCTTGCCTGTGTCATATCCTGGTGAAGATCTGTAAAGAAAAATCTATCTTTCACCTCCACATGATGGTGACATGGCGCATACAGAAGGCTGCAGTATTGGCAAAAAAAATAAAAAATCGTAATACATCTAATGTAGGTCTACAATAAAATAAAAAAGGAGTGTCAGTGCTTCCCACTGAAGATTGAACCTTTATATGACCAGGCAAGTCAGCTAAGAAGTTCAGAACAAATTCTTATTTACAATGACCAATAGCAACTCTGCTCAGATTTCTCTCTCCTCCCAAATAGTCAGGATTTGCTGCTACATCAAAATATATGCACAAATACAAGGATTTTGAAAACCATAATGAAATGGCTCACTGCAGCCTGACATAACAATCAGTGGCCTGATGGGTGGCTAGTAGGGCTGTGGCGATTCACTTATCTCCCGATTCAATACTATCACGATTCTTGGGTGCCGATTCGATTTATATTGCGATTCTACGATTATTGCGATTCGATATTACGATTTATTGCGATTTTTGTTTATTTTTTTCTTTTATTTTTTCAGTTTGTTTGCTTTTTTACACTAGATTAGAACATGGGAAAAGTTGAATCATACACTAGAGACTGTATATTATATATCATGAGTAGGGCTGGGTGATATAGTTAAAAACAGGGGCGGACTGGGATCATAATTCAGGCCGGGCATTAGATACCAAGCAGGCCAGGCCGATATGGGCCAACGCGCGTGAAATTTGGGCCGTTTGAAGCCAGATTTGGGCCGTTTGAAGTCCAATTTTACAATGAGATGCACCCACTTTAACCCTGAAGTGTAATTATTAATTCAGACTAACTAATAAAGTAATAAAACCACTAGTAAACCAGTAGGCGGCGCCTGGCCTGCTGTTCAGTGAGTGGCCTGACTGCAAGCACCCAAAAAAAAAAAATTTAATTTGCGATTATCGATTCTGGAATTAAAGATCGATCCAAAAAATCGTGACATTAAAAATCGCGATACTTAGGTGAATCGATTTTTTCCCCCACCCCTAGTGGCTAGTGCCCAGTGTAATGCAAGGCATCCTGGGAAAGTGAGTACCACTACCTACACAATTTCATTAAAATCGTGCAATCCATGCAGTTCTGGAAAATACAGGCATGGTTAAGCATGTTTATGTCTGTTGGTGTCACTTAAAAAAAAGAGCAGTTTTTTTTTCTAAACAAGCATTCTCTTGCCAAGGATAATGTAGTATCTTGATTTTGTGCAGACAATTCAAACCTTCAGCAAAATGTCTTTTCTCAAAAACAGCACACGAGTCAAACTCCTTGTTTAAACCTATGTTCATTTATTGAACAATATCAATAAGAGAAAAAATACAAGCATTGTTTATTATTTTTATACAAAATGTGTGTGTTGGTGAAGTACATGTATGGTGCTGCTGACTGGCTCTAGTCCATCCTGGCCTTCAGGGTTCGTGTGGTAATCTTGTCTTTCTCACTGCGAGAGAAAACATCAGGTTGTCAAACATTACAAATCTAAACCAAACTTGAGATTTGCTGTACCATGTGGCCATATTAGCATTTTATCACTGTACTTACATGACGTGTACGACGACTCCCATGCCAGACACGGCATCCCTATCAACTGCATTGAGCATGGCCTGGGAGATGGTTTCAAACAGGTCCTCGGGTTCCTGCATGTCAGACACATTTCTCAGGTTAGTCATAGAGCTCAAGCCGAGGCTGGAATACTGTTGGGAAAAATGATCAAAACCTTCCTAGCTATACAGTCCATTTCCTTAACTTTTCCCTTAAATTTTTCTTGAACATCCAATCCATGTTGCAGCAGTGCAGAACAGCATAAAATACATGATGAATCCATAATTACCAAACATATTTTGCATTCTTTCAATGCTGCATTCTTCAAAGTGTGAAGTTCAAATGTTAATAGAATGTTAACCTGCTGCTTTAGTTATGGAGCAGTTTGTGAATAGGCAAAGTGAAACCCAATTCCCCCCAAAAAGGAAAACTAAACTGTTTAACCTCTTTCACATGTGCACCATAAGCCATTACATTTACATGCACACACAAAAATCAGCAAATTGCTCATTATTATTTCAGATATTGTAAACAGGATGTTTACAATATAGACGGTTTTCACCAGAGCGCAACCCCACAGCACTTCCTTTTTCTCAGCATTCGGCAAACTGCAGAAATATTCACTCGACATCGTTACTTTTGTTTTCGCTGCTCAGCTGTATAGACGGTTTTCACGGAATGGTCAGTCCTGCACTTGAATGTTTTTTTTTCTTTTATGTCCATAGCAAACACTGCAACAGGAAGTGAGCGGGGGTTCAATTTAGAAGTTAAAACCGTCTATACTGTTGTGTATGTAAACAAAACGAAACCCCCACTTAAGCCCACAGCAAGCAACCAACTTAAATATGAAAACATGACATCATAATTCACACACAACTTACCATGTCCGGCTCCCACAAAGATTCACACATGCCGTACATCTGCTCCGAGCAAGTGCCGCTGACAACGAAGTCTTCTGTCACCATGGGGCAGCCAATCAAATCCAGGGAGCAGATGAATGGTTCCAAGGTTTTGGGATCAAGTCCGGCGATCACAGGCTCGATGTAGTAAGGCCCAAACCTGATGAGGATGACACATCAACCATGTCAGCGCTTACCTTTCACATTAATTATTTTTACTTATGTATATTGCTGGATGTTGTCTGTCCTCAGCTTTTAGAGTTGTCATGATGCTGCTCCAATTTTGGCCAGGTCTTTCTTGAGAGAGGAGATCATGTCACTGGAATATCTGGTTAGATCATTTAACCAATAAGCCATGTAGGTGTACGTGTAGCAAAATGTTTATGTTATGTTCTGTCTTTATGAATTTTCATTGGCTAGATGAGCGGTTCCTAACACTTTTCCGATTCATGCCCCACTTGAAAATCTCAAAAATGTTCCGGCCCACATGAGAATCACTTTTTACTTTTATTGCCACAGTAGGTAATCAGATTACAGGAATTAGACTTGCATGCAGCATAGCTGTCACATCAAGTCAGAAGAAAAAATATATAAAAGATTAAATTACACACAAAAAAGTGCAGTCCATGTCCATATATACAATATCCACACTAATTAGAAGGTCCTATAGCCTGCTATCAATAGTTTTTAAGCAAAATAAACACAGATCTAATATTTGTCCAGAATTTATCCCATCTGTCCTTTAAACTGAATTCATCCAGGACACATGCCGGGACCAATTTCTGTAGCAGAAACGCTGCTATTTGTTTGTGTGAAATGATATCTCAGTTTGCTGAATTTTATGATGTTGCACAACCTTGTAACTAAACTAATCGGTTGTGTCGTGTAAGTAATGGGCTAGGCACTTTGTGTGAATGTCACATCAAAAAATGAATCCATTAATCATAACGTGCTGGTTGTGGAATAATACTTAACCAGATCTGAACCACATCATCATGAATTTCTTCTGGTGTCCAGTTCATTCAACTCACCTCCTCTCGTACAACAGGTTGGACACCATGCTCATGAAGGTCTTGGGCTTGATCTGGCGACCCTCCTTCAGCTCATACAGGTTCAGTCTGAATTTCAGCCTCTGGGATCTAAGCACAACACAAAGCCAATCAATGTCAGAGACTAATGACCTGTAGATCCTTCCTGAATTCATACACATTTTACATTTGATTTGACAATATCATACTTTTCCAAACCTTAATTTATAAACACTGCAAATGTAATGTAATCCATCATTTCACAACTTTTAATATAGGCTATTTTATTTTGTATTCATACTTTATTTATCCAGGAAGGTCCCATTGAGATACAAGACCCTTCACTTCCTGGCTAATAATATTATGAAGAATAACTAGTGGCAATGTGTCATTCACAGCCTCTCTCCAGGATAAGCTTATCACAATGTGGTGATGAATTTATCATAATGTACAGTTTGTCTGCACTAATACTATTTAAGATCTGGAAATTGTCAAAATCATTTCCTGTCTATTGCATATTGCATAACTGTACATAAGAGAGAAAGACACAGGGCCTCTGTGTCTTTCTCTCTTAAACTCTTTATTTCAACAGCAAGGGCTAGTTAGACACACTCACACTGTCTGCACATCAGTGGCCAGGCCAGCCAGCCCGATGTACAGCCTCTCTCCCATGGGGAAGATCTTCTGGAAGTCTGTGGTGACCATCTGAGCCTGAATGCCAAACCTCCTGTCTGAAGCTATCGCCACACAGTTCTTCCCCCGCATGGCCATGACGGCCCCACCATTATAGGACATAATAGACTGGATGAGGAAGGAGAGAGTGGTATGTCAGACACAAGCCAACTATGGAAGATACAGAGGATTCACAGTTCAGCGGTCAGAGGCAGAGAGGAGATATGAACTTCAGCCGTGTGGAGAGAAGTTTTTGTGGTAACATTACAGTGGCTCAGCAGCGAACGTGACTTTCTACCTGACCACTTTGTAGACTACAGCTAGGTTGAATCTTCAAATCTAATAACTCTAAAGAGGGATGGAGCTGTTTGCGTCACATTTTTATGAAGAGGCTTTTTTATAATGATATTTGCATGATTTGCAGTTTATTTACTTTATTATAGTTGCTGTACTAGGCTAGCTGTGTTTATATTGATCCATACTAGTGTCAAATCATTTGTATTTCTATGTATGCATTTCTATGTATGTCACTTTGTATCAATGTATTGAAATGCGTTTTTACTGCTGCACTGACATTATTGAGATTGCACTAAAGCTAAACATCCAGTTGCCAACTATGTCACGATGATATTGAGCTAACCACGGACCTGAACAAGTTGATAACGGTTATTAGCGTAGTTACCACAATTTGAGTTAGAAAAGTGTAAAAGCTAACGTTAGCTAGATTAGCTAGCCAAATGCCATGGCAGTTGTCTTCTTGTTCAAGAGGCAGCTAACGCGTTCGTTAGCTAGCGTCATCCATATTCCTCTTCTCTCCTACAGTATGGTTCATAAGCAATGTCAGCTGACGTTACCACGCTATTCCTACATGTTCAACGAGGAAATTGTGATGATCATTTGTAAGGACATTATAAAAACGAACCTAAGATGAGCATGATGCAGGTGCCTGCTAACATTAGCTTAGCTATTGCACTAGCAATCGTTAGCTTAGCTAACTGACGTTAGATTTAAAAGCCATTTTACAAGAAAAGGCCACTCTACACTATACTAACATTATCTTCTGTATGATTTCCTTACCATTGTGGCGACGTTGTTATCCCTATCACTTGCAAACCAGCTAGTCCTGTTGGCTGTTGATATGAATGGTTGCTAGCGTACAGTGACTACACGATTTAGGTAGGTAACACAGAACTCTGACTGACTAACTTCAATGATCTACGTCATGAGGTGCTTGACGGTAATTGGCTTGATGAACAGTTGTCGGTGTCATGCGCTGCTGCCATTGGAGGAACACCGGCGGCGTGCCGATCTGTGCATAGTTTGGTTGAAGCGTGTTAAAGCGAAATCAAAACTGAAAGGAGGGGTGATGTGAGACAGATTTGTAAAGTTATTTTCTATGGTGAATAAAATCCTCACCATAGCCTCAGCTCGGTGCCGCTGCACGAACTGTATGGTAAGCTCTCTCTCCACATCATGGAACTAACGTGATTCTACGAACTATTCTCTAATTTGAATGTTTTTCATGAGATTTGCCTGCAGATTAGCTTTAGTTTACTGTAGTGTAGATGTGGTTCTGAATAAGGGGTTCCATTATTCCAATAAAAATCTTCTGTCAGTGGAGCTATAACGTTACACCAGTTTGACCGAAATACTTGTTTTCTAACTTCAGTGTTCTGACTGGCATAGGAAAACCTTGACCAACCCTGGCTTACCTAATGATGTGGGTCAACCGTCTTCTCATATTTGGCTTAAGAAATCCCAATACAAATAAAAGAGGTAGGCTAATGTGTTTTAATAAAATTCCTATTTACTTACAGGGGTACACTTAAGTACACAAGTGTATATTACAAAAACATTTGAGATAATAAAAACAGGACCTAAGCACTATTCAGATCATATGAACCTTAAAGGGACTTTATATGAAATGAGTGGGAGGGACCAGCCATCACAGACCCTTGCATTTGTCAGAACCATAGGTCAGAACTATAAATTGTGTTCCGGTTGTATCTGCTTAAAAAGAAAAAGAAAAAACAACAACTCTGAAGCCACATGTTTCCCTGTTAAACCCAGGGCTGGATCCTCCCACAGCATGCATCCTTCTGTCTCAATACTTGAATTAAAGACAAATATACAGACTGGGAGTGGATTGCACACTCTCTCACACATGTTTTCTCCCAGTTCATTATTTAGTTTGATAAATGTGTTGTGTCTTCTTCATCTCTTCATGAAGTTCTTCTCCAGGGAGGCTGGGGTCCGCTGTATGGAGTGGATGTTCCTCTTCACTCGGTCCTCCAACGAAGAGCTGGAAGCGCTCTCCAGCTTCATATTGCTACAGGAAGGAAAGGTAAGCGTTAGTGAAACTCAAACATATTCCAGGTAAAATAAGAAGTAGAGCACGGGCTGTCTTTTCTTATTTCACGATTATCCATATTAGCTGACGCACCAAAAATAAACATCAGAATCCTGTTTTTTGTGGATGTGGCGACGACACAACTAAATACATTAAAAATCGTCACTGATTATCTGCGTGTCTCCATGTTACCCAGGGACTTACTGGATGAAGCCAGGATGGCGGTCATGCTTAGTACTTTGTTCCCGCTGCTTCTCCTGCTGATCTTGTATCTTGTATCTTTTGACGTTTGACTCTCGGTCCTCCTCTCTCTGCTTGGCAAAGCCCACCATCTCCTGCCTCTTCTGCTCCAGCTCTTCAGCAGAGAGTTGCCTACAAATAAACAGGAAGACATTATGGTGAAACACAGTGGAATGGATTCAATGATTATCCAAGTAGATCTGGCGATATGGTTGAAATCAATATCCCAATACAGATTTTTCTCAATATGGATATATATATCACACCTAGGCATCTCGCACGCTACGCGCGATCGATTCCTAGGCTTGGCCGCGCGTCCTGCAGCTCGCATTCAGCTCGGCTGCTGTGTGGCCTTGCCTGCCGTATTGGCATGTGCACAATGTCTCCCACAGTCTCTCTCCCCCTCTCCTCTCTCTGCCTCAGTCTCTCTCGTGAGCCTCCTCAGTCTCTTGTGAGCCTCAGACTGATGACATCACTGATGCATCAGTGTGTGTCTGTCTCTTGTGTGTGCCTGCCTGTCTCTTGTGTGTATATGTGTGTGTGTGTGTCTCTCTTGTGTGTATGTGTGTATCACTGATGATGTCACAAAGCCTCTGACATCACTGATGATGTCACAATGCCTCTGACATCACTGATGATGTCACAATGCCTCTGACATCACTGATGATGTCACAATTTATGACATCACTGATGATGTCACAATTTATGACATCACATCACAGGACAGATAGAGGCACAGAGCCGCAGCTCCCTATTCACCTTATTCACCACGCCCACTTTTTCTCTCTTCCGCGTTCAACACAAACGTATTTGTTCTTCCGGTTCAGCGCTAGTTGCCTACTGTGGCTAATATCAGCTGCTAGTTAGTTATGTTATATGGCAGTAAAATGCCACTGAATGACCAAATTGATATAACTTTTAACCATTTTGAGTAACACTGTTTCCATATGGATCACCAGCGTTAGGTTGTTGTTTATAACGTGGCTATTCATAACGTTTTCTATCTCGGATGCGTTATTTCGAATCGCACATAGGTTACGCCTCGAATCCCACATAGGTTACGCTAAAACCACCACCGCAAAGCGTGTGGGTTTCAGGACGAAACAGTCTCGAGCCACTATCGTCATCTTTAGAGCACAATATTCCTGGAATGCAAGTTTAACTAAACAGTTACATGTCCTCTGCATTCTACATAAAATTAAGATATTACGGGTTGTTTTATTTTGTATGTTACATACGTATTGGCCAAGATATGTTAGTTTATGGGGGAGTAATTTTGTCACTTTAGGAGAGGAGTGTGCGCAGCCACCTTGCCTGCGGAGTTTTTGGCAAGTCAAAACGGAAATACTATTACAAAATGACGTAATGCGGAAGCGTCCATGTGTGGGCAAAGAATAAGGTGAATACTGATGATGATAAGGCGCATGTATGCAAAATGACATGTAAATAATCACATACGGTATTAATTAATGTTCATCCCATTGAACTGAAAAATAATGTTAGGTGTGAACTTGAAATTTCAAATATTCCTTGAAATGTTTTGTCAGAGTAAGAAAAAAAAATGCTTATGTTATCATCAATTTAGATGCCAGAATTGTGTCACAATAACCATATCACAATATTTTCCCAATTAAAGATGATAGACAATAATATTGAAATCTCGCCCAGTCATAATACAAGTTCAGTGTTAACTCTGTGGATTGTTACTTGGATCTGTGGTTGTTTTGTCGGTGGTAACGGTCCTTCTGTGGACTGGGAGCTCGTTGCTGGACCTTCCTGTCGGGTCTGTTTGAGGAGTGGTTCTCCCTGTTGTTCCTGTGAGGTGATCGGGAGCGGCTCCTCTCGTGGCGTCCCGAGTGAGCAGAGGACTGGTGATGTCTTCCAGCAGGGACCTGAGAAGAGATTTCACAGTTAGGACTTGGTAGTGTGCTGCTACAGTGAGTTGAGCGACTGAAACTGCAGGATGCATCTGAATTACATGTACATGATTACGATAGCAGTGGTATTACCAGACACTGGTTTGCTGCTCTCTTACCTGTAGCCCATAGCTTGAAACATGGTGAGAATGAGATTTGGCGGCGACTGAAGATTCATCTTTTGAATGTGACCTGAGAACAGATGATAGACCCTAATTACAAACTGCTTCCACTTGAATGAGACACAAGTTTAACTAAATGAAGCTAGATGTCTCTTAGACCCCATTTACACCCGATATCGCTTAAACACATAAAAATGCAACTGTGAATGCACCCACGCCGCACTGAGGATGGATTGTAGTCCAATCACCTAAATCTAACTGCTACAACTTTGATAATTGAGATCAAATACCTGTATTTTTTGTCATTTTCCTCCTCTGCACTTGAACTTGTGCTCCTTCTCTTATGCTTCTTCTCCTTTCTCCGCTCTTTGCCTCCCTTCTTCTCCTTCTTTTCCTTCTTCCTCTTCTTTTTCTTGTCTTTCTTTTCAAGATTCTGGCGAAGCTGTGAGAGAACAGACAGATGTTTAGCCTCTCTCCACTATTTTCACACTAGCAGCTTCTCAGTTGTGCACCAAGAGAACACAGAGACTACTAAATCATGGTTGCAATATTGTACCATTTTTCTACCTTGACAGTTGTTATCTTGTATTAACAAAGTTAGTGGAAACATTGTTGAAAGAAATTTCACTAGCAGTGACACTGATACCAGTCTAGAGCTGAGAAGGGCAAAAATGCAGACAAAAACTAGATTCAAATGTTGATTACTTACAATAAGTTAAATCTTTAACTTTTGTTTGGAACAAAAACAAGGTCTAACATTTGCTGTCAATATCCAACACGTATAAACACTTCAAAACAGTTACACAATCATTTTACCAATTCTTTGATTTTCTTCATCTTCACTGGATTAGTCAAGACTTCTCTCTTTTTTTCCTCCTCTCGTTTCCTTAAGACAAAAACAAAACATAAATTAGATGATTTGCACAGGGACAGAAAAAAATCAAATTCTCTGCATATGCATGACTGTAACAGGATTTGGGAAGTGTACAAACTACAAGAAGGAACATGACTAACCTGATTTCAAACAGGGGATCTTCCCTAATCTTGGCAGCCAGGTCGAGGTTGGAGGCAGGGGTGGTAGGGTTGAAGATGGAGCCAGGCAGGAGGCCGGTTTGGGCAGATGGACCGCTCTCAGCCTCCTCAAACTGCTCAGTGATCTGCTTGTCGATGGGACGTCCCAGCAGATACTCGTCCCTGGACACCTGACCACTGGGGCCCTGGTACATCCAGTCCAGACGGTCATCCTTTTTCCTGTCAGAGTACAAAATCAGATATAAAACGACTGACTACTTTTTTGTATCACTCATAACAACAAACTGGCAACAACAAAAACTCTTGATAATGTGAGGGTGAACTAACTTGAGAGCCCCGGTTTCCTGTGCAAATTTAGTTATTTCCTCTCGAGCTCTTTCCTCTCTTAGCTCTTTCTGGAGCTCCTCAATCTTCTTGCATTCAGCTTCGTGTTTCTGTTCAGCCTTCCATACTCGTTCGATGTTTTTCATAGTCTGGGGGTGCCAGCTCTTTTTCAAGTTCTGGTAGAAGAGGAGGGAAAACAATCTTTTACATTTACTGTGAAAGTATATATTCTTTAAGTATTTTATTCATAAGCAACTATCAGGGACTACACAATAACACACACACACACACACACACACAGTCAGTCAGTTTTAATGTTGCCTTGCTTATCAGCAACGGTAACATTGTACAAGATTATTACTAGAGAGACCCGTTATTAATCGCCGTTAATTCGGTATATGAAGATCGATCAAATCTAAACTTTTAGTTCAAATAAGTGGTGCTTGTTATCGTGGATGTACGCCGAATTGAAAAGTAACGCATAGCTCTTAACACTTGAGGGTCATGATCTATCAGGTGTAATCCTGTGCCGATAAGCAAGATAAACAAGAAACATTTTGTTTGGTACTGTTCTCTCCATAACATAGAGGCACGTATCGTGGCTAAGCTAAATTAGCTAGCTCATCAACTTACGAGATCGCCGCCTCCCATCTTGAAATCGTCGTTGATAGTCCAACACTGGTAAAATCATCTGTCGCATGCGAGCCAGTTTGCTTCCCCGGTCACTCAATACACTGGGGCCAATAGACTAAAAAGTAACTTATATTTCCAATCCTACGCACAGGTAGCTTGCCTCACGTCCCCTGTATATTCGCTAGCTCCGCAAACCGGAAGTAAACCGGAAGTCTTATATTCGTTCTAGGTTCTACGCATGTTCTACGCAGCTTCTTCTTCTTCGTGTTCTTCTGGTGTTTAATGGCGGTTGGCAAACAGCATTTTGTGCATTACCGCCACCTTCTGAATTTTAGCAGTTTCACAGTATCCTATTTACAGTGTGAAAACAAAACGAACAAAACAAAGTGCTCCAAATCATAATATTGTCCATTCTGTCACCCAGACTCATCTGTCAGAGTTTTCGAGTTCCTGGTTGCTGCCTTCAAGTGCTCATCATAAGCTCAGACTTTCGATGTTTACAGTGTGACTCTGTAATTACCACGCAAGTGCGTGGTCAAGAGTTGTCATTTTCATTTATTCACTCAGTCAGAGATGGATAACGGATAGGATGCCATCAGTGATGACCAGATATGGCACACAGCACATTAGCACATTCAAAATAAATGTAATTCTTAAATGAATTTGGCCAAAGAATATAGAATAGGCTATATATATGTATAGCTATAAGTGACCACAAGGCAATGACAGAAACTTTCACATGCAAAAGTTTAGGCATGAGGAGTGATTGCTTAGGTTTAGGCATGCAGAGTGATGATTGGTTGGGTTTAGACATGATGAGTGATGATTGGTTAGGTTAATATCAGGGTAAGAAAAAGTCCACAATGGAAATAAGCCTTTTGATTGATTGATTGATTGATGGATTGATTTATTGATTGATTGATTGACTTTATAGAGACAATAAAAGATCCAATGGATAGCATGTAAAAGTGTAAACACTTATTTCCAACATGGTCTCTGATGTTTTATTGTGTTCTCTTGTGTTCTCAACGTCGATGATTTTTTAAATGTATGTGTTCCTGCCGGGCAGTTGTATATGTATCTTTTTATCAATTATTATATTAAAATTAAATTCAATCAATCAATCAATCAATCAAGAATGGCTGTTATTAACTTTACACATTTGTTTATTTAAAAATAAAAAATATACTAAAATGCTTGAGGGGGCTTAACTGGGGCTTGGCAGATTTTTGAGGTGGCTATAGCCCCCCCCCCTTGCACCCCCTTGCCTTGTAGCACTGTCCCTGCTTATTACTGATTATTACTAATTTAAAAAGTACAAACATGTATTTACTTCTCGCTTGGTATCAAAAAATAATTAGTTACGTTACTCGTTACTTTACTATATTTCTTTTGCTACAACCCCCATTCTGTAAAAGTGACGTACAATCTGTTTAATATCCCCTTTTAGAACTGAATCAACTTCATTGGAACAATAATTAACCTTACAGGAGGAGTCCACAATCAGCCAAGGTGCATACTTTTTATTTGCCTACCTATACTAGGACAAAAACTAATCGCGTTCTGGCAACGCAGTAGCCTTGCATAGCCAGAGAGCTATCTCCACACTTCATTTCATCGTTGTGCCCTCACTGGAGAAAGTAATTATTTTTCATAGAATCCCAATTACTAACATGTAATAATTGTATACATCTCCTTTACGGTTTTACCTCCTTTATCATTTGTTGACATAGATTTGATGCTTTCTTGTAATTGTGATATTTCAGACAGCACTTGAAGTGTGCATGAGATGTGTGTCAATGAACTGAATTATTATTCCAGATGCAAGAATTACATTTCAGTCAGGACCACTTTAGTCAAAAACACAAGACCACTTAGATCAATTTAAAGCTTTTATTAGCATGAGTTATATTTGGCGGTATGGCTCTGTTCTGGAGGCTCCCTGCCCTTCCATGCGCATACATGGAAAGCCTAAGGCAGGGAGAGCAGCAGCAGCGGATTCTGGGAGCTCCTTGTCCCTCCATGAGCAACATGGAATAGCCGTAAGGCAAGGAGAGCAAAAAAAGACCCCCAGATACAGAACAGAGCAAGCAACAGTGACAACATAAATGGCATTGTTTAAGTCAGACACAGCATGAAAGGAGGAGCTGGGGAGGAGGTGGGTTGCAAACAGCTTGCAGATGAGGCAGCCATCTGGAGCAGAATTAAAGAGGGTGCCCTGTTTGAGTTGAGCCAATTGAATGCATCAGCTAAGCAGTCAGCTGATGTGGGCTGGGTTTGAGATCAGCTCCTAATCAGCTGTGGGCTGGGTTTAAGCTGGGCTTGACAACCGTGGCCTGCCCTATACTACCGCTGTGCTCAATTAACTCAAAATTTTGTGTGCTTTGCACGCTCCTTTCTAGCATCACTTGCTGCCTCGCAAGTGCATGTGCAAGTGCATGCGCTGCATGTGCTCACCCACCCAACTGGCAGCGCTCATTTTCTATCCTTGGTTTAGCACCGGCCTAAGCCTTTATGGGGCCCTGCAGAATTTGATTTTGGGCCCCCACCACCTCGCCAAGACTAATGACTATTGTACTACTGTAAATCTAACACACGCATTATCAATTGTATTAGTTGTTTTGCCATATCGCCCAGATACCCACCTGTAATGCAAACTCTGTTTTCTTCTTCTTTCTTTTCTCTGCTCCAGAAGGATATGGGCTAATATACACCGCCTCCGGAACAGATACGGTACGGCTCCGGTATGGCTGCGAACAGACCCAGATCCGACAAAAATAGAACAGGTGCGTAATTTTTCCGTACATGTATCGCCCATCAATTAACATGGGCGAGAGTCACGGGATACGGTGGTGCAATCGGTAGCACTGTTGCCTCACAGCTAGAAGGTCCTGAGTTCGATTCTCGCCTGGGGGCGCTGGAGTTGTGACCCCCCCATATCTTCAGTGCCTACTGGCCAGGTGTGCTATCTCGTCAAAAGGGCCTTTCTGTGTGGAGTTTGCATGTTCTCCCCGTACCCCCCAGGGGGTTCCTCCGTACATAACCCCCCACTAAAAACATGCAGAAGATCGTCATCCGACCAGTGACGACAACATCTGAAGTTGGTCCCTGGGCGCTGGAAAGAAAAAGCGACCACTGCTCCTGGCCTGCCCCCTGGAGGAAAGGACAAGCCTGGATGGGTCAAATGCAGAGGACATATTTCACCGGCCACCGTCAGCATGAGTGTGTGTTGTGGCCGCATGCATGTGTTGTAGTGTTCGTGTGACAATAAAGACGGGCTTCCGTCTGAAATCGTGTTTTTTTCAATGCGGCAGTTTTGCCGGATCCGCAACGCAGCCGTAACGTATCTGGTGTACATTGCCTGTACGTCTTTTTTGCACTATTGCTTTTTTGCTGCATCAACACAGAGGAGTGTAACCTAACATTAATCTGACTGACTGACTGTGCTTGCAACAAAAGTGCGCATTGCGCATGAATGTGACACGTCTGACAGAGGCAGCATAGTATTAACTAGCCAGCCCATACAACACAATATTGTGTTTTTATATATTAGGGCCCCTAAGCTGGTGGGGGCCCTAAGCAGCCGCTTAGTTCACTTATGCCTAGGGCCGGCCCTCAAGGCTCACCCGCTTCACAGGCTCACAATGTGTGTGTGTGTGTGTGTGTGTGTGTTTGTGTGCGTGTGCGTGTGTGTGCCTGCGTGTGTGTGTGCCCGTGCGTGCATGTGTGTGTGTGCATGCGTGCGTGTGTGTATATATACACATTGTTCTATAATAGCTGACTACTACTAATATTTTATATATATTATTCTGGATTTTCTTTTTTCTCCCATTCTCTCCCTAATTGTACTTGGCCAATTCCCCCTGCTGTCCCAGTCGTTGCTCCAACCCCTCTGCCGATCTGGGAAGAGGCGTAGACTAGAATATGCTTCCTCCGATACATGTGCTAGCTGCTTCTTTTCACCTGACAGCAAGGAGTTTCACCAGCAGGACATAGCATGAGGGACAATCATAATATCCTCCCAGTTCACCTCTCCCCGAATAGGCGCCCGACCGAGCAATTAACATCTGTAGTTGCATCTGTATGTCATTATGGTCCTGTTCATCTTAATAATCCTTTAAATAAAGATTTGACATAGAACCACAGAATATCTATTTTTATTTCATAATGGACATTAATAGATTAAATGCAATGATATTTAAATTAAAATGTTTTAAATTTTATTTTATTACATTTTCCACAGCTAAAACATTTTACTACAGCAACCAATGAAAAATGAATTCAAATCTTGTCCTATTGACCAACATAAAAGTAAACAATAATCAGATCTATAATAATAATGACAACCATAGAAATAATAATAGTCAATACACAATAATTGACTGTGTGAAAATTTAAGTTTCTTAAATTCTATACATAAATACAGTAATTGTGAGCCTCCAGTAATGTAAGCTCCCTAACAAATACATGTCAGCCTAACATCTTTGATGATTTACATACATCCTAATGTTTTTAATTGTAATAATGCTTGTATTGCTTGTATATTGCTAAAGAACTACAGTAGGCTACATATCCTTTTGATTATGAAAATGATTAGTTATCCAAAACAAACAACCCACACAATTACTGTTAGGTATTGGAGCATGTTCAGTGAGCACACTTTGCTCAGCTGCATTTCATTTCATGCCAACGCTTGTGTGCCGTATTTGCTCACAAGTTGAAACACCCAAAAAGGAGGCAAGTTTTGTTTGTTGTTGTTGTTGTTGTTGTTGTTGTTGTTGTTGTTGTTGTTGTTGTTGTTTTTGTTGTGGTTGTTGTGATTCAACATGTTATTTTGTGTCACTTAAATGATTTCTCAGTATAGAACATGGAAGACTACAATTTCAGACGAACCACAGTTGTTCATCAAATGTATTGAGAGATTAGCCCTTTTGCAAGTCCTTTGGTGAAGATTTAACTTGATTTAACTTTAGCTTGATCTGACATGCAAAAGGAAGGTATAGGATATATACTGTACATATCCACATAACGATGTTTGCGCTGTTGACACACCAGGCAGGACGGATCTACAGATTTATGTTTACACCAAATTCTCCATCTACACTTCTCACTATTTTTGCAACAGAAACCAGGATTCATTGGACTACTAGTGTCAATGTGTTCTGCAGTCGTCCATCTGTGGTGTTCAAGGTTCAACGAGTTGTGAATTCTTAGATGCCCCCACAATTCACATGTTCATGTCCTCTGAGCTGCCACCATAGGTTGTGACCCGCCTGTTAACCTGAACACGTGTCATCACCATTTTTCCCTATGATCTCTCATTCTGTAAACTCTAGAGTCTAGACGTTAGTCTGCCGAAATCCCAGGAGGTTGGCTGTTTCTGAGACGCTGAAACCAGCATGTCCTGTGCCAGTGATTATACCGTGTGTGCTGTCTTCTGCCATTCAAACTGTAGTTGAACCTCTCGGTCCAGTCTGCGTGCTTTATACCCTGAGACACTGTCACACGATTCACTGTCTGCAGGAGTGAGCTTTTTACATAAAACCGCAGTGTGTGTATGTGTGTGTGTCTCTACCGGTATATATTAAAATAACATACTGTATATGATATCTATCAACATCACATCATTGGCTCTCATCACGAGGCACCGCAGCACGCTGCCATAACAGCATACTTTCTGTTCATTTGCCATTTTTACGGCATCAACGTGCCACACCCAATTTTTGTGGCATCTAATGTCAATGATCCAAAATGGCTGATAACATTTTAAAATAGTACAAAATGTTAGTGTAATTTTCCAGTGTCTCCTCACAACTTGTACAGTAGGCTACACACGTGAAAATACCTCCCTCTCTCGCGTTCGGCATGCTTCATGCCTTCAATTTCACTGAAAATGAAAATGGATGATGGAGAAAAAACCTCTCTCCAGGTTTTCAAGTAACAGATTTGGTTACTTGGTTTCATTGTAAACATGTTAAAAAGCCACCTTCAGTTCAACTCATTCCAAGTCTCTTAGTCTACTGGTAATAGTAGCGCTAGCAGCAGTAGAAGTCCTAGCAGCAAGCTTGTTCCAGCTTGGTTGCCTCCTAAAGCCACCTTTCATTTGGACATATGCACAGAGGAATGTTTTCTCCTCAGATGACACTCCTTCAGGAAAGATGCCTGCTTGCATTCTTTAATCTGTGCTCTAATATTTGGATTATTACAGAAGTCTTTAGGTTAGCCGTACTGACAAATTCACAAAGCTGTAGAAAGACACTTTCTGTTCAATCCACAATTTATCAGTAAAAGGTTGTCCCATACTTCTTCTATTCTCTATTCTATGGTAAAACAGTGACACCTCTATGGCCGAGACAGAAGGCTGATGATGACCTGCTAACCGAGAAAACCTCTAAAAGTAATGCAGTTAGCTGGACTGCCCCGTTACACTGGAGGGGTCTGGCTCGCATTTCAGCTTCAGCGGCAGCTCTGTGGCATCTGACGCAGGCACGAGGGAGGATGACTGAGGAGGGGTGGGGCTGTCAAAGCCCTTATCCATCCTCCCGTCTCCGTTCACCCTCTCCTCGCCGTGCCCTGGCGGGGACTCGTGCGTGCGCATGTGCTTGGCCAGGTGGTCGTTGCGCATAAACACTCTGGGGCACAAGGCACAGCTGAACTTCTTGGCACCAGTGTGCGTCTGCAGGTGGCGCTGCAGTTCATCGGAGCGAGTGAAGCGCTTCCCGCAGAAGAGCCAGTTGCAGACGAACGGCCGGTCCCCGCTGTGCCAGCGTAGGTGAGCCTTCAGGTGGGATGTCTTAGCGTAGGCTTTGCCACAGCCGGGGATGTGGCAGTTGTGCATGTGCTTCCTCCTGCTGTCGTCAGTACTCTGACCCAGCTGTTCGGCGTGAACACAGTTAGGGCAGCGGCACACGGCCTGGCCGCCGCCCCTGGATGAGGAGCGACGCTGGGTCTTGGGGCGGGCCGAGGCGGCGCTCTCCTGTGGCTCCTCCAGGGAGAACGGCTCTTGCTGCAGCATTTCGGGAGCCAGTGGCTCCATCTTGAAACCGTCCTGGGGGAAGAGGTGAGCAGAGTGGGAGGCTGGGCCGAGCTGAGCCTGAGACAGGGTGCACAGCTGGGGTTCAGAGCCATAAGGCCCTAAAGACGACTGCAGTCCCATGGAGCTGCCTACACCCACTGAAGGCAGCCCCACACTCTGCCCCGACTGCAGGTCCATCCAGCTCCCCGGTCCGGGGTGAAGGTCCCACCAGGAGGCGATGTTCATGTCTTCTGAGCTGCCACCAGGTGGTGCTGTCCGTAACCAGGGCTCATAAGGGTGGGCCATGATAGCAGCTGATGCAGGTGCAAGGCTGGTGATGAGGACTGCTGCTCCAAAGTGTTGTTCTGTATCGAGTGGGTAGTGCTGAGAAGATTAACACATAGTGGGATGACCATGCAGTGGAAAAACCTGCAAAGAGAAAGAACACAGATTATAATCTCTTCTACAAGATCCACTCAGCCTTTCTCACTTGCTCACATCTTAGCGAAAATGCTTGACAGTGACTTCATGAAACACTGCACGCATTGGCTTTTGAAGAGGCGTTGAAATAACTCAAGAGCTGATGATCTAATCTGTAATGAACCCAAATCCTCCGACCTACCACATTTAAATAACCAACCCCAAGCACACCCCCCTCATTGCCATGGATACCGCAGTTCTCACGCTGCGTGGCCGCGGAGACAGAAGAGAGGGGGAGAGAGACGTGTCCAGGCAGAAACCTGCCACATGCATCCGCTGCCAGGTACTTCCCATGGAGGACAGTCAAAGACAAGCGCAAAGAAAACAACATCATCGGCCCTGTGCAGAGGCAGAGGCGGAGGGAGATAAATACTAGTGAGGTGGGGGGGGAGGGAGGAGAGCGAGGAGGAGTGTTGACAGCAGAGCAGTTTGGTAAAGGAAGAAGATCCAGGGAGGTATGGCTGCAGGCCAAAGTCTATTTGTACGTCTCTGAGGTTTGTGGAGATGAAGCTTGGCAGACAGGAGAACCAGTTTTTTATGAATCACACATGATTTACAACAACAGCCCTCCAGGCAAGTTACAAAAAGAGCCCCGTAAAACGCCCCGCCTCTTACACACTGGCGGCAGAAAGCACCAACACTTGGAGACTGACGGCATTCAGGAGCCTGAGAATAGGAGTGCAACAACAACAAGAGAACTATTACTTTATGTGTATAATTATGGGCACATGCTCTGAAACGGCATCCTGTCCAGGTAGGCACCATCCAACACACCTGAACAGTATTGTTCAACACACTCACAGACACACGCAGCAGACGCGACACAAAGCTTGTTAAAATTCAAGAAGTTGATGGAAGCTTATGACAAGAAGCGACCAACCTGCAGGACCTGCGCTCGGCTCAAAACATGTCCCGGGCCCCAAACAATCTGTTGACTTCCAACACCCCCCACCACACCCCCGTCCTCGAAGATCTACAATTATCTTTACTGCAGGAAACAGTAAAGTAGTCTGAAACTTCAGAGGTTGGTATCTTCGTCTTGAGATCACAGGGTGTGATACCATATCTGAGATGGCAAACTGCGTAAAGGTCAGTCAGCACCAAGAGGTCGAGTGGCAATGGAAGATGTACATCCTAGAAGCAATGGAGCCGGGCAAGAGCATGCAAACGGTTCAACAAGAGCCTGCAGCTTGACACTGAAGGATCCCCTCTGTAGATCTCACTTTGTTGAGTCAATACAGCCAGAACAGCAGGATTAAGAATGATGCATTACACTTGCTTCCCAAAGGCACGGCACTAACCCTCTCCAACTCCAAGAGGTGCCTTCTTGTTGTAATGAAATCAAATAAAGCAATTAGTTTGGAATTCCCTAATGAAAGGTCTAGTGTTAAAGGTCAAGCTGATTTATTTTGTGTCGCCCTGGAGCCAGAACTACTGCTCTGTAATTTTTGGGGAATGCAAGTCAGACGCACAGGGTCCCTCTTTTTTTTTTTTTTTTGCGCCCCTTCCCTCTCTGACATAACCGTAAACAAAGACAGCGGCATCCTCCTCCATTCACAAAGTGCTGGTAGCACTTGGAGCTCCTGAGGGAAACAGCTGGTGTGGGGCCTCAGGGGCCGGCAGGCTGGGAGGAGGAGGACGTATAGAGCGACGACAGCACTCCGGTCATAAAACCTGCCCGACCAAGACCCAGCACAGCCCCCGGTTTACAAGTCTGCCATCGGGAAGAGGCACAGAGAGGGTGAAACTTTTCTATTTTTTTCACCCAGCGACTGTGAAGAGAAAAGAATGTACAATATAAGTGCAGTGTATCTGAGTTAGAGCAAGGTACACTTTAAGCGTTACTTCTCATGGTGGGGTTGATGGGGCCGCTAACTGGTAACCTCATCCAACAAATGTCACCCTGTTTTCAGACTCCTCACTGCTTTATTGGAGGACTTGGGAAAACGTCAACATTTTTCCAGAATCACGTACTGGCCCAATTTAACTGTCCCACGACCCACCTCGGCTCATCCCAGACTTTGCAGAACGCCGTTAAAATGTTAACACTGGCTGTCTGTGGACACTCCAAACACACCGGGGTCAAATGGCATCTGCAAAGTAATTTGTAGTTTGTTTTAACCTCCTTGGAGTACAAGATGGGTGGGGTTGGACGCATCAATCCAGATAGTGTCAGGTTAAGTTGTCAGAAATGTGTACACACATTTTGAGTCTTAAATACATTTCTTTCGGGAAAGTCAAAACGTTCTGGATGGCCCTGGGTGGACAATCCCTCACATTCTGTATGCATGTTAAAACAATCACAAATAATTATTTGGAGAAAAACTATATGACCCAAGTCTGACTCCAAACTTGTAATGGTAAGCTAACTTGACAAAGATAAGCTGAAACAGTAAATTCACTGCATTTTAGAATTTACAAAATGTTGTGACCTAATTTTGAACCACAATGTGATTTGCACAACTGAGATCAGATAAGTTACTAACGTGTAGAGCTTGACATGGATAGAAAATCACTAGATTCCCGGGTGCTAAGAGTGATCGGTCTGGTGCAGTGATAGTTTACATATGGATGACAGCTGCACATCCCTGGTAATTTATGAGTGTCTGTGTGACATTGGTGCATTCATTATTCCATGAAATGCATTCTCTGGCACATAGTTTGGCATATTTTGTCCTTTGTGTTGCAGTAGCTTTTAAGACAATTTATTTTATAACACAACTCAATGGAAAGTAAAAGAAAGGAGAAAGAACGACAAATCTAAATATTTGTGTTGAGGGGAGCTATCATCACCAGTCACTGTATATAGTTATATACAATAGTTTGTGTCAATTATGACACTCTTGGCTCTTTATTAAAAATCCATGCACATAACACAAAAAACTGACAACAGTTCATTCTCAAGAGTAACACAGTCACACAGTGTCCTTAAATAGTACATTCCTTTCAAATATGGACGTGTGATTGTTCAAAATGTTTAAGTGTTGATGTTGTTTCAGTGTTTATATCTATGTTTCACTGTATCCATGTATGTTCGTAGTTAAACATGGACAAGATGTACAGGTTTTTATTCCAAAAGATTTACAATACCTGAATTACGTATATTATTATTATTATTATAACTTACATTGTATTGTGAGGCTTGCATGGAGCAGAACAGGTGTCAGGTATAAGACATCTTTGGGAATTAAACACTGTGTATACAGGGCCAGGGGTGTACTGGTAAATACAGAGGTGGGTAAACTATCCAAAGGGATTAGTTGACCCACCTTGTTTCCCCTGTTTCACTGATTGATACAGTTGATCTGAAAATAGGTGAGTAAATGCTCTGTCTCATTTCAAAGAGGTTGGTCAACTGTGTTTACCCTCCACTACGCCCCTGTGTGTATATCATTAACCATGCATCACTCTGATTATTGCTTCTTCTTTTTTAAACATATGGCCTTATATAATCAGTTGTATTTGAAATAATGGTCAATCATTAGGTCACAGTTCTTATCCCCAAATCCTTGGATATGCGATTAATAAAAATCTAGCAGTATCAAACTGTCCAGCTTAATGTACAATGTGCAGATTAGTTTAACAGATAGCTTTTCAATTACTTTCTACGCAATAATTTTAGTTTATTGGGGTGTCCCGGTGCTGGCTCACCTGGTAGAGCGCCTACCACCAAGGCTTAGTCCTTCGCTTGGCCAACCCGGGTTCGAATCTGACCCATGGACCTTTGCCACGTCATCGCCTCTCTCTCTCCCCACCCTTCCTGTCAATCTACTGTCCTGTCCAATAAATAATAATAATTTGGATGTATTAACATAATTGTATTTTGTATGTTTGTGCATAGTCTACAAAACTACTATAATTTCATAGGAAACCTGAGGAAAGATCCAGGGGAACCTGAAGACGTCTACTGCAGTCTAATTATATTAATAATGATGATATTATTGCGAGAAATGATCACGAGGAACACTAAAAGAAGAGTGCAACAGTTACACCACTTAAAAAATTAACAGCAGCATTATGGTACCAGATTTTGAAATTCAACAGCACTATCTTACAGACTTGATTCATTTACTGTAGCCTATATGACTGTGATTCATTTACATTTGATTTGAACTAACATCAGAATCAAATCAAATAAAGCCTAAATGGTGTCTCTATATTTACCCTTCTAAACATTACACTAGGCTACTTCACATTTGAAATTGACCTGGTAAATTGAGCTGGTAATAGGCCTGCAACCTTTGCTGCAATGACAAATGCTGTCAGTTAAATCCAGTCCTTGATGTCATGTCATACCTGAAAATCTGGACCTTCATGTTCACCCAATTACAGCTAATGTGAACCGTGTTACCCGGAATGAACAGATCTGCGCTAAACACCAACACACATAGGCTACAGACAGTGTAGCGGTAGCCAGATGCAAAAAAGTAGCAGTAGCATCAATTCAATAACACATGCGCGCACGCACGCATACACGCACCGCGTACACACACACACACACACACACACACACACACACACACACACACACACACACACACACACACACACACACACACACACGCGCACACACACCGCACACACACCACACACACACGCACACAATTAAGATTATTACTCTATCCATTGTGACAAACTTTTTCTTTTCAATACTGTGATATTCCTGCTTTATTCCATGAATACGGATTTTAAAGCGCGTGGTAGCCTACTCAACAGTGCCAGTGCGTTTATTGTATAGCTTATAGAATTTTTGGGTCTCCTACATCATTATGATAGCTACTATGATATTCCTATATGGAAAAAGTTGTGTCGTTTCTTTGAATAATTGGATCATTGTAAAATGTAGGCTATTATGGGATTATTAGCGGCTACAGTTCTTTTTTCCAAGGGTTAATGACCTTCCCGTTTATAATTCAGATAAAGCAAAGCAATGCATCATTGCTATAGTCTGTTAGTCTAGACATGGTCATCATAGGCTATGGTGAACCACAATACATTTTAAAGTCATGCGTTACCTGTTTATCCTTTCGGCTGCGCGCTGCTGTCGTTTATGATCTTTTTGGAATAAACGCAAGTCGCTTCTGGAAAAAACCTTGGGGGCGTCTCAGCTCAGCTCTGCTGCTTCTTCCCTTCCAACAGATGCGCACAGACAAATAATATCCTCATATTTCATCTCATTTTCTCCATCGCAAACTGCCCAGGTGAAGCAAAACTCTGGGCGTCTTGGCGCACAGGTAAGCTGTCTTCTCAGCAGTGACTAACTTTATGATAGGTTAGGTTATGTATCTTGACTTGAGAGAGGCTCCTCCCTCTGCTGAGTGTCAGTCCACGCTTTGAAGATGCGCCCTCGGCAGGAGGTGAGGAAACCGCGTGCTTTGAAAACAGGCTGATCAATGGGGAAATATGTCTGCCAAAAAAATCGTCGTCTACTCTAGTGGTTCTCAAAGTGTGGTCCGGGGACACCCAGGTGTCCTTGAGGGTGTTCCATGATGGGGGCAGCAAAAAGAGGAATAATTTATTTTCACTATAATTCCAAATCCATCCTTAAGTAACACAATGACAAAATGCATTTTTGGTCATGGGTTTAATACACTTTCTGTAATAAAACATCTAAAAGCAAAAATCTTATCAGATGGAAAACCCTGGGGCAAAATATCAAGTGGGGGTCCAGTCCGTGGCAGGCCCGGTTCTACGGGGGTGCAAAAGCATGCATTGCACCCTTATTTTAATTGTCCGCATGCTCAGTTGAAAAGTAAAAAAAAAAAAAAAAAAAAAAAAAAAAAAAAAAAAAAAAAAATTTTTAAATAAATGCTACAGCTGCACACTTACTGTTTAAACTTGAATTATCGTTGTTGTTTTTCTTTGTTCTTTGATGTGATTTTATGGCTTTTTGGCACCTATATGTAACCTTTTAAGGTTGAGATAATTGTATTATCATTATATGGTCCAAAATTTCAGTAAAGCACTTGAAACACTTGAAATATTCTTGCTTGGGTGGTATCATTCTACTTGAAATGATGGTCAAATGCATTATTTTTAGTAAAATAACATGTCAAATTTTTCGGGCGGCCGGCCTTCGGCCGGCCACCCGAGTGGGCCCGGCCTTCGGCCGGGCATCTGCACCCCTTCCTATCTTGGATGCACCCTTAGTCATCTGGTTCTGGAACCGGCCCTGGTCCGTGGTCTAATTTGTGTCCGTTTAGTGGTCCTTGATGTGATTTTTTTTTAATTGTCTTCCCCCCAGTCCCCCCCCATTTTCTCCCCAATTGTACGTTGCCAATTCCCTGCTGTGTCCCTATCTGGGGAGAGCTGTAGATTATCACATGCTGCCTCTGATACATGTGCAGTCGCCACATGCTTCTCTTCACCTGACAGCGAGGAGTTTCACCGGCAGGACGTAGCACGACGTGGAGAATCGTGCTATTCCCCCCCAGTTCCCCTCCGCCTCGGACCGGCGCCCCGACCGACCGACCCCGACCGTTGCCCGACCGAGGCAACATGGGGCACAAACCTGTGACCCTGATGTCGGTAGGCAGGGAATACCCGGACGCCAGTGACGTGATTTTTTTTTTAACCTCTACAGCCTTGGCTCAGTGGTTCCCAATGCAGGGTCTGGGGACCTGCTGGGGTCCTTGAAGGGCTCCCATGAGGGTGCCAATGACAATTAATAGTTTGCCTTTACTGTTATTTCCCTCACTAGAAGAAGACACAGCGAGATTATATGTAGCGACATAGATGCATTTACGACTGGCTACTGCAAGACAAGGCTATAGAGTAGCGCAGAGATGACGTAGTTTTGTAGGCTGACCTGTCGGTGAAGCTCCCCGCTGTTGGGTGGAAAAAAAGCGGCTAGCAACTGCACATGTATCGGAGGAAGCGTGTGTGTCTACGGCTCTCCCCAGATCGACAGAGGGGGTGGGGCAGCGACTGGGGCAACAGGGGGAATTGGCCAAGTACAAGAGAAAAAATGGGGGGGGGAAATCAATCAAAATCAGAAAAAAACATACGCTTCAAAATTCATAAAAGTGGTCGTCATTTGTGAAGATTATCTTACTGAACAGAAAGGTCACTGTTTCATAAACTTTTGTTAACCTTATTTCAAGCATTTAACCAAAATCCCATTTACTTTTACACCTAGGAACCGGAAATGCTAACATCCGGACTCATTCCTGCAGTACTCTATTGCAAGTGCTGTATGGCTTTATCGTCAAAGGGCTAAACTAGCATGTAGGTAACATGTCAGATATACATTATGGAATAAATTGGAACTGTGACAATCACTGGAAAAAGATACAATTGGCCCTCTAAATCACTGCATATTGCCTGTTCGTTATACTTCACATAATTAAACACAACAGTTTAACTGTTTAAAATAATTAAAACTTTACAACATACAACAGTACAATTAACAACAGTACAATTAAATAAAATATCTCTACATGGCCGTTCTTCCTGCATACTTTGTAAAAATAGTAAAAATCACTGTTATCTCCGCTCCTACAGTATAAAGTCATAGCAACAAAAAGATCAATGTATCCTTTTGGTCTATCTATTTTCCTTGACATGATGAAAAGGTTTGGGAACCGCTGTCTCAGAATATTTAGAATATAGGCCTAACAAGGACAATCATTCTTTCTATGAGGGCATGCAAATGGATAAATAGCACGAAAATTGAATAAGCTAAAAAAGATAACTTTCTACTGCTGTAGTTTCCCTATCTGGCTGCACAGTGCCATGTCAACAGATGCCAACTGTAGCCTGTGGCCTTGGTGAGATGCTTACAATAACAACAATAAACGTTATTGCTATAGCACTTTTCTGACTCTGGTACAAAGTGCTTCACAATTAAAAGAACAAAAAGACAGTTATGACTGGTTCTGTATGTGTGCCTCAAGATAGATTTTTCCGCTCTGTCTGTACAGCGTTGGCCGTGTCACATGGACAGGTGGAGGATCAGAGGAGGGTGCCTGGAGTCTGTGAATCAGATAGTTGAGACCTGGAAATCCTTTAATTGCCGACACTCCTGAGACGTGGTTTGGCTCGGGCCGATGCAGAGATTGAGGATTTTCATACATCACCTCTGTTGCTACAGCGGCTTGTTTCATTTAAAAAGTAGCCTATCAGGCGTGTCCTGTGCTTTTCACACAGGACAGTCAATGAAACGTTCAAACACGCTCCCTTTAGTTTAGTGAAACGGTGCATGTATGTGTGTGTCATATGGGAACAAACACAATCCTAATTGTACTGTGTGTGTAATTTGACGAATTTGAACTGCTAAAAAGACACGGAGAGTGTGTGCCAAAATATGCTGAATTTCTTCCAAGTTGTGAACATTGATACATCAGAGCGTAATGGATTACAATGGCCGTGAGTGTGCATCGCACATTTAATAGTTTATCATCGTCTTCCTTTGAGGCTTTTTATTTTGTCTCCTCGCTGAGTTAATTCCTTTCCTGTCACAGCATGTTGGTGGAGCAACTTCAAATCAACTGACAAACACAGACCACAGACAGACCGGCGGGAAGTGGCTTCCTACCATCCCTGCTCTCTTTCTCTGAAGCAGCACTTTTGAAATGCTGAGCTCAAACCGATTAGGCCACACGACGCTCATAGAACGCTCTCACCGGCTCGAACCGAGCAGCAAACATTGACAAAATATTGAATCAGCAACAGCTTTCCTTTGAGAAACAGAGAGCGATCAAACAAAATCAGACCGACTGAGATTTATTTGAACAGAGATGACAATTGTAGTCCACTATAAGCATTCCCCCGCCTTTTAGCGCAGCAAAAAGGCGGGGAATGCTCACACAGAAAGAACTGCAGCGTTGAATGCCCAAGTGAGTTATGGAAATGTTGATTTACTTTGACAAATTAGTTGCTGAGACGAAAGTAAAACTCATCAGACAATATTACTGAGCAGGTAGCCCATCTTGAGCTCGGCACAAAAAATAGTTCCTGATGTTGCTGATCTTTTTTTCTCCTAAATACTGGGCATTTGACATGGAGAAACATATTTTGCCTTTTATAAAATAGCCTTTTGGATTGAAACCCTTCAATTGCTTTCAATGTTTGATCTGCTGGTCTACTCTCAGCGTAGTGTACATATACACATACAGTAGAGGAGAATTGAGGACCACACACCAAGCATAAATGGTGTTTACCGATGGCTTTAAATAGTCATGCATATTTCCTCATGGGTACAATGCCGCACAATCTAAAAAAGACAGTTTAATAACATTTAATTACGGTGCAATTACAAGTGGGGGGCTTACAAATTTGGCTAATGATTTAAACCTGTTTAGATAGCTTGTTGAACAGTTTGTCAGTGGTTGCATATTTTTCTGTATATGTCTTTACGCTGCGTACGTATGCTTGTGTTTGTGGTTCCTCAAACACTGCTTTGTTTTTGCAAAGAGTTACTGTTAGGGACGGGGCAATATATATCGAAATTCAATATATCGTGAGATTAGCTACATTTACGCTCTCCACCCAAATTGTATTATTTAGCACTTTGTAACAATATTTTTAAATTGTTGTTTACATTCTAGCGAGCCAATACAATATTTTTGGCTCAGAAATAACCATAACTCTGCACAATGATACCTTGTTGCCATTGCACTTTTATGTATTGGATCGTATCATGGTTGTATCGAATCCTATACCCCATATTGTGTATCATGAGATAAGTATGTCGTTCCTAGTTACTGCTGTAGGGTGGCAAAAAAGTCTGAGATAAACTGATGATTTCATCTGTCCTACAGGCAAGACCTTTGACCTTTAGATGTTATTATGTAGCACCAGTTCACCTCACCTCACCTGTGTTAGTTCCCACTCAATAGTAGCTCAATAGTATAAAATTAAATTAAATCATCCATACAGCGGTCCTGAGACTGCTGTATGGATGACAGAGTAAATGACCAGAAAAGGGAGAAAATGGTTTAATGGCGATGAATCAGTCCATATTGTCTTTTTTATCTTACTGGAACCAGTGTCACCGTCCTACACACCCTACACTCACTCTCTCACTGTTCATTAGTATCTATTGTATTTTTTAATTATAGTTATGAGTCAGAGGCAGGAGATGTTGCTTGCGTCTGAAATATGAGATATCAGCATGAAAACTCCAGCTTATGTGTTTGATTTTATTGTCTATATGTGTACAACTTAAGACTTTTTCTTTGAAGGACACATGTTGTGTAAATACATAGTGTGTTCCTACCAAATACAGTAGGTTCTGGTTCTGTCTCTGCGGCCGCATGCTGGTGTGGTTTTGCTCTACTCCCACGGGAACGACACCGCTGTCCCAGACAAATCCTCCTGCCAACACGCCAGCCTCCAGAGAGCTAGGCCGGCTAAAGCCCCACTTCCCCTCTGGAGGCAGGGGAAAAAATCTAAACAAAGTCAACAGTAAGCACCTAGTAGTCAACTTCCTTATCCTTGTTAATTATTCAAAATCCCAGTGGAGAGCCCGGCCCACAGTTGTCTTCTGACTCCCCTTCTTTTTTTTTCTCATGCAGGCACTCACTCACCGCAACGGCCCCCCTCTCCTCCTGCCTCCCCTTTCAACTTCAAACCCAGTCATTTCTGCAAGCTGCGCTTTGATTGTACCAAACACCTGTATTTTTCGAGGAGAGACTTCCTTGCGAGCCCCCGCCTCCCATCTTTGATTGTTAAACAGCAGTGGCGCCGTCATTACTGTCTGTGCGACTGATGCCGCCCAGCTTCCCCTCCCATCTTCCACCTCTGCCTTTTAACCGGAACTTTAATTGCTCAGGGAGAATTTGGATTGCTTTATTTTATCTAATTTTAAAAAAGGAAAAGAAAAGAAAGAAAAAAGTACTTGAAGGATTCGTTTTTATGAAGAGCAAGAGAGCCAGAGAGTACTGAGCCTATAAAACTTGAAATGGCCCTGCTAAATTTATCTGATGAGTGTACTTAAACACTGATTTTCTACAGTTGTTGAAACCTATAAACTGAGCAATCAGTGCAAAAATTCCCTCTGACTCGCTGTGAGATGAGGGGATATTTCCATAACCCTCCCAACAAAAAACAAAAGACAAAACAAAACATAAGGCTTGTTGCAGCCAGATGGACAGCGTTCACACACACACACACACACACACACACACACACACACACACACACACACACACACACACACACACACACACACACACACACACACACACACACACACACACACACACACACACACACACACACACACACACACACACACACACACACACACACACACACACACACACACACACACACACACACACACACACACACACACACACCACCCCAGGCAGACAGATAGGCAGGCAGACAGACAGACAGACAGACAGACAGACAGGCAGGCAGACATGCAGACAGACAGGCAGACACAGACAGACAGACAGACAGACAGGCAGGCAGGCATGCATGCAGACAGACAGGCAGGCAGACAGACAGACAGGCAGACAGAGAGAGAGACAGACAGGCAGACATGCAGACAGACAGGCAGACAGACAGACAGACAGACAGACAGACAGACAGACAGACAGACAGACAGGCAGACAGGCAGACAGGCAGACAGACAGGCAGACAGGCAGGCAGGCACACATAGACCCAAGCAGACCCGCACAAACACCCACCCACACGCACACCTTTGCAGCAGTAATACCATGCTTTATTAGACGGCCTCCCCTGCCATCCTGTCTCCCCCCCCAGATTAATGTCCTCTGGGCTCCCCACCAGCTGTTTCCGTCCCTTAACACCCGTCATCTTCCTCCGGCCAGCCCTCCGCTTCACATGGCTGGCTTACAAACTGGGCTGCGTGTCTGGGTGAGAGAGGCTAAAGCAGACCCTCTTCAGCTTAGCAGCAAGTGTGTGTGTGTATATGTGTGTGTGTGTGTGTGTGTGTGTGTGTGTGTGTGTGTGTGTGTGTGTGTGTGTGTGTGTGTGTGTGTGTGTGTGTGTGTGTGTGTGTTTTCACTATGAAGGCCTAATGGCAGACCCATGGTCTGCATAGCTCAAACTGTATCATTGTAATTGTACATGCAGCATGGATGAGTTGATATAATCTTTGAACTTGCGTGGTTGTTCGTCGCTGCTTTAACCCAAATGAACAGGAATAGTTAAATACATTATCTACTGCATGTGTCTTGTACAGGGGTGGAAAGAGTAGTAAAACCTTGAAATGTTACTTATGTATTTCGAAGTAAAATTACTGGTGTAAAAATCTAAAGTAAAAAGTGTTTTACTAAGTAGTTACTTTTTAGAAAAGAGAACATTGTCTTTTCCATGCAATTCTAAAAGGCAGAGAGGAAAAAGAGAGTTCAAACTACCGTAGATTATTTTAATTGATGAAGGTCTTGCCGACCGAAAGCTCACCATAATAAATGTGAAATCTGTACAGATTCAAGTGTGCGGAAATTCCTTTTATATTTGTAACTCTAGTTATTTTTCCAGCACCTTGACTGAGACTTGGCTGGGTCGAGCGGTGGCCCTCCCTCAGAATTGGAAAAAGTAGAAATTACAAAATAAAGTGCACAAAGTAAAGCCCGCTTAGGCTACTCTTTTCTTCTTTGCCAACTGTGAATTGGCCAATTTACGATCATCCAGTTTCTGTTGCTCATGGAGAGCCAAAAAATATGTACTCGGAATGAATGTGATTTAAAATGTAGTGAAGTACAATACATCAGGAAAAACGTGCTTAAGTAAAAGTTAAATTACTGACTTGAAAACAGTACAAGTTCTAAAAAAAACTACTGAATTACTTTTTGCTTCTTTTTTCCCTTTCTTTCTTTCTTTCTTTCTTTCTTTCTTTCTTTCTTTCTTTCTTTCTTTCTTTCTCTAGCTGACTGTTGGAATCATCTTCCATGTGTAGAAAATGTTCCTTCACCCTGGAGTCAATGTTCAATTTGCACAAAGCAGCAGAGGGTTTCTCACAGGAAAGCAGCAGTGTAGTACAATATTTGAGTCACAGTTAAAACCATAAATAAACGTCAACGTGATTTTTTGTTGTTGCTTTCCTTGATTTGTTTGTGTCCTATGTAATTTCTGACAATTTCATCATTTAACACTGTGCTAAGTGTTTGTTGTCAAAGTGATTTGATACAGTAGCCTATATAGATGTAATTTCACATGTCTTTTCCACTCGTCTGTGTAGCTTCATTCACTCTGTGCTTGTGTGTCTGTGAGTGTGTGTATTTGTGCATACTGTATATGTGTGTGTGCGAGGTCTGTCCTGGGTGTGTCTGCCCTTGGCTCAGGTGAGTGTTTACTTCTCATGGTGTTTTTTTTTTTTTTTTTTTTTTACTGTTTGTGTGTGAGGGCAGACAGGATGTGCGATGGTTGTCAGCACGCTCCGGGAAGATGAAAGCCGCGGAGAGGGTGTGGAAGTAGCCAAGTGCCGTTCAGGTAACAGGCTGTCTACTCAGACATTTCTGAAGAATTCAAATCCTGTTGCCTTCAGCATTCCTGGTGTGCCACGAGGGAACACCACTCACCACTGCAACCACTTTTGACATTCGCTCGCCCCAAAAAAAACTCAACACCCCTCTACAAAGCTGGGCACAGCTGAGCACTTACAGGGTCCAGGTGCTCTGCGGGAGCCTTGAAATGCAAATGTTCGGACCGGGTTCACGCTTGGTCTTCTTTTTGACGTGTGAACCGCTGCCAGGCTGCTGACGTAAAACAAAAAGACGAGACAACGCAAGTCACTTTCCAGAACTCACCCAGCACTTTATTAGCAACATCTGTACACCTGCTTATAGATACACTCGGCCTGCGTGGGAACGCCCACAAAATGTTACTACGGCTGGTGCGCAAGTGGGGTAAAAGCCCCCATATATCTCAATGGGCTGACTCACCAAAGGACGGTGCTGCGGCTCTACACTACAGGATTGGGGATTCTAGAGCAGGTACATAGACATCTGTTCAGATGTGCGTTTACTGCGGTGGTTCAATCACCGATCCTGTCTGCCTGGGCCCAACTATGCTGAATGTAGAATGGGGAGAACGGGAGGATTTACCTCACCCTGACCATGCCCCCAGCCAGCTACCCCAGCGTCTATGACGAGACATCGACTGTATCTATTGACGTGATAATCCTGTCAGCCAATCATGTGCAGACAGGTCAGCAGCTTAACGTTCACATCAAACATCAAAATGGTGGGACAATTTGATCTCGTGACTTTGACCGTGGCATGGCTGTTGGGTGCCAGATGGACTGGTTGAATATTTCTGAAACTGCTGGTCTCCTGGGAGTTTATATTCAAGTTTATTCATTTAGGAAAAACCCCTTGAGATGAATCATCTCGTTTTCGAGGGGGTCCTAACAAGCAAAAACAAGATTCAAGGAAGTTACAATTTAAATCAGAAGAGACATGACAAACAAGACAAACAAGATAAAAGAGACAAGAACACTATCGGTTTTTTTCACGCACAACAGTCTCTAGAGTTTACACAGAATGGTACGAGAAACAAAAAAACTTCCTGCGAGCAGCAGTTGTGCGGATGGAAACGCCTTGTTGATGAGAGATGTCAGAGGAGAACGCCAGACTGGTTGGAGCTGACAGAAGAGCTCAGTAAACTCAGATAACCTCTTTACAACTGTGGGGAGCGGAAAGGCATCAGAATGCACAACACGTCCAACCTGGAGGCGGATGTCACTTTGGTATAGCTGATACCGCCCCAGTATTACGGAGCACTTCATTACGAACACCGTGTTCCTAATGTAAAGTGCTGGGTGAGTGTACATATCGTTACTTAACGACAGCAGTCTAGGTTTGTGGATGCAAGCTGACATACCAAGGGTGAAGTGTCACTGGCACTGCAATGCTGTTGGGCAGGTTTACATATTGCCGTTTGAATTTACAGCAAACACATCCTCTGTGAACTATTTTTGGCACAGGGGAAGAAAGGCAGCAGAGGCCGGAGGAGGGATCTCTGTCTGTTTGATGGGCTGTTGTTCAATGGGTGTTCAGTTACTGGTTTTAATGTGAGGGGTGAGTGGAAAGCTGCGGTATCAGCTGTAAGTAAATTAATTGTAGTGTGATTGTTGTGTCGGTAGATTGTCGGTCTGGGGGCGGTGAGGGGGGCGGACGGAGTGTAGTGTTAAGCCCAACGGAAGTGTCATACTCGTAATTCAAAGCATCAGTGATTGGAGACGCCCACTTGATAAACCCACTGACATACCTGAGCTGCTCCCGCCCCCACCCAGCCAATTAACTTTAACAACCAAGACATGTTTCTATAGAGGCGTTCACCCTAATTTAATTGCATTGAATAGTTGCATCTGATCATGAGGACTGGTGAAAAAGAAAATGCTGTGGCGTATTGTCTCCTTGAGGCAGTTTCTACATTGCCAAAAACCAGACTAACCAGGCCTTCACACCAAACGCGCAATCGTGGCATTCCATGGAGCATGGCCATTGTTTTCAATGAAGGATGTGGCAGTGTTCTCCTAAACAGCTGTGCACCACCTTGATTTCTCACCAGGTTTTGTGCCCAAAGTTCAACTATATTGAACTTTAACCCCCAATATGCTGGCCTGGCCTCTACAAGGCGCATCAATGGCATTTACAGGAGGTGGGAGCTTTGTAGGCGCCGGAGCACCAAAGAGTTATAACTCCACATTTAAACCATATTGGAACCTCGCCAAAAAGTCACAGGCATGGCAGATAATATCCGAAAGGATGGGTATACCAAAATTATATTGCGTTATTTACATAATCAAATGAAGCCTAGCTAGCATCATTGTCATTTTTTCAACAATGAACAACGTTAAGACCTGAAAGCATTGTCATTTAATAAACTACTGGTGACCCCACTAGACATATGGACAGGTACAAATATTTTTCTGTAGCCTACCGAGATTCCAGCTTGCTGTCACATTCTGCTTGTCAGTCATCTTCAGTCCAGTTCTTCACTATCTCTCTCTCGTTTCCCACCAGTCACCAGGTGCTATCCATTTCTCCAATCAGCCTTATTGATCAGATCGTCTTGTGAGTTTCCAAGTTCCTTCAAGCCTTGTTTCCTGTGTTACCTGTATCCTATTTACTGGACTTGTGACTTCTGCCTGCCAGACTGGGCATTCTTTGGTTTGCTAGTTCCTGACAGCTTTACTGGTTAGACCATTTTCCTGTACATTGTTCTGAGCCTGCCTGCTGTTTAGGACTTTTTACCTGGTTGCCTGATCCACCTGCCTGTTTTGTCCACTCCAGGCGAAATGTCTGCTTTTAGAATAAAGACTGTTACTGGACTTTATAATACCTTGGTCTGAGAGTCTGCATCTGGGTCCTTCTCTGGTTCATACGATCTGGCTCTAACCACCCAGCAGATGGATAGTTCCTCATTGCGCGGCTCGCGAGACGCTGGCGGCTCTCGAAGCTTTAGTTGGCGGCTCTAAGAAATTGCAAAAGAAATAAAAAATACAATACAATATTACAATACAACAATACTGGTGTTGACAGTCTTGATGCGGCTCGTTAGTGGTAACATTGAAATGTTGATGATGTATGTATGTTTTTGTTTTAGTTTTTTTAGTTTTTTGTCTGAGCACATTTGTTCCCTATGTTCTGAAAATTGTAAAATAAAATATATAAAGAAATATATATATTGTAGGCTTTCTTGGAAAGGTGGGTTTTGAGTTGTTTTTTAAAAGTGAGTGTGTCAGAGTTTCGGATGAGCCTGCAGCCATCCTGTCCTCCAGCATTCCCTGAACGCCAGGAGTCTTTTACGGAATAACTGAGGTCGGAGCTGCCCAGACACCCACCAGTCACCCTTTGAAGGGATTCGCCTTGTCATTTTCACAGGGTACAGAGTCTCCAAAAGAAGGTGTGGTCCCCATTGCTCTCAATGCCACTGGCTCTCTCAGCTGCTCCCCATGAGGTCTCATTTGAATCCGCCCCACTACCTGATATGAGTCTGACGCACCTGCTCTAGATGACATGAAATGGCGGTCAGAAGTTTATCATAAACGCCTCAGTTTCCAGAGGGGTTACATCCCCTCCAGACCTCATATGTGTCCCTACCAAAATCAAACCTACGCCCTTGAACACAGCCAACTCCACTCAATTGGGATGCAGTGGGATGCTAAAAAATGCAGTTCCTCCAATGGCCACTTGAGGCTCGCTGAAAGATAATCATTATCCATTCAACTGCCCGAGTGACATCACTTCCAGGCATGGCCGTAACTAGCTATGAGAACGGGGAGGTCCGGACCTCCCCTAATATTTCAGCCTGCAAAAAAAAAAAAAAAAAAAAATTTTTTTTTTTTTGCAGGCCAGGCCAGGCCAGGCCACTCACTGAACAGCAGGCCAGGCGCCGCCTACTGGTTTACTAGTGGTTTTATTACTTTATTCAGGTTTAAAGTGGGTGCATCTCATTGTAATCATGCATGATGCCAATTGCCAAGCTCCCGAAGTCAGGTATGCAGGTGGCTATATGCATGGTTTCAGTTTCATGACCCAATAAGTAACAAAAAGAGGTGGTGTAAAGTTAAAAACAACATAATATATTTTATTTTATTTTTCAATCGTTCCTATCAGGAATAAATAAATGTCCCTCTGTATGTTTTTTTTATTATCGATGATGACTTTGTGTGTTGTGTACGGCTTGGGTTGTGTACCTGTGTTTGTAGGTGTCATTTTGATATGAATTTGGCTAAAGCAGTTTGTGTTTGTTAGTTACAATTATGTTGACAGGAGAGCTGAGCAGGTGGTGACATGAAAGAGAATATACTGAATAATGACATCACAACAGTATAATCCTAATGTTGATTTAAAATGATATATTACTCTAAATATGGCTAAAAAAGGGGGGCGGCGCCGCCGAATCCGCCTCCCCTTGCTGGACCTCCCCTATTTCGGAACCCTGGTTACAGCCCTGCTTCCAGGTGACCTCTTAGGTGACTACATCTTAGGTGACTACATCTTAGGTGACTACAGCACAACTACCTGATGACATCAGGCGAGCAATTGCGTGACATCATTTCCTGTTGAGTGACATCACTTCACACCATCTTCCTTGTTGCCTCGCCGATCCAGACCCAAATCTCGGGTGACATCACAGTTGGGCAATTGGAAATGCATTCAACACACACACACACACACACACAACTGCCCGACTGACATCACTTCCGTCACAAATGTGACTAAGATAAGATCACAGTTGCTCAAGTGACATCACAGTTGAGCAATTGCAAATGCATTCAACATTTGCTCGAGTGACATCACTGATGACATCACAACTGCCTGATGACATCACAGTCGAGCAGTTGTGTGACATCACTTCCAGTTGTGTGACGTCACTCGCCAGTGACATCACTCGCACATTCACCCAGGTCAACTGCCTAACTCCTAACCCCTTCCAGGTGACTACATCTCAGGTGAACTCCAGGTGAACTATCATGCTCATATTGACAAAGTCACGCATAGAAGTGGTTGCACTGTTTAAAAAAGACAGTTTTGGCCATGCATTTTGGTGGTGTCTCGTCATGGACGCGTGATCAATCAATGGGTCAGCGTGGGGGAAATCAGGAGTCCACAAACCAATGGGTGACATCCATCACACCGGCAGGACATAGCGTGTGGAGGGAGGATCACACTATTCCCCAAAGTTATTGCCCCCCACCCCCCCATGATTTTGAAATCAAATTGTATATACTTGGCGACATTTTTAATCATTCAAATTTGGCTGGGTGGTTAATTAAAAAAAATTATGTGGTTTGACAAACTTACAAAAAATATTTCTGGTTTCCAGGGGCTTTAACTTTAAGTCAGAAATAGACTTTCTATGCAATGCATGCTGGGAAGTGTATGCTAATAAGCTATCTTTCTTGAAGTCAGAATACATAAACTCAGGAAGCTGATAAGTTGAAATTGAGAAATACATGTAGCCTCCAAGGAGTAAATGATTTATATGAGTTGGTCTCACTCTTTGTCACTGCCCTGCCTGCTGGTTTGCAGCTCTGATAAACACCGAGACAAGAGGAGGCGTCATATGGGCCACATTATGCCACTACTCCACTACTGACCGGAGCTGGCCTGTACAGTGTGCACGGTTAGCTGAGCTGTGCTTACGGTCAGACGAGACGGCACAGTCAGACCTTTGGATTTTTTTTGGTCACGTGACGCGGTATCGCTCCAACAACCTGCCTTCTCCCAGCCAGCCCCAGCCTGCCGTCCGCTCGTTGCGATTGAAAAGGTAACATTTTCTCCAGCAGCTAGCAGTAGTTTTACAGTTAGCCCTATAATCAACCCTAACCCAACCCAATAATGACATTTCCCCCCGATTCGTTGACACGGAATGACAGGCGTCACTCTTGTTTCGCTCTCCAAAGAAGGGAAGTGACAGTGTGCGTCCATCGCTCCCCGACACACACACACAGGCCTTTCTCCATGATAATAAACACGGTGGTGGTGACTGATCAAATACGCGCCTCCTCTCCACAAAGCATGGGCACTGATGATCGCGCACTTTGGCGACATTATTTCCGGATTGAAAGCGATGCAGTGTTACAAATGCCGGCAAGAGTGGTAATAGAGCAAAGTGGCGGTCGGATTTGTGAAGATTATACAGTCAATAAAATCTTCTGCACAAGACTGCCTCATAATCCCTGTGTGAAAGGGATGGGCAGTGCACCGGTTGAATCTGACTTTCTGCAAGGCTGCTGGGGAAATGGATGGATCTTCCTTTTGATGCCGATTACTTTATGGTCAAAGGATTTTAGTTGTAACACACTTGGTGCTAATAATGTAAATGCTTGGCTCTCAAGATTAATTAGAATTATGGTGTGGTTATTTGAAGTAGATCAATTTAAGTTAATTAAGTGGCGATATAGACAATTTAAATTAACGGTAGCCTACATCAATTAACGGTTAGTAAATGCTTAATAAGAATGAACTAACCTGCTTAAGAGCCATGGCATAACCCAACCACAATACAGTCTGAGTCACTGAACTTCATTGGCTCTCAAACAAAAGTATGGTCCGGGTACGCCAGGGGCAGTGGTGTATAAAGTACTCGAAAGCCATAGCCTACTTGAGTAAAAGTACAGATATCTTCCCAGAAAAAGACTTTGGTAAAAGTCAAAGTCACTCATTAGAATATTGTGCTACTAGAGTAAAAGCCTTAAAGTAGCTGATATTTTCTGTAGCCTACTTAAGTAGCCTATCAAAAGTAATTTTCTGATATTAAATGTAGTTAAGTATTGAAAGTAAAAGTAGGCCTACAAGTAAATGCTGTTAAAAAACAAACAAGCAAAAGACATGCCTGGGCTTGAGTGGAAGTCTATTTCTTCTTCTTGAGTTTTATAGCGGTTGTTATGTTGCGTTACAGCCCCCAACTGGAATGGCATGTGGATTGTGTAACTTGCAATGCAAACTAGGAGCACTGATGATTGCTTGCAGGCAACCCAATTTCTTCTGATTTTACTTTGTAACTAAGATGCTTGGGGGAAATGTAGTGGAGTAAAAGTATCAATTTTATTTGGGAAATGTAGTGGAGTAAAAGTGAAAGTTGACAGAAATATAAATACTCAAGTAAAGTACAGATTCTCAGAAAAAAATACTGTACTTAAGTATTAACACTTCGTTACATTACACCACTGCCCCAGGGGTCCTTGAGAGGGGGCCAGGGGGTCCCCAGCAAAAAAAGTTTGTAGAAAAGGCCCTCTCCGGTGATGTCACTCGAGCAACTGTGATGTCATCGATGATGTCACTCGAGCAACTGTGATGTCATCGATGATGTCATAAATTATGTCACTTGAGCAGTTGTGTCATCAGTGATGTCTAGATGCCTCAACCAATAAAACCTTAAGGACATCTCTGTGGTTCTGATCAACTTGCAGCAGGTTCCAATTCGAATACTGGTAATCCAGCACATAGCTACAACTTGCTTACAAGATGAATAAATTAGTTTCACTATAATTCCACCCATAAGTAACACAATGACAATGACAATTTTGGTCATGAGTTTCATGCAATTTCTGTAGTAAAAACTTCTAAAAGCAATAATCTTATCAGATGGGGGACCCTGGGACAAAATCTTATCAAATAGGGGTCCGCGGTTCATGTTAAGTAAGGCTTAGTTAACATGAACATGAACATGAACATGAACACCATTCGTAAAATATTAGACACATTATTAAGGGTGATGCTTATTATGCATTAACTAACCCTTAATTAATGTACCCTTATTGTAACGTGTTACCAATTAAGGGAATAAACAAATGTATTCTCTAACTTGTTAATTCTCATTACTCATTAAATATAGCTCCATGGTTGAAAACAGCAACAGACTTCAAAATGTGCGAGCTTGTATTTTAATTAACACACTGGTATTTGTGTTCACTCTCTCCTCTCCAGGATGGCAGAGCCTCCCCTGTCATGTGACTGTTTTGTGTCCTTGCCCCCCGGCTCTCAAGATGACCATGTGATCTTTGGGAAGAACTCGGACCGTCCGCGGGACGAGGTGCAGGAGGTGCTGTACTGCCCCGCCGCTTCTCACCCGCCAGGCTCCATGGTGGAGGTAATCTGCCCCGTTCGGACGCTCAGTGTTTGACGCTGATGCTAAAACACTGACAGGCATCATGTATTATTTGAATTACAACCAGACTGATACTCTGCATAATTGATCATATTATTATTGTGTGCGGTAAATGAGAAAGTTCAAGTCACTTTTACCCGCAAGCCACTTTGCTGAAATCTCTTTTTTTGCATTCATCTCTCTGTGTTTAATTATTAATAGAACAAATGAAGATGCTGATATATCTATGGAAGGCCATGTTTGTGATGATAGGTATATTGTTCAGGCCCATAATGGAATGGAATTCTCAACAAATGTGTGAATTGGGGTCTGATTTTTAGCAACAAGTGGCAACAAAATGTAACTCCTCCCCCTAAACAGGTGCCCCGGCCAACCAGAGACGGCACTAGTGCAGCGACCAGGGCAGATACCCTGAATGCGGCTTCCCACCTCAGGCATGGCTGATTATGCCTGTATGGGTGCCTGACCAAGCCGGAGGTAACACGAGGGCTCGAACCTGCGACCCTCGTGTTGGTAGGCAGGGAATCTACCGCTGCACTACCCAAACTATTTTACATTGTACAGTGGACTGGGTGGTGGGGCCTGGGAAACTCCAGGGTGTCACAAGATAACTTTGTGGGGTTGCAAGATGATTTTATGGGATAAGGAACTTTGTAGCACAATAGTAGTCCACTACAATTTCTATTATTCTCTTTTTTTCCCCCTTATCTTATTTTTCTTCTGAAATACTAAATAGCTTTCAGCCTGTAGGCCTCCTCTGATAATGAAATGATTAACACCTTGAAAACAGATTCTTTGGTTGAACTGTTCACCACTCTCTCTATCTCTCCCCATCTCCCTCTCTCTCTGAAGTGCACGTACATCCAGATCCCCCAGGCAGAGCAGACCCATGCTGTGGTGCTCAGCCGGCCAGCCTGGCTGTGGGGGGCTGAGATGGGAGCCAATGAGCATGGAGTATGTATTGGGAATGAGGCGGTCTGGACCCGCGAGCCCATCGCAACGGGAGATGCTCTGCTCGGCATGGACCTTGTCCGGTGAGCAGCACCAACATACTTTAAAAAGAATCCTATTGTGAAAGATAGACCGCTAACCCAATTTGGCAAAATTGCATTGATGTTTAGAGCTGATGAGGGGGGGGGGGGAGGGGACATTGACTGCATTGTAACTAAATTTGGCTTTGGATGTTGAATATTGAATAGAAGCGTTAACCTAATACACTCAGTCTTAGTCTTTGATCAAAAGGTTGTCTGCAGATTATCATAAGTATGACATGACAGTATAATAACCACTGTTCAAGTGAAGTCCTTATCTATTCATCTATGTCTGTGAAAAATGCTCAGACACTGTGGAGCGTGGCCAAGTGTCGCAACAAATAGAATTTCCTTGAGAACAATTACATGTGGAGGGATATCAAGCAAACCCAACAGGTATTCATGGTTTGGGGGGGATAATGTAAAAAACAAAACAAAACAAAACAAAAAAACGAACAAGATACAATTTTACAATCTTCCCCAGAAAGGTGCACTGCTTAAACACGTTGGTATTTTGTAATATCTCTGTGCCCATTTTTACAAATACATTTAACTCACTATTGCACCTAGACATGAATCTCCCTCTACTTTCACATGTAAGAACAGTATTGCCTGCTTCAGCTAAACCGGCGTGGCTTTTGATTGTCAGCTTGGGGCTGGAGCGTGGTGACAGTGCCTGGGCGGCGCTGGCAGTGATCACCGGGCTCCTGGAGCAGCATGGGCAGGGCGGGCCGTGCAGGGAGGATCCTGAGCTCTTCAGCTACCACAACAGCTTCCTCCTGGTCGACCGCAACGAGGCCTGGGTGCTGGAAACGGCTGGAAGACTGTGGGTGGCACAGAAAGTCACAGGTGAGTGATGTATATGTAACAGAAGGTCAGACTAATGAATAGACTCCCTGTTGAGAATTTGAGTGTTTCATACGAAACTTAGATCATTTATTTTATGTATTCATGAGGCTTTCTGGGTGCTGAACTGTTAGCATTTATACTTATGAAAGCTGCACTATTTGCATTAACAGTTTAGGTATTTAGCTCTTATCCAGAGCGACTTAAGACAGGCTCACACTACATGACTGTTAAAAGCCTATGATCTCTGGACTGCTCACATTTAACAATCTTCTTTCTTGCAGTTTCTTGTCTTGCAGACATAGTGTTGCGCACTAACAATGCACAGACAGTAGGGCTCGGCAATATGACTTCCAAACTTTTCCCTTGATTATGATTAATGAGAAATTATTCATTTTACTAGCAATCTCGCTAGTGTGTGCTCGATTCCTAGGCTCGCCCGCTGCGTGGCCTCGCAGCCTCGCCCACCCTGCAGCTCGCCCACTGTGCGTGGCCTCGCCTGCTTAATGACATCACTGATGACATCATCACGGATTACATCACTGATGACATCATCATTGATGACATCATCACTGAACTTATAGCCTCAGCCTGGAAGGATGACATCACTAGACAAGTCATCGGGTTGTACGGGATGTAGGGAAACAGTGGATGGATCCAGAAGGAGGCGGTAATAAAGGATAACAACTGCCATAAAAAACCACAGAAGAAGAATAAGGATGACATCACTGATGACATCATCACTGATGACATCACATCATTAGGTAATTAGGGCAATCACAGAATAAAAAAATCTGGTTCCGTCAGGTCACCCGCTCGGGTGCTCTTTACACTTCCTGAAAGTTTCAGCCCGATTGCATGTAAAACGGCATAGCTGTGGCCGGACAGTGGGACAATAATTGAAACAAACAAACATTGCCCATTTGCTCCCTTTTATATAAAGGAGATGTGTTTTTCTACACTGCCTCATAGTTCTCTGATAAGGTACTGTTTGTTGGCTCCGTGTTTTCACTCATGTGTCATGTCATCCTCTATGCCGACAGCTTCACTTTGAACACGGACTAATGTTAGTTGGACGAGGCGGAGGCACATGACTGAACACAATTATATATATATATATATATATATATATATATATATATATATATATATATATATATATATATATATAGTGACAGTGGGGAAAGTATTAACAAAATTAGCATTAATTGAGTTAATGAATTAATTCAATTAATTGACATGAGCAACATTAAGTTGGTTATAGATTCTAAATGTTGATTTTGATACATTTTCAGTTAATTGCCCAGCCCTAACAGACACAAAAAAAAAAACACAGAAACGGATGCAAAATGTGACTTTGTTTTTCACCGGATTGTGCTAAAATGGAGCTTGAGAAGGAAGAGCTGCCTCCATTAGGAAATACCTTTACATAACTACGGTAATCATTTCTAAATTTTAATTTTCATGCCTCTTCCTCCTGGCTTCGTCATGAGCTCTCATTGGCTCTTGCTGCTCCCCGTTCACAAAAGGACAATATAAATAAAATTTGAAACGTGACTTAACTTGTCTTTACATATCTCACACTACAGAAGCCTTGCAGACAAAATCAAACATGTTTGAAGACCTCTGGATGTCGGAGATGACTCAAAGATGGGGTCAGAATACCTATTTTGTGAGCTTCATCGATAGCTCTGACATGGAGATTTTGCCTCACATGTCAAAAGCTTGCGTGAGACAGCTAAATTGGGCCATTTGTATGCACCTTACTTTAGAATTTGCATTGTGTGACCTAGCCTTTATAATAATAATAATAAACATGGGTTTTTTCTAGCGCTTTTCTAGGACTCAAAGACGCTTTACAAAAAGAAACACTAAAGGGGCGGGGACGACGCAAGTGCAACAGACAATGGACAAACACGACACAGGCACACAGGGATAGGCAGGGGGAGCTAGGAGAAGGCAGAGGAGAAGAGATGGGTTTTGGTATGGTTTTGAGGCGGGATTGGAAGACAGTGAGGGAGTCTGATTCTCTAATGTCCGGGGGGAGAGAGTTCCAGAGCTTGGGAGCTGCCCTGGTGAAGGCTCTGTCGCCGAAACTGCGGAGGTTGGATTTGGGGGTGGAGAGAAGGCCGGCAGAGGTGGATCGGAGGGAACGGGAGGGTTGGTAGGGGGAGAGGAGGTTGGTGAGATATGGGGGGGCCAGTTGGTGGTGGTTAAAATGAGCGAGCAGGTAGGGGTTTAGTGCCATTCTCAAGGCCACTTGGTTGTGGGTGGACAAGCTATAACTGAGCATGAAGTCAAAGAATCTGAGGGTTACCCTTCCAAGTCAAATCCAAACAGTTCAGAACGTCGGGAATTTCTTCACATGGTAACAAGCCACTTGTTCCTCTTAGAGGGGGTGAAGAACATCTCCAACCAACTGACTATCGGAGCAGAGATCTCGGCGGAGCACCCGGAGCTGCGGAGCGTGGCCCAGGCCCAGGGCTGGTGGGACGGCGAGGGGGAATTCAACTTTTCTCAGGTCTTCAACTCTGAGAACCCGCCTGCCAGGATGGAGCTGGCCAAACGGCGCTACAAGGGAGGCAGGGAACTGCTGCAACAACATGATGGTGAGAAGGGGGGTTGATGCAGGACAGGAGAACAGTGCAATAGTTGGTGTTTTAACAGTTTTTAAAGTGGGTTCTTCATTTCATATTTCTGCCCAGGGAATTGATTGCCAAAACTGCTTACCCCGCCCTCAGAATCAGTGGTCTTGAATGTTTGCATCTATACCATAATGTGAAGGTGCAGTAACAGTTGTGTACCCTCCGCCCACAGGGTCAGTGACGGCCGAGGTGATGATGTCTATTCTGCGGGACAAGCCCAGTGGGATCTGCATGGACTCTGGAGGTTTCCGCACCACGGGCAGCATGGTGTCCATCCTGCCCAGAGATCCCAGCCTGCCCTGCATCCACTTCCTCACTGCCACCCCAGACCCCTCCAGGTTGGTCGCCGGCTCAGTCCTAAATCTAGAGTTCTTCTAGATCAGTTTAAGCCTAGCTGTTGTTTGCCAGTGCTATAATGATTTACTTGAGGATTTGGAATAAGACAGTTAATCTTCAACATTTTTGTGTAAATAAATGTCAATTTTTCTACCCCCTATTGCCGATTGATATAACACAACACAGTAGTGATTCAACCTAATATAATATATTTTGCTGTCTGGTAGATCTTCTATTTAGGGCAACAGCAACAACAGCCGTTTGATTGGAATAAACAGAAGAAGAACGGGGTAGTTAGCATGAACTGTGATAGCCACCATGGCTGAACAGGCAAAAGAAAACACTTACAGGCATCCACTCGCCAGTACATATTCCACACAGACATGTTCTTAAAGGACCGCAATGGAAACAAGCTTTTAGCTTTATTGCGTTTTTATCCTTTTGATAATGGTGGGCCTATGTATATATGTATGATATATACATGTGTTCATTGTCAATAAAGTCTTCAATCAATCAATCAAAACATAATATCAATAGAAATCCAAGGGAAAAAATGTCACAGTACTGGAAACACTGTTTGATTGACAGGTGATCTCTGGGAGGAAGAGCAGGACAAAAAGGAAAAGGACTTAAGGATCAGTAATGTGCTGATCTATGAGGTTGAGTGCTGTACGTTGGCACTGTCAAGAGATTGATTTAGGGCCCTGATACTTCTTCCCTCTTTATCTCTCTTCTTCCTACAATCTCTACAAAGCAGCACTTTGTGTTTGATGGTAATCTCTGAGTCTGTGTGTGTGTGTGTGTGTGTGTGTGTGTGTGTGTGTGTGTGTGTGTGTGTGTGTGTGTGTGTGTGTGTGTGTGTGCGTGCGTGCGTGCGTGCGTGCGTGCGTGCGTGCGTGCGTGCGTGCGTGCGTGTGTGTCTTGTGTGTCGTATCTTTGTTTCTACCCCCATGTCCCTGGCAGGTCTATATTCAAGCCTTTTGTCTTCTCGGAGTGTATGACCCCGGTGCTGAGGGTTGTCTCCCCACAGTTCGGCCCAGATGACCCGGTCCGGAAACAGCCGCGCTTCCGGAGCCAAGTGGACCGCAGACACGACCTGTACAAGGCCCACCAGGTGGCGCTCAGCACCATGGAGACCAACCCGGTGGGGCCACTGTCACAGGACCTCCTAGGTCAATGATAGAGTTTGCAGTTCATATTCAGAATCTGTTTTTTATTTGCCGAGTACACGAAGTAGCGCGGTGAGTTTGGCTCAGTCAGTTGTTGCACAATAGAGTGCCTCAGGAATGAGTCCTAAAACCCGGGAAGTTAGCGTCGCCCGGTTCCCTCGTCTCGAAGTCAATGGGTTTTTTGTATGGATATATTGGATTTTGGTTAGATGCCTGAAATAAGGTCAGTGGTTAACTAAAGTGTATGTGTGTTTACTGTTCAGCAAGATCATCTTCACAAATGAACACCACTTTTAGGATTTTTGAAGCGTTTTCTGAAAATCAAGATTTTTAAAAATCGCATTTACTCTTCAAAAATCATACAAGTGGTGTTCATTTGTGCAGATCGTAGTTTCATAAACATTTGTTAACCACAGACTTTATTTCAGGCATCTAACCAAAATCCCCATACAAAAGTCCCATTGACTTCCAGACGAGGGAACCAGTGCAATGCTAACTCCTGAGTTGGCCTACAAAAAGACATCCCTGCGGTACTCCAGACAGACAGACAGACAGACTGACACACTTGGTGCAGAACAAAAACGTAACAGGACCTGACATTTAGTAGACACAGACAGGACACACAGAGCAGACTTAATATGAAGCCACTCCAAATACACACTCCAAGCCACAGAATCGCTCTAGGCTAGCAGCATTCGCATAGTTGTCAGCAGGAGTGTGAAGGGCAGTGAACGGCCATTTATGGCCCGTTCCTTTAAAACTGGGAGCGAAGGATTTCACGGGTTGAGTTAGCTCTAGCCTAGCTCTAGCCAGGCTAGCCATCGTTAGCAATAACAGTTGATAACAAGGCATACAAACATACAAACACTGCAGCAACATGTCCACACAGATAGACGTTAGACAGTACTGTGTGTACAGCTGATTTAATGAGACACACAAACAAGACGGAAGTGCTAATAAACAGTATATATAAACAGTACGATTTTAACTACTGTTGTTGCGCGGAGCAGCCATCTTGGATTTTTGAGGTCGGGGCTGCTGAGGCTCCTACGAGTTTGCGGGAGAAAATACGAGCACTGGTGACGTCACCGTTCGAGCTCATGACCTTTGAACCATCAGATTCCCATTTCCCAGTTTTAAAGGAATGCCCCATAAGCGGACTGAATCATAGTGTTGAACAATAAAAGACCCAGACAAGAATGCTGTGTCCATGTAGAAGGTCAAGGTAAAATGGCCAGTAGAAGTCCTTTAAGTGATATATACTGGGGGGGGGGGGGGGGGGGGGGTGGTTGTACAGGGACTTTGCCGTAGCTTAGGGTTTAGTGAATGCATTCCAGGTTAAAGTAAATGATATCCAAATATTATGGACTTCCTGTTGTTTTGACATCTCTCTCTCTCCCTCTCTCTCTCTCCCCCCCCTCTCTCACTCTCTCTCTCCACTACCCCCCCCCCCCCCCCCCTCTCTCTCTCTCTCTCTCTCTCTCTCTCAGAATGAGGGTTCAGCTTTCTATGAGATCTTGAGGGACCTGGAGTCTCAGTGTCTGACTGAAATCTCAGCCATGCTCAATGGAGAGATATCAGGGGAGGAGCTGGGGAATTTGTTCTTCGACTGCGTGGACGCAGAGATCAAATTCTACCAGTGAGGAGGTAGGTCCTCTGTGTGTGTGTGTGTGTGTGTGTGTGTGTGTGTGTGTGTGTGTGTGTGTGTGTGTGTGTGTGTGTGTGTGTGTGTGTGTGTGTGCGTGCCTGTGTGCCTGTGTGTACATGCGTGCGTGTGTGTGTTACCAGTATACTGTTTGTGTGCAGATTGGGATATCGTCATATGCAGATATGTGTCTGTAAGAGTTGGAGCCAGAGATTAATTTAAATGAGAATACATGGTAAATTCTAAATCAGTTCCTGGAGTTGGAATTAGAACTAGTTAGTTAGAACTAGTAATTAGTCACCCAGGTCTAAGGAAACAGAATTTAAAACGGGATATTTTTTATTTACCTAGGACAAAAAATGCATTTCTGGCAACGCAGTAGCGGTCGCATAGCCAGACCTAGAAGAAGAAGTAATGCAGTAATCCAGTTATATATATATATATATATATATATATATATATATATATATATATATATATATATATATATATATATATATATATATATTCCTAGTTATATATATATAACTAGGAATAGACTAGGTGACAACCAGGTATAGATTGGTGACAAGCTGGAGAGACAGTTGACGGTCGGATAGATGGCAACCCGGTACGGGATGGGTTAGCACCCCAGACTGGCTCTCTCGTGAGGGAGAAATCCACAAACGCTACGGATTAGTCTCCCGAAAATCTGTGTAAACATCGGCACGGCCTGGGGTCCTCCAGGCTAGAGCGAGGTGCTCGGCGCAGCCGGATGAAGTGCAGCGCACAGGCCTTCTTGAGGCATCTTTTCCACTGGATGCCTGACAACCAGGCATATAGCTGGATGCCTGTGTTGCTGGGAGGGCCTGGTAAGACGAAGGAGGAGAGCGGCTGGGAGACAACCCATAATGGCTTAGCCTCCATGCACCGAAGGGTCTTTCAATGCTGCGGCGTAGCACTAGCTTTATTGCAGCGGATTGGGCGTGATCAACCCTTCAGCGGGCAACGTTGCAGATAGAGTAGGAGGGCTGATCCGTGTGCGGCTGCTTCTGGGATGCGGGTCGGGGTCTTAATCGGCCTCGGCTGGGTCTACTGGGCGAGGGTGTATGATGTTGAAATGACCCGGAACACCTTACGACCCCAGTCAACATCACTGATGACGCGTCCCAGCGCATGCTGAAGTATGTTTAATGTAACTATATATATATATATATATATATATGTGTGTGTGTGCATAACATTGATTACTTCATCCAACTCCTTTATGAACATGTAATAACCTACTGACTAGTTTTTGTTTGTCAATAATTTTCTTTTTGTTGCTGTATATATTTTTTCATTGCTTATTAGGTGGATTTTCTTGATTTGTTTTGGATTTTTGGTTGTTATTTGTTCAAGATAAATGACCCTAAAAACTTCAACTTCAACCCCAACACAATCATAAACATAAACTTACTGAAATTCCAATTCAGTTCCAATTCAGTTTCCTGTAGGTTTTCTTCACATTCCAGTTCCAACTCTTCAGGTGAAGATGAATTGATGAGTTCTCTACTTTCAAGTGAGCCCCCTAACCTGCTCTGTGTTAATTTGCCCTCTTTTACAGCACCCTCAAGTGGAGACGCCTAGTTTTCGCAGCAGGAGATGGCCCTGGGACTCCTACTCTATCCTCTCTGATAGTCTATGCATTTTACCTCAAACTTTTGGTCAATCTCTCACTAATTGCAACAAAACCAAACTCACTTGATTGTGTGTCCTCAATATGTTCTAAATGGGAGAAAAAAAGTCTTAAGGAATCCTGAGGGGAAATTTTTGAAAAATCACCATGAAAACTTCACCAGTTGATTATCTACATTAAGACAATTATTATTATATATCTCTGTATTACAAGTTTTCTGAAATTGTATGTTTAATTGTGTAAATGATGCATAAATATGTCCTAATTTGCATACAGTACATTTCCTGAACAGAAATCTGAACATTGGATAAAGCCAGGTTCAAATTTATTTTTTCATTTTGTTGACAAATTAGAGCCAAAGATTTTTACAGAGGGAATTTTGAATATCTCTTTTTATCACTCCATAATACTACAATAACAGTCTTTTTTTTATATTTTTATCATGTTTTTTGCAATAATAATATATAAATCAGGCTATATACAACCTTTTACTCTAATAGTCAACAAAATGAAACAGGAATTTTGAACCTGGCTTTATCCAATGTTCAGATTTCTGTTCTGGAAATGTATGCAAATTAGTGCATAATTATGCCTCATTTGCACAATTAAACATACAATTTCAGAAAACTTGTAGTACAAAAAATAATATTCTTAATGTATGTAATCAACTGGGGAAGTTTCATTGTGATCTATTATTATTATTATTATTATTTTACCATATTCACCTATAGTGTCTGTTTTGGTAGTTAATTAGTAAGAGGTTGACCCACATTATTACTCGACTATCTGTTCCCCATCTGATCGGCCTCCGTCTCACACACACACACACACACACACACACACACACACACACACACACACACACACACACACACACACACACACACACACACACACACACACACACACACACACACACACACACACACAAACACACTCCCTGACACCATTCCATCATTAACACAGACTTAGTGTCTGAACTGTCCATATGATTGGAGCATTTATCATTTGTATCACTCCAGGGAGCAATGACTGCACCACATTAGTGAGTATAATGATGTAGACTACACAGGCGCCTACAGTATGTAGAGCTGTGTGACGTTGAACAAATATAAAGTGGCATTTGTTTAACTTGTTCTTTGTTGCAAGTTAATGGGTTGCCATTTGATGGCAGCCTTTAGGGAAAGACTCAATAAAGAATGTGCACTGTCTGTCCTTCTGCTGTGTCTTGAGTTTATAAAAACATGTAGGTACACCATAATTTATACGGAGTCTTGATTGCACACACACACAAACACGCACACACACGTACGCACACACACACACACACACACTGATGGTGGGTGGTGATTGAAATAGGTGAAAGTATATCAATTACTTTATTGAGTGAAAGAATGGTGAGAACATTACACATGTTATATAGTTACACTGATCATTTACACAGAGGTATACTGGAGAGGAGGGGAGGACACACTTGTAAAGTTTGAGTGAGAACAGGGAAGTGATGCAGTGAATAGTGTAACACATTATTAAAAAGCATACTTTATACTTTATATAATTAGTAATAATATTTTGAATTTAAATGAGTAATAATACTTTAATCAATACTGCAGGTATTGTGCGTGTCATTCACACCCCATCCAGAAGGTGGCGGTAGTGCAGATCTCGTGTTGCCGATTGTGGGAGGCAAGGAGCAGGCGGATGTGGTTAGCAGCAGCAGCTAGGTCGACACTTTGCTAGCAGCCAGCTTTGCAAATTGCTAGAGCCAGTTTCTGCATCTTTTCAAAGTTGCTGTTTGTCAAATCAAGTGGAGGCATCCAGTGGGGAAGAAGGTAACGCTAACCAAACTGCTCAGTGTAGGACAGCAGGTAACTTATTTTATTCTATTTAGATAATGTATCGTGCGTTATAGGCGGAAGAGAATAACAAATGGGTTGCTAGCTCAAAAACACTGCCATGGTTGCTAGCCAAAGGTGTAGCGAAATGAGTGTTTGTTCAGGTTAACTGAATATTCAATTGATTACCACTAATAAGTCCAAGTTAGCCAGCTAATGCTAATGTTAACATTTGTCAATTCTCCCATATGGGCCGAGTACGTTATTGCTAAATTTGATGAAGTCCAGTGGTCGGTGTTCCCGCGAGACGGTGTGGAGGGAAAATCAAGAAAACTTCGCATTGGAGGCACGGTGTGCTCAGTGACAGTGAGACATTTAAACGACCGACTATGACCAGTGACTCCGACTACTGGGGACATAACAATATTGGGTTGATTGTGTTATTGCACATAGGCTACATAATGCTAATTTGACAAACCTGCCCTTCGTGTTGTAATTTAGACTAAAGATATAACTGCTGCGCTGTCCCACATACTACTACGCTACTATGAGACATCCTAATCATAAAGGAAACGGCAATGGCTTCAACAACTTATCAGAGAATTTATGCTCCGAGTAGTTATGCATCAATATTCAATACAAATACTTTAATATGATATGATCGGGTTATGTCGGAAATTATGTAAATTGTAACATTAGTAGTAGCCAGACTGTATCCCATGATAGCACATCACATTTATCCACCTTATTTTTGAATGCCCCACTGTAAAAAATAATTGTGGGAACAAGGTCCGGTTTAACGTGACTCATTGTTGCAGCTTGCCATTTCCTTTGTTATACTCTGCTGCAGACCTGAATTATAAACCGCAGGTGTCATGCCGAGTTGGGGGTCTGTCCTGGCTCACGAAGACCGACTTTGATGCATTAGATCCGCGTGGAGGTGACATCCATCCATTCTTGGGGCTCTCATCTGGCTCATGTAAGCCGACTTTGGTGCTTAAAATCCGGGTACAGATTACCTCGAGACCTGAGGATCTCTCCTGGCTTCATGGAGGGGGGTGCACATCTCGGCGGTTTGTACCTGCCGAGATTTGCATCCCTGTTTTTAAGTTAAAATAGCCCCAAAATATGGTGGCGGTGCAATTCTCGGCGGGGGTGCAAAACTCGGCATGACACCTTGCACCCACGCCGAGAATTGCATCCCCACCTTCCGGGAGCATATTGCAATGCTTTATACGGAAACTTAACTGTTTAAAAATTATATAATTGTCGGTAGACGTGATCTCCAAGCCAGGGGGTCTGTCCTGGCTCACGGAGACTGACTTTGATGCATTAGATCCGCGTGGAGGTGACATCCATCCATTCTTGGGGCTCTCATCTGGCTCATGTAAGCCGACTTTGGTGCTTAAAATCCGGGTACAGATTACCTCGAGACCTGAGGATCTCTCCTGGCTTTATGGAGGGGGGGTGCACATCTCGGCGGTTTGTACCTGCCGAGATTTGCATCCCTGTTTTTAAGTTAAAACAGCCCCAAAATATGGTGGCGGTGCAATTCTCGGCGGGGGTGCAAAACTCGGCATGACACCGGAAGCTGGAGTCCGTTATAAAAGTTATAAATATAGTCACGTTATAAACAACTAACCAACGCTGCGGGTCCGTATGGAAACAGTGTTACTCGAAATGGTTAAAAGTTCAACAATTTGGTCATTCAGTGGCGTTTTACTGCCATGTAAAGTAACTATTACGCTAGCCGTTAGCATTAGCCACAGTAGCCGACTACCCACAATGCATTACGTTATCCCAGCACCCGAACGACACGGCTGTAGAGCAGAATGGCTCTGCTGTAAAATCCTCATAGACATTTTTTTTGTCAAGTTAAAACAGTGTAGAAGTTACACCGGAAGCGGAAGAAGCAACCATCAGGCATCATGGCAGCTAGAAATAAGGTGGATGAATGAATGAATGGTTTATTTTCAGTCATAGGTTATAATGAACCACAAACAAAATGTAACAATTTGTGTGAATATGCAGCAAGAGAACATCATCATACATGTACATATCAAACCATTTCACACAAATACAATTTATACAATCAATGACCGAAAAAAGGAATAGGCTGAAGCCAAGGCTTATTTTTTGCCTATCCTGTATAATCCATTAGAAAAACCCAGAATATCTGCAGCAAAATAAAGAATAGAAAGAAAGACAGAATTTACTGTAAGTTATAATCCTGAATTATTCTACTTTTTAAGGCTTTTTTAAACCTTAACACAACCTTAACACAATTTAAAATCATCACAAAGGCTATTCCATAGTTTAACTCCCAAAACTGAAACACATTGAGATTTGACATTAATTCTTGCTTTGCCTGTTAACCCTCTTAAATTATAATTTCCTTCTCTTAATTTAAAAAAATGTTGAATACAAACTGGAAGGCTTTTGCTCCTAACACGGAAAACAATTTCTAAAGTTTTTATATACACAATATCTACGAATTTTAAGGTGCAGGACCTTATGAATAGTGGATTGGTCGATTCGAGGTAACCAACTTTATTTATTATTCTAATAGCTCTTTTTTGTAGTTTAATAATAGGATATATATTTGTTTTATATACATTACCCCAGACCTCAACACAGTATGGCACTATAAGTGAAAAATACAATATATGCAAACATTTCTTATTCAAAAACTTATTTTATAATTGACATATCAATAGTGTTATCAGTGGATTTTTTATTCTTAAACTTTCTAACCACTTCTAACACATCACTCTCACAAACTCCACCAAGGAACATTGAGTTGCTATTGTTAAGTGCAAAATCAATATGATTGGATAGGACAGGATTGTCGAACCATGTGCCATAGAGGGCCCAATCTGCCTATTTTCATGTAAACCAAACACTACAGCATTGAAAGAAGCATTCTGGAGCACATTGTCAAATTAAGCAATTTGAATAGGCGCAAACAAGCAGACTAACTTTCAACACAAAGTCAAAAGTCAAACCTGACTCTCAAAATCACTCCAAACAGCCAATTTAGGCAATCTCTCTCGTTTTTTTATTTTATTGTGTTTGTCTTAGACCTCCCGGGCCAGGCAGAACCATCGTGGGCCTGTTCTGGCCCCTGGGCTGCATAATTCCCAGATCTGGTCTAGGACTAGGTTCATGTCTGCCTAAAAAGGTGGTGTGTACTTTGGCGGTTTGGCATGAAATTTCTGTTTGTGTAAAATGTAGCTGGGTTCTTCCGCAGATAAAAAAACTCTTAACACACATATTAGTCAAAAGACACAATGCAGTGGGACCCTCACAAATTACAGCACACCCAAAATGTGTGTAGCCTAGTATATGCTCTATAGAGTCATATTTCTGTATTTAGCAGTTAATTTGGTTATATTCATTGTTTTACCTGGCTCTTTTATGTGACTTTGATCGTATTCTGAATTTCTGCCTCTGAATACATTGTTCAACATGCAGGCCAAATACTAGGGCTGGGCGATATGTCTGCAAATCAATGTCATGATTATTTCAAACTTTGACTGAATACAATGTGTAGTATTCTTTAAGTGGACAGTTCATGTATTGGTAAAAGCATTAACCGAATTAACATTAATTAATCGATATAATTAAATAATTGAATTTATTTACATGAGCAAGATTACGTTGGTTAGAGGTTAAATGTATTTTTCTGTGCATTTTCGGTTAATTGCCCAACCGTACCAAATACCATGACTTTTTTTATACTGCCTTCGTAAGATAAGTTACATAATTGCCAAATAAATATTAGAGCTTGCTTCCTTGTCTGTGCCACTGCTTTGGCTTGCTCATCTTTCTGAAGCCTGGGTAGGTTTATTTGAAGCTCATGATTTTCATTTATATTGCAGCACGTCTTTGAAAGCCGCCCGAGTGCTGGAGCCGCCTTGAGATCATGAACTCAAGGAGACCCGAGTACGGCCAGAGGTGGCAGTATGGAGACAGAAGCACAAGGCAGCGGGACGACCACGATGACGATGGGTGGCACTATGGAGACAGAAGCGCAAGGCAACAGGACGACCACGATGACGACGGGTGGCAGTATGGAGACCGAAGCACAAGGCAACAGGACGACCACGATGACGATGGGTGGCAGTATGGAGACCGAAGCACAAGGCAGTGGGACGACTATGATGATGGATGGAAAGAAAGGCGAGGACGCCAAGATGACGTGCCACGGGATTCCTACCATAAACATGATGGAGAGGGATACAGTAGCACGGACAGGACTAGAGGGACGTACAGTGACTCGCCTATGTACACTAGGAAAGACTCGTCGAACAGGGACGGGAGCAGAAGGAGCCCAGTGAGGAGACACAGTCTTGCTTGCGTCTCCCCTGACAAGGACATTGACTTGGATAGAGAATATGCAAAACCTAGGGAGAAGAACCATGAGTTTCTGCAGAGAAAGAGGGAACCTGAGGTGGGTCACAAGAAAGCTGCTGTGTCAAAGTCTTTGCCAGAATGGAGCGGGGCTGAAAAGAAACGGCGAAGGCATACAGAGGATGACGATTTCAGATACAGACAAGAACCTGAAGATGCAAGGTACAGGAAATCACCGGACAATTTCACACACAGACACCCACCTAAGGATTTTAAACACAGGGAACTGCCACAAGAGGATTCCAAATACAGGAAGATGCATAAAGATTCAAAACACAGGGAACAACATGAAGATTCCGCATACCAACGACCATCTGGATATTACAAGGATAGAGATTTTGAAGAAAGGAACCATGACCATTCGAGAGAGAGGACACAATCACAAGAATTTCCCACAAGGGTATTATTATATGCTCTTTTCACTCTTTTCACACTGTTATTGAACCTGAGTTTCAGGAGTTGCAATAGTTTATTATTGTCTTAAAAAACATTATGGATGACCATGTTTAAATTAGCCTACATCATTCTCAAACCTCGTCTTGTAATTAATAGTTCTTCTGTTAATACAAGTCTTCTGTTTCTATCAGAGTCACGCCAAACCCAGAGACAGGAATGACAGTCCTTCCCCGGATTATGAGGACCATCACACCAGGACACGGCCTTCAATGAATGAATCTCGTGGACAGGTAGGCTTTTTTCAAAAGATCATTGATTATTACCTGCATGAATCTACCATAAGCCCAAAAGTATGTCCTCGAGAAGCCCAAATGTACAGTATGTCCTCGAGTTCTTGAAAAGAGAGATCTCACCCATTTCACTTCATTTTGTTAGCTAGTTGAACAATAGTCTCAGTATCCACTTTGTGTCATTGCTGTCTTAACATTTAGCTTAGCCAAATAGGATTGGGTACCCTTCACATTTGAACCGATACCGGAATTGGTTCCGGTGCTTGAAATTCGGTACTGGTACCCAACAGTACCTTTTTTCTTTACTTTACTCTCTCCGTAATTACAAACATGTATTTTAATTTGTTAAAAAATAAGTCCAAACTTATCAATTTCAACATTATTTATTTAGAACATTTTACACGCATATGCACTCTCGGCATCTACATTTGGTACAGATAGATTTTACTTGGATCGATACTCAGTAGTACCAATGTTATTCGGTCGGTACCCTTAAAAGTACAGATTTTGGTACCCAACCCTATCGTCAAAACAGCTTTAAAAGTTAACCCCCTGCCTTGGGTAGTAATCTTAAAATCAAGCTTCTTAGCCCACTCAACAAAAATGGTAAAGGGCCTTAGTTTAGCATTGTAGAATTTTAAAGAACACTTTAAGACATCTACTTTAGTACAACATGTCCCAGCATAATTTTACACTGAGTGGATAGTGACAGAAATTAGGGAGACCTGTTCATTTAATGGCGATGGATTTTTTATTTACAGGTTGTTGTTTTTACATGTTGCAAAAGTATTTGTCTAGAATGTAGCTAGAAAAGAGCATAAATGACAATATTACCGGTATGTGTACGTGGTTGCTTATTTTTTGCCTCCGTGTTTCCCATCAGGTTTTTGATGCTGTTTTTAGTGCCGCTCTTGCTGAGAGACTTGCTGAGCAGAAGATGGAAGCCAGAGGTTTTGAGCGTTTCCTCAGCGTGCTCAACAGGGGGGTGGATGTTGCCAAGCTCACCAAGATAGTCGGTCAGTCCTCCAATGTTACTGACAATCTGCCGCAGTCTCCAGCTTCTCTCCCAAACGCCGTGGATCATCTGTGGTATCCCAGTTGTGCAATGCAGCAGGAGAGCCGCCAAAATAGCCATTACTGGAGTGAGAGCGAGGGAGCCCAGAGAGAGGCCGCTCCACCACAGGATCAGAGCCCCTTTAGCAGCAAAGTGATAGAGTCTTGCCTCCGTAGTCCGAAGGAGCGCTCTGTGTCTAATGAAAAGTCTCTTTCTGATGAAAAGGCTGTAGGAAACAGCCATTTTAGCTCCAGCAGTAGATCCAGGTCCCCCTCGGTGGTGGAAAAGACAAAAGTGAGACCTGAAGATGAGCACAAGCGCAGGCAGATGCTGGATGTACTGCAGGCCATCGGCATGGATTTGGGATTCGAGGAGCTGGGCCAGATGTCAAATCGAATTCAGGAGCGGTTATATGGAAAGAAGGACAGTGATGGAGGCCACGGTCATAAGGAGAGGAGGGAAACTGCGACGAAGCAGCGAGCGCTCTCCCCAGAACGGCATACTAGATCCTCGTCATCAGACAGGTCTGGTTTTGGCCCTTCAACTCAGCAGTTTTCCCTAAAACATGACTCGTACGAGGCTCCGAGGAATATAACGGTGTTAGCCCAAACCGTTTCTCCTAATCCTGCCTACACTGTATCTGAAGCTCCCCCAACGCCTGCAGCGCGGTACTCGCCGTACACTTACCCAGCTGCCCCCGCTGTCCCTCCTGCGACGGCCACTTACTCGGCAGCGCAGTACTCACCATACACATACCCACCACCCCCCGCTGTGCCGCCAGCCACATACCCACCACGCTCCACGGTGCCGCCACCCACATTCCAACCACCCCAAACTGTGCCCCCACCCACATTCCACCCACCCCCCGCTGTCCCTCCTAACTGGCCATGTCCTGCTCCACCCATGCCGTTCTTGCCTCCTGCTCCACCCATGTCGTTCTTGTCTCCTCCCCCTGGGTACCTCCCTCACCCCGGGGTCCCGGCTTTAAATGCCTTTCAGAAGTTTCGGTTAGCCACTGCCCAGAGTCACGCATTCCTCCAGAAAGTCAATTTGGTGGATACGCAAAATTCTAATCTGGTTCAACCAAAAGTAACCAAAAGCCAACCAAAATCAAAGACGCTGTCCGTGTTTTCAAGGCCGCGCTGTCTGCAGGTCATTGACATTGACAAACAACCTGAACAGGCAAAGCAGATACAATACAAAATACGATACAATACGAACATAAATGAACACAATACACGCAATGTGAATCTGATTGACACCAATGAGAAACCCGATCCAAATGGTTTTAAAACTTTGCGAAGCGAGGAGGTCGGGCCAGAAAAGAAGGAAAGAAAACAGACAATCAAATTGCGACTGCTAGAACACAAGGTAGCTGATAAACCTGCAGATGGTGTATAAGGCGCGGAGAAAAGGCTCAGGTGCAGAAAGCGGAGGAATGGGCCGTTACCCCAGTGTATTTTTCTCTCTCTTTTATAATGTAGAGCATATTGGCAAAGAAAGACTGAAGACACTCAAAAACTGACATGCAGGAGTATTTTTTGTCTTTTGGCGACGGTCTATTAATAATTACATTGTATGTGTATATCAGTTTTTCCATAATTATGTTTGTCTACTATGATCTCATTCTAGGATGCAGGCCTATATCCAGATAAACTAATCCATAAGAAAATAGGCCTATAACTTCTCTCCAGGGTTGTGGTAAAAAAAAAAAAAAAAAGTACAAGCTATGCTCCGCACTTCAGCCTCTTTGATCATCAGGATGAAAAACTTTTTTGTTCTTCTTTTTTGTGTGTACACATGCAGAGAAGTCTTTTGTAAATATTGTAATTGCATATTATTAAACACAAAATGATATTGCAAATGTAAAGAGCTTTTTTTATTAGTCAAATGTTCTTGATTGTAGTGTAAAAATTTAATTTGTTTCTTTATCGGGAAGCACTGCCCAAAAAAGTGGATACAAGTGGTGTTGCCTTAGCCTGGGTAAACCCAGCCTTCAATGTGACGTCACAGGCTATGCCTGTAGCGTAAGTTTCATGACTGATAGTACATAGAGGTCACATGGAGGCTGGGTTTACCCAGTCTACTGTTGCCTACCCAAAAGGCTATTTAGGAAATCGTCATGCATAGTCAGGAAGCTTTCCTGTTTTTACTGCATTACACATGCTAATTATTCCCTGCAGGCTCACCATTTGGCTATCCCTGTCAGTTGTCTAATAAGGATACTATTGTGATTTATATTTAGGAGGAGTCCCTTTTAAAATCATCATCAAATTCATTGTTTATGCCACAGAATTCACATCATCCACCCCAAGATAGTACTTCTGACACACGCCACTCTTTTCTAAAGTTAGAAACTGGAGAACTATTCCTTGAATTTGTGGTGTCACTTGTATGTAAATATGGCACTGCTCCATAGGCAATGAATCGGCCGCTGAATTTGTTGACGCATAATATTTTTGCGTGGGTTCTTGCACCCACATGAGGTTTAAATTATCATAGCTAAAAGGAATGGAGCACAAAATAATCCTGTGTAATGTAAGAAATCCCAAGTCAGATTTGAGGAGATCTGCGCAGACCCTCAATTCTGTTCCTGTGCACAAAAATGGATTGATGAATCTCTCTTAATTGTGTGTGTGTGTGGGGGGGGGGGGGGGTTGTAATTATCATTATGTAAACTCTGCTTCAAGTCCAGTTAAGACAGATTTCAGGACCTTCACACCAGCAAACCTGGCTGCATTTGACAGATAAATAGGGCAGCAAGAGGACTTTTTATTAATCAGAGATGGCGATCCTATCATCTGAAGTTACTACTGTATGAGTAAAAAAGTTAGATAAAAAAAAAAAAAAAAGATCAGGATCAGAAATATTTTATTGATCCCCAGGGGAAATTAAGTAATGCTGTAGTTGCTCACATTCAGGTAGGGAAAATATAAACATAGACATAAGAAAGTAGAAATAAGACAATAAAATAGAAAGAAAGGTATATAAAATAAAGTGTAAAATATAATCATAAAATCATTATCAAAAGTAGCCTACTATCGAGTAAGAAGGGAGAAATATGAATGCATAATATACCAGCAAGCTAAAAATAAAAAATAAATCCAAAAAGCTTGTAAAAGAATGAATCACTATCAGCCATAATCCATTTTAAGACAGGGTTGTAAATTGTAACTGAGGTCTTATACCTTTTAAGATGTAATCAATGCTCAAAAATATTGTTTTTTTGTCAGGTAGTGCAGCAGATGTTCATCTATACGTCAGGTTAGGTAGTGCAGCGGTAGATTAATTGCCTACTGTACCAACATGAGGGTCGCAGGTTTAACCCCGTTACCTTCGGCTTGGCTGTGCATCCCTCGAGTCCAGGCACAATTGGCTGTGTCTGTGGGTGGGAAGGCTGCACTATTACTGCCTCCTCTGGTTGACCTGTTCGTAGGGGGGGGGGGGAATTGCATGATCCTCCTGCTGTTGAAACTCCTGCCAGGTGAAAGGAAGTGCCTGGCGACTGCACATGTATCAGAGGAAGCATGTACATGTACAACTCTATTCGGTAAGTAGGCTATTATGTGAAAATTGACCGGTAAATTAACCTACCGCTAAATAAGGTCCAGTTTTAACAAATGGATGATGCAAAATGGTTCAAACTGGTGGGGGTTGGTGAAAAGGTGTACTGAAAACTAATTTTGAAACCTTAACTCTAGGATGAAGGCATACAATAAAGTGTGTGTGTGTGTGTGGATATAGATATAGATAGATATAGCTTGGAGGTCCAAAATTTTCACTTTAAATGGGAGTCAATCAATGGGATAAAACAATAGACTACATATGGGATACGGGAAGAACTATTTTAATTCACATTCAAAATTTCACAAAAAAATACACACCCCTGCCCTGGCAAAATGGGGTCATGAGTAGTGTAGCCACATGTCTTGACAGTTTCCACAGCAAATTGTGTCTCTCTGACGGGGGGAAACACGTAACGCTACGTAAATCAATTAACAATCTGTGGGCCTTTACCCTAACACACTAAATATATTATTTAGTCATTATTTTAACATCAAATCGGTGTGTAGTCTCTTTTTGCCATTTCGCGTAGTGTTTTGGTTGGTACTCCACCAAGTAGCTAGATGGCGCTGACCCATACTAGCGACACCAGTTTGGTTTGAACACCACCAAGAAGAGTATTTGGCCGCTACCAATGGCCGCTACGTGTTCGCTAACTCTAGCTAACTTTTATTTCTTCATTCACGGTTATCCTTTCTGCTGAAATTCTAAAGCTGTTATCTAACGTTACAGCCTTCGAAAACATATTTTTCCGTCCGTGATGTGACTGAAGAAGAGGTCGTCCGACCAGCTTCAGTAACGTTAGGTAAACAATATAACTGTTAGCTCGCGTTAGCTATCAACTTAGCTGGGTTTAGTTAGCGAGCGTTAGATCCCTTGTCTATGAAGTCGAGTTAGAGTTTAGAATAGCCAAATCAGTCATATCAAACGTCTGTTAGTTTTTTTTTTTGCATTGATATACTGTTAGCCGCAGCCCTAACGTTAACTAAATTGTAAAATTGTTGTACCCAAATCTGGATCATGGTGACCGTGTGTGTCAACGACATGTAGCTTCCTGTTAACATTTGTGATTTATGAACATGAAATATCCAAGTATTCAATAGTGGGTCCACTGAGTAAGTAAGGGGTATAATTTATTTCTCATATTAAGCAGCAAAGGACAAAATCTGGTGTAACCCTCAATGCATTTCTCTAACATTAAGATTACACTCTAATGTGCAGGGAGTCCACAGATTCATAAACAAGCCAGGACATTTGGGTAAACAATGAATCCACTTGACTGGGAAGACATTCAGCGGAGACGGCGGAGAGACCTGCAGCCAAAACTGTGGAGTGGTGTTGACCAAAACACGGAGAATGACTCAAGAACTAACAGCGATAGGGACCCTTACTGCAGTTACACCCTTGAAGAGCCACATACCAGCATGGGGACTAATGAGGAAAGAGAGCACAGTTCCTCCTCGCATAAACTGTACAGTCAGGACCCAGGCGGCAAGCTGGTGGAAATGAGCAAGCAGGATCAGGAGCTGGTGAGGAAGAGGAGGCAGCTTCAGGAGATTGAGGAGCAGATTCTGCTCAAGAGAGCTGCCATTGCTATGAAAAAAGCTGAGCCGATCTTAAAGAAAAATCCATGTCGGACGTATACAGAAGATGGAGAGGATTTTGCACATGGCAAAGCTAACACATCTATGAACACAAATGAACCCTCTGTACAGTTAAGAGAAGAGAGGGAAGCAGGCTTTTCCTTTAGTAAACACTCATCTGTTTGCAAAGGAGTCACAACTCTGAAAGACAGAGTGAATGTAATTTTGCAGCGAAGGTATCCTCTTGGCTTTCCTGAAAAGGTAGTTATTGATTAATTATTCACATCATATACATTTGCATAATATAATGTATATATATTCACACACACACACACACACACACACACATTAAATCTGTGCACTGCTCTGTCTGCATACATAAGGCAACTGCACTCACAAATGATATATTTTATTTATATACCCTTCTTTCTGCCCAGGTCCATTCTCCTTCATTTGATCTTCGACACATTCTGCCCCAGTCATCCAAAGTGGACAGCAGAGATGGTCTGTGGGTAGAGGACCATCCCCTGAAGCTCAGAGTGAAGGCGCTAATAAGGCAGAGACAGAGTTTTGCCTGTGTATCGCCATCAGATGAGGTTTGTAAGATGATAAAACACTGTATATATCATTTAAAATGTGTAGACCCCTGCACATTTCAAGACGAGAGCTTCTATCTCAATACCCAGAGTGCCTTGTGGCCCGAGGAAAGCCGAGCTCCCGTTGGAAATAAATCACTATAATAATGTCATGATGGATTAATCTGATCCTGTCAGGGGTAAAAGCAAGCTTGTTTAGTGCAGTAGGGGCATGTGGGAAAAGCGACTGCCAACTGAAGCAATCTCAGCCAATACTGCACCAATTTCAAATATTTCTGTTCACATTACTTCAGTTCAGAAAAGTAAAGACGGGGTTTCCCAGAGCTGCAGCTCTGCCTGCTATTGGTCCGTGATCTGCAAGCTGCGCGATCAATGGACAGACGACCTGCCAATTATGGCCAAAACAGTATTTTTTTAATTCTCTGTTTTACTCTAAACGGGTGAAATCGTCTGTTTTACTCTAAACGGGTGAGTTATATACTGTGTATATATATATATATATTTGGTACGGGATGGGTTTAGCACCCCATCCTGGCTCTCTCGTGAGGGAGAAATCCACAAATGCTACGGATTAGCCTCCTGGGGCCAGTTGCACCAAGTGGTCTTAACTATGCCTGGTCGTAACTCCTACGTCGGTCTTAGTTAAGACCAGTCTTTAGAGTGGATTTATGCCTGTTGCACCAACAGGGCTTACATCTGGTCTTAACTACGCTGGTCGTAGCAATTCGCGTCCATGTGAATTGCCGGGGAATGTGCCCTGATTGGCCCAAAAATGTGCCTCGCGCCGTCACCCACTACTGTATGTGCGTCACTACACCCTCCCTCCTCCCACCCCCCTCCTGTGGAAGCTCCGGGGGGAAAATGGCGGCGATTAGTGCCAGGCAGTCTGAATGAAATTTAATGTAACGTTCCCAATTCTATGTATTAAATTCTAAAAAACGACCCTCAACATTTGGGAAGGCTAAGCCACACAACTAGTTCGTTATAATCTAACGTCATGCTTCGAAGGCGACTTTACGACGATGAGGACGGTAAGGACTCAATTACAGCAGGTCTCCGCTGATAGACACGGAGATCTCTGTTACAGGCAGGCACTTCATTACGCCTCCTGACCAGGCGTAAGAGTTACGCCTGGGCGTAGTGAAAAGAAGGCTTAACCCTGTAAGACCCACGGTTGTAATATTACAACATTTGTATTTTATAAAAAAAAGGGTATAAATCATTTGTTTTCTTGTTCTTTTTTCACCTAAACATCATCATTGGATCCTATTGTTTAGTCTTGCAATGCTATTGGCCAGGATATTTGCATATAAGTACCCCCCACAGGGCCAGGACACATCACAACTTCAAAATTGTTGACGGAGCAACAACTCTCTTTTTCACTGGACGGAATTCCTCACAAAGAAGTAAGTAAAATGCCTGTAATATTTTTTTGGGTGATCATTAGAATGTCTAGAACATGTACATATGTTATTATTGTGAAACATATCCCCCAAATGTAAATTAGAGCATGTTTTATAGAGGTTGCAATTTTACAACGGTGGGGCAGTGTGGTAGCAAATATCCAGGTGGTACTGTTATGGCTCAATCCCACCACACTTAACAGCCCTGCACAGCTCGTCCCCACTCGGCTCCACTCGTCTCTACTCGATGGATGTTTTGCTTCGACCGGCGCTCGATCGGCCCCCACCCACCCCCGCCCACAGCTGGTCGTCTAAAAATAGCGACCGCATATCTGTCCTTCGGCTATAACATAACGTTACAATTAAATCCATCCACAGAACTTTTAAACTGTTTATGAAATACTGGTGCCTCTAAATGACCTACAGTGTACATGGGCAAATGTGACAATCGGCCAAGAGAATGATATCACAGGCATGCTGCGCTGTGCGGGGACGGGAGAGGCGCAACAGAGTGAAGCCTCTACCCCGCAGCCTCTCACCAGGCAAGACCGGGGCTTCCAAAAACCCGCTGCGGCCTAGCGGAGCGCTGCAGCCTCCACTCAGCTACAGAGCTCCCTGAGCGAGCAGCGGACTTTTTTCTCAGACAATTGAACACCCGCCACGATTTTATTTCACCGGAGGTGAAGGCAGCGACACAAAATACTGATGGAAATATACACAACAGAAGATAAGGTAAGACCACTAAACTGGTATGCAGCCGCCAGCATTGCATTGACAGTCAGTAGACAGAGTAAACACGATTCTCTCTGACCAATCAGTAGCCATCAGAGTTTTACGTCACCATTTGGGACCTACTCGCCAGCCCGAAGTACCCCGACGAGGCAGGGACCAAAAGTAGCACGACTCGGCCTTAAATCAAACCGTGCTGGGCCGGTTTTTGATGGTGGGATGAGACCAAAAGTCGAGTCGAGCGGAGCGGGACCGCGCTACTAGCTGCTGTGGAATTGGGCCATTAGTTTACATACCTGGCTAAGTGGAGTCTTATAGTTTTCACAATACATTTATACAGTTATATGTGTATTTTCCCCACATTGCATACCTACATATATATATATAGTGTAGGCTATATGTGCATTTTTACTTTAATTTCTAATTTCCAATAATATTTGTAACCAATTGTACTCAAAGACAAATATACTGCATAACATGTAATTGCTTACAATGTTTTAGTATTCACTTTCAACAGATCAGTTCCTACTTCTGTTTGTAATCATGTTTATTTGGTTTAAGTTAGTTCCTGGAGGATTCCATGTGGTAATTGTTCATGTGGGGGTTGCACACATAGGACCATCATCATTGTTCATGTGAGGGCTGGTGGGGGTTGCCCACTTAGGACCATCATCCCTTTGTGAGGATAAGCAAAGCACAATAGGTTGGCCAGACAGTATTGTGTGACTTGTGAAATGTGTACTGCAGTGAGATGTGTAAACACTACTAATGTACTAAAGTTATTTCTTTATTTTCATTTCAGAATGCCACAAGCAAGGAGACTGGAAGAGAGTCCAAACCGCGCTCCACCCAAGGCACCACGTCAACATCCGCCATCGGATGTGCGCCAGGACCAAGTTGGACATCTCCCACGAAAGACACAGAGAGGGCGCTGCAGGAATGGTGGCTGTTCAGGGTACACCAACTTACTATGCCACAAGTGTGATGTTTGTCTGTGTATTTCAGGTGACAGGAACTGTTTCTGGGACTATTACTGCAAATAAGCGTAAGCAATTGATTGTAAATGGTGTTCAAAGTGATTTGCAGTCACTTGGAGTATGAGAGGGGGGTGCCTGTTACATTTTGCGGAGTAATTAGGTTTCTTTAGTACATTTATTGTATGTATTGTTTTTCATTTTGTTGTTCTTTTAATAAAATCACAATTCTTAAAAATATGGCTTACATTGATGTTATTATTCATAATGTATACTGTTCTGAGGCCAAATATTATTCATAATGTATACTGTTCTGAGGCCAAATAATAAACCATAACCATATAAATTAACCCTTACATTGTTTTAATGAAGTATATATACATTTGCCATGTTATTCTGACAATGAGTAAAAATGGCCTATAGGAAATTCTGCTACCCGATTGACCCTACGTTGTGATATTACAACATTTCCATAAAACCTTACAAAAACTTTTTTTTTTTTTAAACACTATATTTTCTTCTCCAAAGTACTCCTACAAGACCATCAGAAAGGTTGATTATTTTTTTTTGCAAGTAGAAATATATCCGGGTCTTACAGGGTTAAGCCCTCTTGGTGCAACCGGCGTAGCTGTTAGGTCGTGAAGTTACAACCGGTGTAGCTTAAGACCACTTGGCGCGGCCTGGGGTCCTTCAGGCTAGAGCGAGGTGCCCGGCGCAGGGAATGACGTGCAGCGCACAGGCCCTCTTGAGGCGTCCTTGAGGCATCCTCTCTGCCTCTGGATTGCCTTTGCCCCGTGAGGGTCTGGTGAGACGAAGGAGGAGTGCGGCTGGGAGTTACCCACAAAGCCTAGATCCTCCATGCACCGAAGGGGGGGGGGGGGGGGGATCTAAAATGGTAATATTTTTTTGCATCCCAAAAAGTGTAATAATACAGAGTACGAACAAATGTGTCCTGTCAGGATGCCACTAGCTCAGTGTTTTCATGATGTAATGTGTGATGCACTGCTCACTGTTTATATCAGTGATTGATGTCTCCTTATATCTGCTCTTTCCCAGGTCCCCGAACATAAACTTCTTCCTCCCAGTCAAAGACTAACTCCAGCAGTCCCAGAGGAGAACACGGTCATCAACAGCTTACAGCGTTTTCTCAGTGTGCTTAACGAAGGAGTGGACATCAACCTTGGTATTCCCTGTGCATCGTCATCAAATGGGGAGGTTTGTAAGATGATAAACGTTACTACATCGCAATCAAATAATCTCTTAGCTATACAAAGTAGTATAGTACTGACTCACAAGCGTAAGCATTTTTTGTATTCTAAGCATTTGCAACTCTAAATCATATGGCAGTCTCCTTACTAAAAGTGTTCATCAAGATGCTATTGATTTCGATTATTGATTCTGGAATAAAAGATCAATGAATACAAATTGTCAAATAAACAATCTTGATACTTAAGTGTATTGATTCCCCCCACCCCACCCCTACTAGTCATACTCTTGTATACGGTTGCCGATAAGCAAGGCAACATTAAACTGACAGATTTAATTATTTCTTTTTCTTTTAATTTTTTAAGTTTGCGACGTTAATTTTGTTAGCTAATGTTGGTTTGCCTGAATTATGGACCTGCCTGGGTAGATTGCTAAATTGATTTTTTTATGTGCAAAACACAAACCAATTTTTATTTTCATTGATTGGTGGTCTAATTTTGTTCAAATAAATAAAATCACATAGCCCATTCAAGTTAACCATGTACACTAAAGTCAGTTATATGTGAAATGATCAATATCATGTGTACCTGATAGTTGCTTAGTACTTTTTAAAAAATTACTTACACTAACTGATTGCTTTCCCCTCTCTTTCACCAGCATTTGAAAAAGAGCTGGCACCCCCAGACTACGAAAAATGTTGAACATGTATGGAAGGCTGAGCAGAAAAATGAAGCTGGACGGAATAAGATTGAGGCGCTCCAGAAAGGGCTGAGAGAGGAACGAGCTCGAGAAGAAATAACTAAATTTGCGCAGGAAACCAGGGCTCTCAAGTCAGTTCACCCTCACGTTATCAAGAGTTTTTGTTGTTGCCAGTTTGTTGTTATGAGTTATACAAAAAGTAGTCAGCAGTTTTATATCTGATTTTGTACTCTGACAGGAAAAAGGATGACCGTCTAGACTGGATGTACCAGGGCCCCAGTGGTCAGGTGTCCAGGGACGAGTATCTGCTGGGACGTCCCATCGACAAGCAGATCACTGAGCAGTATGAGGAGCCTGAGAGCGGTCCATCCACCAAAACCGGCCTCCTACCTGGCTCCATCTTCAACCCTACCACCCCTGCCTCCAACCTCCACCTGGCTGCCAAGATTAAGGAAGATCCCCTGTTTGAAATCAGGTTAGTCATGTTCCTTCTTGTAGCTTGTACACTTCCCAAATCCTGTTACAGTCATGCAGGCCAGATAATTTGATTATGTTCTGTCCCTGTGCAATTCATCTAATTTATGTTTTGTTTTTGTCTTAAGGAAATGGGAGGAGGAAAAAAAGAGAAAAGTCTTGACTAATCCAGTGAAGATGAAGAAAACCAAAGAAATGGTAAAATGGTTGTGTAACTGTTTTGAAGTGTTTGTATGTGTTGATGTTGACAGCCATTTTTAGACCTTGTTCCAAACAAAAGATGTCTGGATGCTACTAGCTCAGTGTTTTCACTCCGTAATGTGTGATGCGTTGCTCACTCTTTATATCAGTCAGTGATGTCTCCTTATATCTGCTTTTTTCCAGGTCCCTGAAGTTAACCCTCATCCTCCCAGCCAAAGCCTGACTCCAGCAGTCCCAGATGAGAACACGGTCATCGAAGGTTTCCAGCGTTTCCTCAGTGTTCTTAACAAAGGAGTGGACGTCAGCCTGCTCAGCATGATTGTCAATGACGTCAGTGAGGATCTTCCTCTGGGTGGGCAGATCCTGAATGTTCAGCCCCCTGTTTTGGAGAACAAGCCAGATGTTCCCTACAGGAGTGAGAGCCGGGGATCACACAGAGGAGCTCTGCAGCTGGAACACAGTCGGTCCAACAGCAGAGATGAGAAGTGTGTCCAGCGGAATGATAGAGGTGACCGCCATTTTGGGTCTAGCAGTAGATCAAAGTCTCCCCCAGCAGTGGTGGAGAAGAAACCAGGCGTGGGGGAGGAGCAGCACAAACAGCTCCAGTATATTCTTCAGACTTTGGGGTTGAGCCTTGACGTGGAGGAGATGAGCAAACTATCAGACCGGACTCAGGAGAGGCTGTACGGGAGGAAGCATGAAGACAGTCAGAGGGCGGAGAGAGAGAGGGTAGACAGCAGAGGGGAGAGAGAGAGGGCAGACAGCAGAGCGGGTAGAGAGAAGGCAGACAGCAGAGGGGAGAGAGACAGTCAGCAGAGCTCTCACAGAAACCACAGGAGTTCCTCTTCCTCCACGTCGAGCTCCTCTAGCAGCTTCAGCCCTAGCCCCCCTCGCCGCCAGCATTCCCCCAGCAGAGAGTCCAGGGACAGCAGAGAACCAAGAAAAATGTCCCAATGCGGCCAATCTAGAGGGAGACGCAGAGGTAAAAAGACAGAGATGCAAAGAGGTGGAGAGAGGGACAGAAAAAAACAACCTCAGCGGGGCAGAAAACGCTCCAGAGAAGGCTCTCCTGCTCCCCAATCATATCCAATAGACTCAACATATCCCTCTTCCCACCCTGCTACTCCGGCTGCTTTGCCAGAATACGATATATCCCAATACTCTCAGAACACTGCCCACCACAGTGGTGCTTATAATGATGCTACCAACTCAGCATGGGCATACACTCACAGTGCCACACCCCCTGCCCCGCATCCCAGTGAGTATCACTACCCACAGTATCCCTCGCATCAATTTGGTGCTTCCTCAACCTGGGCATACACTCATGATGCAATGCCCCCCACCCCGTTTCCCACTGGGTATCGCTACCCACCGTATCCCCCGCATCACTTTGGTGCTACCAACTCCACCGGGGCCTCCACTCAGGGTGCAACGCCCCCCGCCCCCTGTCCCACTGAGTATCACTACCCACAGTATCCCATGCAGCATCACTTTGCTGCACCTCGCTCGCTTCAAGATGAGATTAGAGACGCTCGCTGGATGGTTAACCCAGACCTGTCGGCGAGCGAGAGCCAAAACGGGGAGCTGCGGGCCCCTCGCTGCCTGCAGGACGTCAATCCGGCGTGGAGGAAAAGAAGCAAGAAAAAAAATAAAAAAAATAAACAAGAGGGGGAAAACAAAGGGACAGAGGATATAGTGTATAATAAGGAAATGTATTATAGGATAGGGTTGGCAATGGTACAAAAGAAAGAAAGCGAGGGAGGTCAAAGTGAGAAAGAAACAAATAAATAGGTAGGCAGGTGTTTGGAACAAACTCTCACTATCGTTAAACTATTGTTTGTATGTTTACTTTTTCTTTGCACTTTGTCTTTTATTGTCTATAGTTTGGGTATGTCTATATACTTGGAAAAATATGAGGGTAATAATGAGTAAGATCTGGTGTAAAAATGGAATGACTGCTGAAACTCAATAAAAACTATACATGAGGAGAAAAAAATTATAAGGTTGTCACGATACTAGAATTTGACTTTGATCCAATACCCAGGAAAATATCGATAACGAAGGTGAGCATGTAAGAATCACATGGACCTTGTAGACTTGCACTAATGATTTAACATCGGTCTCAGATTCATACAGTGTTATAGGACCACCACTTATTTGAGTAAAATAGCAAGATTTGTACTGAATCATAATGTGATTTCTCAATCACAGTACTTTTTTTTTTAATATTATAGTGCTAGTTTTGTCTTAAAATTTGCTTAAACTACAAGTTTTACTCTTTTCAGCTCTACTGTATATTTCTATAAACAAAAAATCACCACTCCTGCTTTGTAAACTATTTGTATTCAACCTCTTTCTCTTGGTACTACATAAATTTGACTAAAAATGTTTTAAGCTCAGTCTTTTATTTTTTTTATCTTAATTAAAGCCATAAGCTTGTGAAAATGCTCAGGGAAACCTTGCCTAATCCAAAATAAAGTATGCAAGTTACATACAGGTGAGTGTTGTGTATCTTGCTTTTTGTTAGTCTAAATTAGTAATTTGCCTCATTTATTACCCCCCCCCCATATATTCAGTGGCATTGAGGAAATAATGTGGCTTGAATTTAATTGTAGTCAATTTATGCAAAAACCATTTTAATAGAGTAAAATAATGGCTCTGAAGAAAACCAGACCTAGCAAGCTAACTTGAAATAAAGATTGTGAGTTCCCAAACTCCACACAAACCACACATATAAACACAAAGCTGCCGTCGTTTGAGATGACTTCTGGCTCGCCTGACATGCCCACCTATGCTAATTCATTTATTTGTATAAATGATTATGAGAGGGGTGCAACTTTTTTCACTCGAGTAGGCTACGTGCTCCCCAAAGTGTCTGCACATCACTGTATTTATTCCCATGGTTAATTTCATTTCAAAGTTGTTTATGCCTGGCAGCCTGGATGTCTTGAAACCGACTTGGTTTAATCAAATGATGCATTCATAAAATCTAAGAGGAGATACACTTTTTGTGAAACAGGTTAGGAAGTATGTTTGTGAATCTCCAGACCAGCGAAGAAAATGAATGACTAGTCGCGGTGTCCAGAAAAGGTGTGTTTTTGGTACTCCACCCAGTAGATGGTGCTCAACACACAGCGCCAATATCCGGTTACACCAACGGAGTAGAGTATTTTTGGCTGCTGTGTGCTAAGCTAACACGTTACATTTCTTCATTTACAGTTATCCTTTCTGCAGAAACTCATCCCAGCTCAGTTTTACATCCTAAGCACGGCGTTGTTTGAAACTCGTGTAAAATTGTTATCCAACGTTACAGCTTTCGAAAACATCTTTTCCGTCCATGATGTGACTGAAGAAGGGGTCGCATTAGGTAAACAATAATAACCAAACTACACCCTAATGTAACTGTTAGCTATACCGTTAATCGTTTTAGGTGTCTTGTATCTTTCCAAGTTTGCTCCTTCATTTTAAAACAGCCATGGCGCCCATCCTTGTTCGTATTGTATATTTTCTACCATTATTTTCTCTGGTTCTGAGTCCGATATTAACCGTTACTTTCTATTTAGAGAGACTAAAGTGGAGCGTGTCGGATTATGGGAACGACTTGGTTATCCTGTTTTTTTGGGGTTTTTTTTTTAAACTAAAGGTTATCCTGTTTTAAAGAAAAATGTGTAATATCTGGGCTGTATAAAAAAATGCTACCCAATAAACACACATTGACAAAAAGAAGTCTTGTGAGAAATGTGATGTTTCATAATGCCACAGAGAGGCAGAGAGAGTATTCAATGTACCATTAATTGCTAATTTTATTATCAACAAAAACAGACCCCCGCCTGCCCATCTCACTCCAAGCTGAAGTCAAAAGTTAGCAGCCCTGAAGTTATACAGCCAAGGACAAAATCTGGTGTAACCCTCAATGCGTTTCTCTAACATTAACATGACACTCTCTCTAATGTGCAGGGGGTCCACAGATTCATAAACTACAAGGAAAATTGGATAAACAACGAATCCACTTGACTGGGAACACGGGCACGAGCGCAGTTGACCAAAACACGGAGATTGACTCAAGAACTAACCGCGATAGGGACCCTTGTAGAGCCACATACCAGCATGGGGACTAATGAGGAATGTCCCTCCTCGCATAAACCGCACAGTCAGGACCCAGACAGACAGCTGGTGGAAATGAGTGAGGTGGATCAGGAGCTGGCGAAGAAGAGGAGGCAGCTTCGGGAGATTGAGGAACAGATTCTGCTCAAGAAAGCTGCCCTGGCTATGGAAAAAGTTGAGCCGATTGTAAAAAATCTATATCGGACGTATACAAAATATGGACAGGATTTCGCACATGGCAAAGCTAACACATCTATGAACACAAATGAACCCTCTGTACAGTTAAGAGAAGAAAGGGAAGCAGGCTTTTCCTTTAGTAAACACTCATCTGTTCGCAAAGGAGTCACAACTCTGAAAGACAGAGTGAATGTCATTATGCATCAAAGGCGTCCTCTTGGCTTTCCTGCAAAGGTAGTTATTGATTACAAACATCCATAGAGATTTCGGGATGGGGCAGTGTGTGTGTGTGTGTGTGTGTGTGTATACGTGTGTGTACATTCAGATTCTTATATCTGTAAAGATGTTTGGAGTGTATGTGTGCTGCTGTGCGCCCTTTTCAGCATACATAAGGAAAGTGCACTCGCAAATTATATATTTTATTTATTTATATATATACTCTACTTTCTGCCCAGGTCCATGCTCCTTCATTTGATCTTCCACACACATACTCATTCAAAGTGGCCAGCAGTGATGGTCTGAGTGAGGAGGACCATCCCCTGAAGCTCAGTGTAAAGGCACTAATGATGAGGCAGAGACGGAGTATTCCCTGTGTATCGCCATCAAATGAGGTTTGTAAGACGATAAGTGCCGTATAAATGCTACCACAACCCTTAGGTATTATACAAAGTGGTTTAGTAGTGCCACACAAGCAGCATATTTTGTATTGTAATCATTTGCAACTCTAAATCATAGTGACTCTACGCTGTCAAAGTTGAACAGTTCTAAAATTAGAGCATTTTTTGTACCTGCCCTCCCCAATCCCTTTCAGGCCACCTAAACTATTTAAACTGAACAAAATATATGTTATTCAACTGAATCATTATTAGTATGTACTATGTAATCTTGATTTTTTTTTACACGCTGACTTCTAAGTCTATCAATCAAAATCTGTAGACTCCTGCACATTTCAAGACACAAGTAACCTTTGTCAGATAAACATTGCCCTTGTAAGTGAAGGTTGTGTGGGAGTCTGGGAGACTACAAATTTGGAATTTGTTAGAGGATGTACAAAGATGATCTTTTTAGAAAATGACCTTTAGAGAGAGAAAAAAAAAGAAAATCAAGGTGCTATTGATTTCATGGGATGCAATCCAGAGCAGAACTCTTGACAACTTACAAAAATTACTTAAAAAAAAAAGTGTCCTGTCTGGGTGCTACTAGCTCAGTGTTTTCACAATGTATTGTGATGTATTACCCACTCTTCAGTGATGTCTCCTCATAAAACCATCAAAAAAAGTTTGGAAATTTGTGTTTGGCCGATCATATCTCTGTTGTTACTATCGTGACATTTCCAAAAATCGGCCCAAGCCTACTCAGGGTTAATGTGTATATGTAACTGTTGCGGAACAGTTTGGGAATCACTGCTCCAGCACGTACAACACTCCAAGCTGATCTGACAAGTGTTCAATTGGGTTCAGGTCTGGGCTGTTGGCAAGCCATTCCATTCTCTACTCCCACATTCTGGAGGTAGTCTGTGAGAACCCTGGGTCTGTGGGGGCGAGCGTTGTAATCTTGGAGGATGGAGTTTGATCCCAGATTGTGGAGATATGGGATCACCACTGGCTGCAGAATCTTGTGCCGATATCTTACTGCATTGTGATAGCCTTCAATTGTGACAAGCCTTGTTTTGCCACCCCACAACATGATACTGCCCACACCAAAAGTTACTTGATCGATGCAACAATCAGCATAGCATTCTCCACGTCGTCTCCATACTTTGGACCTTGCCATCCAACTACCGCAGGCAGAACCTGGACTCATCACATGACATTCCTCCAGGTTCAGGTTCCATTGTCCGTGTTGCCGACAATAGCGCAAACGGCCCTGGCGGCTTCCTGCAAATCTCTGGAAGACAGCCTACGGTTCCTCAGTTATGTAAGGGTGATGAAGCGGTCTTCTTGGGGTGTTATCTTCTCGGGACGCCCACTTCACGGCCTGTCTTTGACATCACTGGTTTCACGGAACTTGGCCTTGAGTTTGGAGAAGGTAGCAGGGCAACAATAGAGTCAAGAGTAGACCAACAGGAGAATACACTGTTTGACATTGGCAGGGAAATTTGGCACATTTCACTTGGGACCACCAACGCACATAATCAGCTGTGCTGCTCATCCCGCAAATGCATCATCCATACAAATGGGACATCATTGTAATGGGAAATGAACAGACATACAGTAACAAAACATATGATCGACCAAACACAAATGTCCAAACTTGTTTTGAGGGGGTTATCTGCACTTCCCCAGGTCCCTGAAGTGAACCCCCCTCCTCCCAGCCAAAGCCTGACTCCAGCAGTCCCAGAGGAGAACATGGTCATCGACAGTTTCCAGCGTTTCCTCAGTGCTCTTAACAAAGGAGTGGACGTGAACCTGGGTATTCCCCGTGTATCGGCATCAAGTGGAGAGGTTTGTAAGAGGAATGTTACCACAACACAATCAAATAATTTCTTAGCTATTATACAAAGTAGTATTATAGTGCAGGTGGTCGCAGCTATTGCAAATTCGCACTTGTTTTTTTTAGGGGTTGCGTGAAGATGATCTTTTTAGGAAATTACATGTTAAGAAAAAAAATAATAATAATCCAGAGCCTATTGATATCATCGGATGCACTCCAGAGTAATTCTTGACAACTACAAATGACTTCTTATTGAATATTCTCTCATCTGTCTATAGACCAACATTCTAAATGCCCCATAGCTTTTTCCTGTTGCAGTGTTTTCTAATACAATAGCTGACAGGAAATAAACTATGGTCCAAACTGTTCCCTAGTAACAGAATTCCAGTGAAACTGTCTATATTATCTTCATTCGGTAAAGTCTTGTACAAAAGTCGATGAAAAAATGGTCATTTAAGCAATATCACACGAGAGGGAGTGCATTGTTGGCTAATATTGGCACTGCTGTGATTCGGTCGCAGGCACGAGGCCGCAGGCCGAGTGCCGTAGATAATCACAGCAGTGCCAATATTAGACAACAATGCACGACCTCGAGTGTGATATTGCTTTTATACAACAGTTCTATTAAACAAAGCTGATTAAAAAAAATGACAAAAAGCTGAGAAAATAGATGATTTCTGTATTTATTCCTCCGCCAACAAAAATAGTCCCCCCAGCTTTCCCTTTGCAGAAAATGTAGCCTAATCAGCCTAATTAACTGCAGGCTGTCTACTCTACTACTGTCTACTCTACAGCTGTGAAGCATTTTGTTGATTAGGGCAGCTGTGAAGCGGAGTGATCTACACACAGTGAAGCGCCAGTGCATTATCATGAAATATAGGCACTCGTAGGATCCCTCTTGTCCAATCAAATTGCTCGGCCGGAACTACCTGTTGTATAATGTCTTTTTTAGCATCCCAAAAAGTATATTAATACAGAGCCAGAAAAATGTGTCCTGTCTGGATGCTACTAGCTCCGTGCTTTCACGATGTAATGTGTGATGCATTGCTCACTCTTTATATCAGTGTCTGATGTCTCCTTATATCGGCTCTTTCTCAGGTCCCTGAAGTTAACTCCCCTCCTCCCAGCCAAAGACTGACTCCAGCAGTCCCAGAGGAGAACACGGTCATTGACAGTTTCCAGTGTTTCCTCAGTGTTCTTAACAAAGGAGTGGACGTGAACCTGGGTATTCCCTGTGTATCACCATCAAGTGGGGAGGTTCGTAAGATGATAAATGTTACCACAACACAATCCAATCATTTCTTAGCTATTATACAAAGTAGTATCATAGTGCAGGTGGTCGCAGCTATTGCGAATTTGCACTTGTTTTTTTAGGGGTTGCGCGAAGATGATCTTTTTATGAAATTACATGTTAAGTAAAAAAAAAAAAAATCAAGAGCCTATTGATATCATCGGATGCACTCGAGAGTAATAGAGAGCCAAAGAGGAACGTCACTTCCTGCTTCAGCACTGTACCAGAGTTTTTCATCCGCCATTTATTTTCCCATAGACATTTCGTAAAATGCTTCTAAAAATAGTTTTACTTGTTCAAACCAAACGGTACAGATATATTTAGAAACAGGAGCGATCGCATGACATTTCACTCGGACCAAAACGTAAAAAAAAAATGCGTCCGAGTGAAATGTTCTATGGTCTCTCCCGATTCTAAATATAGCTGAACCGTTTGGTTTGACCAAGTAAAACTATTTTTTATAAGCATTTTACAAAATGTCTATGGGAAAATAATTGCGTAAGAAAAATCTCTGGTACAGTGCTGAAGCAGGAAGTGACGTTCAGTTTGCCTCTCTATTCTTGACAACTACAAATGACTTCTTATTGAATATTCTCTCATCTGTCTATAGACCAACATTCTAAATGCCCCATAGCTTTTTCCTGTTGCAGTGTTTTCTAATACAATAGCTGACAGGAAATAAGCTATGGTCCAAACTGTTCCCTAGTAACAGAATTCCAGTGAAACTGTCTATATTATCTTCATTCGGTAAAATCTTGTACAAAAGTGGATGAAAAAATGAAAAAAAACTAATATTTTTTAGCATCCCAAAAAGTGTATTAATACAGTCAGAAAAATGTGTCCTGTCTGGATGCTACTAGCTCTGTGCTTTCACGATGTAATGTGTGATACATTGCTCACTCTTTATATCAGTGTCTGATGTCTCCTTATATCTGCTCTTTCTCAGGTCCCTGAGGTTAACTCCCCTCCTCCCAGCCAAAGACTGACTCCAGCAGTCCCAGAGGAGAACACGGTCATCGACAGTTTCCAGCGTTTCCTCAGTGCTCTTAACAAAGGAGTGGACGTCAACCTGGGTATTCCCTGTGTATCACCATCAAGTGGAGAGGTTTGTAAGATGATAAATGTTACCACAACCCAATCAAATCATTTCTTAGCTATTATACAAAGTAGTATTGTAGTGCCTCACAAGCATGTTTTCTATTCGATCATTTGCAACTCTAAATTTTATGCGACTCTACTCAGTCAAAGTTGAACAGTTCTAAAATTATAGGATTTATTTTAGCTACCCTCCCCAATCCCTTTCAGGCCACCCAAACTATTTACACTGAACACATTTTGTAAAAAAAAAACATGTACAAAAGTGGATGAAAAATGATAAAATGGTCATGATCTTTTTTGGCACCCCAAAAAGTGTATCAATGCAGAGTCAGAAAAAATGTCTCCTGTCTGGATGCTACTAGCTCTGTGCTTTCACAATGTAATGTGTAATGTGTTGCTCACTCTTGTCTTTATATCAGTGAGTGATGTCTCCTTATATCTGCTTTATCCCAGGTCCCTGAAGTGAACCCCACTCCTCCCAGCCAAAGCCTGACTCCAGCAGTCCCAGAGAAGAACACGGTCACTGACGGTTTCCAGCGTTTCCTCAGTGCTCTTAACAAAGGAGGGAACCTGAACCTGGGTATTCCCTGTGTATCACCATCAAGTGGGGAGGTTTGTTGTAAGATAATAAACATTACCACAACACAATCAAATCATCTCTTAGCTATTATACAAAGTAGCATTGTAGTGCCTGACGAGCGTAAGCAGTTTTTCTATTCTAATCATTTGCAACTCTAAATTATATGCGACTCTACTCAGTCAAAGTTGAACAGTTCTAAAATTATAATTTATCTTTTTTAAAGCAGCTACGAGCAAGATTTTCGATTGTTATTAAACAGTCTAAATGTAATATTGATGCATCACATCTTACCTATAATAGTAGCTGAGACCAAAGCCGTGTGAATCGGCGATTGCTCTCTTGATGATTATAGAGTCTGTGTCTGTCTTCCGGCAGCCCGGATAGACCAGGAAGTGAAACGAAACGGTTTACGGCAGCTGCCTGCCTTCAACCGTTTTGCTCTGCCAAGCAACAGACCATAAACAAGGAGAACGCCATGCTCGCTACATCCAGGGGCTTGCTACTCTCGGGAACATCTCTCGTTATATTCTAACAGTTTGGAAGTAATTTTGTTATTTTGTGGTTATGGCCGAAGTGGCTGCCGCAAACCGTTTCATTTCACTTCCTGATCTGCCCCGGCCGCAGACAGACTAATCATCAAGACAACACTGGCCGATTCACTCGGGGTTCAAGCGACACTACTCAGCGTTGGTCTCGTCTACTATTAGAGGTAAGATGTGAGGCATCGATATTAAATTTAGACTGCTTAATAACAATCGAAAATCTTGCTCGTAGCTGCTTTAACATCCCAAAAAGTGTATTAATACAGTCAGAAAAATGTGTCCTCTCAGGATGCTACTAGCTCCGTGCTTTCACAACGTAATGTGTGATGCATTGCTCACTCTTTATATCAGTGTGTGATGTCTCCTTACATCTGTTCTTTCCCAGGTCCCTGAAGTGAACCCCCCTCCTCCCAGCCAAAGCCTGACAGCAGTCCCAGAGGAGAACACGGTCATCGACGGTTTCCAGCTTTTCCTCAGTGTGCTTAACAAAGGAGTGGACGTCAACCTGGGTATTCCCCGTGTATCACCATCAAATGGGGAGGTTTGTAAGACGACAAACGTTAACCAAAACCCAATCAAATAATCTCTTAGCTATTATACAAAGTAGTATAGTACTGCCTCGCAAGCATACGCATTTTTTCTATTCTAATCATTGGCAACTCTGCATCAAGTCAAGATTATTTGTATAGCCCTAATTCACAAGCATGTCTCAGAGGGCTCTACAGAGAACATTTCTAGCTAAGCACTGTCAATATACAGGATTGAACAATCTTATATTAGAGAGAGGGAGAGGAGAGATTTGGAGGGGAGAAGGGAGAGAGAGGAGGGGAGCGAGAGAAGGGAGAGAATGGGGGAGAAGAGAGAGCACAATAAACAGGGGCTGGGCATTGCGGTTGAAATCACGATCATGCTAATCACATGCATCAGTTTCGATACATACCAATATATCTCACAATATGGTTAATCTGCTCTACTCAAACTGTAAAAATCGGCAAATAAAAAAATCGTGATACTCAAGTGTATTGATTGACACCCCCACCCCACTCCTACTAGGCATACTCTTGTATAACGTTGCCGAATAAGCAAGTCAACATTAAACAGACAAGATTTCTTTAAGTTTGTGACGTGGATTTTGTTAGCTAATTTTGGCCTCCCTGAATTATGGGCCTGGCTGGGTAGATTGCTAAATTAAAATTTTATGTGCACAACACAAACCAAATTTTATTTTTCGTTGATTGGTGGTCTAATTTTGTTCAAATAAATAAAATCACATAGCCCATTCCAAGTTAACCTTGTACACTAAAGTCAGTTATATGTGAAATGATCAATATCATGTGTACCTGATAGTTGCTTAGTACTTTAAAAAAATTTTTTTTACAGTAACTGATTGCTTTCCCCTCTCTTTCACCAGAATTTGAAAAAGAGCTGGCACCCCCAGACTATGAAAAATGTTGAACATGTATGCAAGGCTGAGCAGAAACATGAAGCAGAACGGAATAAGATTGAGGAGCTCCAGAAAGACCTGAAAGAGGAACGAGCTCGAGAAGAAATAACTAAATTTGCACAGGAAACCAGGGCTCTCAAGTCAGTTCACCCTCACGTTCTCAAGAGTTTTTGTTGCTGCCAGTTTGTTGTTATGAGTGATACAAAAAAGTAGTCGGAAAGTCATGTTATCATAGCTGATTTTTGTACTCTGACAGGAAAAAGGATGACCGTCTGGACTGGATGTACCAGGGCCCCAGTGGTCAGGTGTCCAGGGACGAGTATCTGCTGGGACGTCCCATCGACAAGCAGATCACTGAGCAGTATGAGGAGCCTGAGAGCGGTCCATCCGCCCAAACCGGCCTCCTGCCTGGCTCCATCTTCAACCCTACCACCCCTGCCTCCAACCTCCACCTGGCTGCCAAGATTAGGGAAGATCCCCTGTTTGAAATCAGGTTAGTCATGTTCCTTCTTGTAGTTTGTACACTTCCCAAATCCTGTTACAGTCATGCATATGCAGAGAATTTGATTTTGTTCTGTCCCTGTGCAAATCATCTAATTTATGTTTTGTTTTTGTCTTAAGGAAAAAAAAGAGAGAAGTCTTGACTAATCCAGTGAAGATGAAGAAAACCAAAGAAATGGTAAAATGGTTGTGTAACTGTTTTGAAGTGTTTGTATGTGTTGATGTTGACAGCCATTTTTAGACCTTGTTCCAAACAAAAGATGTCTGGATGCTACTAGCTCAGTGTTTTCACTACGTAATGTGTGATGCGTTGCTCACTCATCAGTCAGTGATGTTGTCTCCTTATATCTGCTTTTTCCCAGGTCCCTGAAGTTAACCCTCATCCTCCTAGCCAAAGCCTGACTCCAGCAGTCCCAGAGGGTCACGGTTTCCAGCGTTTCCTCAGTGTTCTTAACAAAGGAGTAGACATAAGCCTGCTCAGCATGATTGTCAATGACGTCAGTGAGGATCTTCCTCTGGGTGGGCAGATCCTGAATGTTCAGCCCCCTGTTTTGGAGAACAAGCCAGATGTTCCCTACAGGAGTGAGAGCCGGGGATCACACAGAGGAGCTCTGCAGCTGGAACACAGTCGGTCCAACAGCAGAGAGAGGAGGACCAAACCGCCCAGCCGGGAGGGATCCCACAAAGAAAGACCCTCCATGCCTGATGAGAAGTGTGTCCAGCGGAATGATAGAGGCGACCACCATTTTGGGTCTAGCAGTAGATCAAAGTCTCCCCCAGCAGTGGCAGAGGAGGAAGCAAGGGTGGAGGAGGAGCAGCAAAAACAGCTCCAGTATGTTCTTCAGACTTTGGGGTTGAGCCTTGATGTGGAGGAGATGAGCAAAGTAGCAGACCGGACAAAGGAGAGGCTATATGGGAGCAAGCATGACAACAGTCAGAGGGCGGACAGCATAGGGGAGAGTGAGAGCATAGACAGCAGAGGGGAGAGAGAGAGTGCAAACAGCAGAGCGGAGGGAGAGAGTGCAAACAGCAGAGGGGAGAGAGAGAGTGCAAACAGCAGAGGGGAGAGAGAGAGTGCAAACAGCAGAGGGGAGAGAGAGGGTGCAAACAGCAGAGGGGAGAGAGAGAGGGTAGACAGCAGAGGGGAGAGAGAGAGTGCAAACAGCAGAGGGGAGAGAGAGAGGGTAGACAGCAGAGGGGAGAGAGAGAGTGCAAACAGCAGAGGGGAGAGAGAGAGTGCAAACAGCAGAGGGGAGAGAGAGAGGGTAGACGGCAGAGGGGAGAGTGAGAGGGTAGACAGCAGAGGGGGGAGAGAGAGCGCAAACAGCAGAGGGGTGAGAGAGAGGGTAGACGGCAGAGGGGAGAGAGAGAGTGCAAACAGCAGAGGGGAGAGTGAGAGGGTAGACAGCAGAGGGGAGAGTGAGAGGGTAGACAGCAGAGGGGGGAGAGAGAGTGCAAACAGCAGAGGGGAGAGTGAGAGTGCAAACAGCAGAGGGGAGAGTGAGAGTGCAAACAGCAGAGGGGTGAGAGAGAGGGTAGACAGCAGAGGGGAGAGTGAGAGTGCAAACAGCAGAGGGGATAGAGAGAGTGCAAACAGCAGAGGGGAGAGAGAGAGTGCAAACAGCAGAGGGGATAGAGAGAGTGCAAACAGCAGAGGGGCGAGAGAGAGGGTAGACAGCAGAGGGGATAGAGAGGGTGCAAACAGCAGAGGGGAGAGAGAGAGTGCAAACAGCAGAGGGGAGAGAGAGAGTGCAAACAGCAGAGAACCAAGAAAAATGTCCCAATTACATTACATTACATACATTACAGAAATGTCTAGAGAGAGAAGCAGAGACAAAGAGACAGAGATGCAAAGAGATGGAGAGAGGGACAGAAAACGCTCCAGAGAAAGCTCTCCTCCTCCCCAATCGTATGCATTAGAGTCAATAAACACTAGGTATGAGAATAAAAGGATAAGGTATCCCTCATCCCACCCTGCTGCTCCGGGTGCTTTGCCAGAATATAATTTATCCCAATACTCTCAGAACACTGCCCACCACAGTGGTGCTTATAATGATGCTACCAACTCAACCTGGGCATACGTGCACGGTGCCACGCCCCCCGCCCCGTGTCCCAGTGAGTATGGCTACCCACAGTATCCCTCCCATGACCTTCCTGCAGCTACACCTGACTGCATGGGTTTCTACCATGACAGCCTCTCGCTCGAAGATGCTCACTTCTGGGGTGAAGCAACGACCAGGACAGCAGGGGGAATTGGCCAAGTACGGGCGGAAAACCTGAAAAGAATACAGATAATAACCGACGCTCACTTGCTTAACCCGGACCTGTCGCAATGTGAGGGGCAAAGCGGAGTGCAGCGGGCCCCTCCCTGCCTGCAGGTGATCACGACAAATAAGAATAAAAAAAGACCCAACAATAGAGAGAGAAAGTACAACGAAAGAGAAAGATTGTGTATTAAGGGAACATCCAAGGAACTAAAGAGAGATATTAATTATCTAGCCATAGCGGAGGGCTCGCGGGCACCTGTTGTTGACGCCGGTGCAGAAACACAGTGCTCAGAGGAAGGAAAAGGAGAAGCCAAGAGGCAGCTGACGGAGGAGGAAATAAAGGCCAACTTGAAGAAAAAGGTGGGTGGTAAATAATGGACATTGTTTTTTCATATTTTATTTTCAATTTGAACAATACATGAACAAAACAAACAAACAAGCTCAGATACAGGAAAGGAAAACAAAGAAAATCATACATTTAATATCAACAGTTATTATAATGTGGTGCTACCATCCATATAGGGTGCTTATGTGCTTGTAAGAGATGTTGTGCATGGTCCCATGCAAAGGGGTCCAAGAGGAACCAGTCGGGCAAGTCACCCACCACCCCCAACCTCGTCGAGGTAGGCTAGAAACGGGTCCCAAATAGTTAGAAACTTCCCAAGTGAGTTGGTTCTCAGGGATCTGAGCCTGTCTATCCTAAGAAGGTGAAATGGGGGACTTCAATTCTATCAGAATAAGTTTCTTTGCAACAGTTGTCCCCATGCAGTGTCAGAGACTGTTGCACAGCTGTGGGGGGGAAAGTCCAGTGAGGTCTCCGAGCAGCCAAACATGCTGAGTTTTGCCCCCGGCAGAAGGGTTGTTTTGTAGGCCTTAGAGTACCAGTCAAATATTTTGGCCTAGAATCCCGTCAGTGCAGGGCAGAACCAGAAGGCATGCGATAGAGTGCCCTCCGACACCTGACACCTGTCACACAGTGGTGAGACAGGGGTCAGAACTTGTGTGATAGACACAGTTGTTAACCAGTTTCAGCAGTTTGCCAGTCCATCTGATTCCTCACTTCTCATAATGTTTTTATAACTATGAATCAAAATGTATTCAATACAATCTTTTTTGTTTCTTTTGCAACCACACATGTTCAGCTTGAAGCATTTAACCAGTTGGCGAAGCAAAGAGCCCCAAAGCCAGCCCAAAGCCTTCCTAACCTGAATGACTGGTAAAGACCGAAAAGTAAGTCAAAATGTGTTACTCATCATTGTATATCTATGTATGTGTATGTGGAATTGGACCGTGGACAATTTTTTACACACCTTTTTAATCCCAACCTGAGAGTTTAGCTTAATTCCAGAATCAGATAGATATAGATTTTTGTTCCCAAATGAGATATATGGCTTTTGAATATGAGTGAAAACAGAGTGACGGCACAACATTTTAATTTGGCACTTACATAAACACACATAAACATAGAGCATTCACAGGAAACAGTCTTTGTTATATATCCTGACATTTATAGCCTAAGCTAGTTTGCAATGTTTGTCCCTAGATGTTATACAGGTAACTGAACTCAATTGACAAAATGATCATTTTACAGACTGGTCCTTCTATATTGTTGAGATATGGAATGAACCTTACAAATAATAAAATAGAAATTTCTGAAATTGATATAGTGTTTTAGAATAGAACTCTTTTGGACTGTACATTGATTTAGGTGGAAATTGATTTGTCACTTGGTCACATTTACCAAGTTTCTTCCCTTTCAACAGATCTGCGGAGACGCCCTGACCTCCTGCAAGCGCGTAAGGATCACAGGGACTTTGTAGACTTGCACTAATGATTTAACATCGGTCTCAGAGATTCATAGAGTGCTACAGGACCACCACTTATTTGAGTAAAATATCTCAAGATTTCTACTGAATCATACTGTGATTTCTCATCATTGTTGTTGTTGTTTTGTTTTCTATTTAGATTAGTGCTAGTTTTATGTTAAAACCTGTTGAACTTGTTTTACTCCTTTCAGCTCTATATTGCTATTAAAAAAATCACCACTCTTTGTAAACTGTTTCTATTCAACATTTTTCTCTTGGCCCTGGACCGTCTGGAAAAAGAGAGCATTATGTTAATGAAACTAATCCGCTACAGCCATTTGATTTGTAAAATATAAAATAGAGAGACTCCCACGAAAATCAGGAGTGTTGGCAGTTATGAGTCCAATGTGTGGCCCTTCGGTTACTTTATGTCAGTATGGCCCTCTGGAAAAAAAGGTTGCCCACCCTTGTAAGCTCTAGTCATCTTTGTTGATTGTTGATGAAACTCTCAGTCATCTTTGTTGATGAAGTATACAAGTATGCAAGTTACAGTACAGTATGCAAGTTTAGTTACCTGCAGGTCAATGAGTGGTGTATCTTGCTTTTTGTTCATCTAAAGTAGAAATTTGCCTCATTGAGGACTGTGCACTTGAATTTAATTGTAGAATCAGTTTATGCAGAAATTTGAAGTTTGTATGGGGACTGGAAACTTATTTGGATGAGATGTAGTCAAAACATTTGTAATACAGTACAGTTGTTTGTCTAGATTCCTTGTTGGCGATAACATTTTCATACCACAAAGTGAAATGAGCAAATACAACTTTAGGTTGCAATACAATTTGCAGTTTAACCTCAAACAATAAGATCCCACTTTACTTTCCTTTTTAATAGAGTAAAATAATGGCTTTGAACAAAACCAGAGCAAGAAGTTACAAATAAATTACAAAAGTAGTCACACAGTAGTCTCTTGTAACACCCCAATGATGCAAAGCAGCACAGTTGACATGTTGCTCCAGCCTGTATTCCTTCATAATAAACAGGAGGGTGGTGTGTTCTTTAAAGTTCGTCCTTCTCCTCTCCTTCACAAAGGCAGGCTGCCCTCTGGCTGTTCATGTAGGGTCTGCAGCCTAGAGTCCACACTGTGTTGAACAGGGTGTCTGCTACAGTTTCACATGCTGTCAGACACACAGACAGACAGACAAGAAAGAGTCAAAACAGAACAGTACGGTATGTACATGAGAAACTTTATATATATATACACACACACACATATATATATATATATACATATATATATATTTCAAAGGTTTGCATGTATTACTTACTTGGCAAAGAATTATGATATATGTGGTATATCATAGTATTATTGAATGATCAGGATTAATTTTCTCCAAGACAAATTAAAAAAAAAACTTTAATGCCTGGATGTCTTGAAACTGACTTTATGATTTAATCAAAGGGAGCATTCATAAAATATATGATGAGATATGCTTTTTGTGAAACAGGTTAGAGAAGGAGGCTTGTGATTGGAAAAGGTCACTGGTTTGAATTCCCAGACCAGCGGAGAAAATGAATGACTACTGCCAAGGTGCGCTTGAGCAAATTACTTAAAGATATGGCCAAATAAAATAATGCAATTTGCCACTAAAATGGTTGTTTTCATCATCCAGGGGTGTGGAAAACATCACGAAACTGAGAATCTGAAATCATTTCTGTGCTGAGAGAATTGCCCGTTTGAATTTCCCCGACCTCAGCATCCGTTTTTAGTGGGGCAGGATTAAAAAATAACTTCATAACAAGGGAAAGGGCAATCCTATCAAAACATGACCTAATTTTTAACTGCCGCAGGTGTGTCGGTCAACTCAGGTCATGCCCTAACCCATAGGACAACGCCCTCCGAATCTGATCACAGCAGAAAATCCCACCCCCTTCATTTTATTCCGGTTATTGCATTTTAACAAAGCTCAAATCTTGGTGGATGATAAAGAGTATAAATGAGTGATAGCTACTAAATAAAAAGGGCAATTTTTTTAAATGGGATGTCATCATCTTTAACCTCAAAATGCTCTAGTGGCAACAGTAGACGACAATCCCCCTTATAGCTTATATACCAACCAGTGTTGGGCAAGTTACTTTCAAAATGTAATATACTACATATTACTAGTTACTTTCATTTGAAAGTAATAAGTTACTTTACAATATTACTTTCTGTGTAGAGTAACTCGTTACTTATTACACTACTTTTGCATTACTTTGACCAAAACAACAGCAGCAGCAGAATGACATTGCCGCCCCGGAACCATCCCCAAAAATAATTTCAACCGCCTTGAAGTCAGTGTAAACAATCCAAAATTCTAAATGTTATTCTTTTCCTTTGTTATTGTCATCTATAGTGGTTATTTGCATAAAAAAACACAGTTTGATTGGGAAATGATTGTATCTTTTTTAAATATGTGCTTTGATTTGATCAAATGTAACTCAATTTGTAACTTGAGTTACTTGACAAAGTAACTGGTATAATATTACTGAAATCCTATAAGTAATAAGTTATATTACTGAGTTACTGCTAAAAGTAATATATTACATGTAATATGTTACTTTTGTAATGAGTTACCCCCAACACTGATACCAACCTTCAACTTTGGACACAAATCCCAGACTCTTCTTGAGGTCTGAGCAGATGCTGTGCAGGCACCAGCGGAACTTGGAGTCGCAGCGGTACTTGTTGGAGCCGCAGGTGTCATAACACATGTCCAGCTGATTGCAGCACTTGGTCATGGCAGGGATGCCCATTTCCATCTGACACAGGACAAATAAAAGGTGATCACTGTGTTTGCATGTGAGTGTGTGCAATGCAATAGACTGATTCATTTTGGTAAATCTATCTGTCTATGGACTGTGTTTCCAGCATCTAGATTAGAAGAAACCCTAGCTATGCAGTGGTCACTTGTCAATAGTCAATATCTTTTCAATTGTATTAATATCTTTTAATGTTTTTTTTTTATATATATATTTAAAGGTCAGGAAGACATTTTTATTTCAAAACAAATTAAATTGTTTTTGGATGCCTGGATTTCTTGAAATAGACTTTATACTTTCATTTGTAACTTTTTAACTTCATATCAAAGAGGCAGGATGCTTTCTGTGAAATCTGCAGCAAGAGCCTGCAGACCAGTGGGGGAAATGAATGAGTAAAGCTTTACTTGACTTTCTTTTTTATGTGTACTTGCTCTTACATTTGTACGAGTGCAGATTCATCTTAATTGCAATCACTTATTTCCACGTATCATAACTCTACAGGAATTGATCTCAGAAGGATTGAAGATACGTACTCCGGTTGGAACAGGAATGCCAAGAAAGTACGAGCTGCACCCATCAGGTTCTGGCATCTGGAAGTCCGGACGTGGAATAGGATCTTTACCTGAGAGGGAAAAAGCATGCTTCAGAAAAAGCAGAAAAAACTACCAGACAAGAAAAGCTGACGAGATCTTTTCTTCCTGATAACATCAATTTAAAAAATAAATCGAAATCCGCAGAGGAAGAAACAAAGTTTTCTGTTTTTGCTAGATATCTGGTCACATGATGAGATTTGACCCATTTCTAATCACTGCATGAAAACTATCCTATCAGCCAGGGGTCACAGTCCATTTCCAGGCCCTCACCTACATGATAACGAAGATGATGAGGTGGCAGAAGAATTAACGATATCAGCCCAACTAAATCTCATTAAGTATTTGGGAGAAAGGTAATGGGTTTAAATTGAACACAAAAATACAAAGAATTTCCAGTCAGTAACTACTATTATGTATCCCCTGGTCATGTTTCCATTGGCTAATTACCAAAAGAAATGCAACCCAATCACTAATTAAATCATCGGGCACAACAGACAGTTTATTAACAGAACATGCAATGGATAATTTCTCCCTGAACATGAACCCCTCTGTTGAACCGGAACAAATCATACAATGAATGTATTAACTGTATGCTCAATTGATAAGTTGAAGTTGAGTAGAATGAAGTTAAATTATTTTCCCTACCATTTCCCCTAAAGGCGTTGTATTTTGTTCACTTGAAGTGAACATTGGAAGAGAATGTTTAAGACGATTCCTCACTCAGACAGTAGATAAAACTTTCAACAGATGGGTCCTGTGAAAACCCTTCATCTAATGGGGGTTGTGGCCTAAAGTGTATCTATATGGGGTAAAACTGGCCTATTTAAGTTTGAGAATCCTTGCCTTAAAGTCTACAGGACAGCAAAACACTTTACTTCAGTTTGACCAACATGGTTTTGGAAGATTGATACCATAGACTACAGATGTTTGGGGGGATCTGAAGCTATATTCTGTGCTGAATGCTGATACTCAATATCTTTCCATTTTAATATTACCATACGTATTCAGTGTTTCCCCCAGAGTTGTACTCTTGGGGTGGAAAAATCTCATTTAGATCAGTCGTGGTTCCCAACGTGGGGTCCAAGGAACACCGGGGATCCTTGAGGGGGTCCCCAACAATGAATTGATTAATGGTTAAGCTTCAGCATTATTTCATTTCCAAGAAGTGAACACAGAGAATGTAGAAGAATGTCAGATAGTCATGGAGTTTCTCTGACAAAATCTATTTTGACAATAAAAAATATTCTCAGATTTGGGTCAAAAAGACAAAAGATCTCATCAAATTGGGTTATTTGGCTTTAATGTGGACCAGATCAGGGTCCTTGATGTGGAAAAGGGTTGAGAACCACTGATTTCGATGATCATGTGACATTTTAAAACCCAACCTAATTAAATTATTTTAGTCGGGCAGAGTGACGCATTGCACCTAATCAGTGGTAGGGAGAAACCTAAAAGATTGCTGCAGATTTTGACTGTTTACAAATCTGTGGTCAGGGGAAGATGGCTGACACTGACAGGCCAATATCAGTATCAGTCTGATACAGAGCTAGAATGCAACTTCCCCTCTCATCCAATTAATCATCTAACTTACTACATCAACTAACTTACCACATCAACTAACTTACCATATCGACAGCGGTACTGGCACACTCCATCTTTGCCACCCATTAGCTCCAGCATGGAATCAAAGTAGTTGTTGACAGCCTCGAAGCCGCCCCGGAGGGAGTTCAGGCCCCATTCCCCGGTGTCCTCCTCTCCCTCCGGGGGTGCTGGGGCTTCAGCCTCCTGACCACTAGCACAGTGGACCAACAGGACCAGGAGGGACAGACAGGCCCACTGATGTGTCATTCTGTGGCTCAGACAGGCAGAGAGCTGAGGACAGCTGGATGGTTACCTTCAGAGACACGCACAGACAATACTGAAACCTGTGTGTGTGTGACCTGGACTTTGGGTGAGACACAGGGACGGCCTCCACTGTGGAGGAACAAAGTCCAGCTTCTATCAAGATTTGACATGACTGTGTTTTTATTATTCTGGGTGACTGATGAGAGGCAGGGTGTGTTGTGTAGGCTACCTTCCAGATTCAATTACATTTTAATCTAATCTCTGCCAACAGTAACATCTATTGGCAAACCGGATAAAATCAGAGTCAGCAACCTATATATGCCCTGCAGCCTGGTTTCTGAGGAGAACTCTGAACTTGCTCAGGAAGCCAAGAGGGATTTGGGAACATGATTCAATCAGGAATTTTCACAATGTAAAGTTCAGTCACACAGGGTTTGAATTCTCCACAGGGAATTAGGTTTAAAACTAGAAAATGAGCACAGACATCTGCTATGTCTGACAACACCCGCAACTGGCCGCAAGGCAAATTTATGCATCTTTTGGTGATATGCCACAGCCCCTTTTGGCCAATCAACATGAAATGTCAGTTCTTTCTTGGCCCATAACAATAACCAACCAACCTCCATACCAAGTTTTGTGCAAATCCATGCCCAACTTTTAAATACTCCATGCACTCCATATAAAATAGGCTAGGCCTACTATATGGAGTGCATGTACATTTATATGGTAGCCTATTATCCTATAATAAGAATGTGAAGTGTCTGTCTGTGTGTGTGTGAGTGAGTGTGTGAGTGATTGAGCAGAATTGTGTTCGGCCATAGCTATGCCATTTTGCGTGCGATCGCGCAGAATCTTTCAGCAAGTATAAAGAGCACCCCTGCGGGTGACCTAATGGAAATGAGGTAATTAGGGCCAGTGAACTCTGGAGCAGCACAGAGAGAGAGAAGAGAGACTGCATGCCAACTCTGTGAGCGAGGCCTGACTAAATGGCCAGTTGTGTCTTTCTGCCTGCCTGCCTGCCTGTCTGTCTGCCTGTCTGTCTGTCTGTCTGCCTGCCTGCCTGCCTGCCTGCCTGTCTGTCTGTCTGTCTGTCTGTTAACACAGGGATAGGTATTTCGCTAGTATCCTACAATAAGAACGTGAAGTGATGTCTGTGAGTGAGTGAGCAGAATTGTATTCGGCCATAGCTATGTAATTTTAGATGCAATCGGGCTCAAATCTTTCAGGAAGAGTAAAGAGCACCCCTTGCGGGTGACTTAACGTAGCCGGATTTGTGAATTAGGTCATTATGGCCGACTAAATGGGCAAAAATGATTCATTAGTGGCCAAAATGACTCAAGACAGGTTCAGCACCATGGAGAGCTCCAGAGTGGAGGAGCCCATAGAGGGGTCAGAACTTGTGTGATAGACACAGTTGTTAACCAGTTTCAGCAGTTTGCCAGTCCATCTGATTCCTCACTTCTCATAATGTTTTTATAACTATGAATCAAAATGTATTCAATACAATCTTTTTGTATGTAGGTGAGCGGAGTTGCAATCAGGGTATTCAGCTATGTAATGGAGTGCATGACAGTGAGCCATTTCTATAAAAATTGGTTACTGAATATTATTTCATGCTTTTTTTTTTACGATGATTTAATGCAATGACCTTAATTGTATGTTTAGTTTATAGTTTTATCTATTCTCAGCTGCTGTTTCTGTAAAGATAATTATTCTTAAGCATGTATTTTATTTTTTCCAGGTAATAATTTTACTTGGCCAACTAAGTTCCTGTATTTTCTTCCAAACCTGCTTATAACAACTCAATTTCTGGGGTGGAGGAGGCATGGAGCAATGACTGACAAGATATTAGACATAAGTTATTTTGTCAATGAGATCAATTATTAGCCATAAGTCGCCAGATAAGCACACTGAATCTGAATGTTAGGCTTCAAAAAATATGTTTCAGATCATTTTTTAATAATTGTCAGGTTAAAACAAGACCAAATAGGTCACCTTTCTAATCTAGACTGATGTAAACTTGATCCTGTTCTAGATACTCCGGTGCGGTAGGTGGCGATATGCACCCAAAAGTTACAATCCGTGAACAAGAAAAGGAGGGGGAAAGGGGGCGTGATTTCTAACCCCACATAGGATAAGCAATAACCACGCCCTGTGGCGCTGTTATTATTATTACTATGGTAAGGAAGGTATGTGACCATAATTCATTTCAATGTCCGCTCTCGAAATCGCTGTCCGTTCTCCCTATTCAGTTGGTTCATGAAATCGCTGGGCTGCGTGCCCTCCAGTGTTGCTCCTGGCCAATCCCGGCGCCACAGGGCGTGGTTATTGCTTATCCTATGTGGGGTTAGAAATCACGCGGAAAGGGGGGGTGACGTCAGTAGACAAACACGGAAGTAGCGTTCTCGAATCGTAGCACTGATCTCTCAAGTCAACAGCAACTTGTTTTTGTTTCGGGTGGCCACAACCTCGTGCATGGCTGCAGTGCAGTGCGACTCTTTCTAAAACGACCAAGAAATAGACTAACTAGCTACCAATCAACAAAGTCAAATGGCATTTGCGAACCTTTTCACGAGACTGTCAGCTGTGGATGAAGATGTCAGAAGTCCTTGTCCTCCACACAGGTAGCTGCTTTTTCAGTCAGCACGTGCCCCACGTAGTGATGTGTTTGTCTGGTAGTGTCTGTTGTTTTAATCTTCTTTCTTCTTTCGTCTCTACATATATGTGATGTATTATTATTATTATTGTTATAGGAAAAGCGATAAGAAGAATGCTGAAAGTGACTATGCCAGACAGAGGAAAGTCAGGGGTGAACAGCAGACTGGCAATAAAAGGAAAAAACGACACAAACAGGTAATGCTACACATCAAGTAGTTGATATGCTAGGGTCACCCAAATGAAAATTTCCCCGGAATGGATGATTTCTGTATGAACTGTCACTGTGCTCCATTGGAAAAACAGAGATTAAGCTGAAATGAAGATGCGCTAAAATTGTTTTCTCTGTTGCTGTTCTACAGAAGCCGTTTTACCAAGCCAAGACGTCAGAGGCTTATAATGCCCCATCATCCTCCAGAGACTATCCTTCTAAAGCCACAGGCCATATGGAGCAGTGTGGGAACAAACTTGGTGCTGGCTTCACCGAAAACCTGGACTTCTGCAGCCACAGCAGTAAAGCCAATCACAATAACAGGAATCACAATGTTAACAAGCAACAACAGCAAAAGAAGAGGAAGAATCAGGATTGGCAGAATGATAGAAGGGGGCCTGGCAACAGAGAAGGGTGGCGTCCGGCTAACCGGACTGCAGGCAAGGGCAGAAGGAATAAAGTTGGCAAGCAGGTGGGTAAAACAGTTTGGCAGATGAAAGGACTCTTGCATGTCTCTCTCCTGCTGTGGAGAGTTGGGCAGCAGAAGATAGCATTCAAATTAAGTCATCTGACAATGTTTGAAGAAAATGTCTCTTGAAAAGAGCTCCATTCTGTCCTTTAGTGCACATTTTCTCTTCCTCCTAGGACGTCCCGGTGGAACGGAAGAAGTTCATGACCGAGGAGTTCAAGGCCCAGAATGCTTTGGTAGTGGATGGACGGATACTTTGTCGCCACTTCCTTTATGGAAGATGCAACAAGGCAGGTTACATTTATTATTATTATGTCTATCACTTATTTACTGAAAATGTATATGGCATCAAACTCAAATCAAAGAGACTTGAGGAATAAAACATGGCACTTGTCAGTGAGGATTTTCTCTAGCAGTGTCACATTATTTTACTTTGTTTTTATTGCATTCAGGGTGATGAATGCCAACTGGAGCATGCTCAGGGTGCCAACAATTTCATCAAAGAAATGTGCAAATTTTACATCCAAGGATTCTGCGCAAAAGGAGAGAGCTGCCCATACATGCACAATATCCTTTGGGTCAACAACGATGATCCGTACATTCCTACAGAAGTGTATTGTGACTCAAGTCATGTCAGGACTTGGACTCAAGTCAGAGTCGAGGCATATTTTAAAGTACTTGAGACTTGAATTGATGCATGGTACAGTTGCATGCATGAAAAAAAGACTTGAGACCTCACTTGGATTCTGTTGACTTGAGACTTGACTTGGACTTGTACTTTGATGACTTGAACATGTTTTGACTTGAAAAGCCAAGTCAATACCAACAAGATTGTTGGTATTGGTTCGCCGTTGATGTGAAACCTCTCATTGGCGAGCTGGCCATTGACAATGGAGATGCTGCGGGATTTGGTGGGCTTAATCTCCATTCGTGCCCATTCAATGTTTCCTTGGAGTTTATCGAGCAAGTGTTTGGTACATGCGTTTGTTGGTGTTATCGTTGTCATGTCGTCCATGTATGCCCTGATTGGGGCGTGCAATATGGTTATTAAAACCATATTGCATTGAAAAGTCCTAGATATTTTGTTTAAGATATTCAAATGAAGGTGGACTCTTGATTTGTCCTGACTTGACTTTCATGTTCTACATTCAGACTTGGGACTTGACATTATATTTCCTTAACCAAGTCGACACATTCCGCCCCCTGCAAGTTCTTCCATAGCAGGGGATATTGTTCGCATGGAGCAGAGTGCAGGTTTTCCCATGAGCCTCTTACTGACCTCACAAAACAACTGCTGGAGGAGGTCTGTATGCAAATGCCCTGTCATTAAAAAAAATCTTGTCTGCATAAAATATGCTCTGCTATTTTCTGAAATCAATAATGGGGTTTACATCTCCCTACAGGCATTCAAAAGGGACAATGAGCATTATGAAAATGCAAAGAAAGCAGAACAAGACGCCTCAGGCCGGCCAACGGACACAGAGGAATCTGCGATTACGGAGGAGAACGTGACACGTGACAACCCAAAACCCCACCTGCTAATGCATCCCATCAGGTGTGAGCATACACATTTGAATGTCAAGAGAATTATGTAAATATGTCCATGTAATTCTCTAGTGGAGAGGATATCTAATCATTAAGCATTCACACATGTCGTGACATGATGGATTAGCCCATAGCTAGGTTGCATAACTTGGCTCACAATAACTATATATATATATATTATCTTTCAGGCCTAATTTTTACAACAGTTGCTGCCCATCAGAGCCACATGCTGAGAAGGAAACCTTTATGTGTGAGGCTGAAGGACTGGTTGATACTGCAGAGGACGCTGTTCAACCACATGCAGCAGATGCTGTCCAATCTCACAGCCCTCCCTCCAGTAACCTTAGCCACAAGGAGCCTGTTTCTTATTCAGTCGAAGCAGTGCTTGGATCTCAATCATTCAGACCTTTCCCCAGTCTCTTTGCAACTCCTGCAAGCCAAGAATCCACTGCTCATTCTGCACCCAGTTCTCTTGATTGTCCTTCAGGCCCTGCAAGGCAAAGTGATGCTCCATACTCTGTTGATGCTGTCCTTGGCTCTTGCAAAGCAGTGGGGAATCCTACCTATAGCTGCTCATCTGCCCCTCCTCATGCACAATCCATATCCTACACCGCAAAAACATCTGCCCCTCCTGCACAATCCATATCCTACACCGCAAAAACTGTCTTTGGAGAGGTAGCAGATCCTCACTCAAGCTTTGCAAACCAAAATGAAAAGGCCTCATCTTCAGGAAGTGCCGACAGTGAATCAAACCAATCTCAGAAGCATGCTGAAAGAGCTTCCCATTTGGTAAAGTTTGGTTTATTGACCCATTTCATGAAGATGGAGAAGTCCATTTCTTCCAAAAGCAAAACAGACATGAAAGGAGGTCCTATTATTCAGGCATCCCCCCATCATTTTACCAAAGGAAACCGGCACCTGCCTACGGATATGACTTGCCTGCAAGACTCCCAAAAGCCCAGAGATACCGTATTGGGCTCTGAAGACTGTAAAAGTAAAGGTGTTCCTCCTGTTGGGCCCGCTAAACCCGCACAAACTGCCTTCCACAGCCTTTTTTCAAGCCCTCTCAGTCAGACATCTGCTCTTAAACATCCTGCACAGTTAAAATCACGTCTTTCCCGTGTGCCATCTAGCTCTCCACACTCAATACAGTCTCCTTACCCCTCTTCAAGTTGTATTGACCGTGCAGGTAGAGTATCTGCTCCTGCCGAACCTGTCACTAACTACAGTAAGAACTCTGTCACTCATCGGTTTGTGTCCAAGCAACCCACTGAGCTCAAACACCATCTCCAAAGGGCACCATCTGGCCTCAAAGCTGGCACACAGTCACTTGATTTGAAAAGACCCTTCCACAAGCTTTTTGCAGGTCCCATAACTAACCGCTTTGATCAGCTGCCTCGCTTGCAGGCTGCACCAGAATCAGCAACATCGCCCTCTTCTCGTCAAGAGTCCATTCAATCCTCCCAACCAACTCCACGTTCTACAGCCTGCAGAAGTAAAGGTAATCCTGTGAAAACTGCAGTTGAACCTGGCAAGGCCACCGCCAGACCCTTCCTCAGCCTTTTTGCAAGCCCCATCTGTGAGGCTCCGCTACCGTGCACACAGTCTCAACCAGATTCTCCAAGGACTTCCTTCTGTCCTCAAGACCGGTCTGCTGATCCTACAGGCTGCAAGCAAAGACGTAAAAGGAAAAACACAAACAGTTCAAAGTCAGATTCTGTCGGTGAAATGACAACCAATCCGATTCAAAGTGCTACCAGTCCAGATGCCTCCACAACCCAGGCTCAGCAGCAGATGCCTAATATCTCGTCCCACAAAGGTAAGAGCCTGGAATATGTCTCACACTCCTTATGAATACTAGTGTGAAATGCAATTTTGTATTGCTGAAATCTGTTGATTGTATTTTTATTTTATTTTGTAGGATCTTCAGAAGCAAATACCACCAGTTCAGTTCTGAAAACGCTCTTTCTGAGCCTGCCCCCGTTTCGGCAGGATGGAGAGCAACAGGACAACACTCAGACCAGTGTCCCTTTAGGTACGGTGCTTATTAATTCATATTAAAGAAATTGAAATTTGTGTGTGTGTGTGTGTGTGTGACAAAGTGAAAACAAGGGCAAAAACAACACTGTCTTTGCCCTCAGAACGGCCACTGAAGAGAAAAGAGGAGGAACAGAATGACGAGGTGGAAAGCTGCATAAAAAAGGAGCTGAAGCAGGAGATGATGCTGAGAGATGTGCCGATGGAGATGCTCAAGGTTGACATTTACACTGTTACAGCAGTGGCACATGTGTAGGGCAGGGAAACTTATTTGGGCAATTAAGATGGGCAACAGATGCCACCCATTGTTTTTATTCATATCGGACATATTGTTGCCAGGAAATGCTTGAATGGATTTCTCTCTCTCTCTCTCTCTCTCTCTCTCTCTCTCTCTCTCTCTCTCTCTCTCTCTCTCTCTCTCTCTCTCTCTCTCAATGTTGTTGCCTGTTGCTGTGATTGTTGCCCTCTAGAGTCTACACGACCCACATAAAAGTGTCTGGTGTATCACTACCTTCTTAAAACATAACTCTGGCCATTGACTGAGATTTGGATGTTGTTTTTCCATCATACTGATTGACTCTGACCCAAGTCTCAACACTTGCTTCACTATAGAGCGACTTACATGTCGTTTGCCAGGTTGTCTCAGTACAGAGTGAACGTCAATAACTTGAGGGGAAAACATGGTATGGGTACTTTGGGTTTGACTTATGGAGTGTCCACTGGCAGTTTAGGACTGTATTGGAGAGTCATGCACACAATGGTGATTTTGCTCAGAATTGATTGGTATGATGTGAAATGATGGAAAATAGGCCAAGGGTCCAGGTCAAAAACACCTGGAATTACCTTTTCTCAGGATATGGTGTAATCAAGTCAAATTCCTCATATGTATCTGATAACTTAGTGTGGCTATTAAAGTGAATCTGAGTAGCCCCTTCCTGCTCTCTTCCTCCATCCTTTGTGTTCTGCTCCTCAGGCTCACGGTTCTCGCAAACGGTCTGTGGAGATCCCAGATCCAGCAGAACCTCAGCCCTCTCTTCAAACCTCCTTGGAGACCGCAGTCGGGTCGACCTGCAGGAGTCAAGGTGCGAGTCGACTCCAGATGAGAGCCTCCGGCACGCATCGCTTACCAGTGAAGCTGACGCAAAGCTCTGGACAAAAGAAGTGTGTGAATGTGGGAGTCACGCCGCTGAAGGACCTTTTTAAGTCCACCAATCCCATTCAAAGTGGTACCAGTCCAGATCCCTCCGCAACCCAGGCTCAGCAGCAGATGCCTAATGTCTCGTCCCACAAAGGTAAGAGCCTGGAATATGTCTCACACTCCTTATGAATACTAGTGTGAAATGCAATTTTGTAGTGCTGAAATCTGTTGATTGTATTTTTATTTTATTTTGTAGGATCTTCAGAAGCAAATACCACCAGTTCAGTGATGAAAACGCTCTTTCTGAGCCTGCCCCCGTTTCAGCGGGATGGAGAGCAACAGGACAACACTCAGACCAGTGTCCCTTTAGGTACGGTGCTTATTAATTCATATTAAAGAAATTGAAATTTGTGTGTGTGTGTGTGTGTGACAAAGTGAAAACAAGGGCAAAAACAACACTGTCTTTGCCCTCAGAACGGCCACTGAAGAGAAAAGAGGAGGAACAGAATGACGAGGTGGAAAGCTGCATAAAAAAGGAGCTGAAGCAGGAGATGATGCTGAGAGATGTGCCGATGGAGATGCTCAAGGTTGACATTTACACTGTTACAGCAGTGGCACATGTGTAGGGCAGGGAAACTTATTTGGGCAATTAAGATGGGCAACAGATGCCACCCATTGTTTTTATTCATATCGGACATATTGTTGCCAGGAAATGCTTGAATGGATTTCTCTCTCTCTCTCTCTCTCTCTCTCTCTCTCTCTCTCTCTCTCTCTCTCTCAATGTTGTTGCCTGTTGCTGTGATTGTTGCCCTCTAGAGTCTACACGTCCCACATAAAAGTGTCTGGTGTATCACTACCTTCTTAAAACATAACTCTGGCCATTGACTGAGATTTGGATGCTGTTTTTCCATCATACTGATTGATTCTGACCCAAGTCTCAACACTTGCTTCACTATAGAGCGACTTACATGTCGTTTGCCAGGGTGTCTCAGTACAGAGTGAACGTCAATAACTTGAGGGGGAAAACATGGTATGGGTACTTTGGGTTTGACCTATGGCAGGGGTGGGCAACAATTTTTCATGGGGGGGCCACATGAGAAACCCAGATTGTTGCCGGGGGCCGAACAAATATTGTCATGCCGTAACCAATGGATGGGCAACTTTGATGATAGAGAGGCCCACAAAAAAACCTCCTCGCTACCAGATTTTGCTGAGGGCCGAACGGCGCCAGCGTGAAAAATTTGGGGCATTTGAAGCCAGGTTTAGAGGAATAACTAATTTTAAATTAACAGTTGTGATGTCATTATTCAGTCTTAACCACCAATATTTGATCCTTTTCTCACTCACCCCTATGTTACCACCTGCTCTCCCTGCAGGGTTTGAAATTAACTTTTTTGACCACCTGCCAATATGGCTGCTAGATTTTAAAGTTACCAGCCAATTAGAATTTCCACTAGCCAAAATGTTTTTCTTGAAATAAACCAGAATATGAGTGGGTTAATTTAAGCACAAGTATCAGTAAGTGGCCCGGGATTCTCAAAGCCTATGTTGAGGGTCACATGAACAAAAATGCACTCTTGAAGCTAAATAAATCCAAAACCAACGAGTTAATTATTTAAATGTTTACTTCAATGTAGAACAGTCATTTCTTACACACGAGATTACTTTTAGCCTTTTAATCATAAAGATTATTGAAAGATATTCCATATTCCAGACTGAAATGCTATAACAGAAGTAGAGTATTGGCCAGAAAGACATGAACATTTGGACACTTATTCAGCGGGTATCTTGCATGTTGCGTTCAGGTGCACTGTAAAAAAAAAAAAAAAAAACTATTCCATCGTGGGTATTTTGCCCATGTGTGACCTATGGAGTGTCCACTTGCAGTTTATGACTATTGGAGAGTCATGCACACAATGATGATTATGGTCATAATTGATTGGTATGATGTGAAATGATGGAAAATAGGCCAAGGGTCCAGGTCAAAAACACCTGGAGTTACCTTTTCTCAGGATATGGTGTAATCAAGTCAAATTCTTCATATGTATCTGATAACTTAGTGTGGCTATTAAAGTGAGTCTGAGTCTTCTGTTCTTCCTGCTCTCTTCCTCCATCATTTGTGTTCTGCTCCTCAGGCTCACGGTTCTCGCAAACAGTCTGTGGAGAACCCAGATCCAGCAGAACCTCAGCCCTCTCTTCAAACCTCCTTGGAGACCACAGTCGGGTCGACCTGCAGGAGTCTAGGTGCGAGTCGAGTCCAGGTGAGAGCCTCCGGCACGCATCGCTTACCAGTGAAGCTGACGCAAAGCTCTGGACAAAAGAAGTCTGTGAATGTGGGAGTTACACTGCTGAAGGACCTTTTTAAGACGTTAGACCCCACTGCGTCTCCTTTTTGACATTAACGTTGGAATTTCTCCCGAGTTACTTGCACTGATTATTTTACTTTTGATTCAAAAGCATGTAGAAGTAGAATTCAAATAATTTTTTTCCACACCAATGTTTGAATTGTGAAAATAAAAGTATAACCCATTTGCGATTTCAAAGTTCAAGGTGGTGATCTGCTGCTGCTCAAAAAAAAGTTTTTATTCACGTTGCATCATAAGCTTTTAGTTTGAATATCAAGCCATTTCAATCCTGATTATGACATATCCATACATTTTGCTAAGTCTTGTTGTTGAATTATATCAATCCAGCGTTCGTTTGGACATATCTTGCCTCTTGGTATTATAAAGGTTAGACATTAACATTTTGTTTTATAAATGTCAAACCTACTGGCTTCTTTTTAAATTGTGAAATTTTAACATTAAAATTGGTAAATTCCAAAATCTAGACTAGTTGTTTATGTTGATAGGCATTGATCAGAGTACTCTAGATCCTTCTAGTACAGCTGTGCAACATTGACAAGAAATTATCTTTTTGCAAATGTGATATGAATTGCAAGGAAACCGATTTTTCTAGAAAGCTGCCTTAAACACTTTTCCCCCTCGGAGGAAGTCGCACCCTCCTGCACTTTACATACAGTATTTCAATTATATATATATATATATATATTAAATATATATATATATATATATATATATATATATATATATATATATATATATATATATATATATATATATATATATATTTTTTATTAATAATTGTTCCTCCCTACTTTGTGTGCATTGTTGCGTGGGAGCTAGTTACACCAGTTTGTTTGCTCAGGTTGTTGCACTGCATTTTATTCTTCTCACCAACATGTGTAAACTAAACTAAAAAAGTGATTAGAACTTTTTTTATTGCATTTGTCACCACTGCGAGGAGTGATTGAACTGCACCTCATGAACAACACCTGCCACTGACAGAACTAAAAAGAAAGTACACAGATAGAAGAGGTTTGTAGTTAAAGGGTTACATCCGGATTAAAAACATATTCTGGTTGTGTGTGTGTGTGTGTGTGTGTGTGTGTGTGTGTGTGTGCGATTATGTGAGTAGAATCACTTTTATGTAAGTAAGTGAGGTTTCAACCAAATTTCAATCAGGAAGGCCGCCATATTCACGTTACCTGATCAACACGTGACATCAATCAAGCCCAGGCGTCGTCAACGTCAGTCATCGCCAGTCCATCCTAGTACATATAGCAAGGGTCCTACGTCACCCCCCCACCTCTGGCGGATCATAGCAGCAGTTGGCATCACGGCTGGCCATTCCCCCCAGCCCACCACCAATGAGTCTGAACTCCTGTAGAATCTCCCACGAGGGGGATTCTCTATCCTAGCTCATACAGAAGCCCTCCTCTCGCCTCAAGAGGAGCGCCATCTTACAATGGAGTCATACGCCAAAGTACCTACCGACCGGTCTCTCATGATTGAAGTAAATAAATGCACACAACACAGTAATGAAAAGAAATTGGTTTATTTTGACTGTACACACAGAGGGACAACCGAGCTGCAACTATTACCAAATATTAAAAGCGTAATTTACAAGCTATTATTCTGCGTATCCTGGCTCATGTGCGTCTGTTAGATAGCCTACTTTTACGTATTTAATTACAGTTCACCTGAACAGAATTAAGACTGATGCATGAAAAATCCAACACAAAATAAATGCACCTTTTTGGTAGGTATTACTGTGTAACTCAAATATGTACCCCATAACTACACTACCGGTCAAAAGTCTGGACACACCTGATTGAATGTTATGTTTGTCATTATTAATGACATTTTGATCTAAAGGCCTCTGCTTTAAAGCTTGAAATTAGTTTCTTAGACAAATAGAAATAGTGAAGTTAATGACTGTGTATGAATTTATTTCCAAAGCCTTTGCCTTCCCATCAAGATAGTTTTGATTTGTTTAACACATTTCTGCTTGACTATTATTCTAAAATGCGAAAAATAGTAACAAAAAATAAATATAATAAAGAAAAATGCATATATCCAAACATTTGATTGGTACTCTACTTTCGAAGAGCAACTTCAGCAGGTATTGCTGTTCACAAGTATATTTCATATTCATTGACACTAAGGTTATATTGTCACAGACACAGATTGAGTTTGTCACCTGTGCAGAAGCATCAGCTGATGCAGACAGTGTCATTGCATTATCAAATTGCACAATACTGTAATGGCAAAAGCAAAACAAATATCAGCTCTACTGCAGCTTCTCTAAATGCCTGTGCCAGAAGTCGCAAATGTTAAAGAAAATCCAGTGTAACCATAACCAAGCAAATATACATGTATAAAATAACACTGTTACTGTAGGCCTGGAAGTGCACTCAGCACTCCAGCAAGATAACGGTTAAATTTAACATACAACAGTGACTGTCACATCAGAGTAGAGACTGTGGCTCAGATCACCTTGGCGTAATGATCTGTTGTCAGAGCGGAGGCGGATTCGGTTTTGTCTGATCCCTCCACTGCATTTGCAGGTGTGATTTGGTCGCTGGCATCATCATCACTGTCAAGCAGCGGTTCGGCCTCTGCGGGTGGGTCAGGCTTGCCATCGGTCTGTGATTGGCTGCTGGCGATAGCAGGGTCAGACTGGGCCATGGTGTCAAGTTGAATGGAAGCTTGATCTTGGTCTTGGTAATCCTGGACTGTTTTCCTCTTAAAGCAGCCCATCTTAGGACAGAGACAACAAGGAGAATTGTCACCAGAATCCTGCAAATTCAGGCTTATTTCACTTATTAATAATTCAAACAATGATTTATCTGCTCTGTTGTATAATTTACTATTTTAAAATTGAACGCAAAGATCAATAATTGTTGAAAAACGAACAAAAAAGCTCTAAAATTGTGCTTGTTGAATGTTTTTCTGTGTTGGGTCATATTTGAAGAGCTCTAAATTAAGATTTACCATACATACTATTTGATAAGGGAAGTGTTTTAACCTTTATCTACTTGCTGAGGGAGTGGCGGATATAGACCCCCCCAAATAAAAAGGTTAAATAGTGTTCCAGACTAGGGGTTCCCAGACTTTTCAGACCAAGTACCAAACCAAATTTCCCAGGGACCACATCCACGGCATAGGACTACAATCCCCCCCCTCCCCCCTCCCCCATATAATAAAATTGGCTGATTTAACCACGCATTAGCATTAGAAAGGCTGAATAACATCATAAGGCAACTGGTTTAAAACGGACACACACACACGTTAATTTTGTCATGTTTTTATTTTATTTAGTCTTAATCTTAGTCGTGTGTCGTATGCCTTTGTTAGTTTTTATCATATTTGGTCAACCTCATCCTGTTTTTATTATGCCTCCGCCGGCAATAGCCAGCCCGGAGTCGTCATGGTTTCTGGTTGTTCGTCCGTATGTCCGATGTTCTTTAACGCAAGGGAACGCCTTGACAGAATCATCATCAGTATGGGAGCTGGGGCTCTGTCTGTTTGTTTGTTTCTCTCTTTCTCTGTCCCACTGTGATGTCATAAATCCCACTGTTACATCATCCGTGATGTCATAAATCCCACTGTGACATCAACAGTGATGTCATAAATCCCACAATGACATCATCAGTGATGTCATAAATCTGACATCAGTGATGCTGGTCTCATTGGCCACACAGCAAGGCCCCGCTGCGAATGCGAGCTGCAGGGCCAGCTCAGTGAGCTGCAGGACGGGCGAGCCTAGGAATCGATAAATTTACCTCAAACGTCCACTTGGACTCAAGGATGAACTGATTGCATTTTGGTGGTCAAAGTTCAAGGTCACTGTGACCTCCAAAATGCCATTTCCATGCTCGTTAACGCGATATCTGAGGGAACGCCTTGACAGAATTTCTTCCAATTTGGCTCAAATACCGACTTGGACTCAAGGATGAACTGATAAGATTTTGGTCGTCAAAGTTCAATGTCACTGTGACCTCCCGAATGCCATTTCCAAGCTCGTTAACACAATAACGACTTCCTACATGGTGCTACTCTAGTCTATCAAAATGTCTTAGCTGTCATTGATTGTGTTGCATAGTTGTTTTCTGGACTGTTGACAAAATGTGATATTGTAAGTCGCTTTGGACCAAAGCGTCTGCTAAATGAGATAATGTAATGAATGCCTTGACGGGATTTCTTCCAACTTGCCTCAAACATCGACTTGGACTCAAGGATGAACTGATTCAATTTTGGTGGTCAAAAGTCAAGGTCACTGTGACCTCATGAACGCCATTTTCAAGCTCGTTAACTCAATATCTCAGTAACGCCATGACGGGATTTCTTCACATTTCGCTCAAACATCAAAGTCTGGATAGCCATGGATGTCGACTGCTCACTTGTTGAGGGAGGCATATATCCGTGGTGTGGGCGTTCTAGTTTAGTCAAGTTTTAGTCAACTAAAAGTCTTGAGTATTTTAGTCTAATCTTAGTCAAAGAAAACCTTACTATTGTTTATTTAAAATTTCCAAACTCATTGGAAAGATCTATTAAACTGTTATTATGGAATGGTATTAAGGTTTGAACGTGCAATACAGACACAGATTTAACTGTTTAACTTCTCTTCTGATTGGATCTCTTCCCAATTCGTCCCTCCCTAATATTTTAGTCTAGTTTTGATTTGTTGATGAAAATGTCAATAGATTTCCTCATAGTTTTTGTCATCACAACTTGTCCTATTTTAGTCAACGTCTAGTTTTCATCAGTGAAAATAGGTAGTAAACAAACATTTTTATGCCTCCAGAGGCATTATGGATCCGGGTTGTCCGTCCGTACATACGGCCATCCGTACGAGGTTCGTTAACGCGATATCTGAGGAACGCCTTGACGGAATTTCATCAAATTTGCCTTAAACATCCACTTAGACTCAAGGATGATCTGATTAGATTTTGGTGGTCAAAGGTCAAGGTCACTGTGACCTCTCGAACGCCATTTTCAAGCTTGTTAACGCGATATCTTAGGAATGCCTTGTTGGAATTTAATCAAATTTGCCTCAAACATCGACTTGGACTCAAGGATGAACTGATTGGATGTTGGTGGTCAAAGGTCAAGGTCACTGTGACCTCTCGAACGCCATTTTCAAGCTTGTTAACGCGATATCTCAGGAATGCCTTGATGGAATTGCATCAAATTTGTCTCAAACATCGACTTGGACTCAAGCATCAACTGATTAGATTTTGGTGGTCAAACTTCAAGGTCACTATGACCTCATGAACGCCATTCCCAAGTTCGTTAACGCAATATCTGAAGAACAGCTTGATAGAATTTCTTCTGATTTGGCTCAAACATCGACTTGGATGCAAGGATGAACTGATTCCATTTTGGTTATCAAAGGTCAAAGGTCAAGGTCACTGTGACCTCTCGAATGCCATTTTCAAGCTTGTTAACGCGATATCTCAGGAATGTCTTGATGGAATTTCTTCGAATTTGCGTCAAACGTCCACTTGGACTCAAGGACATTTTGGTGGTCAAAGTTCAAGGTCACTGTGACCTCACACACCCAATTTTCAAGCTCTGTAACGCAACATCTCTGGAGCGCCTTGACGGAATTTCTTCCAATTTGCCTCAAATGGCGATTTGGACTGTAGAATGAACTAATGGCGGAGGCATAAGTCCGCGTTGCGGTCGTTCTAGTTAATCATAGTTTTTGTCTACGAAATTAACACACACACACACCTGCCACCGCTGTGAAAAAGACCCATTTGGTAAAAGAAATTCCCTCGCCAAAATTTTGCTTATCGTTGGAGCGTTATTTAGCTCATTCCTGATAAGGTAGCATGACATGGTTGTACCAAAGGATGCCTTAGGTCTTCTAGTTTTATTTATGAAACTTCACTGGCTTTAAAACTGAGCCCTAACCCTGAAAGTAAAATTTCTAAATCGTGATATTTCCCGAATATCGCAATATTTCCGAAAATCGACCCAAGCCTACTCCTCGGGGTTAATACGGTATTATGTAAAAACTGGAGCCCTGCGGTCCTGAAACCCTTCTATTCAGAAATTGCCAAGTTAGCACTCACCTTAAACATGATGACAGTGATGATGATCAAAAGCAGGAGCCCCCCTCCAACTCCTGTCGCAATGATCAACAGCTGGTCGGGATGAATTATTAACTCAACAGACACAGTCATCTGATGGGGGAGAAAATTAGACTTTCAGGAGTAGGCCTTGTGATTCTTCAGCTCTGATCTTACATTTCTTCTGGATAGTTGTAACTGTTTGAGTTTATGTATAGACCGAGTGTATCATGCATGTAGTTACCTCTGCTTCGGGGAAACGGAATTCGGTAGAATCTTTATTCTGCAGTAAATAAAGGCAACCGTACAATGAAATGTGGTCATCAGCATGCTTAAAAACATACCACAAGTGAGAAATCTTTCCTTTGGCATTATAGACCCTTTTCACAGGGGCCATTTTGTGTCCAAAAGGCAGGATAAACACCGGTGCAAGCAAAACACTGAGGGTTTACATCAGCGAGTTCAACCTACCTCTGTTCTCGCCTGAACATACCGCTGTCTGTCGTAGCTAATGTGTATAGAGCCATTAAACAGAACCTCCGCTCCAGCGCCAGTATATCGTTTCAGAAAAGCGATGTTCTGTGAAGTGAAAACATGTCGATTACTGTAACATTATGTTCCACACTTCAATTTAAGACCATTTTGAACCAGTGCTGATGATTTTTGTGTTCTTGATGATACAGTACATACCTTTGCATTTTGCTTGAGGTCCTTAAATTCGACTTCCCCAGACAGTTCAAAAGTAGTAGTTGAATGTTTCTCCAGAATGAAACTCTCACACGTTATGGATTTGCACTCGTTTTCATTTGAACAGTTCTGTAACACAGGCAAACGGTAGAATTTGTTCATTTCATTTTGATGGGATTTTGACTTGTAAATTCACGACCTGTTCAAGATTGAATAGTTTGATAATAAATGTTTTACTTACTCCAGACTTGAAGTCGATGGGGTCTCTGCATTGAGTTGTGCTCTTAAAAAAAGAAGCAGCATCAAGGATTTGTGATTTTATAAATAACAACAACAGTGAATGCAAGTGGTTTTCTCACTGCCAGCATGTTACCTGATGCTTGGATGCCATGGTGACTTGGTAGTTCTTCATTTCAAAGTTGTGTTTGAGTTTAGTCGGGAAGTTCAGGGTCACGTTGATGGGCAAAGCCTTAAAACCCGAGTTCGTCACCTATGGATAGTGTGAGATTCATTTTTGACCTCTAGATTTTCCACAGAGAGAATAGAACAGACCATAACCGGTATTGAGTTTCAGTTCCTCCTACAGTATGCTGCTGCACAATCCTTTCTCTCAAGCATGCCTTGTCCTCAAAATGAGTAATTTCAAGAACACTGCAAAAAAATATGAAGGCACTTAAAACTGTTTCTGAAACTGCAAGTTGACTGAACTCATAATGAATATGTTGTAAATGTATGTATCTTTTATATATATATATATACCGGTATATATATATATATATAAATAAATATAAGTGTGTGTGTGTGTGTGTGTGTGTGTGTGTGTGTGTGTGTGTGTGCGTGTGTGCGTGCGTGCATGCATGCGTGCGTCATTAAGTTGCCATTTAAGGATGTGCTGATTTCATTACCTTTTTACAGTGCATGTAGTGTTTTTATACTTACTCTACATAAGCTTTTTACATCATAATTTAGGACTTTACCTCATATGTAGTCACAAGTCTTTTTGGTGCAGTATCCTCCGATGTAAATTGCAGATAAGTGGTGGAGATTTCACTCCTAAAAAGAATGAAGGACAATCACCATTTGCAATTATTGGCGAGATATAAGAACTATTGATAGCATTTCAAGGACATTAATATGTTATTATTATATATTTATTTTTGGCATTTTCATACTTTATTTGACAGGAAGGTAGGCCTGAGCCTTATGGTAGTAATACATTTCTAATAGTATTTATTAATTTACATGATACCATGTCACTAATGCCACTTACACTTTTACTGCCAAGTCAATTTGAAATTGAACAGTGATGTTTTGGGTCAGGGAACCTCTGGTTGAGTTTTCATTATCACTGTAATGAAAGAGGATGCAAAATGCATTTCATATTGTAAGTATTAAGTGTGAGAAGAAGGTTTTACTGAGGTTTTTCCACATTAATAATGCAGCGGAAATGTTAAGCATTGTCCCATGTGTCGGAGTGATCGTATGAGTAAGCCTCTACCTTTTTCCAGTGATCGTCATCAACATCGTGTCGTTCCAGTCATAGGTGTTACCGATGCGGAATACACTCTTAAATGTTGCCTTAAGAGAAAAATGGCCAACGACATTGATGTTAGAATAGATTCAAACAAAAAATCAGAAAAACAGAGAGAATGTGCACAAAGAACTCCATGTAAGAGAAGTTAAAAAGGTCAGTGTTATAAATGTCAAAGGCTTTGTCACTGGGTCACATCTCCAACTTTAAACTATGACACTTCCGCTTCTTTCATCATCTGTTTCTGTGCTGCATGACTCACAGTGGATCCACTTCGGTAGACAGGGGGGCTGATGCTGCATGTTGTTTTGTCTATTACACCTTCGTCACCTTTATCGTTGCAGCTATACGGCATTAACCCCTGTTGAAGTCAGTAAAACAAAACAAAAAAAATCACACCCAGGTGTTGAAGTAAGCAGTGCAAGTTTAGGAACAGTCATAATCTGAGAAAATGTAATAGAAGCTTTGTGGAAACGCGTATCACATTATTTGTTTCTGATGTGTGGTTTACCTGCTCCCCTGCCCTCCTCTCCGTATGCATAGGCTACACCTGACTAATCTATCCTCTCATTCTACTGTACAAACTGGGCGACATGCTACAAATCCACACGCGTATAGAAGCAGCGGCTCACTTAAAAACAGAGCGAGTCCATGAACAGTGAACAGAACCAGGGTCAGATTTTAGACAAATGTGCCTGGACTTTTACACAAAGGAATCCCATGAACGTTTAGAGAGAAGAGTGATTTCAAATAGCATTATGGGGCGCAGAGATGGTGTAACAACTGATTGGACGATACTGTAGCTTACATGTTATCTTGTTTTGGTGCCTTCATTTTCATTATTATCAACATACACAATTTCATAATTTGTGCAAACAAATTCATAAGCCAATGGCAAAAATTGGTTCAATGTCCTTGATTGTATTGATTTGTTTAGTTTAATTGGAAAAATTGAAGAAAGAAGCTGTTAGGAATTTAAATGACAAAACTTAATTGGAAGTAATTGTACCTCTGTACTACAAAGAGACACAGCCTGACGAAAACCCAACGGTTGAAACGCGTTGCGGTATTGTTCTTGCCTGTATCACCTTCATGAAGATGTACTCTGTTAAACTCTTTGTAGTACACAGGTACAATTACTTCCAATTAAATTTTGTCATTTAAATTCCTAACAGCTCCTTTCTTCAATTTTTGATATTCTACTGTGCCTGCTGAGCTGTTTTGGTCCACACATTGTGTGTTTTTAGTTTAATTTGACCATTATTTTAGCTGAATATAGATATATTCAGTAGAATCAGGCTTTTGATATAAAATTCTAAATTAAGTTTACTTCAGGCAAAAAAAAGAGTAAAGAAGTTACTAAGGCATTATCTATTAACGCTCATGCTACAAGGTGTTTAGCATTGTTAGTAATAAACAATTGACAAGGATAATGTATTGTGTATGTCACCTTGTGATCCATCTTGGAGAAGGAGAGGCCTGGAGGATAGTGCAGTGTGAGGCTGGTGTTGTACGAGTCGTCACCGGGATTGGCCAGACTTACAGTCACATTGAAGTAGGCCTGGTCCACCACCAATAATGTTTTGGTGCTAAAAGGAACACACTAGTTCGCTTAAATCTGTCCATATATTTGATAATTATGATCTTAAAGTTATGATATTTCTGAATATTTGTCAGCTGTACGTACGCAAATTTGAAATCCACCACCAGCTCTGCAATGCGTTTCTGCTTAGGGACTTCACCACCACCTGGTACGGGAACTGTACCACCATGGACCGCAGGGCGCTACGGAGAGTGAGATGCGCGGCCCAGCACGTAACAGGATGTGAGTTGCCAGAACTGCATGAACTGTATAACCAGCGGTGCCTCAGGAGGTCTCTGAAGATCATCAAAGACACAAACCATCCCCACAACAGCCTGTTCTCCCTGTTACCCTCAGGGAGGAGATACAGGGTTCCAAAAGCACGCACAAATCGCTTGAGGAACAGTTTCTTCCCGCAGGCCACGAGACTCCTTAACATACACAAATAGTGTAGTAGCCGTACTGTACCGTACCGTAGCTGCTACCATTACGTATGTCTAATGTTTAATTCTATGTTTAATAAGGTATATGCTATTTGCACCTGTATGTCAAATACGTCAAATTTAAGATGTAGAAGCACGTCTAAAGTATGCACAAGACATGTGCACCTATGTGCACTGTCTCTGACTTGTCTTATGTTGTAAACGGAGTCCACAGCACAAGAATTTCACACGTGATACTTGTACCTTGAATCTTGAATCCTCCTTGCTACAGTTCCTTTCGAAGGGCACCTGTAAAACAAAGTTCTCATTTCTGTTGATGCCACATTTAAAAATACATAGCAAGTCTTCTAATGTGATTTCTGTCAGTGATGAATTGTTGATCAAATTTGGTCACAAAAGAAATTAAACAAAAATACAGAGCAAGTCATAAAGGATTAATGAATGAATACATTTTAAGACTAATAGCTATTAACTATCGAGAGTATGCAGGGTATCCGCGGGGTCTTGAAAAGTATTAAAAGTTGATCAATAAATTTAGGGAAAAGTAAGGCCCTTAAAAAGTCTTAATTGCTGTTTGAGAGATATAAAATTGTGTAGCTCTTGTGCTCATGGTGTTAATTGAGCATGTGATATTGTCCTATATCGATCACAGACCCCTGAATTGAATCGATATCGTATCGTAGTGGACTTTGTGATATCAGAAAATTTATTTTTGTCATAAGCTACGTACCTATATAATATTGTATCATGATGAAACTTGTGATTTACACCTCTATCGCTGATGTGACAAAAGTGGCGTTGAGGGTCTTGAAAAAGTATTAAAAAAGGTATTGAATTTAACTTATATACCCTGATATGGCAAATAGGCAAATCTCTCAAAATGTTGGCGTATTAATTTATTATCCAATATCTCTTTAGCGGTTGTGCCAACATTTATTTTAATAATTATTTGCATTCACAGTCTATCTCACCACTAAATATTGTTAATTATTACACGTCTTTGTTGAAGACTTGATTCTGATTGATCAATGACGGCATTCATTACAGAGCCTGTAATTTCTATCTTTTCCATTGAAAATGGCTGCTGTTGTTGTTCTGCTTCCCAGCGGGGAATCAGCGCCATCTCTGCTGTGGCTATGCGTGGAGAAACCCATAATTATTACAGAAAATACAGGCTCTGGCATGACAAAAACGGCTCAGAATTGGAAACTACACAATCAATAGGAACACGAATTGCCCGTAGCGACGGACAAAAACCTTCTTGTGTGAGGCAAGTACTGTTTTATTGTGATTGCTACGTGTATGAAGATGCAAGGCCATTTTTAGTGGAGCCTGCAACGCCATATTGGGGTGCTACGCTGAGACTCAGAATAAGAAACAGGCCGACTCTCGTGTCAAGGCTCGTTCAAACCATGCCCTCTTTGAACTCGAACTACTCCTTCACACGTGGTACTACAAACTCCCTGCAAACTTTAAACGGGGCACCACTTCAGGATGCTTCGCAGCGGGGTCCTGATTGCCCTGTCGGCATTCATTTCACAATAATATCCCTTAAATAACATAAGTCATATTCTGGTCTTCTGTTCTGCGTATAGATCTGTTCCTTTTCATTATGTGTAAACTAGTGCAGTGCCCGTTTAAAATGGCCCTGTCCAGAACGGGCTGATTGCTGCTTGCAGCTTTCTCGAGAACCGCTCATTCAAACAACTTCACATTCGACAATTGCAGTGCCCAGTCGCCCCACTGCTAAGTTTATTAATATTTGCACGTGTCATTTGTCCAAATTGCACCAAACCTGAAATTCCACAGCCTTGGGTCCTTCGGCAATACACCCGCCAAGTGTGAGGTCGACAAACTGTTCTCAAGATACTACTGGTCCCGCCTCTGTTGTTTTTCTCCTATGTGTGCGCTTCTTCTTCTCTCTCTGGCAGTTTAACTGAGCGGGACGCGTGAAGCCCCGCCCCGCTGTGATGTGACGGTGTTTGTAACAAACAGCCCCCGCTGCACTCAGACAGAGCTGAGCGGCTCGCTGTTCCCTTGGTTAGTCAAAGTTTATTAGTATATACAGTATATTGTAGTTTATTACTAGTGTCCAAATTGCACCAAATCCGACACTGCACTTCCTCGAGTCCCCAGCAACACACTGATGTTGATCAGACGAACGGTTCTCGATATAGGACAAACAAACAGACAGAGATTCCTCACATTATAGTATGATATTCATATCTTTGAAGTGTTTTTTAAAACTGAGATGTTGCGTTCTCAGTTGGTGACATGCTGATACCTAGATGTTACATGTTGATACTTTTTTTTATAGACCATCTGTAAAAAGAAAAAAAAAGAAAAGCAAAAAATCATTGGTTCACATACTGTATACTGTACTCTGTCCGTCAGCCTATATTCTGCTGCCTTAGCTGGTGTACGTACCTCAACAGCAGTCTGTCTGTCACTGTCCACATTCAGGATGGCAGTCTCCCTTTCAGGTTGGGAAAAATTCAATTTGATGCTGATGGGTGAAAATGTGTCTCTCACACATTTCTGCAAGGATGGAAAAAGATTAACAAGTGTTGAGTTTGGCCTCAACACCAAACTCTATTCTAAGCATATCAGTTGCTGTTATAATTACCTGTACTAAGAGATGAGTGACAGAGTTAGGACAAATTAAATTTAAGTCAGTCATGAAGTTATGCATCTGATCTTGGTGAGTAGTTTATATTCTGGTTTTCATGGCGGTCAACTGCTGAATAATATGTTAAAACTAGTGTCCTCTAGTAAGAGAGTGGCGTCAGCGGAGGACCAAAATGCAAGAATCATTAGCCAATGAACAGCCAGGAATTGGTCTTGCGCTACTTTTGCATGCTAAAATAAAACCGATAATGTACAATTTGATTCATTTCAAGGGATGAAAAACCCTTTCAAAGTACAACACTGTCTATTTTGATGCAACTCGACAGTGCTGCTTTTTTTACTGAAGAGTTCCACTTTCTACTTCCTGGAAAAAAACTGGTCCATTGGAGTGAATGGAGATGTCGGAACTCTTCTATTATACGGCTCTGGTTAAAACTACGTGGAATTTTACTTTAAGGTTCAATAGAGGGCGGAGCTTAAAGACAACAAATATTCATTTTGTGTAACCTTTTCATTTCTGGCCCAAACCAGTAACATGAGGACCAAAAAAACACCTCAAACCAGAACATAAGAGTTTGTCTGTTTGTGAAACACAAATTGGATGAGTCTATATACCAAAAAGGAGAGCTTAACTCAAAGTCCCAAAGCATACACTCTCGACTACAACTGATTTTAAAGTCATAATTCTGACTTTAAACTATTATATCTATCTAATGGTGTAAGGGATTTTCCCTCTAGAATAGATAAATCCTCATACCGGCATGCTGATGGAATGGTTGAAGCAGGTCTGTCTCTGTTCACTCCACAACTCTACGGTAGACTGAAGATTCCTTGCTCCCTTTTCGGATTCTTTGAAGGAACCCCGAACCGAGCTCTCTTCCAAAGTAAGGGTGTAGGTGATTTTCAGACTGGTGTTATGCGGCCCTGCAAAGGAATATGAGATCTTTCATTTGTCCAGAATTGGCGGTGAACTCTGAATCGCGTTATTTAGACAAGTTTCTACCTGCTTTCCTCTGGGTCTTCTCTACCATGTCAAAGCAAGCTGTTAAGTTAACCATAGGCAGAGCAGTATCTCTATCTCTCTTAGTAGCCAGGCAGTTGATTTCACCAGTCCTTATCTCCGTGGGTTCAAAGCGCAGATGAGCCGATACGTTAAAGACAGGCTTGGACCTGGAAGGCAGAAGTGGTTAATTGTTAGACCTTGTACCACGAGGCTCTTTGCTGTTTGGTTGTGTTGTACTGATGCATGAAGGAAGGGTGAAACTGAAAATTATTGGAAAGAGAATAGAGAGAACAGAGAATATATTTATTTATTTATTTTGACAGGACAAAGCAGTTTCTGTGTTGTTGTTTTCATCACCTAGAAATTATATTTGTCTCTCTATGAGCTTTGCCCATACAATATACTGTACATACCCAGAGGTGACTTGAGTCCCCGAGTTACAATTTGAATTGTTTGAGACTTGACTTGATGCATAAGAGAATACTTGAGACATGACGAGTTCTGGTGTCTTGGGAATTGATTTTGACGTGTACTGATGATGATGATGGCTTGAAAATGTTTTGAATGATTGTTTTTGAAATTTGTATGGAATGATCAAATGAATTAAAGTTGCAACTGATTATAGAAATCAAACTCATTGATGCACTTGCCAAGTTTTTATACTCTTAAAATGATATTGCATTGAAAAGTTGCACATATTGACTTGATATGCTACATGTAGACTTGACTTCAATCACATGGACTTGACTTGAAATTGACTCGGGACTCAAGCAAAGTTAACTCGGTCCAACTTCTGTACATACCTCAAGATAAGAGCCCCTCCACGTGATCCAACCACAATATCTGTGAGTCCGTCGTTGTCAAGATCGATTCTCCCGTCCACTGCCTGTCCAAAGAACTGAAGCTCAGGCTGGAATTGCCTTCCCATGATTCTCTGGAAGAACAGTTTGGAGTGTTGAAACATGGTTTGCACACCGCACGGTACAGTGTCACTTTGACAACATGCTGCAGTATAGTGTGGTTATGAGAGACCTGGGTGCTCTTTGAAAGCCATGAATACAAATATTTTTGGATTGAGGTTTTGTGCCAATATTAGATTTCAGCGTGCATACGCAGCTGCATGGCCTCGCCCCTATCTGTCTGTTTGTGTGTGTGTGTGTGTGTGTGTGTGTGATGTCACAATGCCTCTGACATCACTGATGATAACACAATTTAGGACATCACTGATGACATCATCAGTGGGACAGAAAGAGCCCTGTGTATGTGTGTGTTGTGCATGTGTGTGTGCACGTTTGTGTCTGTCTCTTGGTTGTGTTTCGTGTGTATGTGCATGTGTGTGCCTGTCTGTGTCGTGTGTGTGTGTGCGTGATGTCACAATGCCTCTGACATCACTGATAATGTCACAATTTAAGACATCACTGATGATGTCACAATTTATGACATCACTGATGATGTCATCAGTGGGACAGACAGACAGAGCCCTAGCTCCCATTTATATAAGAAGAAAGACAAGATAACCTTTATCCCAGATATGATGTCAGTACTTGCCCTGCAGCCCCCGTAATGGTAAACCTCCCTGTATAATAGCATAAGCTAAATCCTAATAGATACTGAGAATAAAAGGGAAAGATGAATTTCTAAAAATGAAGGAAATTATCTCGGACTGATATCACAATTTAAATTTTCTATCTGAAGGGTGTAGCGTAACATCACTGACCCCATGACATTGCTTCTTTAGTTTGATACATTAGTCTTCCTGTTGAAATATATTGGGAGTATTGGAAGAGTGGGACATAATGCGGCAAGAGATTATTCAAAAGTAGTATAAACAATGTTTATAATAAGTAATAACATATAATAATGATATATCAGTTACAGAAATGTTTTTTTTTATGGGATGGGTAGTAATGTAAAAAAGTCTGGTTTATTGGTTGGCATTTTTATGCCTCCGCCGGCGAAGCCAGGCCGAAGGCATTATGGATCCGGGTTGTCCGTCCGTACGTACGTACGGCCGGATGTCCGTCCGTCCGTCCGTACGGATGTTTGTTAACGCGATATCTGAGGAACGCCTTGACGGAATTTCATCAGATTCGCCTTAAACATTCACTTAGTCTCGAGGATGATCTGATTAGATATTGGTGGTCAAAGGTCAAAGGTCAAGGTCACTGTGACCTCTCGAACGCCATTTTCAAGCTTGTTAACGCGATATCTGAGGAACGCCTTGACGGAATTTCATTAGATTCGCCTTAAACATTCACTTAGGCTCAAGGATGATCTGATTAGATTTTGGTGGTCAAAGGTCAAAGGTCAAGGTCACTGTGACCTCTCGAACGCCATTTTCAAGCTTGTTAACGCGATATCTGAGGAACGCCTGGACGGAATTTCATCAGATTCGCCTTAAACATTCACTTAGGCTCAAGGATGATCTAATTAGATTTTGGTGGTCAAAGGTCAAAGGTCAAGGTCACTGTGACCTCTCGAACACCATTTTCAAGCTTGTTAACGCGATATCTGAGGAACGCCTGGACGGAATTTCATCAGATTCGCCTTAAACATTCACTTAGGCTCAAGGATGATCTGATTAGATTTTGGTGGTCAAAGGTCAAAGGTCAAGGTCACTGTGACCTCTCCAACGCCATTTTCAAGCTTGTTAACGCGATATCTGAGGAACGCCTGGACGGAATTTCATCACATTCACCTTAAACATTCAATTAGGCTCAAGGATGATCTGATTAGATTTTGGTGGTCAAAGGTCAAAGGTCAAGGTCACTGTGACCTCTCAAACGCCATTTTCAAGCTTGTTAACGCGATATCTGAGGAACGCCTGGACGGAATTTCATCAGATTCGCCTTAAACATTCACTTAGGCTCAAGGATGAACTGATTCCATTTTGGTTATCAAAGGTCAAAGGTCAAGGTCACAGTGACCTAACAAATGCCATTTTCAAGCTCGGTAACGCCATATCTCAGTAACACCTTGACTAAATTTCTTCACATTTGGCTCAAATATCCAATTCTGCAAAGAAACGCCTTGATGCAATTTCTTCCAATTTGGCTCCAACATCCACTTGGACTCAAGAATGAACTAATGGCGGAGGCATAAGTCCGCGTTGCGGTCGTTCTAGTTATTTATGCGCTACTGATAGATGATGAGGTAACCAATAAAGATACGCTGTCTTCCATGAAGTTGAAGTCATCGGATTTTGATTTTGGGGTACAAGAAAATACAAACTTTGAATATTTTTGGCATTTATTTTTAAAAATGGAAAATTAGGCAGGTTGAACTTTGCTTTTATAGACTGCCACTCCTGAAGATGGTTGAGTCAAATCATATGCGAGAATGACTTGCCTATTTCTGATTTTTACATGTACAGGACCATCTCTGTAGTCCAGCTGCTGCTGCTTACTTAAAGGGACACTCCACTGAAAAACAATGCTGATTTATTTTGCACATAATCTCACACACACAGGAAATCTGTGAACAGTTTTGCAGACATTCATTTAGTTTGACAGTTATCCAGAGATGATTTGAGTTAAGTTGTGGACCAGTGATGTGAGATTCATGTACAAATGACATCACTGGTCCACAACTTAACCCAAATCAACTCTCAATAACTGTCAAACTAAATGAATGTCTGCTAAACTGTTTACAGTTTTCGTATTATGTGTAAGATTATGTGCAACATAAATCAGCATTGAAAATCGGCGGAGTGTCCCTTTAAGCTAGAGCTCCTCTTGAGCCCAGCTAGAGAACCTACATGGTCCTTTGTCTTTTCTCACCTGGCTGGAGGTGCTTCGTATGCCTCTGTGTTTGTCACCGAGGTAGATGTACACAGCCCCCTTGTGCTTATCCTCAAGTGGAGCTCCGACGGCTACGTCTCGGAGACCATCTCCATTCAGATCCGCAAGGGAGGAGATGGCGGTGCCGAATCTGCCCCGAGACGCCACAGACACCGTCATCACACTTTTCAGTTCCAGCTGTGGGAAATGAGAAGATCAGTTAAGGAAGATGGTTCATGAAGGCACAACATAAATAGCTCTCTGTTATCAAAGCCCACCTCATGCGTCAGAGTGTAGACTGAAATTTGCCCTTCTCTCCTCTCCTGAGCCTGGTGAAACAGCGGTGCACCCACGAGTACGAAGTCCGTGTTGTTGTCTGAGTCCACATCCACTGTGCAGAGCTCTGCCCCGAAATAGGAGCCAATCTGAAAATGTGTTGGATACAAATGAGAATTTAGAGCCTTGCAAGTTCCCAGCGAGCACAAAACGTTTTTTTCAACGTTGATTTTTAGTTTAAATCTGGGTGATATTGGATTTGAACGTCTAAGACCTAATTTCACCCTCTTTTCAACCGGCTAAAATGCGGTTACAACGTCAATGTGTAAAAAAACACAATTTGGTTAATCATATTGTTAAAACATTTGTTGTAGCTTGGAATAGAGACAATATTTATAGTGTGTGAATTGGCATTTGTCCATTTTATTGTGTAACAGAGTTGAAATCTGGTCTACACGAAAACTACATTTCAACGCATTTTATGTCACATGAAATATCATAAATATGGGACTATATAGGCTATGTGGTGCCAGCAAAAAGCTTCCAGGACACAACTATGGTTAATAGTTTAGCGCAATACTATAAAATAATGAATTGAGTTCCTGCAGCAACGCGCATGCGCAAGTACTTAGTCGCTAGCTACTAGCTGTGACTGACCAGACCAAAGCAAGTCTGCGGTCTGCACCAAATGCGGAACGAGGTGCTCTGGGCACGCTATGTTATTGTAACAGACTGTATACGAGGCTCTGTGTACCCCCTGCGTTTCTGGTGTTAAATGAAGTTAACCTCTGAAGCGTACAGCCTACAGACTATAGATGCACACACACACAACATCATTTTAGTCTGTTACATAATGTAATAGTCTCGAACACATCACATAAAATAACTTCAATCATGAGAGGCCAGTTGGTAGGATTTAACAAGCTTTATTTAGCAATCGGCATGCATGGCAAATACTTTGGCGCAGGCGCATGACTCCATTAGCCAGTGGCGCTGCTCTTGAGGCAAGAGGAGGGCATCTGCATAGGCTAGGAGATCCCCCCCCCGTGGGGGATCAGGAGTCACGACTCGTTGGTGGCGGACTGGGGAGGTGGGTGGGGCAAAACAACGCTTCGGAGGACGGCTTCAGGAAAATGGACTGCCGTGAAGCTAGCTGCTGCTATGATCGGCCAGAGAGAGAGAGGTGACGTAGAACCCTTGCTATATATATGAGAATTAACTCACGTCATATCTGACGTCATTACAGACGTCATACTAAGACTTTGACTGACCACGTCATACTAGAACTTGACTGACGTCAGGGGGTGATCGGATTAGATTATGCACGAATGGCCTTCTGCTTGAAATATGGTCTAAGACCTCACTTGTCCTCCCGATCGTTGAGCCTGTGGTATCGTACAATCGTGTAGTATACAAGCTGTGTGCGAAATAGAGTATATATGTGCCCGGCTCCCTGTATAATATAAGTAAATGTATAGCTCACAACATAGAGTGCTGTGGCTTGAATGTGGGAGAACGTGTGCGGTGCTGAATTTATAATTTAAGATCCTGGTGAAATATGGTCTAAATGTGAACACGTCTGCAAATAATCGGTGAAAAAACTTTCACTCTTGAACCTTTCTTGCACGTTTTTTCAACGTTGACCCTAAACGTTTTTTAAACGTCTTTTCAACCTAAAAATGCGTGCTGGGTTGAGGTAGGATACCAGAGAGCACTTGCTTTATTCAGCCTGAACAGTTTAAATTCCTTAATCTAAGGAAGTACTGTGGTTTCCTCTCTGTAGCCACAATAACATTTTCTTTGCACATAAGAGCCCCATGGGTTTCTTTTCTTGAAAGGTGCTACAGTACATGTAGCAATGCATTTTGACTGAATCTTTCCCACATAAACATTATTTTACTGCTGAGCGATAATTCAATATTATCGTTTATCGTCTTTCAGTGGAATCATATTGTGATGATATGAAGCTATTTTAATACCGTGACACATTTCTGCTGTCTAAATTGATGATGGCAAGCACATTTTACTTAGAAACTCTGCTAAAATGAGGAATGGTAAGAATCATTTATTTTAACATTTTGGTTCAATTAGGTGGACATTAATTTGATTATTTAATGTGATTTTGCATACAGTACATGGACTAGATGGATGGACATGGACTGGATATCGTATAGCCTATTGATATAGAGAAAAATGCGTATGATTATCATCATATTGATTTCAACCATATCATCCAGCCCTACATTAATTACCATAAAGAAAGTAGATTGGAGTTGAGAAGATTGGCAGCCTCTCCTGGCCTCTACACTGCACTTTACATTGTGTGCCGCTGAATCAGATTTTGTGAGAACTCTGCTGGGTTACTTTACACTTACAGCACAGAACAGGGAGCTGAGAGTGAGTGAGCACAATTCTGTTCAGCCACAGCTATGCCATTTTATGTGCGATTGGGCTGAATCTTTTAGGAAGTGTAAAGAGCACCCCTGCGGATTTTGAATTAGGTCATTAGGACTGATTAAATGGGCAAAAATGCCTCATCGCAGGTTCAGCACCATGGAGAGCTCCAGAGTTTGAATCAGCCAGTGAACTCTGTAGCAGCACACAGGTGAGGTGAGCTGAGTTGTAATCAGCCACTGAAGAGGAATAGAAAGGCCTCTGGGGAGAGAGAGGAGAGACTGCATGGCAACTCTGTGAGCGAGGCCTGACTAAATGGCCGGGTGTTCCGCTAGTTGATGGAGTTTCACTGAGCACCTTGGACATGAACCATTTTCTACTGCTGCTTATTCACCTTATGTAGAAGAGACAGTCTGGCTTGAGAAACTAACAGGAAGTGTAAACACAATCGGAAATTCTGATTGTGTTTACACTTCCTGTGACTCATAAACCTAGTCTGACTCATACAGTATGTGAGTCAAACTAGGTTTGAGCAGGTGAATCAGACTAGTTTGAGCAGATAAAACATTTTGAACAGGAAGCTGTGACACAATGGATCAAGTGGGCGGGACTACATACGGTGAATAGGGAAGGCTCAGCCTCTGCACACCGCAGGCTTGTTGTGTTGGCTTCTTTTATAGACAATCAAGATCACTTTGAGTTCAGCATGAAGGCTCTTTACTGGAGCGATATTTGCAGTAGGTATACGAGCCTGAGTCACAGTTACACTTCAGCCAACATGTAAAGTTAACCCGGAACTGATCCTAGCCCGAACAGCCAACATGTAAAGTTAACTCGTAACTGATCCCCGAACAGCCAACATTTAAAGTTAATCCTGACTGATCCTAGCCCGCCCCCGTCATGCCAAACTGACAACATTACACCGCAAGGCTAAACGATGAGAGACAGGTAGCTATATATTTTACGTCATCTACATCAACATGGCATAAATGTGTTTTTTATATTTTAAAAAGGGCGTCAAGTAATGGTAGCCTTTGTACGTGTAGTGCACGCCACAGTGTGACCGTCTGATCACACAACCAAATAAGTAAGAGTTTCGTAAGAGAGAGTCCGACTGAACTATTATTAGACGTGGAGACAACGACACCATCTGGCCATCCGCCTCATAACTTTTGGCATCTGATGTCACGTCACCGTCTGAACGATGTTTGCTGGGATGGTTTGCAACTTTTTATGGGTGTGCGCTTTACTGAATATATATTAATTTTACCAACCTGTGTCCCATTGACTCTTTGTACTACAGTCCAGTTGTTGCTGTTGTTGAAAAGTACCACCTGTCCTGTGTGCTGGAATCTCGGTGCACCAGTGAAATACAGAGGCATGTTATTCTTCTCTCCGGCAGAAAGTGAGTATCCTGCATTGACAAAATCAGTCTCAGATGGCATACAGTCTGCACAGACACTAAACTCATAATCAGTCTCAGAGGAAATGCTGCCTGCACAGAATCTTCACTCACACAAAAAAGAACTATTAATGCAACGATGCGGGTGTCAAACTTCTGCCTGTGCTCCTTTATCACACCTCTATATATGTGCAGTGTTTATTCTGTTTCATTTTCAAAACTAGAACTAACGGTTGTGTGCCTCCAGCAACAAGTCAAGTTGCAGTCTACATCCATGTCGGTCCAGACTCATACAAGCACAAATACCTTGAAGCCCATGATGGCGCAGTGGTGTGGCCATTCAGTCTACCCTAACCCTGCCCCTAACTGTAAACCACCCACATCCCCCTAACCGCTCCCCCTACCTAGCCCTCAAACCCCAACTCTCTATGGCCGTCCTATCCCTAGCTACAGCACATTTTCCCTAGCCCTGCCCCCTTACTGATCATGCCCCACTCCTACCACCCACATCCCCCTAGCCACTCCCCCAACCGATCCCTCGAAATCCCAACTCTCTACGACCTTCCTATCTGTAGCTACGGCCCCTTTTCCCCAGACCTGCCCCCCTTACTTGACCCCCCACCCCCTCCCACCACCCACATCCTCCTACTCCACCGTCTACCAACCCCTCGAACTCCAACTCTCTATGACCTTCCTATCCTTAGCTATGGCCTGTTATCCCTTAAAGGAGAATTTCGTTTTTTTTTAACCTGGACCCATCTCCTGGCATTAATTATGATTTGGCCACTCACACAGCGATCTCCGCGGTGTTTCTGGCCGTGTTTCTATTCGTTATTTCGAATCCCACATAGGTTACGCCAAACCCCACATAGGTTACGCTAAAACCACCACCGCAAAGCGTCCTACCTGTACTTGGCCAGTCGGCAGGAAAGTATCGCGGGACTTCACGAGACTTGGTGACCGAGATCACGTTTGAGGTAATTTGATCCCTGTGCGACTCCAGGAAACAGCCTTTGGCGAAATATCACTCTGGTGGTTCTTGAGGGATCAGATTATGACGATATTTGGCGAAAACGGGAATAAAAATAGCTATTTAGATGCAGGAAAGACAGGCTCACACTTGGCCCCAAATCAGCTCCATTTTACAACTGACTTGGACGCTATTGATCTCAAAACAACGCTAGGATGGCCAGAAACGCCGCGGAGATCGCTGGGTGAGTGGCCAAATCATAATTAATGCCAGGAGATGGGTCCAGGTTAAAAAAAAACGAAATTCTCCTTTAACCTGACGCTGCCAGATGGATTGGTTTGCTTCACATTCAATACCGCCCCATCTGGCGGAGTCAGGTTAATTTTCTCTAGCCCCACACCCTTTCCCTCACCATGCCCCCTGCCGCCAGCCATACCCCCTAGCCACTCCCCCACCGACCCCTCAAACCCTACTCTCTATGACCGCTATGGCCCCTTCTATCTGGCCCCTCCCCCTTTCCTTGATGGAATGGACAGACGGACGTGAAGTCTCAGTGACCTTGAAATTTGACCTTAGATCACCAAAATCTACTCAGTTCATCCTTGAGTCCAAGTTGATGTTTGAGCCAAATTTGAAGAAATTCCCTCAAGGCATTCCTGAGATATCACGTTAACAAGCATGGAGCGGATCATCGTGAGGTGACCGTGACCTTGAATTTTGACCACCAAAATCGAATTGGTTCATCCTTGAGTCCAAGTTGATGTTTGAGCCAAATTTGAAGAAATTCCCTCAAGGCATTCCTGAGATATCACGTTAATGAGCATGCAACGGATCGTCGTGAGGTGACCGTGACCTTGCATTTTGACCACCAAAATCGAATTGGTTCATCCTTGAGTCCAAGTGGACGTTTGGGCCAAATTGGAAGAAATTCCGTCAAGGCGTTCCTGAGATATCACGTTAACGAGCATCGGACAGACGTATGGACGGATGTACGGACTTATGGATGGACGGATGAGCAACCCAAAAACATAATGCCTCCGGCCATGGCTATCGCCGGTGGAGGCAGAAAAACCAATGTACTGTAGCATGTGAATATGACGGGTTAAGTGGATGAATTGGGAACAACAATGTACACACACGGGTTGTGATTCACTGTTATAGTACTGTGACTAGATTTGATCCATAATTTAGAATGAACAGTAATAGAGGCTTTCCAATCCCTTTAATAAGAAAATAGTTAGGAAAGAGAGAGATGTTATGATGTTCATGTTGATTACCCATGTAAGAGTCTTCCTCCATGTTTGGATCCTGAATTTGCCGTCCTGCTGAAGGTGGAGCATGGTGCTCATAGAGAGATCCTTTCCACCTGTTTGTCCCCACTGAACCCAGAACCAACGTATCCTGTTGAGAGACATGCTTACACTTAGATCAGCAGATCTGATTAGTGCAGACTCCTGCAGAGTGTTGGTGTAGAAGAAAGGTGTCATGTTAGAGACCGCAGAGCAACTGCCGAATCCGACCTGCTGCTGTCAACACAGCAAACATCCTGGTCAGCTTTTGTTGCCTGGTTGGTTTCTAGTGTGTCTGGTGCGTTGTTCTGCTTTCTTCCTGTGTTAGTCTTACATCATTATGTTCTGCATGACCATGATATTAATGATTGTTGATCACTGATTAGTTAGATCTAGTTAAGCTTTTTTGCTATAAGGTCCTTTGCGACATGCAAAGCACTAATCTTCATGTGTTGATTAATTGCTCCTGTATTTAGCCCCGTCTGTTGGATCATTGTTTGTGTATTGTCTGTTGTGCCTGTAGCCCAGCCGTGACTTTTGTACGTTGTATCCTGCCCTGAAATATTTTCAAGTAAATCCTTTGTTTGCTCCTGAAATCCTGTCTGCCTGCTACTGTACGTTGTCTGCAGCTCAACACATGCACTTGCTTCCAGCAAGGCAGGACAAACAGGGAAGAATAGTTCCTAAAAATAATCACACCCAGGTGGTGAAGTAACCAATTACGGGCTCAATACGGCACACCGCTGAGCTTTGTTAACAAGTACAAGTCACGCCAATTCCAATGGTGCAAGCTAATCTGTGTGTGTGTGTGTGTGTGTCGCATTGATGAGCTGCCCCCTCTTTGTGCATGCGTGTGTGTGTTCTCTCTCTCCATTCATTGTCAACCTCGCTCGACCATTGAACCCCTCTCTCTCGCTCATGGAGCCAGGGGGAGGGGCCTAGGCTACATCCTCTCATGCTACACACAGAAGGACGGACACTCAGACACACATATCAGGTATAGAAGTAGCCGTGCCCGTGACACACAACTACAACTAGGGAACTAGGGAACCTTTGTAGTTGTGTGTCATGGCTAGTATAGAAGCCGCTGCAAACATGTGCATACACCATTGACACTTAATATAATACACTCATACAACTGTAATCCCTCTCAATCATAATACTGTGCTATATTTTGACCCGCTAGATGTGTGTGGCTGTGTGAGTCTTCCCTCTGCCTGTATTTTTGACATGTGCAGAGGTGTTTATTTGTGCTTTAGAATGCAATCAATGTGAAAGCAAATCACAAAATAACTTAATTCCTCTGAATCACCAGCTTTCTTGTCTGGCCAGCGCACTCTCTCTCTCTCTTCATTCACTCTTGCTCCATCCACTCTCCATCGCTGGCTCGTGGAGGAGCCAACTTTGAGTGTTTATATAGGCCTACATGTCTACATACATGTTTACATACATGTTGTGTTTACAAGCAGAAACCCACAAATCCTGCATAGTCTGGCCAGCAGGCCTTTGAATACAGCCTAATTAACTCATATATTTTCAGAAACTATTGTCTTATATTGCTGAATACTGTGTTCTCTTTCATTTGGATGTCCGTCTTTTTAATGATGGCGATATATGCTCTCACCATTTCGTTTAATAGCACAAGGGACAGTTACATCATGCTGTGTAATGATGGAATATATTGTTATGTGTAGCTTTTTATGTGTTTAAACTTTGCCTTGAGGTCATTACCTTGTAGTAGACGGCACTGAATCCACTTTGAGACATTTCGTTGGTCAGGCCTTCAGCCCAGGCCGCAGTGTCTGTGGTGTCTATGGAAACATCTTCTATTTTAAAGACTTTTTCTTCTAAGTTCTTCAGGAGTCCCGTGAGTCCGTTGTAGTCCTCAATTTTAAAAGTATTGTTGTGGTTCGGATGTGAAGCAATTTTCATAAGTTTATCCATTTGAACTCGACGTGAATTGACCTGAAAACAAAATGGTTTTTTGTTTTGTCTTTTGAGAACATTAAGCAAATCAAGTCTGATAGCAGCAAAATAAACAACATCTAAAGGCAACATTACTGAACAATTTTGTGCTCAAAATTGGAATCAATACTATGTTTTTAGTTTATTTTATGCATTTCTTTATTGTTTATTATCAGACACCAGGAGGCAGCTTCACTCTAGAACAGAGCCACACTTTGACCCTCTTGGGTTTGTGGTGGCAATATTCTATAGGATTGTTTAGACCAGTGGGAAAAGAACTGACATCGAAGGCTAACCTGGGTAAACCCAGCCTCCACGTGACCTCTATGTACTATCAGTCATGAACAGGCAAATAGTCTGTGATGTCACGTTGAAGCCTGGGTTCACCCAGGCTAATCGAAGGCTGCTTTTTCATTAATCTAACTTCAAGCCAGTAATGAAAGGATGACATTTTCTCCAACATCAGGACTTACCCCAATGACAAATCGAATTATCTTTTTTTTGTCGTACTTCTTGATAATGCCATTGAGGTCACTATCAGTGGGACCCCCGTCTGTGATTATTACCACAACTTTTGTTGCATCAGGAGAGGCACCGGCCATCTGGTTTTCAAGGATGTTCTTCCTGAAACAGATTTGTCAAAACTTAATTCATTTCATTTATAACTTCATCAACTTTATTACTCCAACCAGCAAGATGGTTATTAATTAAGAGCAGTGTTTCAAAGAACATATGCCAAATGTTTTGTTTTTGTTTTTTACTCACAGCACATATGTCAGAGCCCTGTGGGTGTTGGTGAGTAGTTTCATATGCTCTTCTCTCTTAAGGTAATCCAAAGCTCTCCCCTCCTGATCGTCATTGAAGTCAAAAACTTTACGGGGGTTTGTGGAAAACTGAGCTGCAGCAAACTGAAAAGATAAACCACACAATGGCTTAGCTATAGAGAATTGTACCAAATACACATACCATATATAGTGTGAATCCTTTAATATTGCATCAGTGTAATGACCTTGATTGATGAGTTCTGCTTCTTTAGGTTTTTCATTATGTCCACTATGAAAACTTTGTTTTTTTCAAATTCGGCTGTTGTCATACTTTCTGATCCATCAATTAGGAAGACGAGGTCCACCATTTTCTTTGTGCATTCTGAACAAAAACAAAATGGAGTGAAAGTTAGAAAATAATAATTTGTTCTGATGACTTTGAGATTATAGAGCCGGGCGATAATATCATTCAATATTATCATTTATCGTCTTTCAGTGGAATTATAGTGTGATGATTACAGTGATTTGGGGATAGAGACACACAATTCTGTACAAATTGATAATAACAAGCACGGTGTGACACATTTTATGGAGCATTATGTGAATGACATAGCTGGGTAAGAAAACCTTCTTCTGACAATCCTACAAAGTTTTGTGGTGTTACGTGAATCCATTTTGAAGTTAACCGCCTCTTTGTCATTGGCCATGCCCATTGTCACGCCCCTTTTTGGCTAGTGGGTGATCTTCCTTGACCCAACTTGTCTACAAAGATTGTGGTGTTACGTTAGGAGCCTTTTTGTGATACTTATGTATAAAGTTTCGTTCAAATCTGTTCCTAACTTTTTTTGATATCCTGCCGACAAACAAACAAACAGACAGATAGATAAACGGGGCAAAAATATTACCACCTGGCCAAATCCGTTGGCGGAGGTAAATATGGTTAGGTGTCAAACGATGTCAAAACAGGTTTCATTCAGGGACAAAAAAAGGGAAATCTGCACTCTCCAAAAAGATATCTTGATCAATTAGTGTCAAATTAAAAAAAATACAGCAATCGTCTTTTCAATTTGCCAAGCTGTAACGTTATATTTTTTATTTGAAACATGTACAATGCTGTAACTCAATCAATATATCTTTTTGAGAGTAAGAGTATTTGAAAATTTAAGTTTTGTTTGACATCACACACCCATCCGATTTAATGGGATGAACACTACATTTGGTTATTCAACCCTGCGATTCAACTATATTGGCCAGCCCTAATTAAGAAGCATGTTTTATTGCAACAAAGACGTGAAGACATCGAGCACGATGTCAGAAACACATGTCACTCTCTGAACATCTCACCTTGGAAGTAAGGTTTGAACTTGGTAGAGTCAGAGATGGACTCAAGCTCTCTCAAGCTCTCGTTGAACTGGTAGCACACACTGTGCAGATAGGAGTTTTTATAACATTCATGGACTAAACTTGGGCTGCAGACCTAAAGTAGACGATAAAGGAGACAAGTGAATTTTGACTCATCAGATCAGACCGATTTGTTTCTCGCAGATCATCAAAATGTCACAGAGGAACTGTGTTTCCTGTTCCTGGAAATAGATTCAGTTTATTGATTTCCTTACGGTGAATTGGGAGTGAGTCGAGTCTTCAGCTATCGACAGTCCAAAGTGCTTTGATGGGATCATTGTGTTTGCTATAACAGTATCACAACATTAGTACCACATACACATTACACACTATATCACCAGTATCACAACATTAGTACCACATACACATTACACACTATCAGTATCACAACATTAGTACCATACATACACATTACACACTATATCACCTGTATCACAACATTAGTACCACATACACATTACACACTATCAGTATCACAACATTAGTACCATACATACACATTACACAAAATAAACATTGTCTGTTTTTATAGTGCCAAAGTCACACCCTCTTGCGAGTTCGGCATCCAGACTAAGGGATTTCATCCGCCATTCATATTTCCAAATACATTTTGTAAAATGCTAATAAAAAATAGTTTTATTCAGATATATTTAGATTAGAATCAGGAGCGATCATATAACATTTCAGTTGGGGGGTGTTGTTATTTTTTGTCCGAGTGAAATGTTATAATGTATGGTCTCTCCTGATTCTTTTTTTTTTTTTTTTTTTTTTACTTTTTATTGACAGATTATTATACATTCTTACATTGTATAAATTGTAGATATGTACTGCCATAGATTTTTTTTTTTTTTTTTTTTTTTTTTTTTATAGACAAATAAAAGAAAAGACAAAACCACAACAGCCGCAACAGCAGCAACAAAACAAACAAACAAAAACAAAAAACAAAACATATAGAGCAGGGAGTCGACTTTTCATTATACATTCATCTTGGATCCAAAAAAATAAAATCTGGCCTAATAATAATAAATAATAATAATGATTGGATTTATATAGCGCTTTTCTAGACACCCAAAGCGCTTCACAGGAATCATTATTCATTCACACCATTCGTACCAGTGGTGGTAAGCTACGGGTGATGTAGCCACAGCTGCCCTGGGGAAGACTGACGGAAGCGTGGCAGCCATTTCGCGCCTACGGCCCCTCCGACCACCACCAACATTCATAGACATTCATACCCATTCATACGAGGCAATGAGGGTTAAGTGTCTTGCCCAAGGACACAACGACAACAGCTGGGAGGGAGCGGGATTCGAACCGCCAACCCTTGAGTCATTGGCCGACCTGCTCTACCTCCCGAGCTAATGCCGTCCCCGAAATGGGTGTTATATATTGAACCCAGCATTCCCATCTTGAGGTAAATTGTTCTACTTTATGATTGATAACAGCAGTTAGTCTTTCCATCGTATATCCATCGTAATATTCATCCATTCTTTCACTTTAGGGCTTTCCTGTGATAACCACTTCCTGGTGAGAGCTTTTTTACCGGCTACCAGCAATATATTAATCAAATATCTGTCTTCTTTCAACCAGTCTTCCGAAATACCGAAATACATTGTTTTACTATCTAGGGGTATTACACATTCGAAAACATCCTGTATAGCTTCGTGAATCTGTTTCCAATAACCCATGATAACAGGGCAGTCCCAAAAGACATGATAGTGATGTGCTATTTGACTTCCACAGTTTCTCCAGCAAGAAGATGAGTTATTATCATAGTGAGCTTTCTGAGATGGTGTAATAAAATATCTAATGATGCATTTCCATGTGAATTCCCTCCATATTTGTGATCTAGTAGACTTCTATTGATATCCCCACATTGTTGTCCATTCTTCCTCAGATATAGCCATTCCTCCTTCATTTTCCCATTTTTCTCTTATATATGAGGTAGAATGTCCTTTCAGACTTAACAAGGACCTATATATGCAAGATATAGTTTTACTACTGATATCCGAATTGTATGCTTTTCTAAAAAGTTCTAATATGCCTGTATTTGCTTCGTTTAAATTTTTTATCTTCTTTTCAAAATAATGTCGCAATTGGAGATATCGATAGAAGTCTTGATTTTCTAGCAAGTATTTCTCTTTAAGCTGTTCAAAGCTGGGAAATGATCCTTCTTCCATTACCCCACACATTGCTGTTATTCCTTTATCGGCCCAATCTTTAAATCTGGAATCAAATTTGTTCGGAGTAAAGTCAGAATCATATGCACACCATTTGAGAATAATAATACCTTTCTCTAGTTTATATTCTTTTATCACTGTTTTCCATACTTTGAGAGTGAGTCTTACCCATGGGTTGTCAATTGCGTTTACCATATTGCTTTGTAGGTTATCTGCCAGGATTGCCTGTAGGGGAATGGAAGATACCTTCTCCTCAATGCTTTTCCATTGAGCCGAGTATGAGGGATTACACCAACATATCATGGCTCTCATCTGTGCTGCATAGTAGTAGTCCCTAAGAATTGGTAAACCTCATCCCCCTTTTTCTTTGCTTAGTTGCAAGGTTTTAAGGCGAACCCTAGGTCTTTTGCCTTGCCATATATATCTTGACAGCATTTTGTCCCACTCATTGAATTGATTTTGGCTAACTTCTATCGGTAGAGTCTGGAATAAATAGAGCAGTCTGGGTAATATATTCATTTTGATGGATTCGATTCTTGAACTAAGACTAAAACAAGGAATTAGGTTCCACCTTGTTATATCCTCTTTGATTTTTTTATTTAAGGGTGGCCTCTCCTGATTCTAAATACTGAATCGCTTGATTTGACCAAGTACAATTATTTTATAAGCATTTAACGAAATGTCTATGGTTATTCCAGCCTGATGAAGACCCAGTGTGGTTGAAACGCGCGTAGCGTTTTGTTTGCCCGTGTACCCCTTTGAAGATATATTCTGTTTGTAACACTGCTGTGTACACGAATATATTACTTCGGGATTAAATACTACTTTTGTAAAATTCAAGGAGCTCCCTTCTCAATTTTGTTTAGTACTTTGCCTGCTGAGCTGCCTTGGTCCACAACTCTGTGCTCCCTCACGAAATGTCTATGGAAAATGAATGGCGGATGAAATCCCTTAGTTCGGATCTCGAACCTGAAGAGGGTGTGACTTTGGCACTCTAGTATTTAATGTTTCTATATTGTTGGAAACTTTTTTTTCTTATTTTTAACACCTTTGAATATTTACTTCACAAATCATATTTATCTACCTTCAGGGGTGAAGCAGTCATCAGGATTGGGTTCTTCGGTTTCATATCTGCAGATTCTCCCAGATCCATTTTGGGCAAGTGGAGCAGTGATCAACACCCTGCGGATGAGGTGGACACTGGCATTATGCATTATGCATTATGCTGGCGTTATGCTGACCAGACTTGACATGAATTGTGCATTTGAGATCATAGCCAGATAATGATAATGACTTGATAATACTTGCTTTGCGATTACAAAGTGACCTATTTTATGCACAGGATGCATAAACGGCTGATAAAGTAAAGCCGAATTAGTAACACTTCATTAGATGGGTGTGCATAAGACTGACATGACACTGTCATAACATGACAGGACACCTGTCATGAGCATGAAGGAGGCTTTATGAATGTTTATGACTTGTCATTAAGTGTCATTCAGTAAATTAGTTCATTGTTAAGGCCAAGTTGACATTGTGAGATGTCTTCGTTATGACAACTTGACATTAACCAAGACAGTGTAATTGCATTTACTGACATCTTAATGAAAAGTTCAAATAGTATTACTGTAGTTGAGGTCAAGGAAAATACTAATGACACTGTTATAAACTCATTTGACAGTGTAATTGCACTTAATGACATCTACAGTATGTCATGTTTATGACTATTGTTATGTTGTCTTGGTTAATGTCAAGTTGTCTTAACAAAGACACTGACAGGTTATCAATTTGTCATAACGAAGACATCTCAAACAATGTCAACTTGACCTTAACTCATTGAGTGCCAATGACGTCTAAAGACGTCAATTCAAATAGTAACGTAGAGTGCCAATGACGTCTAAAGACGTCAATTGCGTTTTTTGACGGTGGGACGTGGATCAAAGCCTGATGCATCTCCTGTAAAAGTATGGGGGATTTTGAAGGTGTATAAGCTATTTTACGGACCCATTAGGTGGCGACAGTGCTCTCCGGATTAGAGAAAGATGAGAAAAAAGAGTAGAAGAAGCGTGGGGAAACGGAAACCGATGCATGCTGTAACGTTAGCTGTGAACAGCAGCCAATCTGCTCCCACAATTGAGCCCCTCCGTTTCCGCTGCGATAGCCCCTCCACATGATTAGTTGCCAGAAAAGGAGCACCCGACACCAGCGTCTTTCTGAAAAGCCAAATCATTCTCAGCTCGAAGCGCTGGGAGCCGGTGCACGGCGGAGCGCTGTGAAAATAGAGCTGGGTGCAGCCAGCGCACTTTGAAACGTGCAGCAGAAAATTCAGAGCAGCAGAGAGCCACCAGAGACACTCCCACGGAGGAGTTTGCAGTTGAGGGGGGTGGGGCACGCAGGGCACCATACAACACCGACCCAGACAGCAGGCTCGATGGACAGATTGGCAAACACAAGCTGGAATACCTGATGCCCACCAGCAGTAAGTCAAGACCAGTAAGAAGGTGTAGGGTCTGCGTACGCAGGGGCCAGCGCTGCTGGTTGCAGCTAAAAAATATTATTTTGCTATCAAAATTCCTTTGTTTTCGCTGTTTTATTGAAGGAAATTATTTTTGAGGTGTCACTACATCAGAAAATATTAGCTTCAGAGTCAGTGATGTGCTTGAAATGCTTCATTTCACAAAAGGCTCATTATCTCAGCTTCTAGTTTGAAACGTCTGTTTTTGGTGAAACCAACCTATCTTCTACTGCTGATAACTAAAGAACGGAAAATGATATCAATAAACTTTTTTTTGCTGATGATACAAGAGAGTCTCATCGTTCTTTGGGCGTGTTCGGTGTTTACATAGTAATATCACACAATATTCTGTGGGTCTTGAGAAATCACTGAAAACGCTCTGAAAGTGCTGGCACTGGGAGCATCCGTTTTCCAGAAGTGGCTGGCAGCCAATTACTAGCCTAGGTAAACCCAGCCCCCACGTGACCTGCTCTCTCAGTTCCCAGTCACTAGTGACTGAGAGCAGGTCTGAGAGCAGGTCACGTGGGGGATGGGTTTACCCAGGCTAGCCAATTACCGAATGACACTTCTTCCACCTTGATAACTTGCAGGTCATCAAATTTGCAGTTGGATAGAAAAGGGAAATTGAACTCCAAATTGATCCTTTGATGTTAAACTAAACTACTTCAATAACCACTGTCTACATTTGAATATTAAATAGGCCTAATAAAGTAGGATTTTGGTGCTCTAGTGGCAGTAAATGTCGCACCAAAACTTACCCTTTGCTCTCGTCAGACATGAACTGAAGAACTTTGTATCCAAAGAAGTCGTTTGTCCCCCCAGTGTAATTGATGTGTTTGGGCGTATCCGTATCAATGTTGAATGCCAAAGAAACAGAGATGGCTGCAATTTACAAAAAATAAATTACCACAATTTTGATTGACATTTGTATTGTCTTAATATAATCAGGTGGGATCCTCGCATCTAATTTAAAATTTGAATCTTAAAAGTAACTTTTCTATTGTAGAAATCAGTTTTAGAGGCGAGTCAGCAACACTACAGTTGTTTTTAGTATGTTTTGTTGTACTACAAATTTATAGGATAATTTAAAAATGCAATTATTTTGAATGCTTTTTGAGATGTGCATGGTTCATTGTCAATGAAAGCACTGTGAAAAGAAAAGTCTAAAAATATTTACAAAGGTATACAATTCAAGAAAAAAATCTAATGTGCAAACGTTTCATTTTTGCCTTACCGTATCACTGGCAAATATTTGTTCACCATTTTGTATCTTAGTTAAAACTTCTGCCTTATTTCCCCACAATATCTGGTCCCCTCTCTGCATCTTGTGGGATGTTTAAAGACCATCATTTAGAAAATGTGGTTAATTTAGCCTTTAATTCAAACAACTCTAATGCAATAGTTGCTATAAGACTTGTCAGCTTAACTTAGTGGTACCATATGACAACAGATAATTACTTTTGTAAAGTGCATTTATTGCTATTTCTTTAAAAAAAAAAAAGGTAACACTTTATAATAACATTCAGTCATAAGTCATTTATAAGCCTTTAGTTAATGATGGACTAATCACTTACAAAACATGAATATACTTCAATCATGAGAGGCCAGTTCGTAGGATTTAACAAACTTTATTTAGCAATCGGCATGCATGGCAAATGCTTTGGCGCATGACTCCATTAGCCAGTGGCGCTGCTCTTGAGGCAAGAGGAGGGCATCTGCTTAGGCTAGGAGATCCCCCCCCGTGGGGGATCAGGAGTCACGACTCGTTGGTGGCGGACTGGGGAGGTGGGTGGGGCAAAACAACGCTCCGGAGGAGGGCTCAAGGGAGATGGACTGCTGTGAAGCTGCTGCTGTTATGATCGGCCAGAGAGAGAGAGGTGACGTAGAACCCTTGCTATATATATGAGAATTAACTGACGTCATTACGGACGTCATACTAAGACTTTGACTGACCACGTCATACTAGAACTTGATTGACGTCAGGGGTGATCGGATTAGATTATGCACGAATGGCCTTCTGCTTGAACTATGGTCTAGAGACCTCACATTTGTAGATTGGCTTCAATTTTGACAAACAGCTACCCCCTTGTATGTAACACATTTAGGTGTCATGAATGGTTTACATTTTAGATTAGGGGATGCAGAAAGCCTTGTAAATTAATTGTAAATGATATACACATCATTTATAACAGGTGAGGAACACTTAATTTACTAAAGGTTTATAGATGACTTACAACACATTTGTGATATGTTAACATAACATTTATTAATAATCTACAAATGTATATTCATGTTTTGTAAATGGTTAGTTCATCATTAACTAAAGGCTTATAAATGACTTACGACTGAACAGTATTATAAAGTGTTATCAAAAAAAGATATACTATCTTACTTATCTCACTACATACCTATCTCATGGATGCACATTCATTGTTAAAGATAAAGAGTTGCCTCTGATTATGAAATGCATTAAGTAAGAGATAATATTGCCCAAGCCTCTAACTGTTTGAGTAGAAATGGTTTCTAGTCGGGCCGTCGGCCCTGGCATGAGGTTTTGGTGGCAATGATTCCTTGCGCTGCTACAGGAAGACAGACAGTTTCTGAAGGTTGAAACTGCAACCGTCCGTATCCATACAAAATTAACCTTCTTAGGCGTTGCATCATTGCAATATGTCTTAAGTTACTTCAGTTTTCAAAACTATTCATGCTGCAGTTAGGAACATTATTTTGCCACGACCTTTAGCTCCATGCTCACACCGACCTTTTCCCCCATAGAGATCCCACCTGATTATTTTCAATTTGCTAATTCATATTTTCTCAATGAGCATTTAAAGCATAGCAAAATTTAGAGCTTACCTGCAGTCACCACGAAGGCGAGCATGGTGCGACCACTCCGCTCAGACATCTCCCCCATCTCACTTCTCAAAGCTGAAAGAAGTGATGCATGTCAGCCCAACTAAGATATGCATCATGACAACAACACATTCCTGTGCTCTTTTTAAGGGCGTTATCCTATATTTACAGTCTATGGGCATTACCAACAAGGCATGTCTGTGGTTGTGACACTTGACTCTCTTTGTCTCATTAATGCTCTCACACTTCCGCTTTTCTCTGGTGTGATTGCTCATTTTGTGATTCCTCATTTTGCATTTTCACATTTAAAATGTATTTTATGAAGAAGTGTGTGTGTGTGTGTGTGTGTGTGTGTGTGTGTGTGTGTGTGTGTGTGTGTGTGTGTGTGTGTGTGTGTGTGTGTGTTGGGGGGGGGGGGGGGGGCGCGTAAGGTGGACATTCTACATAAAATGAATTCAACCCAATTATTTTGTACTATTTTTCAATATCTAATTAAAAGAGCACAGGCATGATGTTCTGTTGTGAAGAACAAACACAAAACACTGGAACACGTTTCCAAATAACATCTAACAGAATTTGTGAGGAATTACTGCGTCTTTAGACAGTAGGCTAGATGATTGAGGAGGTCAAAGTTCAGAATTCTTCAGGGTGTCAGAAACAAAATGAAGTTCACAGTCAAAGATGTGCAAATATAAATGATTCTTCGCTATTTCTGTCATTTACCCCCCTCACAACTCCTGTCCCTCTTTCTCTCTCTCACACACACACACACACACACACACACACACACACGCACGCGCACACGCACACACACACGCACACACACACACACACACACACACGTGAACAAGAAAAGGGGGGGTGACGTCAGTAGACAAACACGGAAGTAGCGTTCTCGAATTTGTTTCTAAAACGACCAAGAAATAGACTAACTAGCTACCAATCAACAAAGTCAAATGGCATTTGCGAACCTTTTCACGAGACTGTCAGCTGTGGATGAAGATGTCAGAAGTCCTTGTCCTCCACACAGGTAGCTGCTTTTTCAGTCAGCACGTGCCCCACGTAGTGATGTGTTTGTCTGGTAATGTGTCTGTTGTTTTAATCTTCTTTCTTCTTTCGTCTCTACATATATGTGATGTATTATTATTATTATTGTTATAGGAAAGGCGATAAGAAGAATGCTGAAAGTGACCATGCCAGACAGAGGAAAGTCAGGGGTGAACAGCAGACTGGCAATAAAAGGAAAAAACGACACAAACAGGTAATGCTACACATCAAGTAGTTGATATGCTAGGGTCACCCAAATTAAAATTTCCCCGGAATGGACGATTTCTGTATGAACTGTCACTGTGCTCCATTGGAAAAACAGAGATTAAGCTGAAATGAAGATGCGCTCAAATTGTTTTCTCTGTTGCTGTTCTACAGAAGCCGTTTTACCAAGCCAAGAGTCAGAGGCTTATAATGCCCCATCATCCTCCAGAGACTATCCTTCTAAAGGAAGGAATAAAGTTGGCAAGCAGGTGGGTAAAACAGTTTGGCAGATGAAAGGACTCTTGCATGTCTCTCTCCTGCTGTGGAGAGTTGGGCAGCAGAAGATAGCATTCAAATTAAGTCATCTGACAATGTTTGAAGAAAATGTCTCTTGAAAAGAGCTCCATTCTGTCCTTTAGTGCACATTTTCTCTTCCTCCTAGGACGTCCCGGTGGAACAGAAGAAGTTCATGACCGAGGAGTTCAAGGCCCAGAATGCTTTGGTAGTGGATGGACGGATACTTTGTCACCACTTCCTTTATGGAAGATGCAACAAGGCAGGTTACATTTATTATTATTATGTCTATCATTTATTTACTGAAAATGTATACGGCATCAAACTCAAATCAAAGAGACTTGAGGAATAAAACATGGCACTTGTCAGTGAGGATTTTCTCTAGCAGTGTCACATTATTTTACTTTGTTTTTATTGCATTCAGGGTGATGAATGCCAACTGGAGCATGCTCAGGGTGCCAACAATTTCATCAAAGAAATGTGCAAATTTTACTTCCAAGGATTCTGCGCAAAAGGAGAGAGCTGCCCATACATGCACAATATCCTTTGGGTCAACAACGATGATCCGTACATTCCTACAGAAGTGGATTGTGACTCAAGTCATGTCAGGACTTTGACTTGAGTCCAGGCATATTTTAAAGTACTTGAGACTTGAATTGATGCATGGTACAGTTGCATGCATGAAAAAAAGACTTGAGACCTCACTTGGATTCTGTTGACTTGAGACTTGACTTGGACTTGTACTTTGATGACTTGAACATGTTTTGACTTGAAAAGCCAAGTCAATACCAACAAGATTGTTGGTATTGGTTCGCCGTTGATGTGAAACCTCTCATTGGCGAGCTGGCCATTGACAATGGAGATGCTGCAGGATTTGGTGGGCTTAATCTCCATTCGTGCCCATTCGATGTTTCCTTGGAGTTTATCGAGCAAGCGTTTGGTACATGCGTTTGTTGTTGTTATCGTTGTCATGTCGTCCATGTACGCCCTGATTGGGGGGTGCAATATGGTTATTAAAACCATATTGCATCGAAAAGTCCTAGATATTTTGTTTAAGATATTCAAATGAAAGTGGACTCTTGATTTGTCCTGACTTGACTTTCATGTTCTACATTCAGACTTGGGACTTGACATTATATTTCCTTAACCAAGTTGACACATTCCGCCCCCTGCAAGTTCTTCCATAGCAGGGGATATTGTTCGCATGGAGCAGAGTGCAGGTTTTCCCATGAGCCTCTTACTGACCTCACAAAACAACTGCTGGAGGAGGTCTGTATGCAAATGCCCTGTCATTAAAAAAAATCTTGTCTGCATAAAATATGCTCTGCTATTTTCTGAAATCAATAATGGGGTTTACATCTCCCTACAGGCATTCAAAAGGGACAATGAGCATTATGAAAATGCAAAGAAAGCAGAACAAGACGCCTCAGGCCGGCCAACGGACACAGAGGAATCTGCGATTACGGAGGAGAACGTGACACGTGACAACCCAAAACCCCACCTGCTAATGCATCCCATCAGGTGTGAGCATACACATTTGAATGTCAAGAGAATTATGTAAATATGTCCATGTAATTCTCTAGTGGAGAGGATATCTAATCATTAAGCATTCACACATGTCGTGACATGATGGATTAGCCCATAGCTAGGTTGCATAACTTGGCTCACAATAACTATATATATATATTTTATCTTTCAGGCCTAATTTTTACAACAGTTGCTGCCCATCAGAGCCACATGCTGAGAAGGAAACATTTATGTGTGAGGCTGAAGGACTGGTTGATACTGCAGAGGACGCTGTTCAACCACATGCAGCAGATGCTGTCCAATCTCACAGCCCTCCCTCCAGTAACCTTAGCCACAAGGAGCCTGTTTCTTATTCAGTCGAAGCAGTGCTTGGATCTCAATCATTCAGACCTTTCCCCAGTCTCTTTGCAACTCCTGCAAGCCAAGAATCCACTGCTCATTCTGCACCCAGTTCTCTTGATTGTCCTTCAGGCCCTGCAAGGCAAAGTGATGCTCCATACTCTGTTGATGCTGTCCTTGGCTCTTGCAAAGCAGTGGGGAATCCTACCTATAGCTGCTCATCTGCCCCTCCTCATGCACAATCCATATCCTACAGCGCAAAAACATCTGCCCCTCCTGCACAATCCATATCCTACACCGCAAAAACTGTCTTTGGAGAGGTAGCAGATCCTCACTCAAGCTTTGCAAACCAAAATGAAAAGGCCTCATCTTCAGGAGGTGCCGACAGTGAATCAAACCAATCTCAGAAGCATGCTGAAAGAGCTTCCCATTTGGTAAAGTTTGGTTTATTGACCCATTTCATGAAGATGGAGAAGTCCATTTCTTCCAAAAGCAAAACAGACATGAAAGGAGGTCCTATTATTCAGGCATCCCCCCATCATTTTACCAAAGGAAACCGGCACCTGCCTACGGATGTGACTTGCCTGCAAGACTCCCAAAAGCCCAGAGATACCGTATTGGGCTCTGAAGACTGTAAAAGTAAAGGTGTTCCTCCTGTTGGGCCCGCTAAACCCGCACAAACTGCCTTCCACAGCCTTTTTTCAAGCCCTCTCAGTCAGACATCTGCTCTTAAACATCCTGCACAGTTAAAATCACGTCTTTCCCGTGTGCCATCTAGCTCTCCACACTCAATACAGTCTCCTTACCCCTCTTCAAGTTGTATTGACCGTGCAGGTAGAGTATCTGCTCCTGCCGAACCTGTCACTAACTACAGTAAGAACTCTGTCACTCATCGGTTTGTGTCCGAGCAACCCACTGAGCTCAAACACCATCTCCAAAGGGCACCATCTGGCCTCAAAGCTGGCACACAGTCACTTGATTTGAAAAGACCCTTCCACGAGCTTTTTGCAGGTCCCATAACTAACCGCTTTGATCAGCTGCCTCGCTTGCAGGCTGCACCAGAATCAGCAACATCGCCCTCTTCTCGTCAAGAGTCCATTCAATCCTCCCAACCAACTCCACGTTCTGCAGCCTGCAGAAGTAAAGGTAATCCTGTGAAAACTGCAGTTGAACCTGGCAAGGCCACCGCCAGACCCTTCCTCAGCCTTTTTGCAAGCCCCATCTGTGAGGCTCCGCTACCGTGCACACAGTCTCAACCAGATTCTCCAAGGACTTCCTTCTGTCCTCAAGACCGGTCTGCTGATCCTACAGGCTGCAAGCAAAGACGTAAAAGGAAAAACACAAACAGTTCAAAGTCAGATTCTGTCGGTGAAATGACAACCAATCCGATTCAAAGTGGTACCAGTCCAGATGCCTCCACAACCCAGGCTCAGCAGCAGCTGCCTAATGTCTCATCCCACAAAGGTAAGAGCCTGGCATATGTCTCACACTCCTTATGAATACTAGTGTGAAATGCAATTTTGTAGTCCTGAAATCTGTTGATTGTCTTTTTATTTTATTTTGTAGGATCTTCAGAAGCAAATACCACCAGTTCAGTGATGAAAACGCTCTTTCTGAGCCTGCCCCCGTTTCAGCGGGATGGAGAGCAACAGGACAACACTCAGACCAGTGTCCCTTTAGGTACGGTGCTTATTAATTCATATTAAAGAAATTTAAATTGGTTTGTGTGTGTGTGTGTGTGTGTGTGTGTGTGTGTGTGTTTTTTATACAAAGTGAAAACAAGGGCAAAAACAACACTGTCTTTGCCCTCAGAACGGCCACTGAAGAGAAAAGAGGAGGAACAGAATGACGAGGTGGAAAGCTGCATAAAAAAGGAGCTGAAGCAGGAGATGATGCTGAGAGATGTGCCGATGGAGATGCTCAAGGTTGACATTTACACTGTTACAGCAGTGGCACATGTGTAGGGCAGGGAAACTTATTTGGGCAATTAAGATGGGCAACAGATGCCACCCATTGTTTTTATTCATATCGGACATATTGTTGCCAGGAAATGCTTGAATGGATTTCTCTCTCTCTCTCTCTCTCTCTCTCTCTCTCTCTCTCTCTCTCTCTCTCTCTCTCTCTCAATGTTGTTGCCTGTTGCTGTGATTGTTGCCCTCTAGAGTCTACACGTCCCACATAAAAGTGTCTGGTGTATCACTACCTTCTTAAAACATAACTCTGGCCATTGACTGAGATTTGGATGCTGTTTTTCCATCATACTGATTGATTCTGACCCAAGTCTCAACACTTGCTTCACTATAGAGCGACTTACATGTCGTTTGCCAGGTTGTCTCAGTACAGAGTGAACGTCAATAACTTGAGGGGAAAACATGGTATGAGTACTTTGGGTTTGACTTATGGAGTGTCCACTGGCAGTTTAGGACTGTATTGGAGAGTCATGCACACAATGGTGATTTTGCTCAGAATTGATTGGTATGATGTGAAATAATGGAAAATAGGCCAAGGGTCCAGGTCAAAAACACCTGGAATTACCTTTTCTCAGGATATGGTGTAATCAAGTCAAATTCCTCATATGTATCTGATAACTTAGTGTGGCTATTAAAGTGAATCTGAGTAGCCCCTTCCTGCTCTCTTCCTCCATCCTTTGTGTTCTGCTCCTCAGGCTCACAGTTCTCGCAAACGGTCTGTGGAGATCCCAGATCCAGCAGAACCTCAGCCCTCTCTTCAAACCTCCTTGGAGACCGCAGTCGGGTCGACCTGCAGGAGTCGAGGTGCGAGTCGAGTCCAGATGAGAGCCTCCGGCACGCATCGCTTACCAGTGAAGCTGACGCAAAGCTCTGGACAAAAGAAGTGTGTGAATGTGGGAGTCACGCCGCTGAAGGACCTTTTTAAGTCCACCAATCCCATTCAAAGTGGTACCAGTCCAGATGCCTCCACAACCCAGGCTCAGCAGCAGATGCCTAATGTCTCGTCCCACAAAGGTAAGAGCCTGGAATATGTCTCACACTCCTTATGAATACTAGTGTGAAATGCAATTTTGTAGTGCTGAAATCTGTTGATTGTATTTTTATTTTATTTTATAGGATCTTCAGAAGCAAATACCACCAGTTCAGTTCTGAAAACGCTCTTTCTGAGCCTGCCCCCGTTTCGGCAGGATGGAGAGCAACAGGACAACACTCAGACCAGTGTCCCTTTAGGTACGGTGCTTATTAATTCATATTAAAGAAATTGAAATTTGTGTGTGTGTGTGTGTGTGTGTGTGTGTGTGTGTGTGTGTGTGTGTGTGTGTGTGTGTGTGTGTGTGTGTGTGTGTGTGACAAAGTGAAAACAAGGGCAAAAACAACACTGTCTTTGCCCTCAGAACGGCCACTGAAGAGAAAAGAGGAGGAACAGAATGACGAGGTGGAAAGCTGCATAAAAAAGGAGCTGAAGCAGGAGATGATGCTGAGAGATGTGCCGATGGAGATGCTCAAGGTTGACATTTACACTGTTACAGCAGTGGCACATGTGTAGGGCAGGGAAACTTATTTGGGCAATTAAGATGGGCAACAGATGCCACCCATTGTTTTTATTCATATCGGACATATTGTTGCCAGGAAATGCTTGAATGGATTTCTCTCTCTCTCTCCCTCTCTCTCTCTCTCTCTCTCTCTCTCTCTCTCTCTCTCTCTCAATGTTGTTGCCGGTTGCTGTGATTGTTGCCCTCTAGAGTCTACACGTCCCACATAAAAGTGTCTGGTGTATCACTACCTTCTTAAAACATAACTCTGGCCATTGACTGAGATTTGGATGCTGTTTTTCCATCATACTGATTGATTCTGACCCAATAGTCCAGTAAAAATGTCAATTGACCTCACACTAATTGCAACAAAACCAAACTCAACTGATTTTGTATCCTCAATATGTCCTCAATGAAGGAAAAAAAGTGTTAAGGAAATGTATGAAGGGAAAATTTTGAAAATTACCTATATGATCCTACCAAAAACGTTTATTTATTTATTTTTTAACATTAAAAAAAAAAATGATTTTAATTTTTTTTATTTTCTCCTTGAAGCAAAAAACACATACAGGATATAAGTGATGAGATTTATGGCACATAAAAAAAAAAAAAAAAAGGCTTCCATAGGCTTCCATAGGCTACCATCATATTTAGGTAATTTTCAAAACTTTCCCTTCATACATTTCCTTAACACTTTTTTTCCTTCATTGAGGACATATTGAGGATACAAAATCAGTTGAGTTTGGTTTTGTTGCAATTAGTGTGAGGTTGACCCACATATTTGCGTAAAATGCCTGGACTACAAGTCTCAACACTGCACTGTTAAAAAAAAAAAAAAAAAAAATATTCCATCGTGGGTATTTTGCCCATGTGTGACCTATGGAGTGTCCACTTGCAGTTTATGACTATTGGAGAGTCATGCACACAATGATGATTATGGTCATAATTGATTGGTATGATGTGAAATGATGGAAAATAGGCCAAGGGTCCAGGTCAAAAACACCTGGAGTTACCTTTTCTCAGGATATGGTGTAATCAAGTCAAATTCTTCATATGTATCTGATAACTTAGTGTGGCTATTAAAGTGAATCTGAGTCTTCTGCTCTTCCTGCTCTCTTCCTCCATCATTTGTGTTCTGCTCCTCAGGCTCACGGTTCTCGCAAACAGTCTGTGGAGAACCCAGATCCAGCAGAACCTCAGCCCTCTCTTCAAACCTCCTTGGAGACCACAGTCGGGTCGACCTGCAGGAGTCTAGGTGCGAGTCGAGTCCAGGTGAGAGCCTCCGGCACGCATCGCTTACCAGTGAAGCTGACGCAAAGCTCTGGACAAAAGAAGTCTGTGAATGTGGGAGTTACACTGCTGAAGGACCTTTTTAAGACGTTAGACCCCACTGCGTCTCCTTTTTGACATTAACGTTGGAATTTCTCCCGAGTTACTTGCACTGATTATTTTACTTTTGATTCAAAAGCATGTAGAAGTAGAATTCAAAAAAAAAAAATCCACACCAATGTTTGAATTGTGAAAATAAAAGTATAACCCATTTGCGATTTCAAAGTTCAAGGTGGTGATCTGCTGCTGCTCAAAAAAAAGTTTTTATTCACGTTGCATCATAAGCTTTTAGTTTGAATATCTAGCCATTTCAATCCTGATTATGACATATCCATACATTTTGCTAAGTCTTGTTGTTGAATTATGTCAATCCAGCGTTCGTTTGGACATATCTTGCCATGTGTTCCTCCTCTTGGTATTATAAAGGTTAGACATTAACATTTTGTTTTATAAATGTCAAACCTACTGGCTTCTTTTTAAATTGTGAAATTTTAACATTAAAATTGGTAAATTCCAAAATCTAGACTAGTTGTTTATGTTGATAGGCATTGATCAGAGTACTCTAGATCCTTCTAGTACAGCTGTGCAACATTGACAAGAAATTATCTTTTTGCAAATGTGATATGAATTGCAAGGAAACCGATTTTTCTAGAAAGCTGCCTTAAACACTTTTCCCCCTCGGATGAAGTCGCACCCTCCTGCACTTTACATACAGTATTTCAATTATATATATATATATATATATATATATATATATATATATATATATATATATATATATATATATATATATATATATATATTAGGGGTGGGGGAAAAAATCGATTCACCTAAGTATCGCGATTTTTAATGTCACGATTTTTTGGATCGATCTTTTATTCCAGAATCGATAATCGCAAATTTAATTTTTTTTTTTTTTTTTTTTTTTTGGGTGCTTGCAGTCAGGCCACTCATTGAACAGCAGGCCAGGCGCCGCCTACTGGTTTACTAGTGGTTTTATTACTTTATTAGTTAGTCTGAAGTAATAATTACACTTCAGGGTTAAAGTGGGTGCATCTCATTGTAAAATTGGACTTCAAACGGCCCAAATCTGGCTTCAAACGGCCCAAATTTCACGCGCGTTGGCCCATATCGGCCTGGCCTGCTTGGTATCTAATGCCCGGCCTGAATTATGATCCCAGTCCGCCCCTGTTTTTAACTATATCGCCCAGCCCTACTCATGATATATAATATACAGTCTCTAGTGTATGATTCAACTTTTCCCATGTTCTAATCTAGTGTAAAAAAGCAAACAAACTGAAAAAATAAAAGAAAAAAATAAACAAAAATCGCAATAAATCGTAATATCGAATCGCAATAATCGTAGAATCGCAATACTTAAGAATCGCAATATAAATCGAATCGGCACCCAAGAATCGTGATAGTATCGAATCGGGAGATAAGTGAATCGCCACAGCCCTAATATATATATATAATATATATTTTTTTTTTATTAATAATTGTTCCTCCCTACTTTGTGTGCATTGTTGCGTGGGAGCTAGTTACACCAGTTTGTTTGCTCAGGTTGTTGCACTGCATTTTATTCTTCTCACCAACATGTGTAAACTAAACTAAAAAAGTGATTAGAACTTTTTTTATTGCATTTGTCACCACTGCGAGGAGTGAACTGCACCTCATGAACAACACCTGCCACTGACAGAACTAAAAAGAAAGTACACAGATATAAGAGGTTTGTAGTTAAAGGGTTACATCCGGATTAAAAACATATTCTGGTTGTGTGTGTGTGTGTGCGATTATGCGAGTAGAATCACTTTTATGTAAGTAAGTGAGGTTTCAACCAAATTTCAATCAGGAAGGCCGCCATATTCACGTTACCTGATCAACCCGTGACATCAATCAAGCCCAGGCGTCGTCAACGTCAGTCATCGCCAGTCCATCCTAGTACATATAGCAAGGGTCCTACGTCACCCCCCACCTCTGGCGGATCATAGCAGCAGTTGGCATCACGGCTGGCCATTCCCCCCAGCCCACCACCAATGAGTCTGAACTCCTGTAGAATCTCCCACGAGGGGGATTCTCTATCCTAGCTCATACAGAAGCCCTCCTCTCGCCTCAAGAGGAGCGCCATCTTACAATGGAGTCATACGCCAAACTACCTACCGACCGGTCTCTCATGATTGAAGTAAATAAATGCACACAACACAGTAATGAAAAGAAATTGGTTTATTTTGACTGTACACACAGAGGGACAACCGAGCTGCAACTATTACCAAATATTAAAAGCGTAATTTACAAGCTATTATTTTGCGTATCCTGGCTCATGTGCGTCTGTTAGATAGCCTACTTTTACGTATTTAATTACAGTTCACCTGAACAGAATTAAGACTGATGCATGAAAAATCCAACACAAAATAAATGCACCTTTTTGGTAGGTATTACTGTATAACTCAAATATGTACCCCATAACTACACTACCGGTCAAAAGTCTGGACACACCTGATTGAATGTTCTATGTTTGTCATTATTAATGACATTTTGATCTAAAGGCCTCTGCTTTAAAGCTTGAAATTAGTTTCTTAGACAAATAGTGAAGTTAATGACCTTGTATAAATTTATTTCCAAAGCCTTTGCCTTCCCATCAAGATAGTTTAGATTTGTTTAACACGTTTCTGCTTGACTATTATTCTAAAATGCGAAAAATAGTAACAAAAAATAAATATAATAAAGAAAAATGCATATATCCAAACATTTGATTGGTACTCTACTTTCGAAGAGCAACTTCAGCAGGTATTGCTGTTCACAAGTATATTTCATATTCATTGACACTAAGGTTACATTGTCACAGACACAGATTGAGTTCGTCACCTGTGCAGAAGCATCAGCTGATGCAGACAGTGTCATTGCATTATCAAATTGCACAATATGGCAAAAGCAAAACAAATATCAGCTCTACTGCAGGTTCTCTAAATGCCTGTGCCGGAAGTCGCAAATGTTAAAGAAAATCCAGTGTAACCATAACCAAGCAAATATACATGTATAAAATAACACTGTTACTGTAGGCCTGGAAGTGCACTCAGCACTCCAGCAACATAACGGTTAAATTTAACATACAACAGTGACTGTCACATCACAGAGTAGAGACTGTGGCTCAGATGACCTTGGCGTAATGATCTGTTGTCAGAGCGGAGGCGGATTCGGTTTTGTCTGATCCCTCCACTGCATTTGCAGGTGTGATTTGGTCGCTGGCATCATCATCACTGTCAAGCAGCGGTTCGGCCTCTGCGGGTGGGTCAGGCTTGCCGTCGGTTTGTGATTGGCTGCTGGCGATAGCAGGGTCAGACTGGGCCATGGTGTCAAGTTGAATGGAATCTTGGTCTTGGTCTTGGTAATCCTGGACTGTTTTCCTCTTAAAGCAGCCCATCTTAGGACAGAGACAACAAGGAGAATTGTCACCAGAATCCTGCAAATTCAGGCTTATTTCACTTATTAATAATTCAAACAATGATTTATCTGCTCTGTTGTATAATTTACTATTTTAAAATTGAACGCAAAGATCAATAATTGTTGAAAAACGAACAAAAAAGCTCTAAAATTGTGCTTGTTTGTTGAATGTTTTTCTGTGTTGGGTCATATTTGAAGAGCTCTAAATTAAGATTTACCATACATACCATTTGATAAGGGAAGTGTTTTAACCTTTATCTACTTGCTGAGGGAGTGGCGGATATAGACCCCCCCAAATAAAAAGGTTAAATAGTGTTCTAGACTAGGGGTTCCCAGACTTTTCAGACCAAGTACCAAACCAAATTTCCCAGGGACCACATCCACGGCATAGGACTACAATCCCCCCCCTCCCCCCTCCCCCATATAATAAAATTGGCTGATTTAACCACGCATTAGCATTAGAAAGGCTGAATAACATCATAAGGCAACTGGTTTAAAACGGACACACACACACGTTAATTTTGTCATGTTTTTATTTTATTTAGTCTTAATCTTAGTCCTGTGTCGTATGCCTTTGTTAGTTTTTATCATATTTGGTCAACCTCATCCTGTTTTTATTATGCCTCCGCCGGCAATAGCCAGGCCGGAGTCGTCATGGTTTCTGGTTGTTCGTCCGTATGTCCGATGTTCTTTAACGCGAGGGAACGCCTTGACAGAATCATCATCAGTATAGACCAAATCACCGTGACGTCACCATGTAAACAAATTTACTTCCGGGTACCACTTGGGGAAGGCGGCAGGTTTAAATGTGCGTGTTGTCAAATAAATGCTGTCAAACCCTCTCGCTGTTTTCGGCCGACTACTTTCAATTTAAATGGTTAAACGGTTGGTAAACATGCTTGTCCGACGTATCTAGCCTTTCTTCTGTGTTTGTTTTATGTAGTGTTAGCTAGCTAATAATGTTTGTTTGTCTGTCAAACTCGCTGTTTTTTTGCAGACGTTAACGTTACAGACTCTTTCTCGCCGAGAAGAGCCTGGTGACGCGAGGTTATTACAGACAGAGCTACTGACGCCAAGTTAATTTAATTTAGCTTCAAGTCTACTCTGGTCTGGTCCAACAGGTAAATTAGCTAGTCTGGTCTCCACTAACGTTAGTGAAAGTGTTGTTATGAATGATATTAAACAACAACACAACACGGACGAACCATTTTTGTCTTCTTTCTGTTTTTGTCTTCAACACGTCAGTTTGTGCCGTCCACCGCCATTATAATGTGTGGACCTCAGGGGTACCCGGAAGTAAATGTAAACAACCCGCTGATTTGGTCTATATAAATGGGAGCTGGGGCTCTGTCTGTTTGTTTGTTTCTCTCTTTCTCTGTCCCACTGTGATGTCATAAATCCCACTGTTACAGCATCCGTGATGTCATAAATCCCACTGTGACATCAACAGTGATGTCATAAATCCCACAATGACATCATCAGTGATGTCATAAATCTGACATCAGTGATGCTGGTCTCATTGGCCACACAGCAAGGCCCCGCTGCGAATGCGAGCTGCAGGGCCAGCTCAGTGAGCTGCAGGACGGGCGAGCCTAGGAATCGATAAATTTACCTCAAACGTCCACTTGGACTCAAGGATGAACTGATTGCATTTTGGTGGTCAAAGTTCAAGGTCACTGTGACCTCCAAAATGCCATTTCCATGCTCGTTAACGCGATATCTGAGGGAACGCCTTGACAGAATTTCTTCCAATTTGGCTCAAATACCGACTTGGACTCAAGGATGAACTGATAAGATTTTGGTCGTCAAAGTTCAATGTCACTGTGACCTCCCGAATGCCATTTCCAAGCTCGTTAACACAATAACGACTTCCTACATGGTGCTAGACTAGTCTATCAAAATGTCTTAGCTGTCATTGATTGTGTTGCATAGTTGTTTTCTGTACTGTTGACAAAATGTGATATTGTAAGTCGCTTTGGACCAAAGCGTCTGCTAAATGAGATAATGTAATGAATGCCATGACGGGATTTCTTCCAACTTGCCTCAAACATCGACTTGGACTCAAGGATGAACTGATTCAATTTTGGTGGTCAAAAGTCAAGGTCACTGTGACCTCATGAACGCCATTTTCAAGCTCGTTAACTCAATATCTCAGTAACGCCATGACGGGATTTCTTCACATTTCGCTCAAACATCAAAGTCTGGATAGCCATGGATGTCGACTGCTCACTTGTTGAGGGAGGCATATATCCGTGGTGTGGGCGTTCTAGTTTAGTCAAGTTTTAGTCAACTAAAAGTCTTGAGTATTTTAGTCTCATCTTAGTCAAAGAAAACCTTACTATTGTTTCTTTAAAATTTCCAAACTCATTGGAAAGATCTATTAAACTGTTATTATGGAATGGTATTAAGGTTTGAACGTGCAATACAGACACAGATTTAACTGTTTAACTTCTCTTCTGATTGGATCTCTTCCCAATTCGTCCCTCCCTAATATTTTAGTCTAGTTTTGATTTGTTGATGAAAATGTCAATAGATTTCCTCATAGTTTTTGTCATCACAACTTGTCCTATTTTAGTCAACGTCTAGTTTTCGTCAGTGAAAATAGGTAGTAAACAAACATTTTTATGCCTCCAGAGGCATTATGGATCCGGGTTGTCCGTCCGTACATACGGCCATCCGTACGAGGTTCGTTAACGCGATATCTGAGGAACGCCTTGACGGAATTTCATCAAATTTGCCTTAAACATCCACTTAGACTCAAGGATGATCTGATTAGATTTTGGTGATCAAAGGTCAAGGTCACTGTGACCTCTCGAACGCCATTTTCAAGCTTGTTAACGCGATATCTTAGGAATGCCTTGTTGGAATTTAATCAAATTTGCCTCAAACATCGACTTGGACTCAAGGATGAACTGATTGGATGTTGGTGGTCAAAGGTCAAGGTCACTGTGACCTCTCGAACGCCATTTTCAAGCTTGTTAACGCGATATCTCAGGAATGCCTTGATGGAATTGCATCAAATTTGTCTCAAACATCGACTTGGACTCAAGCATCAACTGATTAGATTTTGGTGGTCAAACTTCAAGGTCACTATGACCTCATGAACACCATTCCCAAGTTCGTTAACGCAATATCTGAAGAACAGCTTGATAGAATTTCTTCTGATTTGGCTCAAACATCGACTTGGATGCAAGGATGAACTGATTCCATTTTGGTTATCAAAGGTCAAAGGTCAAGGTCACTGTGACCTCTCGAATGCCATTTTCAAGCTTGTTAACGCGATATCTCAGGAATGTCTTGATGGAATTTCTTCGAATTTGCGTCAAACGTCCACTTGGACTCAAGGACATTTTGGTGGTCAAAGTTCAAGGTCACTGTGACCTCACACACCCAATTTTCAAGCTCTGTAACGCAACATCTCTGGAGCGCCTTGACGGAATTTCTTCCAATTTGCCTCAAATGGCGATTTGGACTGTAGAATGAACTAATGGCGGAGGCATAAGTCCGTGTTGCGGTCGTTCTAGTTAATCATAGTTTTTGTCTACGAAATTAACACACACACACACCTGCCACCGCTGTGAAAAAGACCCATTTGGTAAAAGAAATTCCCTCGCCAAAATTTTGCTTATCGTTGGAGCGTTATTTAGCTCATTCCTGATAAGGTAGCATGACATGGTTGTACCAATGGATGCCTTGGGTCTTCTAGTTTTATTTATGAAACTTCACTGGCTTTAAAACTGAGCCCTAACCCTGAAAGTAAAATTTCTAAATCGTGATATTTCCCGAATATCACAATATTTCCGAAAATCGACCCAAGCCTACTCCTCGGGGTTAATACGGTATTATGTAAAAACTGGAGCCCTGCGGTCCTGAAACCCTTCTATTCAGAAATTGCCAAGTTAGCACTCACCTTAAACATGATGACAGTGATGATGATCAAAAGCAGGAGCCCCCCTCCAACTCCTGTCGCAATGATCAACAGCTGGTCGGGATGAATTATTAACTCAACAGACACAGTCATCTGATGGGGGAGAAAATTAGACTTTCAGGAGTAGGCCTTGTGATTCTTCAGCTCTGATCTTACATTTCTTCTGGATAGTTGTAACTGTTTGAGTTTATGTATAGACTGAGTGTATCATGCATGTAGTTACCTCTGCTTCGGGGAAACGGAATTCGGTAGAATCTTTATTCTGCAGTAAATAAAGGCAACCGTACAATGAAATGTGGTCATCAGCATGCTTAAAAACATACCACAAGTGAGAAATCTTTCCTTTGGCATTATAGACCCTTTTCACAGGGGCCATTTTGTGTCCAAAAGGCAGGATAAACACCGGTGCAAGCAAAACACTGAGGGTTTACATCAGCGAGTTCAACCTACCTCTGTTCTCGCCTGAACAAACCGCTGTCTGTCGTAGCTAATGTGTATAGAGCCATTAAACAGAACCTCCGCTCCATCGCCAGTATATCGTTTCAGAAAAGCGATGTTCTGTGAAGTGAAAACATGTCGATTACTGTAACATTATGTTCCACACTTCAATTTAAGACCATTTTGAACCAGTGCTGATGATTTTTGTGTTCTTGATGATACAGTACATACCTTTGCATTTTGCTTGAGGTCCTTAAATTCGACTTCCCCAGACAGTTCAAAAGTAGTAGTTGAATGTTTCTCCAGAATGAAACTCTCACACGTTATGGATTTGCACTCGTTTTCATTTGAACAGTTCTGTAACACAGGCAAACGGTAGAATTTGTTCATTTCATTTTGATGGGATTTTGACTTGTAAATTCACGACCTGTTCAAGATTGAATAGTTTGATAATAAATGTTTTACTTACTCCAGACTTGAAGTCGATGGGGTCTCTGCATTGAGTTGTGCTCTTAAAAAAAGAAGCAGCATCAAGGATTTGTGATTTTATAAATAACAACAACAGTGAATGCAAGTGGTTTTCTCACTGCCAGCATGTTACCTGATGCTTGGATGCCATGGTGACTTGGTAGTTCTTCATTTCAAAGTTGTGTTTGAGTTTAGTCGGGAAGTTCAGGGTCACGTTGATGGGCAAAGCCTTAAAACCCGAGTTCGTCACCTATGGATAGTGTGAGATTCATTTTTGACCTCTAGATTTTCCACAGAGAGAATAGAACAGACCATAACCGGTATTGAGTTTCAGTTCCTCCTACAGTATGCTGCTGCACAATCCTTTCTCTCAAGCATGCCTTGTCCTCAAAATGAGTAATTTCAAGAACACTGCAAAAAAATATGAAGGCACTTAAAACTGTTTCTGAAACTGCAAGTTGACTGAACTCATAATGAATATGTTGTAAATGTATGTATCTTTTATATATATATATATATACCGGTGTATATATATATATATATATAAATAAATATAAGTGTGTGTGTGTGTGTGTGTGTGTGTGTGTGTGTGTGTGTGTGTGTGTGTGCGTGTGCGTGTGCGTGCGTGCGCGCGCGTGCGTGCGTCATTAAGTTGCCATTTAAGGATGTGCTGATTTCATTACCTTTTTACAGTGCATGTAGTGTTTTTATACTTACTCTACATAAGCTTTTTACATCATAATTTAGGACTTTACCTCATATGTAGTCACAAGTCTTTTTGGTGCAGTATCCTCCGATGTAAATTGCAGATAAGTGGTGGAGATTTCACTCCTAAAAAGAATGAAGGACAATCACCATTTGCAATTATTGGCGAGATATAAGAACTATTGATAGCATTTCAAGGACATTAATATGTTATTATTATATATTTATTTTTGGCATTTTCATACTTTATTTGACAGGAAGGTAGGCCTGAGCCTTATGGTAGTAATACATTTCTAATAGTATTTATTAATTTACATGATACCATGTCACTAATGCCACTTACACTTTTACTGCCAAGTCAATTTGAAATTGAACAGTGATGTTTTGGGTCAGGGAACCTCTGGTTGAGTTTTCATTATCACTGTAATGAAAGAGGATGCAAAATGCATTTCATATTGTAAGTATTACGTGTGAGAAGAAGGTTTTACTGAGGTTTTTCCACATTAATAATGCAGCGGAAAATGTTAAGCATTGTCCCATGTGTCGGAGTGATCGTATGAGTAAGCCTCTACCTTTTTCCAGTGATCGTCATCAACATCGTGTCGTTCCAGGCATAGGTGTTACCGATGCGGAATACACTCTTAAATGTTGCCTTAAGAGAAAAATGGCCAACGACATTGATGTTAGAATAGATTCAAACAAAAAATCAGAAAAACAGAGAGAATGTGCACAAAGAACTCCATGTAAGAGAAGTTGAAAAGGTCAGTGTTATAAATGTCAAAGGCTTTGTCACTGGGTCACATCTCCAACTTTAAACTATGACACTTCCGCTTCTTTCATCATCTGTTTCTGTGCTGCATGACTCACAGTGGATCCACTTCGGTAGACAGGGGGGCTGATGCTGCATGTTGTTTTGTCTATTACACCTTCGTCACCTTTATCGTTGCAGCTATACGGCGTTAACCCCTGTTGAAGTCAGTCAAACAAAACAAAAAAAATCACACCCAGGTGTTGAAGTAAGCAGTGCAAGTTTAGGAACAGTCATAATCTGAGAAAATGTAATAGAAGCTTTGTGGAAACGCGAATCACAGTACCGGTATTTGTTTCTGATGTGTGGTTTACCTGCTCCCCTGCCCTCCTCTCCGTATGCATAGGCTACACCTGACTGATCTATCCTCTCATTCTACTGTACAAACTGGGCGACATGCTACAAATCCACACGCGTATAGAAGCAGCGGCTCACTTAAAAACAGAGCGTGTCCATGAACAGTGAACAGAATCAGGGTCAGATTTTAGACAAATGTGCCTGGACTTTTACACAAAGGAATCCCATGAATGTTTAGAGAGAAGAGTGATTTCAAATAGCATTATGGGGCGCAGAGATGGTGTAACAACTGATTGGACGATACTGTAGCTTACATGTTATCTTGTTTAGGTGCCTTCATTTTCATTATTTCCAACATACACAATTTCATAATTTGTGCAAACAAATTCATAAGCCAATTGCAAAAATTGGTTCAATGTCCTTGATTGTATTGATTTGTTTAGTTTAATTTGAAAAATTGAAGAAAGGAGCTGTTAGGAATTTAAATGACAAAACTTAATTGGAAGTAATTGTACCTGTGTACTACAAAGAGATACAGCCTGACGAAAACCCAACGGTTGAAACGCGTTGCGGTATTGTTCTTGCCCGTAATCACCTTCATGAAGATGTACTCTGTTTGTTAAACTCTTTGTAGTATTCAAACAAACTGGCAATAAGCCAGTAGCGAGCACACTCACCAGTGTTTTTAAAGTTTCGGTGCACGGCACAGGAGAATACTTAGTAGGAGAAGGAGAGCCAGCACACAAAAATGTCCTTTCGTTAGGTTTATTCCAGTTTTTCACCAGGTACAACACACAGATGTTTCAGCCTAACGGCCTTCTTCAGCGTGTGGTGTCAGGCGGAAATGACGTTTAAATACACTGAGACCGGAAGTCCATTCAATAAACGAAATATCAAAATTCAGTTACAGTATATAAAGAATTCAAGAACCAAACAATGCACAACACACAAGTTCCATTATCAAAGAAAATGTCTACATGGAACTTGTGTGTTGTGCATTGCTTGGTTCTTTAATTCTTTTTAGAACACGGCTCTCTCGAATACTCGATTCTGATTGGTCAATCAACAATATTCACCGGTCATTATTTCTCGACAACCGACCGCTGCTCTGCCACACCTGGATTAATCAGTTGGTAAGAGCATTTTGTCCGCAGACGCTACTAATTAGGCCAACCAGTTGCAGCTGTGGTGTCTTGTGTGCCAATTACGAATGAAACCGCTTTGTGTTGAAAACGCTATTAAAAAATCTATTTGAATAATTATTTTTGTCAGATTATTGAATGATTTAGTTGTAGGCCGTGTTCTAAGCGGGATAATGTATACTGAGCCGGTGATTACTGGAAATAATGACCTTCAGGTGAATATTAAGCCCTCCGCTGCGCGTCGGGCTAAATCATTCACCTGTCGGTCATTATTTCCACAGTAATCACCGGCTCAGTATACATTATCCCTTACATATACTGTAACTGAATTTTGATACTGTAACACAAAAAATGGGTAGTTACTGAGGAACGAGTAAGGATCGAACCATTAGTTCATGAATAGTTAATGATTAGTTAATGAGTAGTTGATAGGTAGTTCCTTAATGGTAGTTACTTAAGAACTGACCATTAGTTACCATGTTAACGAACCAGTAAGTAATGATTACTTCCCTAAAATTTTTTTTTTTTTCATTTGTTTTCATTCACTAGTTCATTAATCGGTAGTTCCTTAAAGATCCTTAATGGTAGTTACTTAAGAACTGACCATTAGTTCCCATGGTAGTTACTTAAGAACTGACCATTAGTTACCATGTTAACGAACCAGTAAGTAATGATTACTTTACCAGGTAGTTCCTTAAGAACTGACTATTACTTACCATGTTAGTGCATCATTACTTCCTGCTTACTTTACCATTAGTTCCCATGTTTGTGCCCCCTCAAGTAAAGCAGTAGATCTTCCTGAGTTGTTACTAAGGGATACACCATTACTTCCTGCTTACTTTACCATTACTTAACATGTGTGTGACCCCTCAAGTAAAGCAGTACATCTTACCGAGTTGTTAGTAAGGAATGCACCATTACTGCCTGCTTACTTTACCATTACTTAACATGTTTGTGCCCCCTCAAGTAAAGCAGTACATCTTACTGAGTAGTTACTAAGGAATACACCATTACTTCCTGCTTACTTTACCATTACTTAACATGTTTGTGCCCCCTCAAGTAAAGCAGTACATCTTACTGAGTAGTTACTAAGGAATACACCATTACTTCCTGCTTACTTTACCATTACTTAACATGTTTGTGCCCCCTCAAGTAATGGTAAAGTAAGCAGGAAGTAATGGTGTATTCCTTAGTAACAACTCAGTAAGATGTACTGCTTTACTTGAGGGGGCACACACATGTTAAGTAATGGTAAAGTAAGCAGGAAGTAATGGTGTATTCCTTAGTAACAACTCAGTAAGATGTACTGCTTTACTTGAGGGGTCACACACATGTTAAGTAATGGTAAAGTAAGCAGGAAGTAATGGTGTATCCCTTAGTAACAACTCAGGAAGATCTACTGCTTTACTTGAGGGGGCACAAACATGGGAACTAATGGTAAAGTAAGCAGGAAGTAATGATGCACTAACATGGTAAGTAATAGTCAGTTCTTAAGGAACTACCTGGTAAAGTAATCATTACTTACTGGTTCGTTAACATGGTAACTAATGGTCAGTTCTTAAGTAACTACCATGGGAACTAATGGTCAGTTCTTAAGTAACTACCATTAAGGATATTTAAGGAACTACCAATTAATGAACTAGTGAATGAAAACAAATGAAAAAAAAATTTTTTTTAGGGAAGTAATCATTACTTACTGGTTCGTTAACATGGTAACTAATGGTCAGTTCTTAAGTAACTACCATTAAGGAACTACCTATCAACTACTCATTAACTAATCATTAACTATTCATGAACTAATGGTTCGTTCCTTACTCGTTCCTCAGTAACTACCCATTTTTTGTGTTACAGTATTATGAAGTGTTACCCGTTTATTGAATGGACTTCCGGTCTCAGTGTATTTAAACGTAATTTCCGCCTGACACAGCAACACGCTGAAGAAGGCCGTTAGGCTGAAACGTCTGTGTGTTGTACTTGTACCTGGTGAAAAACTGGAATAAACCTAACGAAAGGACATTTTTGTGTGCTGGCTCTCCTTCTCCTACTAAACTCTTTGGAGTACACAGGTACAATTACTTCCAATTAAATTTTGTCATTTAAATTCCTAACAGCTCCTTTCTTCAATTTTTGATATTCTACTGTGCCTGCTGAGCTGTTTTGGTCCACACATTGTGTGTTTTTAGTTTAATTTGACCATTATTTTTGCTGAATATAGATAGCCTATATTCAGTAGAATCAGGCTTTTGATATAAAATTCTAAATTAAGTTTACTTCAGGCAAAAAAAAGAGTAAAGAAGTTACTAAGGCATTATCTATTAACGCTCATGCTGCAAGGTGTTTAGCATTGTTAGTAATAAACAATTGACAGGGATAATGTATTGTGTATGTCACCTCGTGATCCATCTTGGAGAAGGAGAGGCCTGGAGGATAGTGCAGTGTGAGGCTGGTGTTGTACGAGTCGTCACCGGGATTGGCCAGACTTACAGTCACATGGAAGTAGGCCTGGTCCACCACCAATAATGTTTTGGTGCTAAAAGGAACACACTAGTTCGCTTACATCTGTCCATATATTTGATAATTATGATCTTAAAGTTATGATATTTCTGAATATTTGTCAGCTGTACGTACGCGAATTTGAAATCCACCACCAGGTCTGCAATGCATTTCTCCTTCTTTCTACAGTTCCTTTCGAAGGGCACCTGTAAAACAAAGTTCTCATTTCTGTTGATGCCACATTTAAAAATACATATAGCAAGTCTTCTGATGTGATTTCTGTCAGTGTTGAATTGTTGATCAAATTTGGTCACAATTTTTTTTTAACAAAAATACAGAGCAAGTCATAAAGGATTAATGAATGAATACATTTTAAGACTAATAGCTATTAACTATCGAGAGTATGCAGGGTATCCGCAGGGTTTTGAAAAGTATTAAAAGTTGATCAATCAATTTAGGGAAAATTAAGGCCCTTAAAAAGTCTTAATTGCTGTTTGAGAGATATAAAATTGTGTAGCTCTTGTGCTCATGGTGTTAAATGAGCATGTGATATTGTCCTATATCGATCACAGACCCCTGAATTGAATCGATATCGCATCGTAGCGGACTTTGTGATATCAGAAAATTTATTTTTGTCATAAGCTACGTATAATGATGAAACTTGTGATTTACACCTCTATCGCTGATGTGACAAAAGTGGCGTTGAGGGTCTTGAAAAAGTATTAAAAAAGGTCTTAAAAGAATTTAACTTCAGGATTCCTGCATATACCATGATATGGCAAATAGGTAAATCTCTCAAAATGTTGGCGTATTAATTTATTATCCAATATCTCTTTAGCGGTTGTGCCAACATTTATTTTAATAATTATTTGCATTCACAGTCTATCTCACCACTAAATATTGTTAATTATTACACGTCTTTGTTGAAGACTTGATTCTGACTGATCAATGACGGCATTCATTACAGAGCCTGTAATTTCTATCTTTTCCATTGAAAATGGCTGCTGTTGTTCTTCTGCTTCCCAGCGGGGAATCAGCACCATCTCTGCTGTGGCTATGCGTGGAAACCCATAATTATTACTCATCCGGAAGAACAGAAAATACAGGCTCTGGCATGACAAAAACGGCTCAGAATTGGAAACTACACAATCAATAGGAACACGAATTGCCCGTAGCGACGGACAAAAACCTTCTTGTGTGAGGCAAGTACTGTTTTATTGTGATTGCTACGTGTATGAAGATGCAAGGCCATTTTTAGTGGAGCCTGCAACGCCATATTGGGGTGCTACGCTGAGACTCAGAATAAGAAACAGGCCGACTCTCGTGTCAAGGCTCGTTCAAACCATGCCCTCTTTGAACTCGAACTATTCCTTCACACTTGGTACTACAAACTCCCTGCAAACTTTAAACAGGGCACCACTTCAGGATGCTTCGCAGCGGGGTCCTGATTTCCCTGTCGGCATTCATTTCACAATAATATCCCTTAAATAACATAAGTCATATTCTGGTCTTCTGTTCTGCGTATAGATCTGTTCCTTTTCATTATGTGTAAACTAGTACAGTGCCCGTTTAAAATGTCCCTGTCCAGAACGGGCTGATTGCTGCTTGCAGCTTTCTCGAGAACCGCTCATTCAAACAACTTCACATTCGACAATTGCAGTGCCCAGTTGCCCCACTGCTAAGTTTATTAATATTTGCACCTGTCATTTGTCCAAATTGCACCAAACCTGAAATTCCACAGCCTTGGGTCCTTCGACAATACACCCGCCTATAGACCCATTTCATGGGCGCCATTTTGTGCTGAAAATGTAGGATAAACACAGGTGCAATCAACACACTAATGAGGGTTTCCAAATTCCAATCATTGGAGTTGGAAACCCTCATTAGTGTTTTGCTTGCACCTGTGTTTACCCTGCCTTTTCGGCACAAAATGGCCCCCATGAAAAGGGTCTATTGTGAGGTCGACAAACTGTTCTCAAGATATTACTGGTCCCGCCTCTGTTGTTTTTCTCCTATGTGTGCACTCTTTCTTCTCTCTCTGACATCACAGCCCCACTGTGATGTGACGGTGTTTGTAACAAACAGCCCCCGCTGCACTCAGACAGAGCTGAGCGGCTCGCTGTTCCCTTGGTTAGTCAAAGTTTATTAGTATATATATATTGTAGTTTATTACTAGTGTCCAAATTGCACCAAATCCGACACTGCACTTCCTCGAGTCCCCAGCAACACACTGATGTCGATCGGACGAACGGTTCTCGATATAGGACAAACAAACAGACAGAGATTCCTCACATTATAGTATGATATTCATATCTTTGAAGTGTTTTTTTAAACTGAGATGTTGCGTTCTCAGTTGGTGACATGCTGATACCTAGATGTTACATGTTGATACTTTTTTTTATAGACTGCATCTTTAAAAACAAAAAAAAAGAAAAGCAAAAAAACATTGGTTCACATAAATACTGTATACTGTACTCTGTCAGCCTATATTCTGCTGCCTTAGCTGGTGTACGTACCTCAACAGCAGTCTGTCTGTCACTGTCCACATTCAGGATGGCAGTCTCCCTTTCAGGTTGGGAAAAATTCAATTTGATGCTGATGGGTGAAAATGTGTCTCTCACACATTTCTGCAAGGATGGAAAAAGATTAACAAGTGTTGAGTTTGGCCTCAACACCAAACTATTCTAAGCATATCAGTTGCTGTTATAATTACCTGTACTAAGAGTGACAGCGTTAGGACAAATTAAATTTAAGTCAGTCATGAAGTTATGCATCTGATCTTGGTGAGTAGTTTATATTCTGGTTTTCATGGCGGTCAAATGCTGAATAATATGTTAAAACTACGTGGAATTTTACTTTAAGGTTCAATAGAGGGCAGAGCTTAAAGACAACAAATATTCATTTTGTGTAACCTTTTCATTTCTGGCCCAAACCAGTAACATGAGGACCAAAAAAACACCTCAAACCAGAAGATAAGAGTTTGTCTGTTTGTGAAACACAAATTGGATGAGTCTATATACCAAAAAGGAGAGCTTAACTCAAAGTCCCAAATCATACACTCTCGACTACAACTGATTTTAAAGTCATAATTCTGACTTTAAACTATTATATCTATCTAATGGTGTAAGGGATTTTCCCTCTAGAATAGATAAATCCTCATACCGGCATGCTGATGGAATGGTTGAAGCAGGTCTGACTCTGTTCACTCCACAACTCTACGGTAGACTGAAGATTCCTTGCTCCCTTTTCGGATTCTTTGAAGGAACCCCGAACCGAGCTCTCTTCCAAAGTAAGGGTGTAGGTGATTTTCAGACTGGTGTTATGCGGCCCTGCAAAGGAATATGAGATCTTTCATTTGTCCAGAATTGGCGGTGAACTCTGAATCGCGTTATTTAGACAAGTTTCTACCTGCTTCCCTCTGGGTCGTCTCTACCATGTCAAAGCAAGCTGTTAAGTTAACCATAGGCAGAGCAGTATCTCTAGCATTTTTAGCCAGGCAGTTGATTTCACCAGTCCTTATCTCCGTGGGTTCAAAGCACAGATGAGCCGAGACGTTAAAGACAGGCTTGGACCTGGAAGGCAGAAGTGGTTAATTGTTAGACCTTGTACCACGAGGCTCTTTGCTGTTTGGTTGTGTTGTACTGATGCATGAAGGAAGGGTGAAACTGAAAATTATTGGAAAGAGAATAGAGAGAACAGAGAATATATTTATTTATTTATTTATTTTGACAGGACAAAGCAGTTTTGTGTTGTTTTCATCACCTAGAAATTGTATTTGTCTCTCTACGAGCTTTGCCCATACAATATACTGTACATACCCAGAGGTGACTCGAGTCCCCGAGTTACAATTTGAATTGTTTGAGACTTGACTTGATGCATAAGAGAATACTTGAGACATGACGAGTTCTGGTGTCTTGGGAATTGATTTTGACGTGTACTGATGATGATGATGGCTTGAAAATGTTTTGAATGATTGTTTTTGAAATTTGTATGGAATGATCAAATTAATTAAAGTTGCAACTGATTATAGAAATCAAACTCATTGATGCACTTCCCAAGTTTTTATACTCTTAAAATGATATTGCATTGAAAAGTTGCACATATTGACTTGACTTGATATGCTACATGTACACTTGACTTCAATCACATGGACTTGACTTGAAATTGACTCGGGACTCGAGCAAAGTTAACTCGGTCCAACCTCTGTACATACCTCAAGACAAGAGCCCCTCCACGTGATCCAACCACAATATCTGTGAGTCCGTCCTCGTCAAGATCGATTCTCCCGTCCACTGCCTGTCCAAAGAACTGCAGCTCAGGCTGGAATTGCCCTCCCGTGATTCTCTGGAAGAACAGTTTTGAGAGTTGAAACATGGTTTGCACACCGCACGGTACGGTGTCACTTTGACAACATGCTGCAGTATTGTGTGGTTATGAGAGACCTGGGTGCTCTTTGAAAGCCATGAATACAAATATTTTTGGATTGAAGCAGCGTACCTGTATCTAAAGTTTTGTGCCAATATTAAATTTCAGCGTGCATACGCAGCTGCATGGCCTCGCCCCTATCTGTCTGTGTGTGTGTGTCTGTCTCGTGTGTGTGTGTGTGTGTGTGATGTCACAATGCCTCTGACATCACTGATGATAACACAATTTAGGACATCACTGATGACATCATCAGTGGGACAGAGAGAGCCCTGTGTGTGTTGTGCATGTGTGTGTGCACGTTTGTGTCTGTCTCTTGGTTGTGTTTCGTGTGTGTGTGCATGTGTGTGCCTGTCTGTGTGTGTGTGCGTGTGCGTGATGTCACAATGCCTCTGACATCACTGATAATGTCACAATTTACATCACTGATGATGTCACAATTTATGACATCACTGATGATGTCATCAGTGGGACAGACAGACAGAGCCCTAGCTCCCATTTATATAAGAAGAAAGACAAGATAACCTTTACCCCAGATATGATGTCAGTACTTGCCCTGCAGCCCCCCGTAATGGTAAACCTCCCTGTAAAACAACATACGCTAAATCCTAATAGATACTGAGAATAAAAGGGAAAGATGAATTTCTAAAAATTAAGGAAATTATCTCAGACTGATATCACAATTATAATTTTCTATCTGAAGGGTGTAGCGTAACATCAATGACCCCATGACATTGCTTCTTTAGTTTGATACATTAGTATTCCTGTTGAAAGATATTGGGGGTATTGAAAGGGTGGGACATAATGCGGCGAGAGATTACTCAAAAGTAGTATAAACAATGGTTTATAATAACATATAATAATGATATATCAGTTACAGATTAAAAAAATTATGGGATGGGTAGTAATGTAAAAAAGTCTGGTTTATTGGTTGGCATTTTTATTTATGCGCTACTGATAGATGATGAGGTAACCAATAAAGATACGCTGTCTTCCATGAAGTTGAAGTCATCGGATTTTGATTTTGGGGTACAAGAAAATACAAACTTTGAATATTTTTGGCATTTATTTAAAAAAATGGAAAATTAGGCAGGTTGAACTTTGCTTTTATAGACTGCCACTCCTGAAGATGGTTGAGTCAAATCATATGCGAGAATGACTTGCCTATTTCTGATTTTTACATGTACAGGACCATCTCTGTAGTCCAGCTGCTGCTGCTTACTTAAGCTAGAGCTCCTCTTGAGCCCAGCTAGAGAACCTACATGGTCCTTTGTCTTTTCTCACCTGGCTGGAGGTGCTGCGTATGCCTCTGTGTTTGTCACCGAGGTAGATGTACACAGCCCCCTTGTGGTTATCCTCAAGTGGAGCTCCGACGGCTACGTCTCGGAGACCATCTCCATTCAGATCCGCAAGGGAGGAGATGGCGGTGCCGAATCTGCCCCGAGATGCCACAGACACCGTCATCACACTTTTCAGTTCCAGCTGTGGGAAATGAGAAGATCAGTTAAGGAAGATGGTTCATGAAGGCACAACATAAATAGCTCTCTGTTATCAAAGCCCACCTCATGCGTCAGAGTGTAGACTGAGATCTGCCCTTCTCTCCTCTCCTGAGCCTGGTGAAACAGCGGTGCACCCACGAGTAGGAAGTCCGTGTTGTTGTCTGAGTCCACATCCACTGTGCAGAGCTCTGCCCCGAAATAGGAACCAATCTGAAAATGTGTTGGATACAAATGAGAATTTAGAGCCTTGCGAGTTGAGGTAGGATACCAGAGAGCACTTGCTTTATTCAGCCTGAACAGTTTAAATTCCTTGGGGAGCAATATCATATTAACCTGACGCTGCCAGATGGACGGTTTAGCTTCACATTGCGGATCTCGCGAGGTTATCCATCTTGCAAGCAAGGTTAATATCATAGCAATCAACTTTTCTGCATAAAAGATTTGCTTGGCTTCCTTGTCTTTAAAACGGGCTGTACCGACCCTGACTCAAATGGGTGCAAGCAGGTGCCCGACTCTAAAGCAAGGAAGTACTGTGGTTTCCTCTCTGTAGCCACAATAACATTTCCCATGGGTTTCTTTTCTTGAAAGGTGCTACAGTACATGTAGCAATGCATTTTGACTGAATCTTTCCCACATAAACATTATTTTACTGCTGAGCGATAATTCAATATTATCGTTGTGGAATCATATCGTGATGATATGAAGCTATTTTAATACCGTGACACATTTCTTCTGTCTAAATTGATGATGGCAAGCACATTTTACTTAGAAACTCTGCTAAAATGAGGAATGGTAAGAATAATTTATTTTAACATTTTGGTTCAATGAGGTGGACATTAATTTGATTATTTAATGTGATTTTGCATACAGTACATGGACTAGATGGATGGACATGGACTGGATATCGTATAGCCTATTGATATAGAGAAAAATTCGTATGATTATCATCATATTGATTTCAACCATATCATCCAGCCCTACATTAATTACCATAAAGAAAGTAGATTGGAGTTGAGAAGATTGGCAGCCTCTCCTGGCCTCTACACTGCACTTTACATTGTGTGCCGCTGAATCAGATTTTGTGAGAACTCTGCTGGGTTACTTTACACTTACAGCACAGAACAGGGAGCTGAGAGTGAGTGAGCACAATTCTGTTCAGCCACAGCTATGCCATTTTATGTGCGATTGGGCTGAATCTTTTAGGAAGTGTAAAGAGCACCTCTGCAGATTTTTGAATTAGGTCATTAGGACTGATTAAATGGGCAAAAATGCCTCATCGCAGGTTCAGCACCATGGAGAGCTCCAGAGTTTGAATCAGCCAGTGAACTCTGTAGCAGCACACAGGTGAGGTGAGCTGAGTTGTAATCAGCCACTGAAGAGGAATAGAAAGGCCTCTGGGGAGAGAGAGGAGAGACTGCATGGCAACTCTGTGAGCGAGGCCTGACTAAATGGCCGGGTGTTCCGCTAGTTGATGGAGTTTCACTGAGCACCTTGGACATGAACCATTTTCTACTGCTGCTTATTCACCTTATGTAGAAGAGACAGTCTGGCTTGAGAAACTAACAGGAAGTGTAAACACAATCGGAAATTCTGATTGTGTTTACACTTCCTGTGACTCATAAACCTAGTCTGACTCATACAGTATGTGAGTCAAACTAGGTTTGAGCAGGTGAATCAGACTAGTTTGAGCAGATAAAACATTTTGAACAGGAAGCTGTGACACAATGGATCAAGTGGGCGGGACTACATACAGTGAATAGGGAAGGCTCAGCCTCTGCACACCGCAGGCTTGTTGTGTTGGCTTCTTTTACAGACAATCAAGATCACTTTGAGTTCAGCATGAAGGCTCTTTACTGGAGCGATATTTGCAGTAGGTATACGAGCCTGAGTCACAGTTACACTTCAGCCAACATGTAAAGTTAACCCGGAACTGATCCTAGCCCGAACAGCCAACATGTAAAGTTAACTCGTAACTGATCCCTGAACAGACAACATGTAAAGTTAATCCTGACTGATCCTAGCCCGCCCCCGTCATGCCAAACTGACAACATTACACCGCAAGGCTAAACGATGAGAGACAGGTATATATTTTACGTCATGTACATCAACATGGCATAAATGTGTTTTATACATTATATTTTAAAAAAGGGTGTCAAGTAATGGTAGCCTTTGTACGTGTAGTGCACGCCACAGTGTGACCGTCTGATCACACAACCAAATACAGTAAGTAAGAGTTTCATAAGAGACTGAACTATTATTAGACGTGGAGACAACGACACCATCTGGCCATCCGCCTCATAACTTTTGGCATCTGATGTCACGTCACCGTCTGAACGATGTTTGCTGGGATGGTTTGCAACTTTTTATCGGTGTGCGCTTTACTGAATAAAATATATTAATTTGACCAACCTGTGTCCCATTGACTCTTTGTACTACAGTCCAGTTGTTGCTGTTGTTGAAAAGTACCACCTGTCCTGTGTGCTGGAATCTCGGTGCACCAGTGAAATACAGAGGCATGTTATTCTTCTCTCCGGCAGAAAGTGAGTATCCTGCATTGACAAAATCAGTCTCAGATGGCGTACAGTCTGCACAGACACTAAACTCATAATCAGTCTCAGAGGAAATGCTGCCTGCACAGAAACTTCACTCACACAAAAAAGAACTGTTAATGCAACGATGCGGGTGTCAAACTTCTGCCTGTGCTCCTTTATCACACCTCTATATACAGTATGTGCAGTGTTTATTCTGTTTCATTTTCAAAACTAGAAATAACGGTTGTGTGCCTCCAGCAACAAGTCAAGTTGCAGTCTACATCCATGTCGGTCCAGACTCATACAAGCACACATACCTTGAAGCCCATGATGGCGCAGTGGTGTGGCCATTCAGTCTACCCTAACCCTGCCCCTAACTGTAAACCACCCACATCCCCCTAACCGCTCCCCATACCTAGCCCTCAAACCCCAACTCTCTATGGCCGTCCTATCCCTAGCTACAGCACATTTTCCCTAGCCCTGCCCCCTTACTGATCATGCCCCACTCCTACCACCCACATCCCCCTAGCCACTCCCCCAACCGATCCCTCGAAAACCCAACTCTCTATGACCTTCCTATCTGTAGCTACGGCCCCTTTTCCCCAGACCTGCCCCCCTTACTTGACCCCCCACCCCCTCCCACCACCCACATCCTCCTACTCCACCGTCTACCAACCCCTCGAACTCCAACTCTCTATGACCTTCCTATCCTTAGCTATGGCCTGTTTTCCCTTAACCTGACGCTGCCAGATGGATTGGTTTGCTTCACATTCAATACCGCCCCATCTGGCGGAGTCAGGTTAATTTTCTCTAGCCCCACACCCTTTCCCTCACCATGCCCCCTGCCGCCAGCCATACCCCCTAGCCACTCCCCCACCGACCCCTCAAACCCTACTCTCTATGACCGCTATGGCCCCTTCTATCTGGCCCCTCCCCCTTTCCTTGATGGAATGGACAAACGGACGTGAAGTCTCAGTGACCTTGAAATTTGACCTTAGATCACCAAAATCTACTCAGTTCATCCTTTGAAGAAATTCCCTCAAGGCATTCCTGAGATATCACGTTAACGAGCATGGAACGGATCGTCGTGAGGTGACCGTGACCTTGCATTTTGACCACCAAAATCGAATTGGTTCGAGTCCAAGTGGACGTTTGGGCCAAATTGGAAGAAATTCCGTCAAGGCGTTCCTGAGATATCACGTTAACGAGCATCGGACAGACGTATGGACGGATGTACGGACTTATGGATGGACGGATGAGCAACCCAAAAACATAATGCCTCCGGCCATGGCTATCGCCAGTGGAGGCAGAAAAACCAATGTACTGTAGCATGTGAATATGACGGGTTAAGTGGATGAATTGGGAACAACAATACATACACACACGGGTTGTGATCCACTTCTGTTATAGTACTGTGACTAGATTTGATCCATAATTTAGAATGAACAGTAATAGAGGCTTTCCAATCCCTTTAATAAGAAAATAGTTAGGAAAGAGAGAGATGTTATGATGTTCATGTTGATTACCCATGTAAGAGTCTTCCTCCATGTTTGGATCCTGAATTTGCCGTCCTGCTGAAGGTGGAGCATGGTGCTCATAGAGAGATCCTTTCCACTTGTTTGTCCCCACTGAACCCAGAACCAACGTATCCTGTTGAGAGACATGCTTACAGTTAGATCAGCAGATCTGATTAGTGCAGACTCCTGCAGAGTGTTGGTGTAGAAGAAAGGTGTCATGTTAGAGACCGCAGAGCAACTGCCGAATCCGACCTGCTGCTGTCAACACAGCAAACATCCTGGTCAGCTTTTGTTGCCTGGTTCGTTTCTAGTGTGTCTGGTGCGTTGTTCTGCTTTCTTAGTCTTACATCATTATGTTCTGCATGACCATGATATTAATGATTGTTGATCACTGATTAGTTAGATCTAGTTAAGCTTTTTTGCTATAAGGTCCTTTGCGACATGCAAAGCACTAATCTTCATGTGTTCATTAATTGCTCCTGTATTTAGCCCCGTCTGCTTTCTGTCTGTTGGATCATTGTTTGTGTATTATCTGTTGTGCCTGTAGCCCAGCCATGACTTTTGTACGTTGTATCCTGCCCTGAAATATTTTCAAGTAAATCCTTTGTTTGCTCCTGAAATCCTGTCTGCCTGCTACTGTACGTTGTCTGCAGCTCAACACATGCACTTGCTTCCAGCAAGGCAGGACAAACAGGGAAGAATAGTTCCTAAAAATAATCACACCCAGGTGGTGAAGTAACCAATTACGGGCTCAATACGGCACACCGCTGAGCTTCGTTAACAAGTACAAGTCACGCCAATTCCAATGGTGCAAGCTAATCTGTGTGTGTGTGTGTGTGTGTGTGTGTGTGTGTGTGTGTGTGTGTGTGTGTGTGTGTGTGTGTCGCATTGATGAGCTGCCCCCTCTTTGTGCATGCGTGTGTGGGTTCTCTCTCTCCATTCATTGTCAACCTCGCTCGACCACTGAACCCCTCTCTCTCGCTCATGGAGCCAGGGGGAGGGGCCTAAGCTACATCCTCTCATGCTATAGACGGTTTTAACTTGACAACAAAAACATTCTAAATTGAACCCCCGCTCACTTCCTGTTGCAGTGTTTGCTATGGACATAAAAGAAAAAAAAACATTCAAGTGCAGGACTGACCATTCCGTGAAAACCGTCTATACAGCTGAGCAGCGAAAACAAAAGTAACGATATCGAGTGAATATTTCTGCAGTTTGCCGAATGCTGAGAAAAAGGAAGTGCTGTGGGGTTGCGCTCTGGTGAAAACCGTCTATACACGGAAGGAAGGACGGACACTCAGACACACATATCAGGTATAGAAGTAGCCGTGCCCGTGACACACAACTACAAAGGTTAAAGGGAACCTTTGTAGTTGTGTGTCATGGCTAGTATAGAAGCGGCTGCAAACATGTGCATACACCATTCACAGTTAATATAATACACTCATACAACTGTAATCCCTCTCAATCATAATACTGTGCTGTATTTTGACCCGCTAGAAGTGTGTGGCTGTGTGAGTCTTCCCTCTGCCTGTATTTTTGTCATGTGCAGAGGTGTTTATTTGTGCTTTAGAATGCAATCAATGTGGAAAAAAAAAATCACAAAATAACTGAATTCCTCTGAATCACCAGCTTTCTTGTCTGGCCAGCGCGCTCTCTCTCTCTACATTCACTCTCGCTCGATCCACTCTCCATCGCTGGCTCGTGGAGGAGCCAACTTTGAGTCTTTATATATATCATTCATACATACATACATACATACACGTTTACATACATGCTGTGTTTACAAGCAGAAACCCACAAATCCTGCATAGTCTGGCCAGCAGGCCTTTGAATACAGCCTAATTAACTCATATATTTTCAGAAACTATTGTCTTATATTGCTGAATACTGTGTTCTCTTTCATTTGGATGTCCGTCTTTTTAATGATGGCGATATATGCTCTCACCATTTCGTTTAATAGCACAAGGGACAGTTACATCATGCTGTGTATTGATGGATTATATTGTTATGTGTAGCTTTTTATGTGTTTAAACTTTGCCTTGAGGTCATTACCTTGTAGTAGACGGCACTGAATCCACTTTGAGACATTTCGTTGGTCAGGCCTTCAGCCCAGGCCGCAGTGCCTGTGGTGCCTGTGGAAACACCTTCTATTTTAAAGACTTTTTCTTCAAAGTTCTTCAGGAGTCCCGTGAGTCCGTTGTAGTCCTCGATTTTAAAAGTATTCGTGTCGTTCGGGTGTGAAGCAATTTTCCTAAGTTTATCCAGTGTTTCGTCTTTGACCTGAAAACAAAATGTTTTTTTGTTTTGTTTTTTGAGAACATGAAGCAAATCAAGTCTGATAGCAGCAAAATAAACAACATCTAAAGGCAACATTACTGAACAATTTTGTGCTCAAAATTGGAATCAATACTATGTTTTTAGTTTATTTTATGCATTTCTTTATTGTTTATTATCAGACACCAGCAGGCAGCTTCACTCTAGAACAGAGCCACACTTTGACCCTCTTGGGTTTGTGGTGGCAATATTCTATAGGATTGTTTAGACCAGTGGAAAAAGAACTGCGACATCGAAGGCTAACCTGGGTAAACCCAGCCTCCACGTGACCTCTATGTACTATCAGTCATGAACAGGCAAATAGTCTGTGACGTCACGTTGAAGGCTGGGTTCACCCAGACTAATTGAAGGCTGCTTTTTCATTAATCTAACTTCAAGCCAGTAATGAAAGGATGACATTTTCTCCAACATCAGGACTTACCTTAACCCCAATGACAAATCGAATTATCTTTTTTTTCTCGTACTTCTTGATAATGCTCTTGTCGCCCTTGCGGTCACTATCAGTGGGATCCCCGTCTGTGATTATTACCACAACTTTTGTTGCATCAGGAGAGGCACCGGCCGTCTGGTTTTCAAGGATGTTCTCCCTGAAACAGATTTGTCAAAACTTCATTCATTTCATTTATAACTTCATCAACTTTATTACTCCAACCAGCAAGGTGGTTATTAATTAAGAGCAGTGTTTCAAAGAACAGATGCCAGATCTTTTGTTTTTGTTTTTTACTCACAGCACATATCTCAGAGCCTTGTGGGTGTTGGTGAGAGTCTTCATATGCACTTCTCTCTTAAGGTAATCCAAAGCTCTCCCCTCCTGATCGTCATTGAAGTCAAAAACTTTACTGGCGTTTGTGGAAAACTGAGCTGCAGCAAACTGAAAAGATAAACCACACAATGGCTTAGCTGTAGAGAATTGTACCAAATACACATACCATATATAGTGTGAATCCTTTAATATTGCATCAGTGTAATGACCTTGATTGATGAGTTCTGCTTCTTTAGGTTTTTCATTATGTCCACTATGAAAACTTTGTTTTTTTCAAATTCGGCTGTTTTCATACTTTCTGATCCGTCAAATAGGAAGACGAGGTCCACCATTTTCTTTGTGCATTCTGAACAAAAACAAAATGGAGTGAAAGTTAGAAAATAATATTTTGTCAAATCTGTTCCTAGCTTTTTTAGATATCCTGCCAACAAACAAACAGACAGATAGATACAGACAGACAGACAGACAGACAGACAGACAGATAGATACATCCTCCTGGCCAACTCCGTTGGCGGAGGTAAATTAGGTGTCAAACGATGTCAAAACAGGTTTCATTCAGGGACAAAAAAAGGGAAATCTGCACTCTCAAAAAAGATATCTTGATCAATTAGTAAAAATATACAGCTTGGCGAATCGTCTTTTCAATTTGTTATATTTTTTATTTGAAACATGTACAATGCTGTAACTCAATCAATATATCTTTTTGAGAGTAAGAGTATTTGAAAATTTAAGTTTTGTTTGACATCACACACCCATCCGATTTAATGGGATGAACACTACATTTGGTTATTCAACCCTGCGATTCAACTATATTGGCCAGCCCTAATTGAGAAGCATGTTTTATTGCAACAAAGACGTGAAGACATCGAGCAAGATGTCAGAAACACATGTCACTCTCTGAACATCTCACCTTGGAAGTCAGGTTTGAACTTGGTAGAATCGGAGATGGACTCAAGCTCTCTCAAGCTCTCGTTGAACTGGTAGCACACACTGTGCAGATAGGAGTTGTTATAACATTCATGGACTAAACTTGGGCTGCAGACCTAAAGTAGACGATAAAGGAGACAAGTGAATTTTGACTCATCAGATCAGACCGATTTGTTTCTCGCAGATCATCAAAATGTCACAGAGGAACCGTGTTTCCTGTTCCTGGAAATAGATTCAGCTTATTGATTTCCTTACGGTGAATTGGGAGTGAGTCGAGTCTTCAGCTATCGACAATCCAAAGTGCTTTGATGGGATCGTTGTGTTTGCTATAACAGTATCACAACATTAGTACCATACATACACATTACACACTATATCACCAGTATCACAACATTAGTACCACATACACATTACACACTATCAGTATCACAACATTAGTACCATACATACACATTACACACTATATCACCAGTATCACAACATAATACCACATACACATTACACACTATCAGTATCACAACATTAGTACCATACATACACATTACACAAAATAAACATTGTCTGTTTTTATAGTGCCAAAGTCACACCCTCTTGCGAGTTCGGCATCCAGACTAAGGGATTTCATCCGCCATTCATATTTCCAAATACATTTTGTAAAATGCTTATAAAAAATAGTTTTATTCAGATATATTTAGATTAGAATCAGGAGCGATCATATAACATTTCACTTGGGGGGTGTTGTTATTTTTGTCCGAGTGAAATGTTATACTGTATGGTCTCTCCTGATTCTAAATACTGAATCGCTTGATTTGACCAAGTACAATTATTTTATAAGCATTTAACAAAATGTCTATGTAAAAATGAATGGCGGATGAAATCCCTTAGTTAGGATCTCGAACCTGAAGAGGGTGTGACTTTGGCACTCTAGTATTTAATGTTTCTATATTGTTGGAAACTTTTTTCTTATTTTTAACACCTTCAAATATTTACTTCACAAATCATATTTATCTACCTTCAGGGGTGAAGCAGTCATCAGGATTGGGTTCTTTGGTTTCATATCTGCAGATTCTCCCAGATCCATTTTGGGCAAGTGGAGCAGTGATCAACACCCTGCGGATGAGGTGGACACTGGCATTATGCATTATGCTGGCGTTATGCTGACCAGACTTGACATGAATTGTGCATTTGAGATCATAGCCAGATAATGATAATGACTTGACAATACTTGCTTTGCGATTGCAAAGTGACCTATTTTACGCACAGGATGCAGGAACGGCTGATAAAGTAAAGCCGAATTGGTAACACTTCATTAGATGGGTGTGCATAAGACTGACATGACACTGTCATAACATGACAGGACACCTGTCATGAACATGAAGGAGGCTTTATGAATGTTTAGGACTTGTCATTAAGTGTCATTCAGTAAATTAGTTCATTGTTAAGGCCAAGTTGACATTGTGAGATGTCTTCGTTATGACAACTTGACATTAACCAAGACAGTGTAATTGCATTTACTGACATCTTAATGAAAAGTTCAAATAGTATCACTGTAGTTGAGGTCAAGGAAAATACTAATGACACTGTTATAAACTCATTTGACAGTGTAATTGCACTTAATGACATCTACAGTATGTCATGTTTATGACTATTGTTATGTTGTCTTGGTTAATGTCAAGTTGTCTTAATAAAGACACTGACAGGTTATCAAGTTGTCATAACGAAGACATCTCAAACAATGTCAACTTGACCTTAACAATGACATAATTTACCGAATGACACTTCTTCCACCTTGATAACTTGCAGGTCATCAAATTTGGAGTTGGATAGAAAAGGGAAATTGAACTCCAAATTGATCCTTTGATGTTAAACTAAACTACTTCAATAACCACTGTCTACATTTGAATATTAAATAGGCCTAATAAAGTAGGATTTTGGTGCTCTAGTGGCAGTAAATGTCACTGGTGCACCAATACTTACCCTTTGCTCTTGTCAGACATGAACTGAAGAACTTTGTATCCAAAGGAGTCCTTTGTCTCCCCAGTGTACTCGATGTGTTTGGGCGTATCCGTATCAATGTTGAATGCCAAAGAAACAGAGATGGCTGCAATTTACAAAAAATAAATTACCACAATTTTTATTGACTTTTGTATTGTCTTAATATAATCAGGTGGGATCCTCGCATATAATTTAAAATTTTAATCTTAAAAGTAACTTTTCTATTGTAGAAATCAGTTTTAGAGGCGAGTCAGCAACACTACAGTTGTTTTTTGTATGTTTTGTTGTACTACAAATTTATAGGATAAATTAAAAATGCAATTATTTTCAATGCTTTTTGAGATGTGCATGGTTCATTGTCAATGAAAGCACTGTGAAAAGAAAAGTCTAAAAATATTTACAAAGGTATAAAATTCAAGAAAAAAATCTAATGTGCAAACGTTCACCTTCAGCTGTGATATATTTTCCATTTAAAACTTCTGCCTTATTTGGGATGTTTAAAGACCATCATTTAGAAAATGTGGTTAATTTAGCCTTTAATTCAAACAACTCTAATGCAATAGTTGCTATAAGACTTGTCAGCTTAACTTAGTGGTACCGTATGACAACAGATAATTACTTTTGTAAAGTGCATTTATTGCTATTTCTTTAAAAAAAAAAGGGTAACACTTTATAATAACGTTCAGTCGTAAGTCATTTATAAGCCTTTAGTTAATGATGGACTAATCACTTACAAAACATGAATATACATTTGTAGATGATTGGCTTCAATTTTGACAAACAGCTACCCCCTTGTATGTAACACATTTATGTGTTATGAATGGTTTACACTTTAGATTAGGGGATGCAGAAAGCCTTGTAAATTAATTGTAAATGATTTACACATCATTTATAACAGGTGAGGAACACTTAATTTACTAAAGGTTTATAGATGACTTACAACACATTTGTGATATGTTAACATAACATTTATTAATAATCTACAAATGTATATTCATGTTTTGTAAATGGTTAGTTCATCATCAACTAAAGGCTTATAAATGACTTACGACTGAACAGTATTATAAAGTGTTACCAAAAAAGGATATACTATCTTACTTATCTCACTACATACTTATCTCATGGATGCACATTCATTGTTAAAGATAAAGAGTTGCCTCTGCATTAAGTAAGAGATAATATTGGCCAAGCCTCTAACTGTTTGAGTAGAAATCGTTTCTAGTCGGGCCGTCGGCCCTGGCATGAGGTTTTCGTGGCAATGATTCCTTGCGCTGCTACAGGAAGACAGACAGTTTCTGAAGGTTGAAACTGCAACCCAGCGGCCCAGCACGTAACAGGATGTGAGTTGCCAGAACTGCATGAACTGTATAAACAGCGGTGCCTCAGGAGGTCCCTGAAGATCATCAAAGACACAAACCATCCCCACAACAGCCTGTTCTCCCTGTTACCCTCAGGGAGAAGATACAGGGTTCCAAAAGCACGCACAAATCGCTTGAGGAACAGTTTCTTCCCGCAGGCCACGAGACGCCTTAACATACACAAATAGTGTAGTAGCCGTACTGTACCGTACTGTAGCTGCTACCATTACGTATGTCTAATGTTTAATTGTATGTTTAATAAGGAATATGCTATTTGCACCTGTATGTCAAATACGCCGAATTTAAAACGCCGAGTTTAATTGTATGTTTAATAAGGAATATGCTATTTGCACCTGTATGTCAAATACGCCGAATTTAAAATGTTTAAGCACGTCTAAAGTATGCACATGACATGTGCACCTATGTGCAGTGAATATGCCACTGTCTCTGACTTGTCTTATCACTATACTGCCTTATTGCTTGTTGTGTCTCTTGTTGTTTTTGCACTCATATGCCCTGTTATATTTGTACTATGTTGTAAACGGAGTCCACAGCACAAGAATTTCACACGTGATACTTGTACATGGAGTGACAATAAAAATCTTGAATCTTGAATCTCTTGAATCTTAAGTTTCTTCAGTTTTCAAAACTATTCATGCTGCAGTTAGGAACATTATTTTGCCACGACCTTTAGCTCCATGCTCACACCGACTTTTCCCCCATAGAGATCACCCCCGATTATTTTCAATTTGCTAATTCATATTTTCTTAATGAGCATTTAAAGCATAGCAAGATTTAGAGCTTACCTGCAGTCACCATGAAGGCGAGCAGGGTGCGACCACTCCGCTCAGACATCTCCCCCATCTCACTTCTCAAAGCTGAAAGAAGTGATGCATGTCAGCCCAACTAAGATGTGCATCATGTAGCGCTTCCTGTGCTCTTTTCAAGGGCGTTACCTACAAGGCATGTCTGTGGTTGTGACACTTGACACTCTTTGTCTCAGTAATGCTCTCCCACTTCTGCTTTTCTCTGGTGTGATTGCTCATTTTGTGATTCCTCATTTTGCATTTTCACATTTAAAATGTATTTTATGAAGAAGTGTGTGTGTGTGTGTGTGTGTGTGTGTGTGTGTGTGTGTGTGTGTGTGTGTGTGTGTGTGTGTGTGTGTGTTGGGGGGGGGGGGGGGGCGCATAAGGTGGACAATCTACATAAAATAAATTCAACCCAATTATTTTGTACTATTTTTCAATATCTAATTAAAAGAGCACAGGCATGATGTTCTGTTGTGAAGAACAAACACAAACACTGGAACACGTTTCCAAATAACATCTAACAGGATTTGTGAGGAATTACTGCGTCTTTAGACAGTAGATGATTGAGGAGGTCAAAGTTCAGAATTCTTCAGGGTGTCAGAAACAAAATGAAGTTAGATGTGCAAATATAAATTATTCTTTGCTATTTCTGTCATTTACCCCCCTCACAACCTGTCCCTCTTTCTCTTTCTCTTTCTCTCTCTCTCTCTCTCTCTCTCTCTCTCTCTCACACACACACACACACACACACACACACACACACACACACACACACACACACACACACACACACACACACACACACACACACACACACACACACCTATGGAATATGATAGGACTGTCTCAATGGGGGTCAAACCAAGTGATTTTACTTTACTTACTTTTACAGTAGACCTACCATCACAGCATCCATTCTTTTGCAATTAAACCTGTGACCTAAAATTACACAAGACTGACTGCAAGAGTAAGTGCTTGGGTTTCCTTTTCCTTTTTTCACTTGTGTTTTTATCACATTCGTTTAGCAGAACAAATCACATGTTTAATGTCATAGCAGTTGTTTGCTTTACATTACAGTGCATTAGTCACTAAGGTATGACTATGAAGTTATGGAAAGGATGAAGTAAAAGTAAGTGTTGGGATGTGGGATTGTCTTTAGAGGTGCTTATCTCCTTGAAGCTTTGAGTGAGCATCAGGCTTTTGAACCTTAAGAGAGAAGTCCACAATTGGGCAACCCTGTGTTATGCAGCCCAGAGAAACGATGTCCACATGAGGGGAGAGATAGTTTGTTAAGTTTTCTGGCGTCACTCCTCCACTGGCTTCTATCAGCAGAGTCGGGAACTCTTCCTTCAAGAGACCAGCTGCAAGGTGGAGCTCCTAGAAGAGGGAAGAATACTTTCAGGTTTAGAGATCGAAGCAAGGAGTGAAAACAATGCAATGAAAATAATAGGAGATGACCTGTGACTTTAGGTTTGGGCTTTTCTTTTTCTATACCTGAGGTTGAAAGTTGTCCAGCATAACGATGTCTGCTCCTGCTCTGGCCGCCTCGCTGCCCTCCTTCCTGGAGCAGCACTCCACCTCGATCTTACTGCTGAAGCCGCACACCGCCCGGGCGGCCTTCACTGCCTGGTCCAATCACACATTTATGACAGATCTTTACCTCAGCTTTCAGCCAATTCAAGTCCTCAGCAAACACTTCCCACACTAGCAGTTTGCAACATTTGCAGAAGAGCGAAATAGAGATATACGTATATGTGTGATGGTCAGCAAAAACAACACTTCACATGGTGGGAATTTGGCATTTTCATTTTTTGACATTTCGATAAATTAGAAACTCCCCTCTATATATAACTTTTGAATGACTGCGATAGCTCACTCAGATCAAAGGTTATGAGTAGTTATGACTATATATATATATATATATATACATACACATACACATATATACTGTATACACACATATATACATTATGTATGTATATATGTATATAGCCTATATACAGTGCACACACACACACACACACACACACACACACACACACACACACACACACACACACACACACACACACACACACACACACACACACATATGTGTGTATATATATGTGTGTGTGTATATATATATATATATATGTGTGTGTATATATACTGTATATATATACACTGTATAAAAATAAACTGATTGCAAAATTTGCCACACCAACTGTTTCTGGCACTGCACTTTGATGTTATCTAAGAATGGAAAAACAGTTTGGGTGAACTTAATACTGTTGCATGATTGACTGCTTGCCTGACAGCCTGGTCACCTGAATAAAACATTGGCACGTTATGTTTCTGCAATCCACAGATACGTAGAATGTCGATGTTTCTGAACCAAAGCTACGTAGCATATCAACATTTCTAGATACGTGTAGGGCACTTTCTACTACAGGTATTTATGATCGCTGTCCAATGGACATCGATGGAATATCATGTCCAGCGGACATCAACATCGACGATGGAATAGGATCATGGTAGGTCGCAACCAATATAAATCGCTAGTATAAACTGCCCTTATATTGGCTAGACCTCTAGCAGTCGTGTAAATACAGTCTGCATAGCACAGTGCAAAGTAAGGGTGTTGTGGTTGGGGTGGTGGATGGGTGGAAGTGCACGTTCACACCATACGCCAATCCCACGGCAAAGCCACGCAGTTTAATTTCAGCGTCCTTGTCAACAGGCGAGCCCATTCACACCAGCCGCACACCAGGCCAAAGCTATGCTGAACCGATAGTTTCAGCTTCTGTTCTATTTTCCAAGCGTGCTGTTCCCGAGCTGCCAGGCATGCAGTCAATGCAATTTGTGGGAGGGGGGGGGGGGGGGGGGGGGCGGAGCAGTACAGCTCCGAGCCCGGCACTGAGGAAAAGAGACTTTCTGGTGTGACCGGTTAGGCGTCAGATCAGCTTGAGCCTGCCTCAAGCTTCAGTTCTGCCTATGCTCTGCCTATGGTGTGAGCAAACAGTAAAACACGACTTCGTGTCTCATCATGTTCAAAGTCTACATTTCAACTGGAAGTTTTGTTATTTCAGCCTTTGAGGCCCAGATCATAATCCTGATTCCTTAACTCGTCTTCGTTGTTTTACTTGCTTAAACATAACCAAAGTTGTGTGCGAGGTTTTCAAATTAACCACCATTTTGTTTAAAAAATTAAACTGTATATTGTATACATCCCTGGTTTGCAGACACGTATTAATGCCAACGTTTTACTCGACTGGGTTGTGCCTGACTTTTTTCCAACATACAAGTGTTGATTTTTCAGTGACTATTATTTGGATTGACATGTGCTGACTGGAGAGTTGTTTGAGAACTGTCATGGCTATGGGGTGGCTGTTGAAAACAATCTGAAAGTGTTAAATCAACTCTGACAGATGTGGAACGATGGAAGCATTGCACAAACTGCACCGCTGATGCAACCGTCTACCTCCGTGATGCTCCCTGACGCCCAGACGTGGTTGTCCTTCAGCATCACCATGCTGCTCAGGTCCTGCCTGTGCATGGACGCGCCGCCAACCAGCATGGCGTACTTCTCCACCAGACGGAAGCCCGGCGTGGTCTTGCGGGTGCCGGCCACTTCCCCGCGCCAACCCGCCGCCATTCTCTGGAGCTCAGAGCAGCGGGTGGCGATCCCCGAGGCCCGGGCCAGGCAGTTGAGTGCCGGCCTTTCCCCCAGGAGGAGACACCTCGCTGGCCCTCTCACCACGGCAGCCAGCGTGACTGCACCTGGCCCTGGTGGAGGTGATAAAGAGGTTTAGCTGATCAAAGGACGCACAGGAAAATTGTCAGTGGTAATTTAACGTGGACTGTAAAAATCAACACTATGCTGGTATTTATTACACCCATCACTAAGTGGGAGTCAGGAAGTAGCTATCACAGAGTACTAGACCGTTGCATCAGCGGCGCAGTTTGTGCAATCATTCTATCATCAGTACACACTAGGGTTGTGCGATGTCACCTAAATAACCATCGCGATGGTTCCACAGTGAAACATCGCGATGGACGATGTCGGTGGGTTTAATTAATGATTTATGAAGTCCAAGTCCATGCGGTGCAGTTTGGCTGCGCCACTGCAATGTACGTTCACGTTTACAACAGGACAACTGAGCTCTACATGTCATGAGAGACCAGCGGGCTTGGATAGGCTACTACTACAGCAGAGAGCCAGGCGATTCAAACAGTAGGCTATCACTACCAGCAATATTGAAAGGTGCAAAACAATCAAACGTTAACATTACAGATCGTGACCAACGTGTTTGTGTTTAATTTAACTAGCTGGCAGAAAAGGGGCAGAATTACTGGCAGCTAACGTTAGATTTGTGTGGGCCCAGTTTTGAACCTAACATTAGGTTACGTTAAGGAGAGATAGAAACACAGCAGCAGGCAGCCTATGTAATGGAGAGAGTTCCTGGAAACAGGCGAGTTGAATTCACAGTTGAAGACTTGTAACATTACTCACATTGGGTTGAAAACAGGAAAGAACGTGAAGTTTCTTCTTTCTTAACATTTTCACAACACAACCAACTTCTGCTTATCTTCTCTTCCTCTCCGCTTTACCGCTTCTCTGAACTGGGGATAAGGTACGCTTTGCCGCTTGTTTAATGCCGCCCATGCGTCCCCCGTGTGTCGCGGTTGAGTGGAGTTAGCCTTTTTTATTATTAAATCTGCCAAATTTTTATTCGAACAGATAATCACGATGGTCCGATGTAGAAGGGTCAGAGGTCGATGGGTCGATGCCATCGTCCATGGTGCCAACCCTAGTACACACCCACCAACTTTCAATTTAACACTTTCAGTTTTGACAGCTGCTGCAGAGTCACATCAGCTCTGTGAGTAGACAAACAACTCCAATCAACTCAGAAATAAGTGCACTCTTATAGTGATCACCTTGGGACGGGTCAAATTGATCACTATAAGCGATGATCATTATACACATTTTTTTTCTTTTCCTTTATTTCTCATGCTGATTACCATCTAATTGACATTTGTATAGATTACATGAATACAGTACATATAAAGTAAAGGATTGTTATCCATACAGTAAGTTAGGCCTCCAGGTGTTTCAAACACAGCAGCCATGCGTAGACAAACACCGCCATCCACAGACAGATGCCGCGACCTCGCGATCTCTCACTGCTGTATCTCATTGGCTAAACAAATCCATTGTTCTCAGGTGGAACAAGGCCCAAAATGATCACTGTAATTAGTGGAGTATTGATCACTATACGCAAATTATTTAAACAGCATATTTGGTACTAAGGTTTTTGATCAATATAAGCGGTTGATCACTATAAGCAGATTCCACTGTAATTCTTACTGAAAAATCAACACTGGGAAATTTGCTGTGATAGACTGGAAGTCCTTAGACATTGTTTCACTTCAGGTCATATGAAGTGGCAAAGTGGGCTTAGTTGATGATCCTACATAAGCTAACTCAAGATAAGTTTGCACTTTGTCCATTTTCAGTGCCAGAACATACATCATACAGCACACATCACACCCAATGAATAAGACCACAAGAATAAAAACAACATCCAGAAACAATATTGTACTAAAATACAGTGTTCAGACAACATACACATTTCCCTCCCAGCTCCCTCCTGCCTCCATACACCAAGTCTAGTGTGTGTACATGTGTGTTTGTTTGTGTATATGTGTATGTGTACACTACAAGTCAAACGTTTGAACACACCTGATTATATTTTCAATATCTTCAATATCTTCAAATCTGCACTTCAAATGGCACAGTCATTGAAGGAGTCCCACATTATAAATATTTCGGCATTTGGATTGATGACAAATTCACGTTTAAAAAACATATTGATGCACTTGTAACTAAATCAAGAACTAAGCTTGGTTTTTTGTACCGAAATAAGTCGTGTTTTCCCATGTTTTGTAGACAAAAAATTGTTGAAGCAATTTTTCTCTCAGCGTTAGACTATGGGGATGTAATCTATAGACATGCAGCAACCTCCACTCTTAAACCCCTAGATGCTGTCTACCACTCAGCCCTTAGATTCATAACTGGAGACACCTATGACACTCACCATTGCACACTCTATCAAAAAGTAGGTTGGCCCTCCCTTTCTATGAGAAGAGACCAGCATTTGTTTTTATTTATTTATAAAGGGATCCTACAAAAACTCCCCCCTTACTTAACTTCCCTTATTAGTTGGAAAGCTGAAACACACAACACGCGTTCACAGGATTGGCTAACGCTGCAGATTCCAAGAATCAACACTGAGTTATAGGAAAGACTGCTTTTAGATTTTTTGTGCCCTACACCTGGAATGACTTACAGCGTACCCTGAAACTCAACTCGCTGGTTCCAATGGGTCATTTTAGAAATTTAATCAGAAGAACCCTGATTGATTTTTAGCTGTGAGTGTTTTTAACTTGTTTTAACTTGACCTATGTATTGTGTTGTTTCATTATTTTATTCTTGCTTGTTGTTGTTGCTTTTATGATTTTATTGTTTACTGATGGATGTTTTATTGTTTTATTGATTGATGTTTTTAGATACATTTATGTACTCAGGTCTCACTTGAAAATGAGATCTTGGTCTCAATGTGACTTACCTGATTAAATAAAGGTTATATATTTGTCATTCTCTTGAAGCCAATTTGATCTGAAGGCTTTTGCGTCCATTCTTGAAATATGTTTAGACAAATATAAATAGTGAAGTTGTTGCCTATGTGTGATTTCTTTACAAAGCCTTTGCCTTTCCATCAAGGCAAAGGGTGGCTCATTTAAAAAATCTAAAATCACTTTTTTTGGTCACTGCATAGTTCCAGCTGTGTTATTTTATAGTTTTGCTGCATAAACTTTATTCTAAAATGTGGAAGAAGGAAAAAAGTAAGGAAAACAACTGCTAGTGTGTGTGTCCTCTGAGGCACTTGAGGTCAGCCTTCTCACTGAATTTAATTAGTTTGATTAGAATAACAGCAGCAGCTGTATAGCAAGTCTGTTTGCTGTTTGTTTGTGGTCTGCTGTTTTGTGATGCTAGTGTTCCCACTGGTTTCACCCAGGGTAAAGCTGTATTAACTCATGGCGCTTTGGATAACAGTGTCTGGTGCCCACCTATCTCAGCTCCCTCTTGGTATTTCCAGTCCACGGTGCAGCCGACCTGAGCAAACACCGCCGTGAAGAAGGGGCTGCCAGCCAGAACGCTGCAAGGTGTTTTGCAGAGCAACCTGGCCTCGACCTCTTGGGAGCCCACACACACTCCCGCTGGGTCAAAGTTTGGCGTGTCCTCTGCCAGCCACTCCCGGGCCAGCCGGGTCAGAGTGTAGGGAGGGATCGAGTGTGCTGCTGTGTGTTTGGGCAAAGTCATCTTGAAACTTGTGTAGAAGGAAGTTTACTGTGGGGGAAAGTATATAGTTTCAAATTAAGTTATGGTGACAAATTAAAAGCAGATATTTAAGTTAAAAAAAAAGTGCAAAATGCAACCATAGCTTCTTCTAACTGTTTCAGTAAAGTTGCTACAGTTTGATGACTAAAACACTAAGGCATGACTTTGTAGCACACAAAGTCGCACACAGTGACTTACTGTAAGTCTTGACTTGAGACTCATCCACAAAAGACTTGAGTCGCACACAGTGACTTGAGTCTTGACTTGAGACTCGTCCACAAAAGACTTGATACTCGACATACAGTACATGCATGAGTTTCTTAGTTTTAGCTATGCAGTATTTTTTTAAGATTATTTTTTGTGCATTTTCGCATTTGTCGGACAGATGGACAGACAGACAGACAGACAGACAGACAGACAGACAGACAGACAGACAGACAGACAGACAGACAGACAGACAGAGATTCCTTCATTCTATAGTAGGATAGGATAGGAGATAGTAGGATAGTAGAATGCAATGTGTTTTCTGCATGAGGTTGCTGTCACCAAATCACTTTCTCAGCACCTCCCCTACTCTCCACGCTCTCCACCCACCTTCTCATTACTGGATTCCCTTCTTTTTTTCAATAATAAACATCATGGCCAAGTAATACATATTTTCTGATCCACACTGGAATATGTCACATTCTCGTCATTCCCCCTGTCAAGTTCACAACATGACATGGGATTATTCTAAACAAAGTGTATTCTAAAATGAGTCGAATAATTTACGGTTAATCATTCTGCAATTATAATAAGATATGCCTGAATAGACCAGTACAAATAATAGCAATGGAGCAAAATGTACTTACAGTACTTGAAGTTAAGGCTCCACTTTGTCCTCTGGTCACTGAGTGAGCTGCAGTGATCGGCCTATAGATCCACTGGACTAATGCTAACAGAGGTGGAATTTGACCTCATGTCCATGCTGGCATGTTGACAAGCTGTGTAGTAGGCCTAACATTGTTTCACCCAGACTGACATTACTTACTTAATTATTACCTGTGTGTACTATTGTAAAGTGAAGCATCATACTGAGCAGTTCATGAGTAATCATTATTTAATTATTACCTGTCCATATAGGAGGGATCAGCCGAACAGCATCTTGGTAAACAAATCACGTCACTGGGTGGCAATGGAACTCTATGGAGCCTGAGTTTGAGCGTCTGACTCTAGCCGGCTGACCGTGTTTACAATTTAAAAACTGCAACAGTTCACACAACCATAACATGACATGCATATATTATACATCAAACTCTTGAGCTAATTCTGCTCTCACTCAGAATGTCAAAATATAAGCGATGTGATATTAATGTTTGTTGGGCACAACTCATACGCATTTTTGGGTGGCAGTGACGTCACGCTGATTCGTCCTATCCACCTTATTTTTGAATGCCTCACTGTACAAATAATTGTGGGTACAAGTTCCGGTTTAACGTGACTTATTGTTGCAGCTTGCCATTTCCTTTGTTATACTCTTTGGCTGCAAACCCGAATTATAAAGCGGAAACTGGAGTACGTTATAAAAGTTATAAATATAGTCATGTTATAAACAACTAACCAACGCTGGGGGTCCGTATGGAAACAGTGCTACTCGAAATGGTTAAAAGTTAAAAGTTCAATCAATTTGGTCATTTAGTGGCGTTTTACTGCCATGTAACATAGCTAGCTAGCCGCTAACATTAGCCACAGTAGGCTGCGCACTTATAGTATAACTACGGGGTACAAGGAGTGAATTTAGACTGTAACTAGAGGGTAACAAGATCTGTACTTATAGTATAACTACAGTGTGGTACCCCGTAGTTATACTATAAGTACAGATCTTGTTACCCTCTAGTTACAGTCTAAATTCACTCCTTGTACCCCGTAGTTATACTATAACTACAGTGTGGTACCCCGTAGTTATACTATAAGTAGGCTACAGATCTTGTTACCCTGTAGTTCAGTCTAAATTCACTCCTTGTACCCCATAGTTACACTATACGGTACCAGTACCAGTACCAGTGTGGTACAGTGGGGTTGCCAAACTTTTCAGACCAAGTAGCTACCACTATGTACCAAACCACACACACACACACACACACACACACACACACACACACACACACACACACACCCTATAGGCGGATTATGAGATAACGGGCCCCTGGGCCTGGACACATAAAGGGCCCCGCTCATACCATACATGTGCACAATTAAGGCCAGAATAATAACTAAGACTCTGGGCCAGGTTTATCCATTATATTGCATCGGATGAATTTGCCTTGTCGGGGGGCACCACACATTCAAATTAAATTCTTTATAAGCTTCGTCATATTTTCGTTAGATATTAGGCCTACTCCACGGCCAAAATTAATCTTCAATACTAAAAGAATATAGGCTATGCATAATCAGAAAGAATCGTGATTGTAGCTGCCCCCACACCACCCACCCTCCTCCATCACATTTCAATGTATCCAGGTCGATCCATGGTGAGAGAAAACATGTTCACCAGAGGAACTGTGAAGAAAAACTAGGCAGAAAACTACTTCGCCAAGTGTGCTCGCACGTAACCCCGCCTGTTAACTGTGGGTGAGAGATCTTCACAATTTAAAGATCTCTGTCTCCTCACCCTGTCACAAAATATAGACTAATGGTGAGAGATCGTTTTCACAACTTAAAAGGCTTTTTTCTCTTTGAACTGGACGTGTAGTTTGCTTATAACAACTATAATAACGGTATAGCGGTGTTCGGACCTTCGAGCCAATCACAGTGCTTAAAAACACATGGCCCAATGGGCAAGCAGGGCACAGTTTAGTCTGAGCCATGGAGCTGACCGATTGTGTTGTGAAATAATCAACAAGGATGGTTGGTGTCCGGCTGATTGTGGTGGGCTGGTCTGGACTAAAGTCCAGGTTCAGGCCATTGTCTCAATGTGCTGCTGCTTTCACCTTCCAACCCAAAGGGTTGGAATTGTGGGGTTGGATCACCAAATGATTCCCGAGCGCGGCACTGCTGCTGCTCACCGCTCCCCCAGGGGATGGGTCAAATGCAGAGAACAAATTTTGCACACTCAGGTGTGTGACAATCGTTGGGACTTTAGCTTTAGCTTTACCGTTACTTTACTTTACCTTCTGCATGACCCACTGTCACAACAACTCACCTGAAGTGTTTGCTTGCTACAGTTCTTGAGCTTGCCTTTAGTGGTATGGAGCCTACCTTGTCTGTGGTGCTGAAGTTGCATTAGAGCTCTGTGTAATGTTTGTTTGTTTTAAGTCATGCTCTGTAATGGTTTGGCATTTAGTCTTCATTCAGGCCTTTGAACAATTACGATGGAAACAATGCATTTTAGCAAGATGTCTTTGATATGAGTTGCATTCAAATTTAATACAGTATTTCTGTGTAAAGCCTAAAATGGCATTTGTAGGCTCAAGTCAATCTATGGTGTACAGTAATTTGTTGTTTGGTAGCTACATTGTCTTACATTGTCTGCTGTATGTGTGTGTTGACACTGTATTGTTTAAGTTAATGTAAATTTAAGCCTTTTATTGGCAGGCTGAATGTCATTTTTGCTTGTCAAATTGACGAAGGAGGGCACTTCAAGTGACGTCACCCCAAGGCACCACACTGTGTTAATCCTGTTATACATTCACCTGCATCTCATTAGGATTTACACCACAGCCACCTGAACACTCAAAGCCAACAGCACAATAAGAATACATTCACCTCACATGATTTAAGTGCAGGCCAGGTACCCTCAATTAAAGCCAAAAGCACAATAACATCTAATTGTCCATAAACATAACATTTTGTCAAAAAGAAAGGGTTGGGGCCCTAAGGGATCATTTCATCCCAGGCCCAGGCAGGATGGGCAAGATACACGGTGACGGTGGCCCTGCGAAGAGGCTCGGTATTATTATTATTAGTAGTAGTAGTAGTAGTAGTATTAGTATTATTATTAAAATGTTAAGCTTTATTCAGGGGAGTCTCACTGAGAGCAATGCTCTCTTTTTCAGGACCATCCTGTTCACATCTGCTGGCCACTGAGCAGCTCCACTGGAGCAGTTGGGGTTAAGGGCCTTGCTCAAGGGCACCTCAGTCGGTGGGTTATGGGCCCCCTGGGCTCTTGGGCCCCTGGGCCTGGGCCCACTGCCCAGTAGGCCTATTCAGTAATACATCCCTGCCTCGACGCACAAACACAAAAACAAGAGCCCTTAACACCACCACTTATACACATAAATGGATGGATACTGTATGCTACTGTAACACTAATACAGAGCAAGTGAATGGCCTGTCACCAACAGACCACCACTGTGAGGATAGTCAGTGTTTCACCATGAATGTCTATATTCGAAAAGGCTGTATAATCTATTTCAACACAGGAAGTAAGTCAGATAATGCCATTGCCACACACACACGCGCGCACGCACACCTACGCACACACACGCACACGCACGCAGTCACGCACACAGTGGATGTGATATGTCACACCGGTCTGCGCAGCCCTGCGCGCTCTCGACAACCTCGAACACAACACGAGCCTTCGCACCCAGTGCGAGAACCAGGAAGTGAAAGTATACACATGGAGGGTGTGTCTTTCCCTTCCAATATATCGTTTATTTAACATCAACAACAAACAAACAAAAGGTCCTCCTTGGGATAAATGATGGGGGACTCTGCGAAGGCGAAACGGCGCGAGCAGCTGAAGCGCTGGGCCGGCTCCTGCACCGACAAAGAGCCCGCGGTGCCCAGGCGGAGGTGGCGGGGCGATGCCGAGGAAACGGAGGCCGTAAACAACGACCAGCCCGGGGACCAAACCGACGGAGGAGATGGGAATGAAACGACCGCTCTGGAGACCCCTGGGCCGTGCAGTCACCTCCTCAAACGACGGTGATTAAAGCTATCTCCTGTCACACACACACACACACACACACACACACACACACACACACACACACACACACACACACACACACACACACACACACACACACACAAACGGCTAGCTAGCTAACGTTAACACACTCAGCTACTGTCTGCACATCGGAAACTAGGATGGACGCTGTGCGTAGGTTTGTAACGTAGCTGCTGTGTGTGTAGTGTTTAGATATATTAGCCTGATATTCAGACTGAGAATTGTCAATTCGTACATTCATTTCCATCTTGAGTGGGCGGATTGGAAGGTCTGGACGAGGCAGTGTACATATGAATAAGCAGTGAACCATCCCCGATAGGAAGTGTATCCCCTGGCCCCTGTAACTTAAACTGAATGCAGTATTCTTGTAAACAATATTTTGTTCCTGTAATCCACTTTTCTATAGATACACTCTAGTCACCTTTAGCTGACAACCACCTTTTTCATCCCAAAACAGGACAGTGAAGTGAAGCATTTCTGCGTGGTTTTGTGTCTGCCCTGCTATCTGTCACCTTTTCACTATCCATGAGTTTGCATCCTTGAAAGGGAAATTAAAAAAAGAATCACAATAATGATTATCATTCATCATGATGATAATGCATTGCATTTCAATAGCGCTTTTCACAACACAAAGCCATTAAGGTATGTTACTTGTCCTACCAGACTAGACATGCAGTCTATCAAAATATGGAACCCATAATGCACAGATGATACATGCCCTACCTTCAAGTGTTTTATTTTGTATACCGTATTTCAGATCATACCTAACAACCATTGGTGAATATGGAGAAGTTTCTTCTTTCCTATCAAAAGTCACATGGGGATATACGTTCTTTCAGACTGTTCTTTCAGACTGCTTTTTCGGTCTGCTACAAAATGTAACCCCCCTCTATAATGCAGGGGATGCACTTCTTATCGGGGATAAGTATCTTGGCATGACACCGGTGAAGTCACAGTACCGTATCCTTTCTTCCTTCCAGGAGGCGGGTGAGGTTTGACAGGGCTGCAGAGTTCCTGGCCGCCTGTGCCAGCGGGGACACGGTGGAGGCCCAGGAGATGCTGAAGGAGGCGAGGGAGACCCAAAGGAGGAACGGGGAGGATGTGACCGAGATTATCAACTGTGCCAACGCCGATGGCATCACTGCCCTTCATCAAGTAAAGGATGCATTCAGTCATGTTGTTTACTAGCATGGTCTGTGATGAATCATTTTGCTGCTGCATTGTTTTTGCTGCATTGCCCCCCCCCACTACTCTCTCCTCTGCATAGGCTTGTATTGATGGCAGCGTGGAGATGGTGTCCTTTCTTTTGGACCAAGGTGCCAATGTGAACCAGGTTGACAGTGAGGGATGGACACCACTGCATGTAGCCGCTTCCTGTGGCCATCTGGACATTGCAGAGTGTGTAGCATATCTCTTAAGTTTGTACAGTAGTAGTGTAGTAGAGTAAAACTCTATTATCCCCTAGGTCCCATTTATTTTGCAGCGAGCAGAGTTCAACTTTGGGCGCACGATATATCCTCAATGTATCACACTACAAAAATGTGACAGTGGGCATCGTGGGGCAGAAAAATGAATCCCAATGTAAGCACCAGTTTATTTTGCTGTGGTAATCACAAATGAGATTGCTTGACCATTACAGTTTCACAATGATTCCATTGAAATTATCTTATTTACACTTTGTAATGATATTTCTAAATCTAATTGTTGTTTAGTTTACATTCAAGCAAGCCAGTGTCATTGCTATAAATATTGGTGGGCTCAGAAATAAATGTAAGTTCATACTTTGTTCACATTGAAATTGTATTTATTACATCATGTCATGGTTGTATCGAATCCTGAACGCCATATTGCTTATCAAATCGTATTGTGAGTTAAGCATGTCGTCCCATCCCTTTTAGAACAACGGTGAGACAGGATGATGGTACATAAAAAAAACATACTCCACGTCAGGAGCATATCACAATCGTAACAGCTGTGTAATAAGGGTAGTATTTGCCACTATGGGGACATGAATATGCAGCGTGGGTGCCAGAGTATTTCTCCATTCAACAATACAAACATTGTTGTCGTGTTTGGCATGACCACAAGTCGGCTAAAGCATGAATAGGCTGCCACACAGCCATGCACACACATGCTGCTGAGAAGATTTGAGAATTGATGCACCTTTCTGTTTTTTTTGGTTTCTTGTTCCTTATCTGTGGATAATTGAAATGCCCTTTGGCCTCGTTTCTATATGCAAACTTGAACGTAGACACTGCCCCATATACAGATAATGTAATAAGATGGGGGTTCTTTACTGAAAGTCTGTTGTCCATGTCTAGACTTTAACAGCATTGGAATAAACTGTTTCTCAGTCTTCCCATCTTTGGTGTGTTAGTTTCCTTCTGCAGAAGGGTGCGTCTCTCTCTGCTGTGAACTGTGACGGCGACGTTCCTCTTGACATTGCTGAAGACGAGGCCACGGAGTCCCTTCTTCGGGAATACACACTGAGACAGGGTGAGCGCTGCTCTTTATGAAACAAACACACTCATAAGGAATGTGTCTCTTACATGTGTGTGAGTTTGGTCTGGGACAAAACGTCTGTCTGTCCTTATAATACATAGTGTACTCTGTTAAGAACACATGACACAACATTATTAAAACATGATGTTGAAAAATAACAGATGTCTGTTATTTCCTGTTGGTCTCTCATCTGTGTGTTTCCGCACACAGATTTGTTGAAGTAACACAACCTTTTGAATAGTGCAGAACCGGTAGGTTATCTGGAGTATCGCAGACTTCCCTGGAAATTGAGGAACAGAGAGTGGGAAGTGAAGTCCTCCTTTCTGTATGACTCATGCAAAGCCCAACAGTGTGTGCCTCCTGTCCTTGTCACTCACATGGAAAGCTAGAGATGCATGTCTTGAACGTTCTTCTGTCTGTGTCCAGGTGTGGACTTGGAGGCGGCCAAGCGGCTGGAGGAGGAGCAGATCATGAGAGACGCCCGGACCTGGCTGACTGATGGCCCGCCTATGGACGTGCGACACCCCAAGACCGGGGCCACCCCGCTGCATGTGGCTGCAGCCAAGGGCTACCTGGAGGCCATCAAGTGTGTATCTCTGACCTTCTTCATGTTGGATATGTGATGTATTTTCAGTCTGAAAAGCCGCCTTTATTTTCTCTGACGCGCGTTAATGGGAAGGTGTCATGTTTCATGTTCATTCATGTATCATGTTTTTGGACATCTAGAGGCTGAACATCTGTGATTGGAAATGTCCCTCGTCTGGCATGTTTCTCCCATTTCCCTGCGAAAATGAAAACGCCCCATATTTCAGAGTAATTCAAGTGAGTCAGTTTGTCAGTCTTCTTTCTCAAACTGGACCGACACTTCTGCCTAAACTATCACTGGAGGAATAATTTACAGATGCAGTTACTTCTGTTTTCCTATCTCCTATGCCTGGTATCAGTAGGCAGTGTTACAGCCCAGATCCCCATCTTGTCAACAAATGGTTGTGTCAAAAAGGGAGCAGCATTGTTGTCGTCAGGGTATGAGCCACAACAGGGTTTGGCTGCATGTCTGATAACAGACCTAGTGGTTTGACTTAGAGCAGTGATTCCCAAACTGTGGGGCCGTGGAGGTACTGCACGTGGGCCGTGAGTGGTCTGCCAAGACTCCCGATTTTTGCCGGCAATCAAATGGCTGTAGCAGGGTCATTTATAAAGCTACGGTGGAGATCTTGTTATCTAGAAGACCTAAGGCATCCATTGGTATCAAGCATAATATGCTACCTTGTCGGGAAGGGGGCTAAATAACACTCCAGACATAAGTAAAATTTGGACGAGGGAAAACCATTTCAAAGGGGTTCTTTGACTTTTCAACTCAATTTATCGGAATGAAAATGGGTCCAATGGGTACCGCAAGTCTCCCCTTTACAGATAAGGTAGCATTTTTCACAGCCTAGCATTAATAGCTTGTGGATTGATTTCTTCTGTTGTTGTTCGTCACATTTTGTCTCAACAAATGTGTTATGCATGCGAATTGAGGAGTAAGGGGGGGAGAAAATGTTGGCAATGTGCTTTTGGGTATTTTGCCGAAATGTTTTTGTATGTGGAGGGACTATTAATTTCCCTTATGCCCAAGTTCACATGCTCTCATTAATTAAACAATATATGTATATAATATAAAAAACAGGGAAATACATCATCTTAGTCTCGTATGTTGATCAGAGTTGTGATTAAAGGGTTGGGTAACCCCGGAAGAATTTCAGATTTCAAAGTGGGCCGCGGCATTCTTCAGTTTGGGAACCCCTGACTTAGAGGTTTAATGCACGGTTTTAGACTTACTTTGACATTGTTAACCAGTGTTTTGTTTGTATTTACACTGATAAAATACCTTATTCGAAATTAATGAACATGTGATCATGTGCCTGTTTGTGGGGGAAAAAGGGCAAGAATAGGCATCCTGGTGACTCGATAAATCTCGTACCTCATAACAGCAACATCCTTGGGTTGTATCACCAGCCTGTGACCTTTGCATGTCATCTCCCTCTTTTCTATCTCTACTGTCAAATATCTAATAGAGGCAAAAACATTCCCCCCAAAAATCAATCCAAAAAAATTTACAATCTCTACATTCTGCCATAGTTTGTCTCATGCCATCCCTGCTACGTTTTTACTACTAGAGCTGAAAAAAATCTAAATCACATGAACTTATGCAGTTTCCAAATCACAGGGGCTGTAATAAATTGCTTAGGAGAGAGGGGTATCCAAAATGGATTTCAAAACAAGGCGTTTTAGAGCTCTGTGTAGTCTTTGGTCCATGAATCAAGTACAATATTGACAATATTGATTGAAAACCTTTCATCCTACTCAAACTGAGTAAATTCTTGACACCAACTTCTGTGTTTGTTGTTGTTGAGTTTGTTTTTTTCTTTTTTAGAAAATCACTTTGCTTCAAACAATGAAATTTAAAAAAATCAAGAACAACAAGAACAACTTTGAGTCTTTGACTTTGATGATATGAATCACAGTTTAAATTGCGTTCTTAGTAATAATCGCAATTAGATTTTTTTTTTCTCTTTTTGTCAGTACCTTTGAGTCCTAGCTGTAAGCTTGCTGTTGTGTTGTGCAGATTGCTGTGCCAGTGTGGGCTGGATGTGTCAGCCATGGACTGTGATGGTTGGACGCCTCTCCACGCTGCAGCACACTGGGGCCAGGGCGATGCCTGTCGCATCCTGGCTGAACAGCTGTGCAACATGGAGGCCCGCAGCAATGGGGTGAGGCACTCAGAAAAAATAATCACGTTTTTGTTACAGCCTGCAGATGTCTCCTATGTTTAGCCTATGCTTTAATTCACTGCAAGACCAGTATGCGTGACATTTAAACAGAACTCGGCATGCCATTTCATAGAGAAGATTCTACAGATATTACCCAGACTTCATGTTTGTTTTCCATTTCACGTTCCATTTTTGTAACATTTTGTCTTTATTTTTAAATGTACTTTTTAGGGTCAGACACCATTTGATGTAGCTGATGAAAGTGTTGAGGCGCTTCTGGAGGACTTATCACAGAAACAAGCCAACGTGAGATTGTTTTGTTTTTGACAAGTGAAAAGTGTTTATCTTTTTGTGTTGCTGTGCTTTTGTGTGTCAGTTATCAGTTATCCTGTGTCTCATTATTGACAACTGTGTCTCTCTGCAGTGGCGTAATGAACAGTCCATATTGGACAGACAAAACCAGTCAGGCTCCACTGCTGCAAATGCCCAAAACAAACGCCGGAGGTCAGTGATTTTACAACTATTTATTTTTCCAATTGTTTTTATTTTTTCAGTCCTTTGCACACATAGTAAAACAAATAAAATAAAATGTACTCCCCCCCCCCCCCCTATATTCCCCCCCCCCCCCCCCCCCCCCCCCGATTTTTTTTAGCCCATTTTTATCCCCCTTAGTGCTAATTTACTTTTATTTATCCTGGTTGCTACTCCACCCTCTGCCGGTCTGGGGAGAGCCGAAACTGGCTCCATGCTTCCTCCGAGACATGGGCAGTTAGCCAGCCGCTTCTTTTCACCTGACGTGAAGCTTCACCGGTAGGACATAGCACGTGGGAGGTTCACGCTATTCTAACCGGTTACCCTCCCTCCGAACAGGCGCCCTTAACGACCAGAGGAGGAACCACATTAGCAACCAGGATATTGCATGTTTTGGTGAAGGGGTTCCTATATGAAGGAAACCCCCGGGAGGCACGGGGAGAACATGCAAACTCCACACAGAAAGGCCCTTTTGACGAATAAAATGTACCTTTGTGTTGGCATCATCAATAAAAACTCTTATGCATTCCAGGAGCTCAGTATGCAGGATGAGCAGTAAAGACAAGATGAATGTGCAGGACCAGTCTAAAGAGAGAGGCGTGTCTGGAGGCCTGGAGCTGAGCGAGGAGAGAGAGAGCAGCCCTGGTAAAACAGTCACTGTGTGGAAAAGTTGTCCACCACCAAATACATGATCTCTAAATGCATTTAGAGATGGTGCTCATTCTAAAAGTTTGCTGGTTCTTGTTTTTCACAGAAAGCTCCGCTGTGTCCACCCCGGACAGTGAGACTGTGACCACGTCAACAGTCAGTCCTGCTGATAAGGTGAGACTCAGGCAGCCTCCAACAAGCGAGGTAGATGTAGGAACTCGCTCACCAATAGTTTTCACTTTTTAATGTGACAACAGACGTTTGGATCGGGCTTGTATCTTATCATTAGGTAATCAGTCATCAATCTGATCAATTCGTAATCAATTTGTGACATGGCAGGCAGCTACCATTCTTTGTCAATGTCACGAGGTGGATCATTAATCTGGGAGCAAAGAGTATTTGTACATAGTTTGTTTTACCAGCTCATTTTACTAGATGAGTGTTGTTTGCAAAACAGTAATATAGAATTGGTAGAACGTTTAGACAATGACAGGAACGTATTTGACAGCCAATTTAGTTTACTTTTGATTGACAGCATACCTTGTCCTGATGCGGTAAACCTCATCTATTGTCATGCCAAACAAGAAAAATAAAACACCTAAGGGTTTGGATGCTGATTGAGCACACTATTAAAAATCATCTCAGTCAAAAAACAAAATGTTTGGCTCATGATGCAATCCCAAACCAGCAGTGGCGATAAATTGTCCCAATGGGAAGGATACTGTTCAAATTAATACATAAAAAAAGACAAAATAATCAATTTAATTCAAAGGTTTTAGATCGCACAATAGGATACACACCCAATGAAAACCTCTGTTGAAACTTTGGATAGACATTTGTGCTAGCTAACACGTTTAAATTAAATACTCTGGTATTACCGAGGATACTTCTCCTCTGGGACAATTAATCATATTTTAATTGACCTAGGCTTGATTGCACTTAAGCATTTCCAGGAGTTCTAAGTTTTTCGTGTTGTCTCTTCTATGGTCCAGACTCCAGAGGAGAAAGAAGAGGATGAGAAAGAGCAGGACCGAGCAAACCGCACAGCGAGAGTCCAGCCCACTCTTCAGAAGAGGGACTCCACGGCCGAGAGTCCCAACACGCCCAACGCTGACAGGCGCAAGTACGAAACAACACAAGGCTTGAGCACGGACAGAAAAAACATGAGAAATAATAGTATCCAAAACCCTTGAGACTTGATTTGATTTATTAAATGTTTGGCAAAAAGAAAACGTGAAGAAAGGACATGCATCTCAGAAACATCAAGGATAAAACACAATCAAGTCAAAGACTTGTTTCCATTGTGGTTCACCTCAGATACTGTATACGCTAGTCCTCTGGTATTCTCATACAGTGGTTCTGCTGGTGAGGAAAGCTGTACTGTCTTTAGTTTAACAGATCATAGATGTGTTAAAGGATACCATAACATTTTGAATTTTTGAGCTTTTAAAAGTCGAATTAATAGATAAACCTTGGTTTAATTATTGATTTAATTATTCAATTATGATTGGTAGCCTAGCCTTTATCTCACACGAGTGGTATTGCTAGTGCTAGTGTTAGTATTTCTCAAAATTAAGACCACATTTCCGATACATCCTGTTGCTTCTTGTCACATAAAGCATCTACCATTGTTAAAAACTTTAGCTGTGTTTGTGCTGGTAGAACAACGCCTTCTTCCTATGTTGTGCCGTAAAGCAATCCTGCAGATGTCGTGCATAATCTGAGCAATCATTTCACTTTTTTCCCCAACATGTGCAGCTTCTGCTGGCCTCAGTGCATTTTACTAAAATGCATTTGACTAAAATGCACTGAGGCCAGTAGAGACTGTTTTTTTCTGCCTCTATGTGGACTGATGTGCTCCTGACTAGCATTTGATGTATGAACATTTACCCCTTCAGGTTCCAGGCTCCGGTCAGAGATGAGGAGTCAGAGTCTCAGAGGAAAGCTCGCTCTCGCCTAATGCGCCAGTCTCGCCGCTCCACACAGGTACGGCTTACTGAGGACTTCTGAATTAAATCTTCAAAACCACTTTTACAGTTTACTATGACAACTTTCTGAGCTGAGTTGGGTCTTTGCCAACTTAGACTGGCAGGCCAAATCCGATTTGTGAACTTTAAATGACCTATAAACAAGATTGGTTTTATGAGTCTGACCAGCAACAAATCTGATTTGTCTCAATTGTCCCAAACCACATATGGAGGTAGTTTCAAATGCGATTCCAATCTGCTTTCGATTGATGTGTCTTCAGTGTGGACGCGCTGATCACCCAAATCGCATTTGAGAGTGTCTTATGCAGGGGGCGGGGGCTCGAAGAGCAGAGAGCAGACACGCAAACATTGGCAGAAACACAGTGCACCTAGCAAACTTCGCTCATAATGGAGCTACTTCATAGATAGGAACAAACATTTACTCACTGAAAATGGGAAATAATGTATTGTGTACTTTCTTCTTTATCAACATTTATTTTTCACAAATACCTCTCAGCGGCATGGCGTCTCCCACCGCTTTCAGACAGACACGGTTCTGCTTCTGGCTCTGGCTCCGTTCTGGAGTCTCAGAACCTTGGTGCTTTCTGGTGAACCAGCCCATGTTCACACCAGTTTAAGCGGAACCAAAGTGGGAGGACATTATTCGGTAGTCCTTCTTCAGTTTTTTTAAGTTTATTAATTATTTGGTCTGGCGTTCGAGTGAACCCAGCCTTGGCCATCTCTTCCGCAAGTTCGGCATACGACTTGCTCTTTCTTGTACTGCTTGAGATTCGGTAGATGCCCAAATCGCCACTAAACATTTGGTTTCCTCAGGAGACCACTGCAAATTATTTTTCTCCATGTTTTCACTGCCTTCTTCTCCTTCCTGCTCGTTTTCACAGCCTAGAATGAGACACGCCCACTGATGATGTCACGGTTCCCAAGGAAAAAACAACTATTTTTTGGTTCCGCTGAGAACCAACTTTACAGGTTCCGAACCAATTATTTTTTCAGTCTGAACGCGCCTGCCGGTTCAAATTTGGGTTCGGGAACCGGAACCGGCACGGAGCCCTGCCGGTGTGAAAGCCCCAGTGAGCAGACAGGCAGCAGTGTCAAGCCAGCTGGAGTTAAATACACCACTTCTGGTCATAACTTTCAAAATAAAATCACTGTTTTTACCAGGCTTCAGCTGCTGCACTGCCAAACGTCGAGTTCAGCACCGTGTTGTTTTTTTGTTTTATATTTATGTAAGCATTTTATGGACTTTATTTAGTTGCCTCGTGTCTGGAGGCTCAGCATGTTCATTGTTACACAGTACAGGACAAGGTATTATTTTATTTTGAAGACTATAAACGAAAGTAGTTGTGTTCAGTGCGTATACTTGACGCTGTGTGTGCCTCGGAGCGGAAAATAAACCTGGCGCCTGCCTCGCTCTGTTACATTATACAGGGGGAGTCTCGCTGAGAGCAATTCTGTCTTTTTCAGGAGCACGATTGTTAGGATGGCGAGAGATGATGGCCATTTCTCGTGCTTCTGCGTTGGAAAGCACCTTCAGCAGCTAGTTGTTTACTAACCTCGCGTCACCAGGCTCTTCCCGAGGAGAAGAGCTTGGTACGTATTACTACAGGTAGGATGTCCCGCCCCGTGTTCCGGTCCTGTGTTCTTGTCCGCAGTGTTTTCGTTCCCCCATAGAAATGCAGCAGTAGGCAGCCTAACCTCACCAGTCGCTACGAGTTAGAGAAAAAATAAGAAGCATGGCTGGCCATACCAAACGAAGTATTCGAAGTAGTACTTGAAGAATCTTTCGGGATCCACAACATTACAGTACAGCACTTTGGTTCCTACGTTCCGGCCATAGCCGGAAGTCATGGAGCGAGGTTTTACCATCCAGACTAGTTGTTTACTGACGCCTACATCGTTACCATAGCAACCCATGCAGATAGGCTGGTTGTGTCTGGACACACTTGCCGAAATCAAATTTGTGGCTGTGCGGACACTTTCCCAAATCAGATTTGGTAAACCAATCAAAACTAGAAGATCTACATTTCCTAACGAAAATTTAATTGTGCTTGCTGTCCTCGCGATGCACCGCCTGCCTTGCAAGGTCCCTGCCCATGCAGCTAGGGGGACTAAGTAGTTATGGGCGGGCCTATGTGAGTAGAAGCGGGAGGAGCCAAGGAATCCAGGGGCGGAAGAATTTCGATTGTAGACGCGACAGTTCAGAAGTTATGGACCAAAACGTGAAGAGGGCTGTTATAGCGCCACCATCTGGCCAATTGATGTAATTTTTTCGTGGCCCCTCTGTGAACCTCCCTACCAAGTTTTGTATGGTTTCTGAGATACAGCTAATTTAATGCAAGATTTTTTGAAACCCCATTCAAGTGAATGGGGAAATTTTTTGCGCTTAATCGTGAATAGCGCCCAAACCGCTTGACCAAACCCTTAGCAAAGTCATAGCACCCCTGTCCTCAACAATAAGCCGCACGTTTTGAGGTCTGGCATGTCTATGTGGCACGAAAATTGTGGGAGTTATTACGCGCCAAAAAAGTGGCAGATAGAATAATAATAATATATATAATAATAATAAGTATGTCGGACTTTAAGATTGTGCCTTGCTTTTCAGCAAGCACAATAATAATGACTTGAGAAACAAATCAGATTTGCTTGCAGTTTGAACCAGTACAACTTGCTTTCCAGTAGGAAGGGAGCTGAATCCTTTAATTACAAAATAAATATGTAAATGTCTACAGCTCACACATTTTTGAAATAGCCTACATAATCCGTCCGTTTGCCATTAGCCAACATGTTGTGTTTTGTAGTAAGATTTTGGTGGCTGTGGCTTGCTTCTGTTTCATCTACGGTAATTCACAGTGGAAATGATGCACCTTTTGAATGTTCCTGAATCCTGACACACATGTTCTGAGAAGTTTCAAATATTTCAACTTTTCACAAAAGAGAGTTGGGCTTCAAACAGCTTTTCAGGAGTCTCACAGCAAAAGCAAGAGCCAACACCAACGCTCCCCGAGAAACTGCCCAGCAGGAAAAGACAGCCAGTGGACACAAGGCCTATGAACTGTTGTGTTTTGCTTTGTCTCGACAGGGAGTGACTCTCACAGACCTGAAAGAGGCAGAGAAGAGCGTGAGCAAAGCTACCGATCTGCCCCCTCGCACCATCCAGCCTGTCAGCCCCATCGTCACTCTCACGCCTGCAGAGAGGGGTGAGAGAGGTTCACATTCATCCTCCGTCACAATGATTTATGGAGCCCAAAATTCCCTCCCCTACTTGCACCGTTTTACCTGCTAAATTCTTTTTTGGAATGGTGAGAAACGTCTAAATGATGTCCTCCAAAGCGGCTGACAGTAAATATGTTTACCAGCCACACCCAGAATTTACCAGCATTTGCCTTGTGGCTAAATGTCTCACCTCTGCTTACTGTTAGTGCAAGGTCATTAAAAGTAAAGCATGTAATGAGCGCAATCTGGGTGGAGTGCTCTTCAGATGAGGAGGATTAAGTGAGGAGGAAATGTGGTTTTGTCAGTAAGGGCCACTCCTGGCGTTGCGGGTTGGAGGTACATCTGCTGACATTTGGCCCCATATCAGAATCAGAATCAGCTTTATTGGCCAAGTATGCAAACACATACAAGGAATTGGGCTCCGGTTAGCTTTGCTCTCAAGTACACACATATAGAGAAAAATAAAAAAAGGAGAAAGAAGGTTACACATAGTCAAGGCGATCAAGGCAAGAATACTTTGTTGGACATAAGCAAATTTTTCTTTTTACAGTGACTGCTATATACAATGTGGTGACTGTGCTATATACAATGTAGTAAAGTGGCTATTTTTAAATATGAATATATTAGGGAGTGTACAGTCAAAGTGTACGGTAAGTGTGCAACAACGTTTGTGAACAGGGTTTATACAGATATTGCATTTTTAAATATGAATATATAAGGGGATGTACAGTAGTGCAACAACGCTACGTAGGTTTGTAAACAAGGCTTATACAGGGCTTGCATTTTAAATATGAATATATAAGGGAATGTACAATAAATGCATGCAGTAAAATGTGCAACACTAAACAACAAGTTTAGTAGACAAGGACTATGCAGATATTACACGGTACACGGTACAGTTGTATGCCATTCAATGTGAACGAGGCTTGAGTTTACAGTGAACAATGAACATAAATTAAGTGAGTGGCTGGTTTAAGTGGTTTTAAGGTGTTCAACAGAGTAATGGCCTGTGGGTAGACACTGTTTTTGCGTCTATTGGTTTTGGCGTGCAGGACACTTTGACTGTTCATCAGAAACACCCAAAATACATATGGTAAAGTTGTACAGCATGAAAACCACCACCTGAACCTACTTAAAGAGCTGTGCTTGCCTTCTATTCCAGGCCCTAGAGATAAAGTTAGCAGTCTTAAATACCTCAGTCTTAAACAACCACTCCAACTTCTGGCCATCATCTGCCCAGAAGAGCTCAGGTCTTTGCTTTTGCATTTCGTCAAATAAGGAAATCCTCAAATCATCATATAAAGTACAATAAAACATGAAATGAAACTCATTTTCAACATCTTTTAGATCACAGACATTGCATATCCTGTTCTCTTCTTCTTCATCTTATACATGCTTGGTACAGTACAGTAAGGGTACTTTGTAATCTGACAGAAGTAATACACCCCCTTTGTAATTTATACAAGAAATAAAGTCATACATATATGCAGTCCAGTAGATTACATTGCCAACGTTGTCCTGCAATAGTAATCGCTCACATCCAGCCAGCCCAACAGGGTATAATATCTGAGGTGAAAGTGACAATCAGCAGAGCTTGTCAGGACGTCTGGGCTACCCCGTAACAAACCTTTGTTGTGCTTTTATTGTGTTGTGTGTCCTCCAGATACTGACAGTGTTATTGTGTTGAACCTCATGTCCTCCAGAGACTGACCCAGTGTTATTGTGTTGAACCTCATGTCCTCCAGAGACTGACCCACTGACCAGTGTTATTGTGTTGAACCTCATGTCCTCCAGATACTGACCCAGTGTTATTGTGTTGAACCTCATGTCCTCCAGACACTAACCCAGTGTTATTGTGTTGAACCTCATGTCCTCCAGAGACTGACCCAGTGTTATTGTGTTGAACCTCATGTCCTCCAGATACTGACCCAGTGTTATTGTGTTGAACCTCATGTCCTCCAGATACTGACCCAGTGTTATTGTGTTGAACCCCATGTCCCCCAGATACTGACCCAGTGTTATTGTGTTGAACCTCATGTCCTCCAGATACTGACCCAGTGTTATTGTGTTGAACCTCATGTCCTCCAGATACTGACCCAGTGTTATTGTGTTGAACCTCATGTCCTCCAGAGACTGACCCAGTGTTATTGTGTTGAACCTCATGTCCTCCAGAGACTGACCCAGTGTTATTGTGTTGAACCTCATGTCCTCCAGATACTGACCAGTGTTATTGTGTTGAACCTCATGTCCTCCAGAGACTGACCCACTGACCAGTGTTATTGTGTTGAACCTCATGTCCTCCAGAGACTGACCCAGTGTTATTGTGTTGAACCTCATGTCCTCCAGATACTGACCAGTGTTATTGTGTTGAACCTCATGTCCTCCAGAGACTGACCCAGTGTTATTGTGTTGAACCTCATGTCCTCCAGATACTGACCAGTGTTATTGTGTTGAACCTCATGTTCTCCAGAGACTGACCCAGTGTTATTGTGTTGAACCTCATGTCCTCCAGAGACTGACCCACTGACCAGTGTTATTGTGTTGAACCTCATGTCCTCCAGATACTGACCCAGTGAAGCAGGTGGAGCTGGAGGGAGACAGCCGGCTGGGAGTGAGGGACCGACGGAGGGGGAGGAGAGAGAGGCGCTCCACGGGGATTGCTCAGCTGGGTGGGGAGGTAAGAGACAAGCCTGCATCATCATCACATCATATAAAACTGTCTGCTCACAGCTTAGTGGAGAGTTTAATGTGATGGCAGAATAGAATAAATCTTCAACAGGCCAAGTGAGTTACTTTAAAGGGACAGCTCACCTTAAAATCCAAAATACATATTTTTCCTCTCACGTGTAGTGCTATTTATGCATCTAGATTATTTTGTGTTGGTTGCCTGAGTTTTGGAGATATTGGTGCGAGAGATTTCTGTCTTCTAGTAACTATTTTCTTTCAACCGAACTGCTCCCACTAGCTGCTGCAAGCTGCAGTTTCATGTAGGAACTTAGCTACCTACATGAAACTGCTAAGTTCCTACATGAAACTGCTCACAAGGTCTGTGGATTATCTTGGGTAACCAGGTCATTGTTTCTGAAAAGAGACATTGTTGTTGAGTTTTTAAAATGTATTTTTTGGCGCTTTGAGCACCACAAGCAGAGTGCCATCCAGTTCCATTGTATTTTAGAGAAGGCAGAAATCTATAGGGTTAATATCTCCAAAACTCAGGCAACTAACACAAAACAATCTAAATTAGATGGATAATTAACACTAGAGGGTGAGAGGAAAAATATGTATTTTATTTTATTTTATTTTAGAGTGAGCTCAGCTGTCCCTTTTAAAGTTAGGATATTCATTCATTAATCTATTTTATCTATTCGTTTCTTCATCCGTTTCTGTATATATATTTTTACTTGTGTACATCTCTCTTCAATTCATGTCTTACTTCATTAGCCTGGGTGAACCCAGCCTTCAACGTAACGTCACAGACTATGCCTGTAACGTAAGTCACGTGGAGGCTGGGTTTTCATAGCTTTTAGAGCAATGTGGGAACAATGCAAGTGGGGAAAAGAATAGCATAACCTGTTCCTCACATTCATGTTGTAACTTAATACCAGCATTCACTTCAGCACAGTGGAACTTGGCTGAGTTGAACTCATCAAGGCTGGAGTTTCTATTAGCTAGTAAAATGTCAATCTGTACAGTCTAATTTTCAGTTGGCAGACTTGCATTTTGTCGACTGCACACGATGACACAATACAATAACACAGAAGAGAAAGCAATAAGCCTCGAGAGGCAGAGATTTTGAAACTGCTACTAGGTGACGGTGTTGCATAAGGAAAAAAAATATATAGAATATATATGGTTGATTACATGGTTGATTCAGAGCAATAGACCGCAAAGTTCTTGAAACAGCAGGTAAGCAAAATGTTTGCTAAGCAACACATAAGTGCAGATATGAGTGGTGGTTTCCAGTTACAAGATGAGTACTTAGATATGTGGTTACAAGTGTAGGCCTATTTGTCGAGAAAATGTAACAGCTTTGAACATGACGGAGTTATCTGAGGGCATTTTTTTGCACACCTGCGCTTTTAGTCAGATTAAATCGGCCTCTGGTTGGTTTTCCCATGTTAAATTCATAGCAATGTGCGCTAGTCCAGAACACAGGACCTTCTTCCTGTATTTACTTTCTTGTTCTCGCCCCAGACAAATCTGACCAATAAGCTGAGTGAATGTTCTCACCTGGTTTGTAGTGATGCATTTTGGTTTGCTTGAATTTTTCTCAGTGTAAAGAAACCAAACCAAAAAAACGCTCCAAGTTTACAAACTCATCAACTGATTGGGACCAGAGCAAACAAACTGTAGGTGTGAAAACGCCCTGAGAGATGTTAAATGAAGCAGTTGGATAAGAAGAGAGGATTGCAAAAGTACTGACTGCGTAGCTGATGACTTGAACCTTATTTTTCAGAATGAGGATGAGGATGCTATGAACACGGCCTATACTGATGATGCATACAGTAACAGAACCTCCAAGTGAGTGGCACTACTTTTATTCTTGATACATCCAGTTGCATTTGTTGACAATGTTTTCCACCCTCTGATATTAAAATCACAAGGAAACAGCCTTTTCCCCCCAATATTTTATTTTCAACTTTTTTCCTTGAACAACACACAAACAAGCTCAGCTATAGGTAAACAAAAGAAATAAAGAAAAACACACATATTATCGACATTCAGTATTACTTCATGCCACCAGTCGCACAAGGTGTCCATATGCCCGTAAAAGACATTGTGCCCGGGATCCCACACAAGAAACATGAGAAACCAGCGGGGTGAGTCACCCGTCGCTCCCAATCTCAACGAGAAATGGGTCCCAAATAACCGAAAATGTATTGAGTTGGTCCTAAGGAACCTAAGTCTCTCCATTCGTATAACAGAGGTCATATCCGACAGCCACAATTGAAAAGAGGGTGAAGAGGGGGACTTTCATTCCTTCAGGATGAGTTTCTTGGCAACAGTTGTCCCCAGTGTCAGAGACTAGGAAACGGCCTTTTGACGGTGTCTTGCTTCTGTAATTCAAGGTAGTCCTGTTTGAAACGGGATGTTGCGATGGGACACAATGCAGGGAGAGCTGGTTCAAAAATGCTTTCTGTATGAGCTTGAGCAGTATTCTTCAAAATGAACAAATTCCGACTACTTGGATGCAAAAAAAATAAAAAATAAAAATGCACCAACGTACCATGCTGTCACTCATGTCACTTTGAATGTTGTGAAGTTGCAGCTTTTTTATGATGGGAAGGGCAGATTGTTAAAATACACAGTTTAAAGTAAAAGGAATGGGATTTTGATATGAGATAAACAATTTTTTGGTGTACAGGATATTGTTAACTCTGTGTATGTTATGATGTGGAGAATTGGCTATCGCGGTAAAAAAAAAAAAAAATTGTTTTGTTTGTGACACTGAATTTATTTATGTCTGCAGTGAGATTCAGCTGGGAGACCTGTCGCGGGACTATAAATCGGTATGTGTCTGACCCACTCCACTTTCCACTCTCACATGTTCCACACAAACATAACAGGCCTGAGGTGTTTTAGCGAGTGATGGCAAAGATGAGTACAGACCAGGGGAGAGGAATGATGCAGAACAGGCTCCAAAGAGAAATGAGCTGCGTAACCTCAACCACGTTATTTCCAACTGCGCCCCTGAAGAACTTATCTTCTGGTCGCCGTCCTCTGAAGGTGTGCAATGTAGCACTGGGAAGAGTACTGAAACATCCCACTCAAGTAGAAGCACCTTGCTGAAATCAAAGTGAAAGTACTGGTGTAAAAATCTTGCATTTGAGGGTGTTCAGATAAGCATCCACCCCCTTATCTGAAGATTTGTTGGTTGGTAGAACTTTCCCCATGCTGCTCTGTTTTTCTTGATCTTTATCTACAGTATCTATCCAGGGGTGGGATTAGAGTAGTGAAACATCCTACCAAATTATTAAAGTAATGTTACCTTGCTGATATTTGACTTAAAAGTTGTGGTGTAAAAATCTACTTGGATAAAAGTAAAACCTACCTAAGTTAAAATGTCCGTAGAGTGCATGCCAAGTGCTGCTGTTGTTTCAATTGCTACATGACCTCGCAGTAAAATCGCCAGTGCATGTGAGTATTGTTTCATTTGTTGGGTCTAAAATAAAGAGCTTGGTCTCCTACCTGCTCTATTTGTAAAGCGCCTTGGGATAACTCTTGTTATGATTTGGTGCTATATAATTATAAAATTGATTGATTGATTGAAAGGTTACTGAATTACTTTTTAGAAAAGAGGATGATGTTACATGTGATCGTATCCATGCAAATCTAAAAGGACAGAGTTCAAACTAGATTATAAAAAATTTAAATGACAAAAGTCCACACAAAAAAGTAAAGCCAGATTACTCTTCTTTTCTGACTGATCATTGATCCAGTTTTCATGCTTATGGAGAGACACAAAATTTCTACTCTGTATCTAATTACTGACTTAAAAGTACACATACACAAAAAGGCAATTACAGTTTTACTCAATTACAGTAACTGGAGTATGTGCAATTAGTGTTGGTTTAATGTAGTGGTGTACCCTATGTGTGTGTATGTTTCCCTCTAGTTGTACCTTGAGGTACTGCAGCAGAACAGCGCGCTGAAGGACAAGCTCCAGGAGACAGAACTACTGCTCAGCCAGAACAAAGTGGAGCTGGAGAGACTGAGACAGGTGAGACAGGTCTGCTGTCGCACAGCACCCTGGCGTTCTGTCTGTGTTACGTCAGGAATGGGAGAGTTTTTATTTCAAAACACTAATATGGGTTCTGGGTATTATCTGATTCAATCATAACAAGCAATGGATGTTAATATCAACAGCAGCACAGGTCCTCCCTTATAGCTGTTGATGTTTTTGATTTGCTCATATTATTTAACAACAGTTTGTAAAAACTTTGTAAGCCGCTCTAGAAGTATGGATATTCAAACATTTTATATGAAAGTTTCTAATTCCGCATTTCTAAAGTCTTTAAAATCTTTTCTGTAAATATTTTGTAAATTCAGTGTTTTTCAGTGGGTGAATATCTTATTTTGATTTGATTTATCTCAAACAAATCAAACATAAAAATCACGAAAAAGAGAAAATATAACCATAAAGAATTAAGTCAGAAGATGAACAGTCTTTTTGATGAACAGTCTTCATCAGACTTGAAATGAAACTCTTTAGTTCATCATCGCTGTACCATTTCTGTAGATGCTGAAGTCACCTGTGTGAAATTGTTAATGTTGCTTCTCTCTCTGGCAGAGTCAAGAGAGCAGCACAGAGAGACCGGCTCTGCTGGAGTTGGAGCGATTTGTAAGTCTGCGTTGTCATTATGTCTGGCCCTTCCAGGAACAAGCCTTCAATCGATGACAAGATATGCAGAGAACTGAAACAGAATCATCTTAGTAAAGATTCAATACAGGACCTTCGTCCAGCTATATATCAGAACAGTTTTCCTCAATCCATGCAGTAGAAGTTGTAGAATTTGTACTATTTGTTTTATTTCCTGAAATCAAGCAAAAGGCAATGCAATGTAAAGGTTTCTTATGCTTCTGTATCTGTGGGTTGCAAGTTATACTGCAGCTTTCATTATTTGTTCTGAGTTGTTGTGAATCCACACAGCGAAGGCTGATGTGTTTTCTAAATATCTACCGTACTTGGTTTTGAAGATGGCATTAATTTCCAGTAAAATGCCAAAGTAATGCAGTAAAGCCAAGCGGCTCTATAAGTTGAACTGCACCTCTATTTCTCTCAGAATTAGGCCTGGATGTCGGGTATATCAAGAGAATATGCACCGCACTCAAAAGTCTTTGTCGCTAAATGAAACATTGACTCTCAAACTCTTGTGTCAGCTCTCAGTCAGCAAGTGATATTCACACTCCTCCTTCCACAGGAGAAGTTGGCACTCCAGAGGAAAGCAGTGGAGCTGGAGGACGAACTCAAGGTACAGATGCTGATTTGAACACAGTTTAATGCTGAATCAATCTAATTGGTTTTAATAATTTAGCAGCTGACTGATGCTCTTCTAAACCAAAGCAATTTACGATGAGTTGAATAAACTTGAATCCTCAGTTCACTAGAATTTAAAACACCCTGACAATAGACAACAAAGTGCCTCTGTCATGTGAAAACCTTGTATGTCCAAAATGTCACATTTTCAAGAATTAAAGGGATATTAACTCATTTATTTTTTGCTTTTATCAACCTTGACACAAATAATAAACTTAACATTTTCACAATAGAGACAGGTAAGCTATTGAATTAGACCAGGGGTTCCCAAACTTAAAAATGCCGCGGCCCACTTTGAAATCTGAAAATCTTCCGGGGCCCAACCAACCCTTTAATCACAACTCTGATCAACATACAAGACTAAGATGATGTATTTCCCTGTTTTTTATATTATATATATATTTTATTTCATTAACAGAGCATGTGAACTTGGGGATAAGGGAAATTAATAAACCATTCACATACAAAAAACATTTCAGCAAAATACCCAAAAGCATATTGCCAACATTTTCTCCCCCCTTACTCATCAGAAGTATTTGCATGCATAACACATTTGTTGAGACAAAATGTGATGAGCAACAACAGAATAAATCAATCCACAAGCTATTAATGCTAGGCTTTGAAAAATGCTACCTTATCTGTAAAGGGGAGACTCGTGGTACCCATTGAACCAATTTTCAATAAATTGAGCTGAGACGTCAAGGGACCCCTTTGAAATAGTTTTCCCTCGCCCAAATTTAACCTACCGGTATGTTTTGAGTGTTATTTAGCCTCCTTCCCGACAAGCTAGCATATTATGCTTGGTACCAATGGATGCCTTAAAACTGTAGCTTTAAAAATGACCCTGCTACAGTCATTTGATTGCCCGCGAAAATCTCGAGTCTTGGCAGACCACTCGCGGGCCCACCTCCAGTACCTCCACAGCCCACTAGTGGGTCACGGCCCACAGTTTGGGAATCACTGAATTAGACCACACATCCAACAGAAACAGTTCCTAAAGAGGGAAATATCAAGAGGCAAAGTGATGCTGCTTTGTCATGTTTTTTTTTAACTTTAGAACTAAATGTGTTGCGATGCTGGGTGCTCGCTAATAGAGTACCGCAGGGATGACATTTTTGTAGTCGGAAGGCGGAAGTCCCGGACATGTTGGATCTTTAGGGGGAAAATTAATGGGGTTTTTAGAATGGGGATTTCGCTTAAATGCATAAAACAAGGTCTGTGGTTAACAAAGGTTTATGGGAATGGTAATTTGTGTTCAGCAGGATAATCTTCACAAATGTAAATCACTTTTATGACTCAGAAACTGAGTTTATCCAGTGGGTTTCTGAAAGGGTTTCATAAGTCCAGGGGACGTAAATTTTATCAGCCCATAGTGGAGCATTTAATTCTGCATTCAAAGATAAACCACAATCACCGAAGTTTACAAGGTTTTCAGAACGATAGTTTTTAGGATGATTGTATAAGGTAGAGAGATGTTAAACAAAGAAGAATAAATGGCATAGAGAAAAGGTACCCAACTAAATCCCCACATCTGTATTTGCTCCTGCAGGTTCTGGTGGACCTGCGAGCGGACAACCAGAGGCTAAAGGATGAGAACGCTGCACTCATTCGAGTCATCAGCAAACTCTCTAAATGAACCTTTTTAAAACCTCCACAGACGGAGACAAAAAAGTGTTAAAAGGAGTCTTCTTTTGCCCAACTCAAGATACAAAGCGGGAAAACCGAGACCTCGGCGTCAATGACCAACAGTGTGTTAGACAGACAACAGACAATTTGTTCGGTAACTGGAACACAATGTAGATTGCGGGGTTATTCTCCTGTGGTTGGGCCTGTGTGTTTTGGCAAATCTACTGTAGAACAAGCTGAACTGCACCTCCTATTGGATTGACAGGGTACTGTAGGGTGTTCCTGTTCCAATCGACTGTTATGATCTTTTTTTTATTGTTTTTCTTTATTTCTTTTTTAACTGGAATATTTTATGTGCTTTGCTCCTCCATTACATTTGTTGTAGAAAATATGTATTGAGAGACTTTTAAAGCCATGCACACTGCAGAGAGTGTACTACTAGATGGGAAATTTCAAGTCAGGTGCCTGAGGGGGAGGGACGGTGGAATAAGACAAACAAAAAATGTAAATGTGCCAAAAACCAACTCCCATTTCTGTCTGGTTTCGCATGTTCTTTTTGGGGAAAAGGTCAAAGTGGTCAGTCTGTTTCTCTCAGGACAAGTCTGGGTCGATATTCTCTATTTGAGCTGACTACTGTAAAGTTGGACCAAACTGTATTTGCATGTCGATTTCCTCCCCACTTCTCCGAATGTATATTTAATGTGTATATTTATGTACAGGGGCCCTCTCCTGACCCAGTGGTGTAATGGTGTGATAGTGGTTGTACAAAAACAAAAAGTGTTTGGTGGAAGACAGGTGCAACTTTTTTTTAAAATTGATTCAGGAAGTGGATTTTCTGCAGAAGATGTCAGATCTTTGGACAAGTTATGGCGAATGCATGCTCTATCTGTTAGCACCGTAAGTGAATAGTATTTTCAATTAGCAATTTTGCCTGGGTGGAATTGAAAGTTAATTAAGCCCTACTCTAGTGCTCACCCTGTGTTTCGCAGACAGACAAGATGGGTCAAGTCTTTTGAATGTTTACTTAATTTCTTTTTTAAACAACTTCAGTGCATGCCAAATTGTATTTTGACGATGTGCCTTTCTATATACATTTGTAATTAATATTTCTATTTTGCTTTGGCAAAAGTACACTGTCAAATATAAAATACAGTATGGTCATTAAGGATAAAAAGGCTGCGTTGTTTCTGTGGTGTTGAAGCTTGCGTGGTATCAAGTCATAAAGGAGGTCAAGGATGTTTCATTTATAATCTCAATAAAACTGGATCTATCCGTTTCTAAATTCAAAGCTACTGCAATCATTTGGACCTTGATTTATCTTACGTTGTTTTATGTAGGCTAATGGTAACAGAATCCATGGCAATTTTTTCATGTGTTTGCATACCATCAAGGTCCAATTTGTAAGATTCCTCCACAACAATAACAACACAAAGCCACAAGTGTTGCTCAAAGTTGTTTAAATAATCAGACTGCATCCATCTTTAAGTCAGCGGGGAATATATGGGATAGAGATAAACACTTTATCTCTATGGCATAGAGATAGACACTGTTTATCTCTATGGGATGTAGATGGCATAGAGATGGACACTGTTATCTCTATGGGATGTAGATGGCATAGAGATAGACGCTGTTTATATATATATAGACGGTTTTCACCAGCTGCAACCCCACAGCACTTCCTTTTGCTCAGCTTCTTCTTCTGTGTTTTATGGCAGTTGGCATGTTGCATTACCGCCACCTGAATTGTATCAGCTTCACAGTGCTACCTATTGACAGTGTCCACTTTCTCAGCTATTCAGGGGAAAACACTGACATAGCCTACTTCTATTTCTATTTTTTTATTTTTGCTATGTAAACGTTTAAATGTAAAGATAGGCCTATGCGTGCAATAACGTACTGATAGTCAGCTTACTCTGTAACATGCAGCTTTTATTAGCCTCTCAGGCTAGCTCCGGGACACGATCTTTTTTTCCCCATGATGGCGAAGGCATGACCCGCCCCTCTCTGCCTCTAATTGGCCCCGGTGTCTCTGTGTGTATTATTCCTTCACACCACCAGCTGCCCTTCACACTCACAGCTCTTCTCCGGGTGCTCTTGTCTCTTCCCTCTGCCTGTCATCATTCAAAACTGACTGAGGCTCGAACACACGACCGCAAAAGTGGCTGAGGTCTCAATATTGCCGGGCAGCAAGCCTACTCTCTGTGCCACCAAGTCAGACTGATTGAATATAATCATGTACAAAACACACACACAGTCACATATTTTATATACTGTATATGTTGTAAGCCTAATTTTTGCCATCACAGCTGCTTTTTTACATGGGATAATACAGGCTAATATACAAGGTGACGGTGTCCCAAGCTCTGAGTCATTATAAACTCAATTAGCTACAGAAGCTAATGTTCACATTCAGTCCTTGTATATTTCTCTCATGTGTTCATCATTCCTTTCCTCCTCTGTGTGTGTGTGATTGAGAAATGAGATGCAGGTGGTGTTCATCCTAATTGGCCTGGTCAGGTGTCAGATTGCTGCTGGCTGATTGGCTGGTGGAGAGCATTTAAGCCAGCTGATGCCATCCTGTCGCCCCTTGCTCTCCTCATTCCCAACGATGATGGCTGCTGTGCTGACTGCTGTGTTCTGTCAGGTAGGAACTGTGTGTAGACCTACTTTAGTAGTTCTGCAGAACTTTAAGATGTGTTGTTATCTTGGTAGACCTGTGCAGTCTAAACTGTAAATAGTTACCTTCCAGATCTACACTTTTGTACACTGTAAATAACACTTACCCAAGTAGCAGAAAGTAGGGGGAGAAGCCCTTTAGTTTTTTGTAACATTTTCTCATGTTTATTTTGTAGGAGCTTATAGGTAAGAGCTCTGTCTCTTATTTAATCCATCATTTTCTTTTCTTAGGTAAATTTAAGGTTGGGGATTAGTTTGATTGGTTAGTTGTGTTGGGGCCATGCTGTGCTCTGAAACTAAACCTGCTACTTGTGAACTTTTGATGGTGATTTGACTGATCATCCTTGGGAGTGGGAAGAGTGGGGGCACTTTTGTGTTGCGGTCCGGTTCCCCGAGGCCGGTTCCTAACATAATTGGGTGCTCGTCTGCTTTTCTCATTCGTCAGCACGTCGTCTGTGTGTGTATATATATATTTTATATGTTTGTCTGGTGGGCAGTCTTTGTGCAGGTGGTAAATGGTGTTGGTCAAGGTGCCTTTGCATGGAGCTGAGGAAGCTCATGGTGGTAAAGCTGGTGGAGATGTTTGTTGGAGGAGCCGGTCAGAGGGGACCAGTAAGACTGAGGAGGGGCGTGACAAGGCAGGGCCGTCAGTAGCACCGTTTCTCCTCTTTCTGTGTAGACTATGCTATCCTACAAGAGTCCCGTCTCCGTACATAGACTTGCCTGTCACTCTGACTCCCAAGCCGTCTAAATCAGTGATACACATGTATTTACAAGTGTCACAGAAACATTTCAAAGCCACATATTGAGAAGGGTTCATAGCTTCTCGACGTCGGGGTTAGAAAGCTCGTCGCTGCTCATAAATGCCTCTTTTCATCTGAAGTCTGTGCTGGTGATATTTTTTACCGAGCTTTCGGCCAGAGTGGCGCTGTTGAGCGCTCTGACGGCTGGGAGCTCTAACCTGGAAAAAATATCACCAGCACAGACTTCAGATGAAAAGAGGCATTTATGAGCAGCGTCGAGCTTTCTAACCCCGACGTCGAGAAGCGATGAACCCTTCTTCTGAATATGTGGCTTTGAAATGTTTCTGTGACACTTGTAAATACGTGTGTATCACTGATTTAGACGGCTTGGGAGTCAGAGTGACAGGCAAGTCTATGTACGGAGACGGGACTCTTGTAGGGTAGCATAGTCTACACAGAAAGAGGAGAAAGGGTGCTACTGATGGCCCTGCCTTGTCACACCCCTCCTCAGTCTTACTGGTCCCCTCTGACCGGCTCCTCCTCCAACAAACATCTCCGCCAGATTTACCACCATGAGCTTCCTCAGCTCCATGCAAAGGCACCTTGACTAACACCATTTACCACCTGCACAAAGACTGCCCACCAGACAAACATATAAAATAGATATATATACTCAGACGACGTGCTGACGAACGAGAAAAGCGGAAGAGCCCCCAATTATGTTAGGAACCGGCCTCGGGGAACGGGACCGCAACACAAAAGTGCCCCCACTCTTCCCACTCCCAAGGATGATCAGCCAAACCACCATCACAAGTTCACAAGTCGCAGGTTTAGTTTCAGAGCACAGCATGGCCCCAACAACAAACTAATCCCCAACCTTAAACTTACCGTACATAAGAAAAGGATGGATTAAATAACAGACAGCTCTCTAAGCTCCTACAAAATAAACATGAGAAAATGTTACAAAAAACCAAAGGGCTTCTCCCTCCTACTTTTTTTTGGTAAGATGTTGGTGTACAGAAGTGTAGAGCTGGAAGTAGCTATTTACAGTTAAAACTGCACAGGTCCACCAAGATAACACATCTTCAAGTTCTGAAGAACCAAGTAGGCCTACACAGTTCCTACCTGACAGAACACAGCAAAGAGTCAACATAGTTGGGAATTAGGAGTACAATGAGTGGACTCATAGTTCAATCACACACTGATGAAAGGAATGATGTGAACACATGAAAAAGACTCAAATGGTTTAATTCTGTAGCTAATTGAGTTTTGAATGATAGCCCCAAACATTGTATTTCACCAACTTCCTGTTTCTGCACTGTTGAATGGGTTTGGGGATAGGTAGGAACTGTGTGTAGGCCTACTTTGGGAGTTCTTTAGAACTTAAGATCTGTCCTTGTCTAGGTAGACTTGTGCAGTCTAAACTGTAAATAGCTACCTTCCAGATCTATACTTTTTTACACTAAATAACTCTTACCCAAGTAGCAGAAAGTAGGAGGGAGAAGCCCTTTGGTTTTGTAACATTTTCTCATGTTTATTTTGTAGGAGCTTATAGGTAAGAGCTGTGTCTCTTATTTAATCCATCATTTTCTTAGGTAAATTTAAGGTTGGGATTAGTTTGATTGGTTAGTTGTGTTGGGGCCATGCTGTGCTCTGAAACTAAACCTGCTACTTGTGAACTTGTGATGGTGGTTTGGCTGATCATCTTTGGGAGTGCGAAGAGTGGAGGCACTTTTGTGTTGCCGTCCCCTTCCCCGAGGCCGGTTCCTAACATAATTAGGGAGTCGCCCGCTTTTCTCGTTAGTCAGCACGTCTTCTGAGTATATATATATTTTATATGTTTGTCTGGTGGGCAGTCTTTGTGCAGGTGGTAAATGGTGTTAGTCAAGGTGCCTTTGCATGGAGCTGAGGAAGCTCATGGTGGTAAATCTGGCGGAGATGTTTGTTGGAGGAGGAGCCGGTCAGAGGGGACCAGTAAGACTGAGGAGGGGCGTGACAAGGCAGGGCCATCAGTAGCACCCTTTCTCCTCTTTCTGTGTAGACTATGCTACCCTACAAGAGTCCCGTCTCCGTACATAAGACTTGCCTGTCACTCTGACTCCCAAGCCGTCTAAATCAGTGATACACACGTATTTACAAGTGTCACAGAAACATTTCAAAGCCACATATTCAGAAGAAGGGTTCATCGCTTCTCGACGTCGGGGTTAGAAAGCTTGACGCTGCTCATAAATGCCTCTTTTCATCTGAAGTCTGTGCTGGTGATATTTTTTCCAGGTTAGAGCTCCCAGCCGTCAGAGCGCTCAACAGCGCCACTCTGGCCGAAAGCTCGGTAAAAAATATCACCAGCACAGACTTCAGATGAAAAGAGGCATTTATGAGCAGCGACGAGCTTTCTAACCCCGACGTCGAGAAGCTATGAACCCTTCTCAATATGTGGCTTTGAAATGTTTCTGTGACACTTGTAAATACGTGTGTATCACTGATTTAGACAGCTTGGGAGTCAGAGTGACAGGCAAGTCTATGTACGGAGACGGGACTCTTGTAGGGTAGCATAGTCTACACAGAAAGAGGAGAAACGGTGCTACTGACGGCCCTGCCTTGTCACGCCCCTCCTCAGTCTTACTGGTCCCCTCTGACCGGCTCCTCCAACAAACATCTCCACCAGCTTTACCACCATGAGCTTCCTCAGCTCCATGCAAAGGCACCTTGACTAACACCATTTACCACCTGCACAAAGACTGCCCACCAGACAAATATATAAAATATATACACACACACACACAGACGACGTGCTGACGAATGAGAAAAGCAGACGAGCACCCAATTATGTTAGGAACCGGCCTCGGGGAACCGGACCGCAACACAATAGTGCCCCCACTCTTCCCACTCCCAAGGATGATCAGCCAAATCACCATCAAAAGTTCACAAGTAGCAGGTTTAGTTTCAGAGCACAGCATGGCCCCAACACAACTAACCAATCAAACTAATCCCCCACCTTAAATTTACCTAAGAAAAGAAAATGGATTAAATAAGAGACACAGCTCTTACCTATAAGCTCCTACAAAATAAACATGAGAAAATGTTACAAAAAACTAAAGGGCTTCTCCCCCTACTTTCTGCAACTTGGGTAAATGTTATTTACAGTGTACAAAAGTGTAGATCTGGAAGGTAGCTATTTACAATTTAGACTGCACAGGTCTACCAAGATAACGACACATCTTAAAGTTCTGAAGAACTACTAAAGTAGGTCTACACACAGTTCCTACCTGACAGAACACAGCGCAGAGCAGCCATCATCGTTGGGAATGAGGCGAGCAAGGGGCGGCAGGATGGCATCAGCTGGCTTAAATGCTCTCCACCAGCCAATCAGCCAGCAGCAATCTGACACCTGACCAGGCCAATTAGGACGAACACCACCTGCATCTCATTTCTCAATCACACACTGAAGCACACTGCAATACACACACACACACACACACACACACACACACACACACACACACACACACACACACACACACACACACACACAGAGGAGGAAAGGAATGATGTTAACACATGACAAAAATATACAGTACATATGACCCAGGGTCATAACAGTCCTTAGCCAGGATATATTCCAAATGTTTATATTTTACAAGGAAAATGTCTAATAACGTCTAATTTGAGTGTAGATTCTTATACTTTCAGATCAAACTAGACTTGAAACTAATAAACATTCTGTACAGGACAGACTTGGGTTTCAGGTTTGTTTTATTATTACAAAAAGGCACCAAATACAGGCATCATCATATTGATAGCATTGTAGTTATTTTCCACAAAATGATAGCACCAAAAATATGTTATTTCGCCAACTTCCTGTTCCCATGTTTCTGGATAGGCACACAGTTGAATGGAGACAGGGTTTGGGGAAGGCGGGTGTTTGGGGGGGGTCTCAAATCAATATCCAATATTAAAGAAAAGCTTCTTCTCCTGCAGTGCACAGTTCTTCTCTCCAGCAGTGTCAGACACTTCCACAAATAAGAAATATTAACACATCAGTAGCTGAGGTTTACATACAGTAATACGTCATATGAGGGTAACATAATGATACATAAATGAGAAAACTAAAAACATATTTGAGTGACACAGAAGTGATGAGGGGGTGTCGATACAAAAAAAACAGTGAGGGGTTTTGTATCTTTGGGTAGAAACGAAGGCATACAGTAGACACGCATCTCGTATAAAATACTGTAACACAAAAAAATATGTTGAAAACAGTTGCAAAGGCTAAAGCATCTCTACTGTGGACGGGATCACGCAAACCAAAACATACTGTGCAAGTTGACGTCAAAATGCACACAGTCGGCTGAAACACTCTTTCCATACAGTGACCGTTCATATTACAATCAAATGGAAAACTCACTTTCTCATTATTGCGAAGGAAAAACAAAAACACTTTGGATGATTTGACCGCGAGTATTTGAAATTCTCGAGGAAAAATACTGCATGGCACTTAATATTGGCAGGTGTCTAGGTTAAAAACGAAAGAAAAAGTGGCTTCACGTAGCTGAAACAAGTAGCAAAATATGTTTTATGTGACAACACATGTTGAAAAAGTAAGGCTTGAAATAGACATTTTCAAAATGCAAAGCACCTGCTCATGAGGGAAAGATTAACAGAGGTTATGGCATTAATTGCACTTGAATTGTTATCAGTCATTATTTACAGTGTGTGCTCATTCAGCCTTGGGTGTTAATACTTTCATAGTGGTCAGAAACAGTTATAGCCGTTATACAAGTCCTCCCTCTGCTCATGCTCACCGCTGTACTCTCTCCATCCATTTTTAAATGTTCAGTTTGTAGCATCTCTCTGATCCTGAAGAGGCTGCTTCTGTCGCTGTGTCTTTCTTTAAGGCTCATTAATATTAACGACCTCTCTGTTCTGATTGACTGTTTCAAGAGTCCTCATTAATATTAACGACCTCTCTGTTCTGATTGACTGTTTCAAGAGTCCTCATTAATATTAACGACCTCTCTGTTCTGATTGACTAACCGTTTCAAGAGTCAAACGTGAGACACCGCAGCCCGGCAGCAAATTTATGAATACAACTAATGGTGAAAATGCGTGGCCTGCCCTACTCTGCCCCTGGTTGGGTTGGGTTTGACATGAGGACAGGCTAAGGTTAGGGAAAACCAGAGCCATATAGATAGAAGAGTCCCGACATCTCCATTCACTCCAATGGACCAGTTTTTTTACTCTCAAGAGTTCCAGGAAGTAAGGTCGTGGATTAAGCAGCACTGTCGAGTTGCAGCAAAATAGACAGTTTGTGTTGTACTCTGAAAGGGTTTTCCCCCCCTTGAATCAAATTGTACATTATCAGCTTTATTTTAGCATGCAAAAGTAGCACGAGACCCATTCCTGGCTGTTCATTCGCTAATGAGTCTCGCATTTTGGTCCTCCGCTGACGCCACTCTCTCTCTAGAGGACACTAGGGTAAACTATCAGGTTAAGCCAATCAGAGGCAGAATAGGGTGGGCCATGCCCTTTGCCATAATTGGATTTGTAAATTTGCATCCCGGCAGCCTAAATGGAGGGAAAACCCTCCGGTATTAAGCAATATCCTTTTCTCCTAGGATGGCAAAGGCATGACCTGTCCTACACTGCCTCTGATTGGCTGATATTTTAACATAACCTTAACCTTAACCAAAACCTTACCCCACCCTCAAAAACATTTGACACTTATTTTTCTCAATTCCACAGAAGTTCAAGGAGTCTCAAGGTCTGTGGGAGAAGGCCTTTCTATTCTGAGACATTAGATAAATTTATTATCGGCAGTAAGAACACACGAAGGAGGACTTGTACAGCGGCTACCACTCTACAGTCATGACAGTGATCACGCGCGCGAGGTGCTCTTTTAAGAGAGGCATTAAATAGACCAATGGCCACAGGCAGGAATGATTTCCTGTGCCTCTCCGTATTGCATCTAGGTGGAATCAGTCTCTCACTGAACGTACTCCTATGTTTGACTAGCACGCAGTGGAGTGGGTGCGAGTCGTTGCTCATGATGGAGCGTAGCCTGGACAACGTTCTCTTCTCTGACACCGCAGTCAGAGAGCCCAGATTCAGCCCCACAATGTCCCTGGCCTTACGGATCAGTTTGTTGAATCTGTTGGCGTCCGCTGCCTTCAGTCTGCTGCCCCAGCACACAATAGCATACAGGAAGGCACTAGCCACTACCGACTCATAGAACATCCTCAGCATGGTCCGGCAGACGTTGAAGGACCTCAGCCGTCTCAGAAAGTAGAGACGGCTTTGCCCCTTCTTGTAGAGTGCATCAGAGTGAGCCTCAGGAGTATCACTGGTCTATAGTGTCAACATTTTGAAAATGTGTGAAAGATGCCATATGAGATCTTTAAAGTAGTAAACAAGACAGGTAGGGGATCTTATGAGATCCAAAACGAACCATTAAGCACATGAGGATTCCTCAGCTAATATCTCATGGGAGGGAAAGTTACCTAATTTTTAAAGGGGTTCATCAAGGAACCTTCCTGAGTTCCCTTGTGGTTTATAGAGTAAAATTTGAATGCAACAATCTAATTTAAAGTTGTTAGAAAGTGTTTCACGACAAATAAAAGCATGGAATAAAAATGCAACTAAAATAAGAATAGTGAAGTAAATCAAAAAATAATCTCGATTTATTTATTGTGCAATATGTTTTGTCAATGACATGACAAAACCTACAGTTTCTTTGAAACATGTAAAATCAATAAATCAATCAAGATGTATTTTTGAGAGTGTAGTTTCTTTAAAAGCTAGAATGTAAAATAGGGCTGTGGTGCAGTGAAGCTCCTGCCGTACCCATGGAGAAGGCTCCCTTGTAGTCCATCTCAGCCATGGAGATGTCGGCGGCAGCCGGGTCCAACAAGAAGACCTTCTCGTTGTTGCACAGCTGGAACGCTGTGTTGAGGGAGTAAACCACTGGGACCGGCCGGTTCGTCTGCTGGAAGGCCATGGGCACCAGGAACCTGTCAGAGGTGAGCAGGACGGGTGAAGAGGGAGACGACTGGACCACATGCTGAAGACTGATCTGTTGTCCTGCTTCTACACCAAGAGCCTCTTACATTTAAGCAATAAGCTCCAAGAGGCCGTGGTTTGCTTTACAGGGATTTTACAACAGCTAAGGAGTCCTGAGGAAACCCATTTCGGCCGCTTGTATAAAAGAGACTTTCTTCCCATAACTTTAATTGGTTGTAAACAAGGCACGATGTTCACCCATCAAGTGTGTGAAGCAAAAGGCGCTAAACAGCTGTGAGTGTGTGGGCTGCAGACTTACTTCTCGGGGGCGTGGGCAGTGCAGGACAGGGGCTTGTCTCCGGGGTCGATCCAGGGCTGGGTGGGCTGGACGGTGCAGGGGACCAGGAACACCGTGTACTCTCCAGAATAGTCCTTCCTGTTGAATACAAATTTTAGAGGAATTAACAACACAACTAAATAACATTCTTTGAAGAAAATAATGATCACAGATATGCCCATGGCTCTGGATGAAACTGTAAAAACAACACTGATGAAGGCGAATTGCTGAAACGCATAATGTTGTTTGTACTCTGACTCCCCCCTCCCATAAAACTGTAACTCATATCTAATTTAATGCCTGTTTAACTGGGACTGTAAATTAATGTAAATTCAATGTAAACTCTTATTTAACTCCGACTGTAAATTCATGTAAATCCACTGCCTATTTAACGTCTATTTAACTCAGTCTGTAAATCTCATGTAAATTCAACGTAAATTCATATTTATGATCCACAGAACACTTCACCACTCATGTACATATTGTATATATTTACTCGATTTGATTGCACTTGCAACTTTGTGATTGTCTTTAGTTATCTTCCTACTTCTTATCTCTGTATATTGATGTGACCGCTACGCTGCATACAGACACTAAGACAAATTCCTCGTATGTAACTTGCATACTGTGGCAATAAAAGTGATTCTGATTCTGATTCTGATTCTGACTCGGATTGATTAAAACTTCGAAAAGGAAATTGTGAGTGCCGGCCTTTCTTCCTTTACACAAAGTTTTCATTGGCCCTGCACCTAGGTTACATTTTGTTCTAGTTGTGCTCTCATTTGGTGAGTCTGGCCATTGTGTTGATGAAAGTGACCTGCTGTAGGAGCTGGTGGCCCTCCACAGCTGGTAGGGCGAGTCGAAGGTCTGGGCGCTCCACAGGAGCTGCAGGTCGAACTCGATGCCTCCCAGGTGGTCCGGGGCCATCAGGTGGGACTTGTGGCCTGGCAGGGTGTGGTGCTCAGGGACAAACTGACCTGGGGGGAAGGTAATAACGCAGGTTCAGCTGACAGGCACCGCTTCAGAACAAAGCTGAAGATCTAAGATTCTTCCATTGCTCTCTTTCTGTATTAGCAAAGTCATACGGGTTCTGTTGGGGACTAACCTCTGAACTTGGCGTGGGTTTTGAACTCGATCACCAGCCGTCCGTCTTCTCTGATGTAGATCCTGATGATCTGCAGCCTGGCTGAGAGCACACTGTCCGTCTGCATGCCTGCAGGCGGGGAGCAGAGGTCAGAGATCACATTGAGACTGAAACAGAGACCGTGTGGGAGGATGGAACATGTAGGGCAGTTGAGGCGATGGAAATCTACAATCTTTTTACCGCTAACAAAGGTTATTCTTACCTGCATTGTATTTTAATGTTTCTGTACTATTTCCAATCTTAATGTTCATGTACTTTTGTTATCTGTACCCCAAAAGCCAAGGCAGGGACAGGGGATGCAAGCTTTGCCTAATGCTATTTTGGCTACAAAATAGCATTGGGCAAAGTAGCATTAGCTATTTTGTATGTACATTAGCAGTAGTAGTAGTAGTAGAGGTATTTGAAACAATGTCTAATTGTGCATGTTCCTGTTAAATAAAAGAGTGAATCAAAATAAAAATAAAAGCTAAAGTTGCAAGAAATCTGGTAACTGTTTTTGTGTTTACAAAATACTAATGTGGTTGAAGTGGATAAGGGTACAGATGCAGGTCAAACGCATGAGGAGAAACATGTACAGACCTGTCCTCCAGAGCACGGTGTCATAGAAGAAGGAGAACTCCATCTCGGTGTGGTGCTCCAGAGAGGCCCAGCCCCGTGGAGCCGTCACGTAGATGTAGGACACATAGAGAGGAACCTGCACCGTCAGGAAGGACTGGGCCGAGTCCCGCACCTGGAGGACCACAAGAGAACCTCAGCTTATCTTCAGACTTCACTTAGAGCAATGGTTCTCAACGTTATTACCACTATTGTGGAAATAAAGTGAAACTTGGTTTGCTGGCAGGCAGGCAGCGTACCTGGAAGTCTGCGGTGACCGAGCCCCCGCAGACGTCGATGAGCTGGGTCATGTCGTAGAAGGCGTTGAAGGTCCAGATGCAGCTCTTGAGGTTGAGGTGCTTGTAGAGCCGCAGGCTCTTGTCCTCGCGGACGCTGGGGTTGAACTGGTACGGCCGGTCGAAGCCCGGCCCCAGAGAGATGCTGTCGTACGACACGTCGTCCAGGAAACCCGACTCTATGGAGACAGACACAAACAGAACAACGTGTTGAAGAACATATTGACCCTCCACCCATGAGGAACTTTACTTTCATGTACAGTCAAGTGGGAGATGTAGGAATTGAAGCTTCTTCTACAGCTGGGTGTGACTGACCAGACAGCCCCTGCAGCTCCTTGAGTGTGACCAGGTTGGAGCAGACGTGCTGCTGGCGGTAGATGGACTCAGACAGCAGGAAGTGCAGGTTGTGCAGAGGCATGGTGGACACCAGGGGGAGCATGCCGTCCTGGTGAGGGATCTGCACCGAGATCTGGATCCTGGACAGGGACACACAGAGCGAGAAAGACCATTACACACAATATAGAGGGGATCATGTCTATGTTCCCCGGGTTCTATGTTCCCCGGGTTCTATATTCCCTGTTTTTCACTAACCTCTCCCAGCCCCCACGCCAAACCTAACCTCCCCCCATGCCTAAACCTAACCTCCCCCAGACCCTAACCCAAAACCTAACCTCTCCCACCCCCACGCCTAAACCTAAGGTCGGCATTGCGGGTGGTCGGCATAGCGGGTGGACACCATTTGGGAAAAGCGGGGAACATAGGACCCGGGGAACATAGGGATAACCCCATATAGAGTACGCCATTTTGGATCTCTGTCTCCTCTTCATTCTATCTAAATGAACAGGATACAACAGTTTGTTCTACCTTGGATTTGGTCTCAGTGGGAATCAAACCCCTACACCTTGACATACTACATTATGTGTTAATAGATATGTTAATGTTGCAAATATTTCTACCAATGAAGATTTAAGCGACAAAAAGAAATACGCAGATTGTCCCATCGCTACAAAACAGCTAGCCTAACCCCTGCCCCCTCCCCCCCTGCTGACCGGTTGGGGTGCTCCTTGTGCTTGACGTCCAGGTATTTGAGTGTGGCGATGAAGGACTGGGCCTGGAAGCCTCGGGCGGTTCCCGTGGTAACAGGGGTGTGGCAGATGGACCCCTCGGTGCCGATGGTGGCGATGTTGCTCCTCAGCGGTGTGCCCGGGTGCCCCGCCTTGTCCCGCGCCTGGGCCACGCAGCGCACGGCGAAACGACGGCTGAAATAGATGCTGTCCAAGACCTGAGAAAGAGAGAGAGGCAGAAAGACAGAGAGAGATCTTTTGTGAACTGCTTTGGCAAAAAAAAAGAAATGTCATGCCAATAAAGCTATTTGAATTTAGTTTCTAATTATAGTTTAGTTGATTTTTTGGATTTTGTGCTAATTTGTAGTGATTTTTAACATGGTCTCGTCCTGCTAAATGTTTGCTGGGTGAGTTCTGATTGATGGAATAGCTACAAGCTCTTCACTTGCTCACTCAAAATGCCTTTAATGTAGTGAAGAAAAGCCAAAGTGACAAAACGCCATCAGTGATGTCAGCTCACCATGTGGTTGACGCTGGTGTAGGGAGTGTTATCTGTGACCGTCTCAAAGGGCGAGCGGGCGCCGCTGGCGTCGGTGGGGGCCGCCACCTCCCAGGAGAAATGCACCTGGGTCTGGTTGATGCCTGCCTCCTCGCAGCGCTCCCTCATCACAGAGTACTTGGGGTAGTGGGGGTCGCAGGGCGTGACGCACACCAGGGGGTAACCAGGAGAGGGCAGCTTCTTACTGCCCTCCTTGGTCACCTCCTGGACGTGGTCGTAGTCGGAGAGCGAGACCACCTGGAGAGGAGAGAGAGGAGCAGAGAGTCATCATGAGAAGTAGGACTGCTAAGTTGGATCCCTGCATGTCCATCCAGACAGAAAGCAACCAAGAGCCAAGACTCAACATGTCTGCATCATGAAACTCATCTTGCACAAAGGCCAGTTAAAGATCTGAATGTGTTGCCTGCATGAAGCTTGCTTACAATGGGCGGGGCAGGGAGGATGAGGCTGCCTGCAGCCTCCTGGTCCAGAATGGTCACGGTTGCCGTAGTGATGTCCCCGAGCACCGCATCCACCGGGTCGTCAGGGCCGAGGACCAATGAGAAGGACTCATGCCACTCTCTGTCCTCATTGGACAGAATCTCCACTTTGAACAGGATGTGGTCCATCCCTACAGAGCAGTCATCAGATATTGAAGTCATACAGTATATTAGGCTTTTACTGTGATCACCTCTATGACCACCTCCCTCTGCTGCTCTCCTCTAACATCCAGTTCCAACCTAAGAACTTATCCTGGTTTATAGGAAAAAGTTACAGTAGATCAGATCCTGTGTATTAACAGACGGTCCTGGTGTTATAGTGTAGATGAGGAAGGTCGGCACTAACCCGGAGTAAATTTCAGCACGCGGCTCTTGGGGTTGTAGTCGACTCCGGACTGGGCTGATCCGTCCCGGGTGCTGCAGCGGATCTTGGAGGTGCGGTCCAGATCGCCGTGGCGGATCACCTTGATGTTGAGCACCTCGACACCGTCTGGACCGGGCGGCTCTCGGACCTGATACACTATATATATATATATATATATCTGAAAGTTCTGAAGAACTAAGTAGGCCTACACAGTTCCTACCTGACAGTACACAGCAAAGAGTCAACAGAGAGCCATCATAGTTGGGAATTAAGAGTACAATGAGTGGACTCATAGTTCAATCACACACTGAGGAAAGGAATGATGTGAACCAGGGGTGGGCAACTATTTTTCATGGGGGGCCACATGAGAAACCCAGATTGTTGCCGGGGGCCGAACAAATATTGTCATGCCGTAACCCATGGATGGGCAACTTTGATGATGTCCTTGCTACCAGATTTTGCTGAGGGCTGAACGGCGCCAGCGCGAAAAATTTGGGGCATTTGAAGCCAGGTTTAGAGGAATAACTCATTTTAAATTAACAGTTGTGATGTCATTATTCAGTCTTAACTACCAATATTTTATCCTTTTCTCACTCACTCCTATGTCACCACCTGCTCTCCCTGCAGGGCTTGAAATTAACTTTTTTCACCACCTGCCAATATGGCTGCTAGATTTTAAAGTTACCAGCCAATTAGAATTTCCATTAGCCGAAATGTTTTTCTTAAAATAAACCAGAATATGAGTGGGTTAATTTAAGCATAAGTATCAGTAAGTGGCCGGGATTCTCAAAGCCTGTGTTGAGGGTCACACGAACAAAAATGCACTCTTGAAGCTAAATAAATCCAAAACCAACAAGTTAATTATTTTAATTTCTACTTCAATGTAGAACAGTCATTTCTTACACATGAGATTACTTTTAGCCTTTTAGTCATAAAGATTATTGAAAGATATTCCAGACTGAAATGCTATAACAGAAGAGTATAGACCAAATCAGCGGGATGTTTACATTTACTTCCGGGTACCCCTGAGGTCCACACATTATAATGGCGGTGGACGGCACAAACTGACATGTTGAAGACAAAAACAGACAAAGAAGACAAAAATGGTTCGTCCGTGTTGTGTTGTGTTTAATATCATTCATAACAACACTTTCACTAACGTTAGTGGAGACCAGACTAGCTAATTTACCTGTTGGACCAGACTAGAGTAGACTTGAAGCTAAATTAAATTGACCTGGCGTCAGTAGCTCTGTCTGTACCAGGCTCTTTCTCGCCGAGAAGAGCCTGGTGACGCGAGGTTACTCTGTCTGTAACGTAAAAAAACAGCGAGTTTGACAGACAAACAAACTTTATTAGCTAGGCTAGCTAACACTACATAAAACAAACACAGAAGAAAGGCTAGATACGTCGGACAAGCATGTTTACCAACCGTTTAACCATTTAAATTGAAAGTAGTCGGCCGAAAACAACGAGAGGGTTTGACAGCATTTATATGACAACACGCACATTTAAACCTGCCGCCTTTCCCAAGTGGTACCCGGAAGTAAATTTGTTTACATGGTGACGTCACGGTGATTTGGTCTAATGCCAGAATGACATGAACATTTGGACACTTATTCAGCGGGTATCTTGCATGTTGCGTTCAGGTGCACTGTTTTTTTGCAATTCCATCGCGGGCCACACAGGGGGCGCCCGTGGGCCGTATGTTGCCCATGTATGGTCTAGGGCGGGCATCACCAAATGGCGGACCGCGGTCCGGGTCCGGACCCAGACGGTGTCCTATGCGGACCCAGACCTATAACTGATAAATCATTGAGAATTATTCACGTTTGACGGAGTGCTTCAATTTTAACTGGCGCAGCGTTTATAGACTTCACGGTACTAGTTCACCAGCGTCAGACATCACAGACCAATTGCATGTATTGATAATCGCATGTGATGCTACTCAGCCAATCAGGTTCGCCACTGGCAACCCATGTGGTGCTACTTAGCCAATCAGGGCCGCCGCTCAGCTGCTGCAAAAACAGTAATGGCGTCGCCCAGAGTCGCCCATTTCCAGAAAGATCAATGAGGAAAACACACGCATAAGTGCAGTTCTTGCAGAAATAGACTCAATAACAACAATTAAACACTAACACTATTCACCAGCGGAGTTTATCGCCGAAAAATATGTTTTCGTCGTTCTTCTGAGATGGATGGATTATTTTGGACTGCAAGTGGAGATGCTGATTGGCTGAAGGAGTTGTCTGTCAAGGCAAGTACTCCCGCCCACTGATAGTGAGATAACGTTATCAGGATGGTTCTACCAGGCTGGGCCAGCTGGGCAACACTTCTCTCATTGAACAAGAGAACGTGGGGGAATTGTTAAAATGTGCTCAGATAGTTTTGATTGAGACTGTTGAAATGTCAAGTGCAGTCAACTAAAAGAAGAAAAAGGGAACTTACAGTACACTTTTTATTTTATTTTTCTAAAATTAAGCTCTTTGCTATGTATTTTACTTTTTCAATGCAGCCCTTATTTTAAAGAGAAAAGAACATGTATGTATTATTAAAGCACGTAATACCAGTTAAACATGAACTAAAACTTTTTTTTTCTTTTTTCTGAAATTATTTAAATACTGAATTACTTTATTTGAGTTAACAGTTAGTTGTTGACTACATGCAGATGTTGATAGAACTATTAGGCTACTTCAATATATATGGCACTGCCACTGAATAGTCACAACAGTTAGACATTGCGATGTTCCGGACCCTTGCTCGAGGAAATTTTCTCTAACTGGACCTTTTTGAATTTTAATTGAAGACCCCTGGTCTAGGGGTTAAGGCGGTCACCTTAACAATCGCATTGTATGCGTAGAAGTGCAGGTTCGATTCCTGCAGGGGATTTGAAGTCGTCTCCCCACCCCTCCCCTCATCCCCTCCTCTGCCATCTCCTGGCTTCCTTCCTTCACCCTGCCATCTCCTGGCCTCCTCCCCCCACCCCTCCCTCCCTCTCCTGGCCTCCTTCCTTCACCCTGCTCTCCCCTCCCTCCCCTGCCATCTCCCGGCCTCCTCCCCCCTCCCCCCCTCTCCTGGCCTCCTTCCTTCACCCTGCTCTCCCCCTCCCTCCCCCCCCCCCCCTGCAGGGACTGTGCCTGCTCCCCTCTCTCCTCTGCGGGTCAGTCCCTGCAGAGATGGTAGTAGAGTGGTTGAGTGCAAACAGGGTGAGAGGAAGGAGGCAGGGAGATACATAGATAGATGGCAGAGGAGGGAATTTTGTTGGAGGAAGGGAGACAGGAGGTAGAGAGAAGGAAGGACAGGTGACAGAGGGAGAGGTCAGACAGTGGGGGGGGGGGGGAGATGGTGGTGGACTGATTGTCCTCTGTCCTCTCTCTCACCTTGAAGTCCTCTCTCCTGCCTTGAAGAAAATTCTGGTCTCCCATAAGGAATTAGCAGTAGTGGAGAAGACTCTAAGTGATCAGCTTCTAAAGGTGGGGACTTGGCTATCTGATAATAAGTTGTCCCTTCACCTAGGGAAAACAGAGGCCATCCTGTTTGGATCCAGGGTGAAGTTAGGTAAGGCACCAGTGATGCAGGTGAAGGTTGGTGAGTCACTCATTTTAGCCAAGGACACCGTGCAGTATCTGGGATGTACATTAGACAAACATCTTTCAGGGGAGGCCATGGCTACAAAAGCCCTCACTAAAATCTGCCATAAAACTAAATTTTTGGCTAGAAAAGCTGAGCTGTTGGATCGAGCAACACTCAAGACTTTGGCAGGAGCGTTAGTTCAATGCCATTTTGATTATGCTGCCACCTCCTGGTATAATAGTACACCGCAGCGCCTTAAAAACAAACTACAGACTGCCCAAAACAAATTAATTAGGGTGGTGTTAAAGATACCTCCACGCACTCACTTAGTGCCAGCTTTTTTTCAGCAACTAAATTGGCTGCCAGTTGAGAAAAGAGTCATTCAAATCAAATTGGGTCTGACTCATAAGATTGTGCATAATAAGGTTCCCAAATACCTCTCTAATTACTTTAATTGTTTCAGAGATATTCACAATTATGTTACTAGAAGAAGCTCTACTGATTTTGTTCTTTTTAGATTTAAGACCCTAATGGGAAAAAACACATTTTTATACTCTGCAGCAATCGAGTGGAATAAGCTCCCTGTGTCTCTGAAACTTATTGAAGAGGAGGGAGGTTTTAGACGGGCCACAAAGAAGTGGCTAGCAAATGGTCTGTCAGAGTAGGGATCTGGCGCAACCTGTATTGTGTCGAGTTATGCTGTATGTTTTTTTGTTTTGTTTTATTGCATATTATGTAAATGAATTATTGTATTGGAATGTTGTGAAGTGAATTAATTACTTTTTGTATTGAAATGCTGTCTTTATGTCATTTGTACGCGTAAAATTGTTAATAGTGTATTGTAGCTTGTTGGACCTGCCAGTCTTGGCATCACCCCCCTATCCCCCTTCCCCAAGCCCCGCACCCCTAGAGGATCACAATGGAAATAAGCCTTTGGCTTTATTGTGTACTTAATCCTTGGCATGTGTTAATGTATGTAAACTGTCTTCATTTGAAGCTTTTTTATGTGGATTTTACATTGTGTTAAATAAACTACTACTACTACTACTCTCTCTCCCTGTCCTCTCTCCTGCCTTGTCCTCCCTCTCTCTTCTCTCTCCTGCCTTGCCTTGTCCTCTCTCTCCTTGTCCTATCTCTTGCCTTGTCCTCTCTCTTCTCTCTCCTGCCTTGCCTTGTCCTCTCTCTCTCCCTGTCCTCTCTCTCTCCTGCCTTGTCCTCTCTCTTGCCTTGTCCTCTCTCTTCTCTCTCCTGCCTTGTCCTCTCTCCTGCCTTGAAGTCCTCTCTCCTGCCTTGCCTTGTCCTCTCTCTCCTGCCTTGTCCTCTCTCTCACCCCCCACAATGGATCTCTAGGCAGTTTTGTTATGGCTTTCCCCAACAAACGACTCGAAAAGGTTTTATTGTCCTTAATAAACAGATCACTATTCAAAACTTTGACAAGACAAGACAAAACTGAACTAAACCAAACACATACAGTAGGCTAAGCCTGCAAATGGGTCCAGTTACAGTATGTAGGCAGCAGTCCTGGTGCCTTCCCCTGTCAGAAGCAGGGACATGAATCCCCCATTGAAGGATGCAGCCCCTCATATGCAGAGACAAACATAATTAGTTTTCAATTAACCACACAATACAACAAGAGTCCCCTTCAACACAACTATTATTACATTGACTTTCCCATACTTTTCCCATTTATAATGACTCCAAGTAGTTTAACCCCTCAAAAATTGGTTTACAGTTTTTCACAATTGTTTAAACACATTAGACACAATGTGCACAACCTGAAACTGAACATGCAAAGGCATAATTCTACTGATAAAGCATTCATATAGTGTTTTCCATTCTGCACAACAGTGTTCAATGGGTGCTTAGAAATGTCTACTCATATGATGTATGTGTTTGTCATTTGAAAAGAAAATACCATTTAGTGAAGAGTTAACACTGTTTTGAGGGCAAAGTGTGCTTTTGCAAGAGAAGTGTAGGATTTTGCATTTTGTGTGTGAGTTTTGAGATTTGTGTTTCGGGTTTTGAGAAAGTGAGGTAGTCTATCAGGAAGAAGATAATATAAGAGAGGGCTACGACGCTCTGGATCAAAGTTGAACAATTTAAAAAAGAAGGTGCTCTTTGGAACTCAAAAGGGGAAAGTCCATATAAAAGTTGAAAAAAGTCCAAGGCAACTCTTCTTATGAATAAAAAGCCTTTATTCTATCTTGGCTAGTTCAAACACTCCAAGTGTTTGAACTAGCCAAGATAGAATAAAGGCTTTTTATTCATAAGAAGAGTTGCCTTGGACTTTTTTCAACTTTTATATAGTCTATCAGGAAATGTGTTTAAGCAATTGTGAAAAACTGTAATCAATTAAACCCCCCTACTGAATCACACTTGGCATGTTCCACTGCTCCCCGTCTACAAGTGAGGTTGGACCATGGGTTGGACCCATCTGCCTCCGTTTCGCCTCCTCAGTCCAGACCAGGAAACTGAGAACTGAGAAGAGGTGAGAAAACACACGGGGGTACAAACATTTTGCACAATGTTTCCCAATAAAGTCATTAGCTAATAAAATGTCTCTGTGTTGTTATTTAACTGTTTGAAGGGATTTTACAACGTGAGAGATTGCAGGATTACGTGGACACAGCACACGGAGTGTTAACTATCGCCCAGGCAGGAAGGCTTCCCCGCAGACAACAAATGTAAGAAATCGGCAATTAAAGTTTTTTTGGTACTGCCGAGCAAAAGGTAGGCAGGAAATCTACTGCTGCACTACCCGGGTGCCCAATTTCATGTCAACCGTGTGTACCGGTGTCAAAGTCACCAGACATGCCAATGAGAGCCAGTGGAGTGATGGAGACGTGGAGGGGGGAGGGAAGGCGGGGCCTGTTGGTCACAGAAATCCACCTGTAACCCGGGGCGCCTACCTTGTGCTTCTCTTAAGTAAAGAGTTTGAGTGGAGTCCCACCTCCTTCTTTTTGTTCTCCCCGACAAACAACGCGACCACGTGGGCCGGCAGAACGTTCTCCAACAGCAGGTGGTTCAGGTTCTCCCTGGTCTCGATCTCGTCCTGATCCGTGTGGTTCTTGTTCTTCAGCAGTCGGAAGCACGACTCGTTCTAGCAGAGAGAGACGGGTGGTGAGGATGAGGGAGGTGTTTTTTCTTCTTCTTCTAAATATATATATATATATATTATATATAAATGTATATATGAAGAGTTCATTTGCAAAAACAGGTATCTCCGGATTTTTTATCATTTTATTTTATATATTGATGTACTGGTTCAAACCAAACGGTACAGATATATTTAGAAACAGGAGAGATGGCATAACATCTCACTGGGACCAAAACGTAAAACAAATGCAGGTTTAAAGACAATATTTTTTCAATGTTTTTTTGTTGTTGGTCCAAGTGAAATGTTCTATGGTCTCTCCCGATTATAGCGTTAGCTGAACCGTTTGGTTCGACGAACTCGCTCGATTCCTAGGCTTGCCAGCATAGGTAGCGGAACGCATCTGAACTTGGGGGGGCCGGGGGGCGTGTCCCCCTTCCCACCACACACACACACACACACGTCTGTGAACCACCATCATTGATTATTATTGTAGAAAAGGGTCCATAATGGCCCACCGTCAGGCCTGTTCTTGGGGCAATTGATGCCCAGGAACCAGCACGCCAACGACGTAATGACGATGACACCGCCGTGACATCATCAATGATGACGTCAGAGTTCACCTGTGAGGTCATCGCCGATGTCAGACGGTCTAGGCTGACTGTGATGGCAGATGGCACTTTACCACCGATGATGTCATAGCTCCCTAGACGTTGTGACATCACCAACGAGTGTATATAACAAGGTGTTCTGTGACGCTGTATCCTATATACTTCCTTCTCCTTCTACTTCATAATGTCTACCCTTCCCACGACCAAATCCGAACCCGAGCTGAATTCTGGCTGCCTTACAACCAGCCAGGCCCTGGTGACTGGCTGCCTTACAACCAGCCAGGTCACGAGTCGTATTCCTTCAACCACGTCCGAGGACCGACATCTCTGTGGTTCTGATCGACCACTGCCCGTGAGGCCTCAACTACGATCCAGCACACTTCACACATCACCCGAGGCAAGCACACAAGCTTCCTCACAATTATTATCATCATCATATAAAGATTTTGGTCGTTTGAAGCCAGATTCATATAGGAATATCTCATTTTAAATTAACATTAGGATTAGACGGTTGTGATGTCAGTATTCTATTGAGTCTTTACAATCATATATTTGCTCCTTTTCTCACTCACTCCTATGTCACCACCTGCTCTCCCTGCAGGGTTTGAGATTAAACCTTTTTTTATCACCAGCCAATATGGCTGCTAGATTTTAAAGTTACGAGCCAATTAATTTCAACTAGCCAAAATGTTTTTCTTGAAATAAACCAGAATATGAGTGCCACTGGGTTAATATAAGCATACGTATCAGTACAATTAAGTTATAGCATAATGAATCTATAAATTACAGCAGGGCTATTCAACTAAATTGTTCAGGGGGCCACATTGTCAGAAACCTAAGGGAAAGAATATTTAATTTTAAATTAACATTAGGATTATACTGTTGTGATGTCATTATTCAGTATCTTCTCCTTTTCTATTACAGCCTGCATGCAGCTCGGCGTGAGCTGCCAACATGATTTCGGTAAAAGGGTAAATTAACAATGTTTTAACAAATTTTTCTCCATCAAAACTTCTTAGCAAAACTAACACAGTTAGATTGTTCTTACAGCACAACTTTTTTTATCTCGTCTTAAGGTCCTTACACATCAAGAGTGATGCGTATATATGGCACAACTGACTGAAGATCGAACCCACAACCTCAAAAGTCATTGAGGCTCAAACCCACAAGCACCAAACTGCTAGACAGCAATCCAACTCTCTGAGCTAGTGGGTCATAGTGATTAAGACTAGAAGATTAAAGTATAGTCTTTATGCATCTTAAAATATTGTAACGTGTTTGGGTAATCCAGGTATTACCTGTAATGTGATGTGCAACCTAAGTGTCTGGATCGCAGCTAGGAACTGATGTGTGTGGGTGTGTTCCTAGGGGGAAGGGGATATATGTGACCAGCGGCCGGGGCGGAGGCCAGTCAGGCCAGGGTGGGCGAGCTGACCGGGTGGTTTAGAGCTAGCCTGGGTAAACCCATCCCCCACGTGACCTGCTCTCAGACCTGTTCTCATAGTGACTGGGAACTGAGAGAGCAGGTCACGTGGGGGCTGGGTTTACCTAGGCTAGTTTAGAGCTAGCAGCGAAGCTAGCTGCTAGGAGCGTGTATTGTGAAGACAAGAATAAAGAGCCTGTACCAACTTCAAGTCTCCAGTTCCTTGGACGAATACCCACTTCGTTACAATATGTTTTGAAGGGACCTTTTAAGTTGAATAGTATTTGACTTATATTAATATGATGTGAGTTTCTATTCGCCTTACACAGAAAACCTTTTACTTTTATACTTGAGTACATTTCAGAGCCTGTACTTTTTTCCTTTTACTTGAGTAATTAAGTTGAATCAGTACTTCTGCTTTACCAGTCTTTTTTTACACAAATAACTGTATTTCTACTTAATCAGAGCAACAATGTGATTAAATTTGGAATGACAAGAAAAATATTACACGTCTGTGCTATAGGCTAAGTAGGCCTAAATAACTCAGATATAGGGTTTGCAATTGTAACGTTCCATATAATGAAGTATCTCATGCTCGTTGATTTAATGATTGTTTTGCACCTGCTGCTCACGTTTGAGATACTTCTGGCTCGGCTGGAAAGAAGGTGGGAGCAGCCGAGTACGGTCAGCCAATCAGAGGCAGAGAGGGGCGGGTCATGCCTTCGCCTAGCCTTCGCCATCATGGGAAAAAAAATATTGCGTCCCTCATCTAGCAAAGCCTTCTGCAGGCTCACCTCACCGGAATGAGTTTTGAAATGGAGGGACAATAAAATGTCCCCCCACCAACATGATTGCAAGTTCTTGGTAAACAACACGATAGCGTCATATGTAATGGACATGAGTGTACCACAAGCCACCTAGTGTTTTTGAGGTGTACCGCAGCCAATGCGCAGAGTTAACGTTCGAGTATGCACAGTCTCGCTGTCGCCGCTCGGCGGTGGCAAGGCTCCAAGTCCAGGGTGCGCAGAACCCTGACAGCACCTTAAAAAAAACATCTCAGAGGGGGTCACTGAACTGCACAACTGACTCACCCATGGTGCCAACATTTCAACATTGTGAAGCAATGTAAATAACATGTAGAACAGCACTATTAGTCGACAATAACCTTGCAGATAACTAACATCACACATGTAGAACAGGAAGTCCTTTAACTAACCTCCCAAAGCACATTACTGTAATAAACACATCTACCCCAGAGCATGCTGGGAACTCCGCCTCTTTACACCCCAAACCATTGGGGAAATTCAGTAGCCTATGTTGCAGGAGGGGGCAGCTGCAGCAAGGCCCTGTTAGAGGCCCCCCTGTCACAGCTTTAGCAAAGAGATACCTGTGATGCTTGTCAAAGTGGATATAAATTGTATGATCATATTCAGCCAGACAGTCAGATGGAGATTTAAAATGGTGAGCATTTTTTATTTTTTACTACTGGGGGAACCTGCCCCCCCCCCCCCCCCCCCATTAACTCTGGCAATGCCAACACTTTTTTCCCTCTCTCTCTCTCTCTGTTCTATGTCTCTCACCGAGGACACCCACGTTGCATTCAGGTACAGTCAGTTAGATTCAGCTTTGGTGGTGGTGGTGGTTGCTTAAACCTGCGCTAAACCTCTGGTGTCACTCCACATTTACTCTTTAGACTTTAGACAAGGTGCCACAATAGTCTACTGGAAATTTCTTGGACCCAGTAATGTTGTTTCTAATGAACTTTTATGATTGAAATGTCATATTTCACAAACTCCAGAACTACAGTGGAATTAAGCATTCACGCACTTCCCTCAGGGAAATCCTGCGGAACGCTTCAACAGGACAATTTTGAGTATGTTACGCACACTGGAAGAGACTCAGAAATCAACCTGGAAAGAGCACCTTAACAAAGTGGTACATGCTTACAATTCAACTGTGCACGAGGCGACAGGATTTTCACCATTCTTCCTTCTGTTTGGTCGTGAACCCACCCTGCCAATTGATCTGATGTTCCCATCAAAGGATGCAAGAGGAAAACGCTCACATGCTGGATATGCAGAGACATGGAGAGAAACCATGCAAGAGGCGTACTCTATAGCAATGAGAAACCTAAAGAAAGCAGCAGTGAGGGGACAGAAAAACTATAACCAGCGTGTATGGAGCTCTGTACTTGAACCCAGAGATCATGTTCTGGTAAGGAACCTATCAGCTAGAGGTGGCCCAGGAAAGCTGCGTAGCTATTGGGAAAACCAGACGCATGTCATCAAAGGAAGAAGAGGCCCTGATAGTCCAGTATACGTTGTCGAACCTCTGGAAGGGAAAGGGAGAACACGAGTGCTGTTAGGACACCACCTCAAATACAAACGCTCTTCCCTCTGTACTGAGGTGAGATAAGAGGGAGTCCAAAGGAGACCAAAATCCATTGAAGAGATCATGCAGGAGTGCACAGGAGCATGTCAGCCGGATGAGTTGGAATCTGTGGGAGAAGCGCTGAAAGTGTCAAGGAGAGGAGAAATAGACTGGATATCAGCAGTGACATGCAACATGGATGCACTGCCTGAAGAGAACAGTGTCGGAGACCCAATTCAACCTTTGACAGTGGAGAGCATCAGAAATGCACAAAACACAGATCCAGTAATTAGCAGAGTGATGACCCTGAAAAGAAATCACAATCGTTTGAGACACAAAGATAAGCTAATGGAGTCAGTAACTGTCAGACAACTCCTCGGAGAATGGCCCCGCTTAAAGATAGATGGAGATGGAATCCTACGGAGAGAAGCAGCATCGAGAAACCAGTTAGTGATTCCTGAGTCACTCAAACATGTCATCTACACACACCTGCACGAGGAAATGGGACACCTAGGTGCTAATCGAATGATTAACCTCGCCCGGAAGCGTTTCTTCTGGCCCAAAATGGGTGCGGAAATGGAGCACTATGTAACCAAGGTGTGTCGCTGTGTTAAACAAAAGAAACCCAACCGTGTCACCAGAACACCTATACAGAGCATTGAGACATCAGTCCTAGAGTTACATTAGGACACCACCCCAAATACAAACGCTCTTCCCTCTGTACTGAGGTGAGATAAGAGGAAGTTACATTAGGACACCACCCCAAATACAAACGCTCTTCCCTCTGTAGTGAGGTGAGATAAGAGGGAGTTACATTAGTACACCACCTCAAATACAAACGCTCTTTCCTCTGTACTGAGGTGAGGTAAGAGGGAGTTACATTAGTACACCACCTAAAATACAAACGCTCTTTCCTCTGTACTGAGGTGAGATAAGAGGGCGGCACATGGTTGACCAGAACACTTGCGAAACGTTAGTGATAGGGCACTCTGAACACGGCTGAAACGTTAAGTGTCAGGTCACTCTGAACACAGCTGGATCGTTAGTGTTGAGTCACTCTGAACACGGCTGGATCGTTAGTGTTGAGTCACTCTGAACACGGCTGGATCGTTAGTGTTGCGGCTCTCTGAACATGGCTGGATCGTTCGTGTTAGGTCCCATTTCACATGGCTGACCAGAACACGCGCAAAACAGTGTCTTTTGCTCACAGGATCACTGGAGAGAGAAAGAGAGACACAGCATGTTAACCTGTGTCTGATACACCTTAGTGTCTCCTGCTCACAGGATCACTGGAGAGAGACACAGCATGTTAACCTGTGTCTGATACACATTAGTGTCTCCTGCTCACAGGATCACTGGAGAGAGAGAGACACAGCATGTTAACCTGTGTCTGATACACATTAGTGTCTCCTGCTCACAGGATCACTGGAGAGAGAAAGAGAGACACAGCATGTTAACCTGTGTCTGATACACATTAGTGTCTCCTGCTCACATGATCACTGGAGAGAGAAAGAGAGACACAGCATGTTAACCTGTGTCTGATACACATTAGTGTCTCCTGCTCACAGCCGTCACAGGATCACTGGAGAGAGAAAGAGAGACACAGCATGTTAACCTGTGTCTGATACACATTAGTGTCTCCTGCTCACAGCCGTCACAGGATCACTGGAGAGAGAAAGAGAGACACAGCATGTTAACCTGTGTCTGATACACATTAGTGTCTCCTGCTCACAGGATCACTGGAGAGAGAAAGAGAGAGACAGCATGTTAACCTGTTGACAACCAAAATCATGTTACCTCGCCCTAAATCAAACGCCTTGAAAAAAACAGTCATCTATCGTGCCATCAGTCATTGGAACAGCTGCCCCCATCACATACATCAATCAAACAATAAGTCCTCTTTCAAATTCCATTTAAGAACCCATTACTTAACAGGTGATCAATAGTCCAGCTGGTCACGAGCAACTCCATTTTTGTATTCTCACAAATGTATGTACAATGTAACTTGTAACCCACCCAAAATGCAAATGTGTTATATTACACATATCTGATATATATCATGTATTATAACTTGTAAACATCACACAAATGTGATTGTATATATGTATAAGACTTGTATTGTATTGCATTATTGTATTGTATTTGGACCCCAGGAAGATTAGCTGGTGCCACAGGCATCAGCTAATGGGGATGCTTTTTAAATAAATAAATACATAAATAAATAACCTGTGTCTGATACACCTTAGTGTCTCCTGCTCACAGGATCACTGGAAGAAAAAGAGAGAGATGTAATGTTAACCTGTGTCACATTAGGACACCACCTCAAATACAAACGCTCTTTCCTCTGTACTGAGGTGAGATAAGAGGAAGTTACATTAGTACACCACCTCAAATACAAACGCTCTTTCCTCTGTACTGAGGTGAGATAAGAGGGAGTTACATTAGGACACCACCTCAAATACAAACGCTCTTCCCTCTGTACTGAGGTGAGATAAGAGGGAGTTACATTAGTACACCACCTCAAATACAAACGCTCTTTCCTCTGTACTGAGGTGAGATAAGAGGGAGTTACATTAGTACACCACCTCAAATACAAACGCTCTTCCCTCTGTACTGAGGTGAGATAAGAGGGAGTTACATTAGTACACCACCTCAAATACAAACGCTCTTCCCTCTGTACTGAGGTGAGATAAGAGGGAGTTACATTAGTACACCACCTCAAATACAAACGCTCTTTCCTCTGTACTGAGGTGAGATAAGAGGGAGTTACATTAGTACACCACCTCAAATACAAACGCTCTTCCCTCTGTACTGAGGTGAGATAAGAGGGAGTTAAATTAGTACACCACCTCAAATACAAACACTCTTCCCTCTGTACTGAGGTGAGATAAGAGGGAGTTACATTAGTACACCACCTCAAATACAAACGCTCTTCCCTCTGTACTGAGGTGAGATAAGAGGGAGTTACATTAGTACACCACCTCAAATACAAACACTCTTCCCTCTGTACTGAGGTGAGATAAGAGCGAGTTACATTAGGACACCACCCCAAATACAAACGCTCTTCCCTCTGTACTGAGGTGAGATAAGAGGGAGTTACATTAGTACACCACCTCAAATACAAACGCTCTTCCCTCTGTACTGAGGTGAGAAAATTAGTACACCACCTCAAATACAAACGCTCTTTCCTCTGTACTGAGGTGAGATAAGAGGGAGTTACATTAGGACACCACCTCAAATACAAACGCTCTTTCCTCTGTACTGAGGTGAGATAAGAGGGAGTTACATTAGTACACCACCTCAAATACAAACGCTCTTCCCTCTGTAGTGAGGTGAGATAAGAGGGAGCTACATTAGTACACCACCTCAAATACAAACACTCTTCCCTCTGTACTGATGTGAGATAAGAGGGAGTTACATTAGTACACCACCTCAAATACAAACGCTCTTCCCTCTGTACTGATGTGAGATAAGAGGGAGTTACATTAGTACACCACCTCAAATACAAACACTCTTCCCTCTGTACTGATGTGAGATAAGAGGGAGTTACATTAGTACACCACCTCAAATACAAACGCTCTTTCCTCTGTACTGAGGTGAGATAAGAGGGAGTTACATTAATACACCACCTCAAATACAAACGCTCTTCCCTCTGTAGTGAGGTGAGATAAGAGGGAGTTACATTAGTACACCACCTCAAATACAAACGCTCTTTCCTCTGTACTGAGGTGAGATAAGAGGGAGTTACATTAGTACACCACCTCAAATACAAACGCTCTTTCCTCTGTACTGATGTGAGATAAGAGGGAGTTACATTAGTACACCACCTCAAATACAAACGCTCTTCCCTCTGTAGTGAGGTGAGATAAGAGGGAGTTACATTAGTACACCACCTCAAATACAAACGCTCTTTCCTCTGTACTGAGGTGAGATAAGAGGGAGTTACATTAGTACACCACCTCAAATACAAACGCTCTTTCCTCTGTACTGAGGTGAGATAAGAGGGAGTTACATTAGTACACCACCTCAAATACAAACGCTCTTTCCTCTGTATTGAGGTGAGATAAGAGGGAGTTACATTTGTACACCACCTCAAATACAAACGCTCTTTCCTCTGTACTGATAAGAGGGCGGCACATGGTTGACCAGAACACTTGCGAAACGTTAGTGATAGGGCACTCTGAACACGGCTGGATCGTTAGTGTTAGGTCACTCTGAGTACGGCTGGATCATTAGTGTTGAGTCCCTCTGAACACGGCTGGATCGTTAGTGTTGAGTCACTCTGAACACGGCTGGATCGTTAGTGTTGAGGCTCTCTGAACATGGCTTGATCGTTCGTGTTAGGTCCCATTTCACATGGCTGACCAGAACACGCGCAAAACAGTGTCTTTTGCTCAGAGGATCACTGGAGAGAGAAAGAGAGACACAGCATGTTAACCTGTGTCTGATACACATTAGTGTCTCCTGCTCACAGGATCACTGGAGAAAGAGAGACACAGCATGTTAACCTGTGTCTGATACACATTAGTGTCTCCTGCTCACAGGATCACTGGAGAGAGAAAGAGAGACACAGCATGTTAACCTGTGTCTGATACACATTAGTGTCTCCTGCTCACAGCCGTCACAGGATCACTGGAGAGAGAAAGAGAGACACAGCATGTTAACCTGTGTCTGATACACATTAGTGTCTCCTGCTCACAGCCGTCACAGGATCACTGGAGAGCGAAAGAGAGACACAGCATGTTAACCTGTGTCTGATACACCTTAGTGTCTCCTGCTCACAGGATCACTGGAGAGAGAAAGAGAGACACAGCATGTTAACCTGTGTCTGATACACATTAGTGTCTCCTGCTCACAGCTGTCACAGGATCACTGGAGAGAGAAAGAGAGACACAGCATGTTAACCTGTGTCTGATACACCTTAGTGTCTCCTGCTCACAGGATCACTGGAGAGAGAAAGAGAGACACAGCATGTTAACCTGTGTCCGATACACATTAGTGTCTCCTGCTTACAGGATCACTGGAGAGAGAAAGAGAGACACGGCATGTTAACCTGTGTCTGATACACATTAGTGTCTCCTGCTCACAGCCGTCACAGGATCACTGGAGAGAGAGAGACACAGCATGTTAACCTGTGTCTGATACACATTAGTGTATCCTGCTCACAGGATCACTGGAGAGAGAAAGAGAGACACAGCATGTTAACCTGTGTCTGATACACATTAGTGTCTCCTGCTCACAGCAGTCACAGGATCACTGGAGAGAGAAAGAGAGACACAGCATGTTAACCTGTGTCTGATACACATTAGTGTCTCCTGCTCACAGGATCACTGGAGAGAGAAAGAGAGACACAGCATGTTAACCTGTGTCTGATACACATTAGTGTCTCCTGCTCACAGCCGTCACAGGATCACTGGAGAGAGAAAGAGAGACACAGCATGTTAACCTGTGTCTGATACACATTAGTGTCTCCTGCTCACAGCCGTCACAGGATCACTGGAGAGAGAAAGAGAGACACAGCATGTTAACCTGTGTCTGATACACATTAGTGTCTCCTGCTCACAGGATCACTGGAGAGAGAAAGAGAGAGACAGCATGTTAACCTGTTGACAACCAAAATCATGTTACCTCGCCCTAAATCAAACGCCTTGAAAAAAACAGTCATCTATCATGCCATCAGTCATTGGAACAGCTGCCCCCATCACATACATCAATCAAACAATAAGTCCTCTTTCAAATTCCATTTAAGAACCCATTACTTAACAGGTGATCAATAGTCCAGCTGGTCACGAGCAACTCCATTTTTGTATTCTCACAAATGTATGTACAATGTAACTTGTAACTTGTAACCCACCCAAAATGCAAATGTGTTATATTACACATATCTGATATATATCATGTATTATAACTTGTAAACATCACACAAATGTGATTGTATATATGTATAAGACTTGTATTGTATTGCATTATTGTATTGTATTTGGACCCCAGGAAGATTAGCTGGTGCCACAGGCATCAGCTAATGGGGATGCTTTTTAAATAAATAAATACATAAATAAATAACCTGTGTCTGATACACCTTAGTGTCTCCTGCTCACAGGATCACTGGAAGAAAAAGAGAGAGATGTAATGTTAACCTGTGTCACATTAGGACACCACCTCAAATACAAACGCTCTTTCCTCTGTACTGAGGTGAGATAAGAGGGAGTTACATTAGTACACCACCTCAAATACAAACGCTCTTCCCTCTGTACTGCGGTGAGATAAGAGGGAGTTACATTAGGACACCACCTCAAATACAAACGCTCTTCCCTCTGTACTGATGTGAGATAAGAGGGAGTTACATTAGTACACCACCTCAAATACAAACGCTCTTCCCTCTGTACTGAGGTGAGATAAGAGGGAGTTACATTAGTACACCACCTCAAATACAAACGCTCTTCCCTCTGTACTGAGGTGAGAAAATTAGTACACCACCTCAAATACAAACGCTCTTTCCTCTGTACTGAGGTGAGATAAGAGGGAGTTACATTAGGACACCACCTCAAATACAAACGCTCTTTCCTCTGTACTGAGGTGAGATAAGAGGGAGTTACATTAGTACACCACCTCAAATACAAACGCTCTTCCCTCTGTAGTGAGGTGAGATAAGAGGGAGTTACATTAGTACACCACCTCAAATACAAACGCTCTTTCCTCTGTACTGAGGTGAGATAAGAGGGAGTTACATTAGTACACCACCTCAAATACAAACGCTCTTTCCTCTGTACTGAGGTGAGATAAGAGGGAGTTACATTAGTACACCACCTCAAATACAAACGCTCTTTCCTCTGTATTGAGGTGAGATAAGAGGGAGTTACATTAGTACACCACCTCAAATACAAACGCTCTTTCCTCTGTACTGAGGTGAGATAAGAGGGCGGCACATGGTTGACCAGAACACTTGCGAAACGTTAGTGATAGGGCACTCTGAACACGGCTGAAACGTTAAGTGTCAGGTCACTCTGAACACGGCTGGATCGTTAGTGTTAGGTCACTCTGAGTACGGCTGGATCGTTAGTGTTAAGTCACTCTGAACACGGCTGAATAGTTAGTGTCAGGTCACTCTGAACACGGCTGGATCGTTAGTGTCAGGTCACTCTGACAACGTCCTGGATCGTTAGTGTTAGGTCACTGTGAACATGGCTGGATCGTTAGTGTTAAGTCACTCTGAACACGGCTGGATCGTTAGTGTTAAGTCACTCTGAACACGGCTGGATCGTTAGTGTTAAGTCACTCTGAACACGGCTGAATCATTAGTGTTGAGTCACTCTGAACACGGCTGGATCGGTTGTGTTGAGTGCCTCTGAACACGGCTGGATCGTTCGTGTAGGACCCATTGCACATGGTTGACCAGAACACTTTTGAAACGTTAGTGATAGGGCACTCTGAACACGGTTGAAAGCTTGGCGTCAGGTCACTATGAACACGGCTGAATCGTTAGTGTCAGGTCACTCTGAACACGGCTGGATCGTTAGTTTCAGGTCACTCTGACAACGTCCTGGATCGTTAGTGTTAGGTCACTGTGAACACGGCTGGATCGTTAGTGTTAAGTCACTCTGAACACGGCTGGATCGTTAGTGTTAAGTCACTCTGAACACGGCTGAATCATTAGTGTTGAGTCACTCTGAACACGGCTGGATCGGTTGTGTTGAGTGCCTCTGAACACGGCTGGATCGTTCGTGTAGGACCCATTGCACATGGTTGACCAGAACACTTTTGAAACGTTAGTGATAGGGCACTCTGAACACGGTTGAAAGCTTGGCGTCAGGTCACTATGAACACGGCTGAATCGTTAGTGTCAGGTCACTCTGAACACGGCTGGATCGTTAGTTTCAGGTCACTCTGACAACGTCCTGGATCGTTAGTATTAGGTCACTGTGAACACGGCTGGATCGTTAGTGTTAAGTCACTCTGAACACGGCTGGATCGTTAGTGTTAAGTCACTCTGAACACGGCTGAATCATTAGTGTTGAGTCACTCTGAACACGGCTGGATCGGTTGTGTTGAGTGCCTCTGAACACGGCTGGATCGTTCGTGTAGGACCCATTGCACATGGTTGACCAGAACACTTTTGAAACGTTAGTGATAGGGCACTCTGAACACGGTTGAAAGCTTGGCGTCAGGTCACTATGAACACGGCTGAATCGTTAGTGTCAGGTCACTCTGAACACGGCTGGATCGTTAGTTTCAGGTCACTCTGACAACGTCCTGGATCGTTAGTATTAGGTCACTGTGAACACGGCTGGATCGTTAGTGTTAAGTCACTCTGAACACGGCTGGATCGTTAGTGTTAAGTCACTCTGAACACGGCTGAATCATTAGTGTTGAGTCACTCTGAACACGGCTGGATCGGTTGTGTTGAGTGCCTCTGAACACGGCTGGATCGTTCGTGTAGGACCCATTGCACATGGTTGACCAGAACACTTTTGAAACGTTAGTGATAGGGCACTCTGAACACGGTTGAAAGCTTGGCGTCAGGTCACTATGAACACGGCTGAATCGTTAGTGTCAGGTCACTCTGAACATGGCTGGATCGTTAGTTTCAGGTCACTCTGACAACGTCCTGGATCGTTAGTGTTAGGTCACTGTGAACACGGCTGGATCGTTAGTGTTAAGTCACTCTGAACACGGCTGGATCGTTAGTGTTAAGTCACTCTGAACACGGCTGAATCATTAGTGTTGAGTCACTCTGAACACGGCTGGATCGGTTGTGTTGAGTGCCTCTGAACACGGCTGGATCGTTCGTGTAGGACCCATTGCACATGGTTGACCAGAACACTTTTGAAACGTTAGTGATAGGGCACTCTGAACACGGTTGAAAGCTTGGCGTCAGGTCACTATGAACACGGCTGAATCGTTAGTGTCAGGTCACTCTGAACACGGCTGGATCGTTAGTGTCAGGTCACTCTGACAACGTCCTGGATCGTTAGTGTTAGGTCACTGAACACGGCTGGATCGTTAGTGTTAAGTCACTCTGAACACGGCTGGATCGTTAGTGTTAAGTCACTCTGAACACGGCTGGACCCATTGCACATGGTTGACCAGAACACTTTTGAAACGTTAGTGATAGGGCACCCTCGCCCTAATCCGGGCCCGTATCCTACTCCCTCCCCTCCCCCAACCCTAGACCCTACCTCTACCCTGGCTCTCCCTCCCCTGCACCCTCATCTCTCCTCCTCTGTTCTCTCCTCCTCCACATTTCCTATTTTCTCCCCACCTCCCCCCTCTCCTCCCTCACATCCCCCCGCTCTCCCTCCCTCCTCCACTCTCCTGTTTTCTCCTCTTCCCGGTGTTCTTCCCCTTCCCCCTTTCCCCCACTACTCTAAAGCATAGTACACATTTTACTCCAAAGCATGGCACCCACTCTATCCTCTCCAATATTCCGCCACTATTTAAAGCATGGCATAGCATGGCAATATTCCGCCAATATTTAAAGCATGGCACCCATGCTCTTAGTATTTCGCCACTATTCAAAGCATGGCACCCACTCTTCCCTAAAGCAAGGCACCCATAAGCTCTATATGTGAACATGTACTTATCTGGCAAAAGGACTCATTACTAAAGGCTTGCAGCCAATTAAATTAGGCATAGTTTGGTTGCTTAGAAATTGACATATGTCCGTTTGCAAGATGTGCGTCTATATTTCTCATTCTCTCCCCACCTCCTCCCTCCCCCTGCTCTCTTCTCCCCCACACCCCTCCCCCTTCCCCTCTCCTGCTCTCTCCTCTTGCTCCTTCCCCACCTCCTATACCCTCCAACATCTCCCATTCCCTCCCCACCCCATCACTCTCTCACATTCCCCCTGCTCTTCCCCCTTCTCCTGCTCTCTCCTCTGCTCTCTCTTCATTTCTATATTTTCTATATTATCAATTGTTCAAATGTTATCTTTATTCTGTATATTCTTGTTACTGTGTGTTAGCTAGAATCAGCTAGACATACTTTCTGTGAAGCCCTCTGAGACATGCTTGTGAATTAGGGCTATATAAATAAACTTGACTTGACTTGACACTCTGAACACGGTTGAAAGCTTAGTGTCAGGTCACTATGAACACGGCTGAATCGTTAGTGTCAGGTCACTCTGAACACGGCTGGATCGTTAGTGTCAGGTCACTCTGACAACGTCCTGGATCGTTAGTGTCAGGTCACTGTGAACACGGCTGGATCGTTAGTGTTACGTGACTCTGAATACGGCTGGATCGTTAGTGTTAAGTCACTCTGAACACGGCTGGATCATTAGTGTTGAGTCCCTCTGAACACGGCTGGATCGTTAGTGTTGAGTCACTCTGAACACGGCTGGATCGTTAGTGTTGAGGCTCTCTGAACATGTTAGGGCCCATTTCACATGGCTGACCAGAACACGTGCAAAACAGTGTCTTTTGCTCACAGGATCACTGGAGAGAGAAAGAGAGACACAGCATGTTAACCTGTGTCTGATACACCTTAGTGTCTCCTGCTCACAGGATCACTGGAGAGAGAAAGAGAGACACAGCATGTTAACCTGTGTCTGATACACCTTAGTGTCTCCTGCTCACAGGATCACTGGAGAGAGAAAGAGAGACACATCATGTTAATCTGTATCTGATACACCTTAGTGTCTCCTGCTCACAGGATCACTGGAGAGAGAAAGAGACACACATCATGTTAATCTGTATCTGATACACCTTAGTGTCTCCTGCTCACAGGATCACTGGAGAGAGAAAGAGAAACACATCATGTTAACCTGTGTCTGATACATCTTAGTGTCTCCTGCTCACAGGATCACTGGAGAGAGAAAGAGAAACACAGCATGTTAACCTGTGTCTGATACACATAAGTGTCTCCTGCTCACAGGATCACTGAGAGAAAGAGAGACACAGCATGTTAACCTGTATCTGATACACCTTAGTGTCTCCTGCTCACAGGATCACTGGAGAGAGAAAGAGAGACACAGCATGTTAACCTGTGTCTGATACACATAAGTGTCTCCTGCTCACAGGATCACTGAGAGAAAGAGAGACACATCATGTTAATCTGTATCTGATACACCTTAGTGTCTCCTGCTCACAGGATCACTGGAGAGAGAAAGAGAGACACATCATGTTAATCTGTATCTGATACACCTTAGTGTCTCCTGCTCACAGGATCACTGGAGAAAGAGAGACACATCATGTTAATCTGTATCTGATACACCTTAGTGTCTCCTGCTCACAGGATCACTGGAGAAAGAGAAACACAGCATGTTAACCTGTGTCTGATACACCTTAGTGTCTCCTGCTCACAGCCGTCACAGGATCACTGGAGAGAGAAAGAGAGACACAGCATATTAACCTGTATCTGATACACATTAGTGTCCCCTGCTCACAGGATCACTGGAGAGCGAAAGAGAGACACAGCATGTTAACCTGTGCTTGATACACATAAGTGTCTCCTGCTCACAGGATCACTGGAGAGAGAAAGAGAGACACAGCATGTTAACCTGTGCTTGATACACATAAGTGTCTCCTCCTCACAGGATCACTGGAGAGAGAAAGAGAGACACATCATGTTAACCTGTGTCTGCTTTTTTTTTTTTTTTTGCTCCAGCATTTGCCGATCCAGCAAACACAGGGATGCGCTCAGAGGGTCTTCAATATTCCTCTTTGCGTGTGCTGTGGGGCCCGCCGATTCCGTTAGCACATTTTGGGACTGCTGGTGATGGTTCCATCTTTTCCCCTGCTCACATGTGCTCTGAGCTGCAAACAACATACATATTTCTATAAAGGAGGTGATTTTTACATGGGATAATTTATTGACAACAAATATTTTCGTTTCCAATTTCGATTTCAGAGATGCTGTCTAACATAGATGACTATAGTAGGCTATTTTGGTGTAGTTTGACCTACCTGCATCTGGAGATGGTGTGGGCATAGCTGCCGGTGTTTGCACTGTTGAGATTTAGCAATTGTTATTTATGATCAAAATATACTAGCCTATCCTTATTGTTTTTATATATATATATATATAGATATATATATATATATATATATATATATAGATATAGATATATAGCCTATAATTTATTCCCCCCCCCCCCCGGTTCTCCCCAAAATTTCAATAAACCTAGGCTTTGGCATATTATTACAATACAACAATACTGGCGGACCATAATAGAAGATGCCAAATCATTCAAAACAATAAGCATTTTGCTTTTAGGAGCATTGTGCCATGCAGCGCTGTTCCAAAACGTGTCAATGTGTGTCGTTGCCTGGGAAACGCACATCCCATAATACAACTGTTCCCATTGCATCCCATATAGTCTAGCAGAAAGGGCCCTCAGATTTTGAGATACCCCTACCCGAGGTAGAACAAATGCCAACAATGTTTTTTCTTATCTTTAGGGTCTCCCATTAATGAAATTGATTCTTGGCAAATTTTATTTTGGGGAAAAAATGTTTTTTTGGCTGTTCTTTAGAACTACCCCAATCCCTGAAAAAGAGCCAAATTAGGCCAGTCCGAATAGGGTAAAGGTGACAAAAAAGCTCATACCTTGAGAATGCTCACTCTTTTCCTCACCAGATTTGCTGAGGTATGAACCAGGTGGCTGCCCTACATCACCAAATAGTCAGAAAATGATTTACCTAAAAAGATCATGAATTATAGTCCTGTAAATATAGCTTTAGTTTAGGCGGAAATTGTACTTTGTGGTGATAGGAACAGGACTCCATCACTTTTCTCTCATTTATCAGAAAAACAGAAATCCCTGAAAAATATACCATTACTGAATTGTCTAGGGTGCTATTGAACACTAACCTGTAGTTGTATGGAGATACCTGGTACCGTTCTATTGCAAATGAGATTTCTTTAGACATAGCCCTGCCTTTTCTCTGAAACAGTCAAAATTCCGAATGGGGGGATAAGTGGTATACTTCTAATAATAATAATTCTATTTGGTGACACCTTTCAAAACACCCAAGGTCATTGTACAGTGCATAAGAGACATACCATTCTAAAAGATCATACATAAAAACAACAGGCATGGCAAACACCAGCATCATTAAAATACGATGAGCGTACATATAAGAAAAGACAGGAGATAAACACGGCAGGCGAATAACAGATTAAGTGCTGTATATGATTAAAGTGAGTAGGCCAATTTGTACAGGTGGGTTTTGAGGTGGGATTTGAATGTGGTGGATGTGTGGGGGCAAGGAGTTCCAGAGTCTGGGTGCAGAGCAGCTGAAGGCCCGAGCACCCATGGTACTGAGGCGAGAGGTGGGGACGGTCAGGAGGCCAGCTGAGGGAGAGCATAGGGAGCGGGAAGGGGTGTATTCCTGGAGGTCAGAGAAATGGGTGGGTGCTAGGTTGTGTAGGGCTTTGTAAGTGAGCAGAAGGTTTTTAAAGTCAACCCGGTAGTGAATGAGAAGCCAGTGGAGTTGAATGAGAACAGGGTGGTCAGATGATTTAGTGCGGGTGATGATCCAGGCATTTGGAGTCTGTTGAGCAATTTGGTGGGTAGGCCAGAGAGAAGAGAGTTGCAGTAACCAATCTGGGATGTAAGAAATGTGTGGATGAGGACTTTGGTGCTGTATTGGGACAGGGATGGGCGGAGTCTGGAGATGTTGCGGATGTGGAAGAAAGCAGACCGGGTGATGGGTGCAAAGGAAAGGGTGCTGTCCAGAATGACGCTGAGGCTGTTGACTTGGGTGGAGAAGGGAACAGGGAAGCTGTCAATGATGATGTTTGGGGTGGTGGTGTTATGAGCTTTTGAGAGGGTGTTTTTGGAGCCGATGAGCAAGGCCTCGGTTTTACTGGCGTTTAACTTCAGGAACTTCCTGCTCATCCAGCTCCTGATGTCCTGGAGGCAGGCAGTGAGGGAGGTGGGAGGAAGAGCGGTGGTGGGTTTGGTGGGATATAGACCTGGGTATCATCGGAGTAGCAGTGAAACCGGACACCATGGTGTCAGAGGATTTTACCCAGGGGGAGGAGGTAGGTGTGAATAGGAGTCGACCCAATACTGACCCCTGGGTCAAACGGCAGAACACCCGGACGTGTGGTTCTCTAGTTGGACAAACTGTTGTCTGTCGGTGAGGTAGGATGCAAACCAGGGAATTGCAACACCAGTGATTCCAATGTTCGCCAGGTGCTCCAGAAGTAGTGGGTGGGAGATGGTATCGAAAGCAGTGGAGAGGTCAAGGAGGATGAGGATGGTGAGGAGTCCAGAGTCAGCTGCACGGAGGAGGTCGTTAGTTATTTTTACCAGGGCTGTTTCAGTGCTGTGATTAGGGCAGAAACCATATTGAAATGGTTTGTGGAGGTTGTTTGAGTCGAGGTGGGACTGGAGTTGGGCGGCAACCACCCTCTCAAGAGTTTTGGAGATGAAGGGGAGGTTGGAGTTGGGACAGTAGTGGTTCAGGTCAGATGGGTACTGTGGCCCATAAGTTAAGAATGCCCACTCTGATGGTCATCATATTTGGAGAGGGAAATACCAGGTGGCTGAACTACATCAACAAATAGTCAGAATGTGGGTAACCCAATAAATAAAGTTGATCAAAATTACAAGCCTCTAAAACATAGAAATACAAAGTGTAAATATTGGAAGTTTGCTGGAAATTGGAACATTAATCCAAACTATAATAAATCAGTAGTATCTCCTGTCTTGACATGATGAAATAATAAGTATAATATAATAATAATATAATAATAATATATATATAATAGTAATAATAATACATTTGTTTTATGGTAGCCCCAAATCTCAGTGCTTCATTTCATTTCATAAACAAAAACAGGAGAACAGACTAGAAAACAAAATAACCAAGGCAAAAATAAAACAGAACAGAGGAATAAAAAGTGACTGCTCGTTTCACAGCCAAAGTCCAAATATCCAAATATGAAATACAGTATCAGCCCTTTGTTGAACGTATTATGACCCTACCAGATTATTGTGCCAGTGTTTGGGAGTCTGGGGCACATTCACAAGCTTATACTCCATGGACTGCAATTGTTAGGCTTGCAAAAGACTGATGCAAACAAAACTGTGTAAATATTGTTCAGTCTGTAGGCAGCCGGTCTATCTGGAGACAATCATGTTTAATATATCCTTAGTATCCTTGTCCATTTGTCAAATTAAGCTATCACAATGTTAAATGTTTTCCTCTTCTGTGTATCATATTGTAACCTTTTTCCCAAGTATTTGGATCTTTCATTGTTGCTGCGCGTACATAAGATATGTTTCAGTGAGAGGTCAAGTATATAGATACTAGAATGTCAAATGTGAGGTTCCTCAGAGACGTTTGGGGACACATTTTGACATTCTACACACCAGGTACAGAACTCCGTACAGGGGAGGCCAACAGAGAGGCACTGGCACTTTCCACTCTCTCCACAGTTTGGATCTTTGCAATACAAGTAATGCCTACCCCACACTACAGGATAATTTGCAAGATTATGGTCAAGATTCCCCCCTCCCGATTTTCTCGGGGGTGCTCCCGATTTGATGCGCGTCGGGCAGATAATCTTCCCAAAAGATCCTGTAGTGTGTGGGGTTCAAAGATTCACAATCGGGAAGACTGCCTCTTCCCGATTGTGAATCGGGGATATCTAACATGTTAGATATTTACAACCCGACAGGCGATTGCATCTTGAGCAGAGAGCCAGTAGTAGCTGCGTTTCCATTACAGTTTTTCGCAAAATAATCTGGTCCGCCCGCAGCCCCGCACATAAACATAGAACGAGGAAATTGTCCTCGAGGTGAAATACCCGTGCGTCTTTGAACGGGACGGAAAACTAATGCTATACTGCAAAGCATGTAGCCTACACGGAAAAGTGAGTCAAATCAGCAGACGCCCCCTCCACAAGGCACCTGTGCAGACGGTTTTCGCCTGGCCGTGCACAGTAGGCCTACACCCCGAATGGACGCGGCTGTCCGCGCAAATATTAGTTAAACAAATCCTTTCAGTGCAAATGCATTATAAAAACAAAAAATAAGATTTGTTTAGAAAACGAAATGACACAAATGTATTATTATTATTATTATTATTATTATTATTATTATTATCATTATTACTACTACTACACCCGGTGCGCACACTGAATAGGCATTTTAAAAGTTAACGTCGAGCCCTGCTTCCAAGGTGAATCTTCTGCATAATCTTCTAGTGTGTGGGGTTGCGTTTGAACAGACGCGATTGTGTGCGTGTCCCAAGATTGAAATGTTAAAAAATCGGCTCTCTCTGTCCTGTAGTGTGTGGGGTCTCAAGATTTTTATAATCTTCAAGGATTTGAAAATCCTGTAGTGTGGGGTAGGCATTAGTAATGTCTCTCACTTCTGTAGGTGCTGGGGGTTTCTTAAATAGGACTGGTTTAATGGCTCCATCTCTGACAATCCATCCCTCGCCGATAGGACTCCATAAAAGGGGTTTGGGCATGTGACTGTGACACCATATCGCTGTCTGATACAGTACATTGCTCTTTGCACATGTTGTGCAAATTCATCCTCTGTTGGTGGCAGGTTTGCAGAGGCTGCATATGTTGTTGATGCAATTATGAACCTCAGTTCATCCAAGTTTGTGCACATCAGTCCATTTTCCTTTTTATTTTTTCCGTAAAGCAGAAGCGCAAATACTCTTGCGACTGGCAAAGACTTCCAAGCTGGAAGAGTCCAAAATGGGCCAGATCTTTGAGCTCACTGAGATGGGTCTTGAGTTTGGTGAATGCTGTTGTCTTTCCTATTCTGTACAAACTACTTGTTGTGTCACAGTCAGTGAGTGCATGACATGCTGGTAGACAGCAAGAGCAATGTATCAGACAGTGATATGGTGTCACAGTCACATGTCCAAACCCCTGTTATGGAGTCCTATCGTCAAGGGATGGATTGTCAGAGATGGAGCCATTTGACCAGCTCTATTTAGGAAACCCCCAGCACCTACAGAAGTGAGAGACATTACTTACTTGTATTGCAAAGATGCAAACTGTGGAGAGAGTGGAAAGGGCCAGTGCCTCTCTGTTGCCCTTCCAACATCTTATATACGCGCAGCAACAATGCAAGATCCAAATACTTTGGAAAAAGGTTACAATATGATACACAGAAGAGGGAAGAATGTAACATTGTGATAGCTTAATCTGACAAATGGACAATGATACTAAGGATACAGTATATTAAACATGATCGTCTCCAGATACACAGGCTGCCTCCAGACTGAACAATATTTAGACAGTTTTGTTTGCATCACTCTTTTGCAATCCTTACAATTGCAGTCCATGGAGGATAAGGTTGTGAATGTGCCCCAGACTCCCAAACACTGGCACAATAATCTGTTTGGGTCATAATACGCAACAAAGGCCTGATACTTTGGCTGTGAAAAAAGTGTCCATATACCTGGACAAAAAAGCACTCACTTTTTATTTCTCTGTTCTGTTTTATTTTTGCCTTGGTTATTTTGTTTTCTAATCCGTTTTTCTAGTCTGTTTTTGTGATTGTGTATTATGATTACTATTATACTTGGATTAATGTTCCAGTTTCAATAAAACTTCCAATATTTACACCTTGTATTTCTATGTTTTATGGTAAATGGTAAATGGCCTGCATTTATATAGTGCTTTACAATCAGTAGGTACATTCACCCATTCATACACCGATGGCGGCAGGCTGCCACGCAGGGTGCTGGCACACCATCCGGAGCAATTGGGGTTCAGTATCTTGCCCAAGGACACTTCGACATGCCGACTGGAGGAGGTGGAAATCGAACCACCGACCTCTTTTATCCAAAGCGATTAGTGGACGACCTGCTCTACCTCCTGAGCTATAGGTTTGTAATTTAGATCAACTTTATTTTATTGGTTTACCCACATTCTGACTATTTGGTGATGTAGTTCAGCGACCTGGTATTTCCCTCTCCAAATATGATGACCATCAGAGTGAGCATTCTTAACTTATAGGCTATTATGCCACTTAACTTATCCCCCATTCAGAATGACCTAATTTGACAGTTTCAGAGAAGAGGTAGTAGGTCTATGTCTAAAGAAATCTCATTTGCAATAGAACTGTACCAGGTATCTCCATACAACTACTGGTCAGTGTTCAATAGCACCCTAGACAATTCAGTAATGGTATATTTTCCAGGGATTTCTGTTTTTCTGATAAATGAGAGAAAAGTGATGGAGTCCTATGTTCCTATCACCACAAAGTACAATTTCCGCCTAAACTAAAGCTATATTTACAGGACTATAATTCATGATCTTTTTAGGTAAATCATTTTTTGACTATTTGGTGATGTAGGGCAGCCACCTGGTTCATACCTCAGCAAATCTGGTGAGGAAAAGAGTGAGCATTCTCAAGGTATGAGCTTTTTTGTCACCTTTACCCTATTCGGACTGGCCTAATTTGGCTCTTTTTCAGGGATTGGGGTAGTTCTAAAGAACAGCCAAAAAAACATTTTTTCCCCAAAAATAAAATTTGCCAAGAATCAATTTCATTAATGGGAGACCCTAAAGATAAGAAAAAACATTGTTGGCATTTGTTCTACCTCGGGTAGGGGTATCTCGAAAACTAAAGCCTTTTTTGAGGACTTGCTGCTAGACTAATAATAGTATGATGCTACTTGGGATGCCATTGCCAACAGTGTTTCCATTGCCCTCAGAAATGCGCAAAATCTAAATATCGCAATAGAAATTGGGTAATGGAAACACGTGAATTTCGAAAAACCTCCCAAATATCGCAAAAAGTTTTTGCGCTCTCATGAGGTGGTTTTTCAGACGTGTCGATATAGCAGTTTATCGAAACAGTTAATGGAAACACATTTTCCGCATTTGCACGTCATGTGACCCATTCTCCTTTGGAAAAGGAGCGGAAAATAAGTTCGGTAAGTAAGGTTCGATTAGCCGTGGCAAAACCTCCGCAGCAAGTGGAAAACTTTGAAGCAACGCTACCTAGCAGAAAGGCGAGTGTTGTGCAAAAGCGGAGCCGGGAAAAATAGATAATGTGTAATGGCAGAAATCGGCGCGCGCGCACTAACACGTGCGCGCATTTGAGCGGCGAGATGAGGGGATGAAAAGCACACACTGGTGCGGTGGTGCTGTCTGAAGTGAATACAGTGACTGTGAGTAATACATTGCACACGTTTCAGGTGCAATGTTATAATTATAATACAGACATTCCGATTATTGCACCATATCAGCCTTTTCCCCCCTCCTACATCTCTAAATCGGACCAGTTGTAGGCTATTAGGCTACATTTTTTCCTCTGCCTGTCGCGCTCACTGCATTCACCGCAGCCAGCAACGTTGCCACTCATTTTATTTTGAATTGATAATCAGGCTCGTTTATATGCGTTGTAACTTCGTGTTGTGATTTGCATTGACCATTGGTTGGATTTGAGCATGCAGGGGACGGGATGATATGGCCATATGGGGCAGATCCCCGTGCGTAATCACTGTGGCAGCTGCTGGTAACGGGGAATTGCGTTCAGGTGTGCGCGCCATCAGACCAAACTCAACTTCAATGGAAACGCCTACAAGTCGCAATTGTACATTGTCGAAGTTGTAGAAATATCGCAATTATTTTGCGAAAAACTGTAATGGAAACACAGATGCGAACAGGTTATAGCTAAAAGTTTAGCGTCGCCAGCGAGGGCCCCCACCGTTGCGGTCGGGGTAGGCTACGTTTCGAAATCCATTTAACCATTTAAACCATTTAACATCATTGCCATATCTGAAACCTGGATCCACCCAGACAAAGGAATGGACTGAAAGGCGCACTGTGCATCTGCGCTTCCTAATTGCAAATTCATTCATTCATCAAAAATAATATTTGCTTATTTAATAGATGGAGATGTGTGAACATTTAATTCTAGCCCATTTCAATAGGCTAGACTATCATACATCTGCAACCTTTCCCTTCAAACTGGCAAATTAACAAAATGAAAATCGCTAAAGTAATAGGCCTACCGCTGTATAAGACTGGAGACAGACACAACTTCACAAATTATAGACCTGGGCCACATTACAGAAACTCCCTATCTTATGTCTTAAGTTAGGATAGGACTAGTTTAAGATAGGATTTCTTCTGATTTTGTATTACAGAAGCAAATCCTAACTAACTTTAGGAATCCTATCTCATCTTGCTAAATCCTATCTTATGTCTTGTTAGGAAATCCTAAATACTCATCCAGCATCGGTTATCAACTTTTCTGTCTGTTACCCTAGCAACAACCACTAGCAACAGACACCTCCTCCTTTCTCAACTCGCGGGGGAAGTAGGAGCGCTGCGTTATTTCGAATCGCACATAGGTTCTGCAAAAACCACGCCCTGTGCCCGCCTACACAGCAGTCAAGCGGCGGGATTGGCCAGGCGCTCATGCTCATGTTGGGCTCTTTACAGGGACACATTCCTGTGAGAAGCAACAACACCAAGCGTGGTTTTTGCGTAACCTATGTGTGATTCGAAATAACGCAGGAGCGCTAGTAGCCTGCTATTAGCTAGTAGGCTAACAATGTGTGTTGTTGTTGTCGAACATTTTTGAGATTGTGGGGCAATGGACCAAAAACGAAGGGCATTTAACTTCAAGGCAGATGAGTTGGAGGTTTTAGTGACCGCCGTAGAAAAGGTTAAGGACGTGCTTTTCGGAAAGTTTTCAGCCACCCTCATGCGGGAGGTGAAAGAGAGGGAATGGGCTAAAATAGCAGAAACCGTCTCTGCCGCATCTGCCATTCAAAGAAGCGTTGATGCTATCAAAAAGAATGAGTTTCTCCCCCCTTGGAAACTGTATCATGTACCGAGGAGCCAAATTGCTGATGGCTGTTGCTACCTCAGTTAAATTACGTGACATAGCAGGCTGAGATATTTTGGATATGTCGGCCACTTCAGTTTGAAAATCTCCCTTCGCAAAAAACCGAAGTGCATTTGTAAGTTGTACTACAACGGGCAGAGCCCCGTGTCGCCTAGTCGGTCTCTCCAACACAGGTCTCAGCTCCTCGGCTAGCTGCAGTATCATGTCCCGGGGCAGTCTGTATCGATTAACGAGTGTTCTGTCATCAAAACGCAAAACGTCATTCGGGTCCCGCATGAGCCTTTCGCCAAATAAATTGCACCTGTTGACATTTTGTTGGTTTTGCAAATGTAATAACAGCGCAGCCATAACGTAGGTAGGCTATACATTATAACGAGATGCAAGATGGCTGTTGTTCCAGTTGAAAATAGCATAAATTAGTTAGGACAGCATAGCTGGCATCTTAAAGTTAGGAGAGCTTTTTTAAGATTTTGGGGAGTTGGGACGCTTCTGTAATACGCTTTTCCCATTTTAAATTAGGATGAGAATATTGACTTAGGAACTGTTGTTCTGTAATGGGTGTTTTCCTAAATCAAGTCCTAACTCTAATTACCATGGTTACCAATCATTTAGGATAGGATTTGGAATTTAGGAAGTTTCTGTAATGTCGCCCGTACTTCCACAATTCTCCAAAGTTCTTGAAAAACTCAACAATAGACTGGACAAATGTATCAATACATACAATTTACTTAGTGACAGCCAATATGGATTCAGAAGCAGATCAACTTCACACGCATTGATGGAACCAATAGAAGATATAACAAACTCCATTGACCAGAAACTGCACTCTATAGGGATATTATTGACCTCAAAAAGGCATTTGATACCATCAACCATGATAGGAAACAATACGTGAAGTTAGGCCCTGTGTTTTCCTCACCTCTTCCTTCATGCTGTCTGTCATGACACTGGCAACGGCGCTGATCAGGTCGTTTTGTATCTTGTCCCAATAAACACCGTTGCTGTGGCGAGGTGAGTGCTCATATAATAATACTCTCCCACTAAATCCTAGGTCCTCTTTGCGCGGCTCGCGAGACGATGGTTACTGTGTGGTTTTGCGGTAAAAGTGGCTCGCTCTCCTCTTGACTTTGACCAGCCAAACAAAAGAGACTGCGTGGCGCGCGCCTAATTAGTTGTGGCAGGTGAATTCTCCCGCGGCCACTTGTCGCAAGTCACGTGACGTTTGACCACACAGAGGGTCATCATCTGTCATAGAGTCAACGCTGTGCAGCCAATCCATTTAGAGGGATGATATGATTGGCTGCTGCTAATCTTCCACAACAACACAAATCACAAACCACACCGACATCAAAGGTGCACCTGTATAAACAAAATGCCGATTCCCAGGCCTTGCAGACATGTTTTGTTTTTGTGTGTGTGTGTGTGTGTGTGTGTGTGTGTGTGTGTGTGTGTATGTGTGTGTGTGTGTGTGTGTGTGTGTGTGTGTGTGTGTGTGTGTTTTTGTGTGTGTGTGTGTGTGTGTGTGTGTGTGTGGGGGGGGGGGGGGTTTAAGGAGAAGTCAGTGAGTTGAGGTTGTGCACACACGCGCGCACGCCCGCGCGGGGGTCATCCCTATGTTCCTCGGGTCCTATGTTCCCCGCTTTTCCCAAATAGGGTCCTATGTTCCCCGCTATGTTCCCTGGGAGAGGTTAGGTTTTGGGTTAGGGTCTGGGGGAGGTTAGGTTTAGGCGTGGGGGGTGGGAGAGGTTAGGTTTTGGGTTAGGGTCTGGGGGAGGTTAGGTTTAGGGTTAGTGAAAAACGGGGAATATAGAACCCGGGGAACATAGACATGATCCCCGCGCGCGTGCACACACACACACACACACACACACACACATGTGCGCAGATGCACAGTGCGCCTTTCAGTCCATTCCTTTGTCTGGGTGGATCCAGGTTTCAGATATAGCAATGATGTTAAATGGTTTTGTAAAGTGACCTAAATATTCCTTGATGCCGTTGAACTTTGCATACAGACTTGCAGCATGCTAAGGACCACTCTCCGAAGCCCATGACCATCCTGGCCTCTCTGCTCCGCTGCCCCAAGGAGGCGGAGAAGATGGACCTGCGGCTGAAGATGTCCAAGGAGGATAAGACTCTGGCTCTGTTCCTGGTCAAACACAGACACAAGCTCCGCAAGAGCCAGGAGGACCCAGACAGCCTCAAACCATTCACCGACTTTATCATAGATGTAAGTCTGAGCATGTGTGTTTTACAAAAAAAATTACAGAAGAGAAATAGTGGAATGCTGGCACAATAAGAATACTTTTTATGTCAGTGCGTTCAGTAACACTCAACACTCGGTAGTTTTGACTAAATTTGTCCACTAACTTATCAGTATAAAGTGATGTACATATTATTACACTACCTGGGTGGTACACAGTGTGTTGTATCTTTAGCTCTATTATTTAATTTTGAGTAAATTCTGTAGAATATCGCAATATATCGCAATATGTATCGCATCGCAATATATCGTGATACAATCATATCGTGACCCAAGTATCGTGATACGTATCGTATCGTGAGATCCGGCTGGATCGTTAGTGTTGAGTCACTCTGAACATGGCTGGATCGTTCGTGTTAGGTCCCATTTCACATGGCTGACCAGAACACGTGCAAAACAGTGTATTTTGCTCACAGGATCACTGGAGAGAGAAAGAGAGAGACAGCATGTTAACCTGTTGACGACCAAAATCATGTTACCTCGCCCTAAATCAAACGCCTTGAAAAAAACAGTCATCTATCGCAAGGCTGTATTACTGAACGGCGGCCTGCGAAGAGACTCTAACTGATGGGGCCCCTGAGCTCACTTCGCAGCTGAGACTCTAGCTTATGGGCCCCCTGAGCTCACTTCGCAGCTGAGACTCTAGCTTATGGGCCCCTGAGCTCACTTCGCAGCTGAGACTCTAGCTTATGGGCCCCTGAGCTCACTTTGCAGCTGAGACTCTAGCTTATGGGCCCCCTGAGCTCACTTCGCAGCTGAGACTCTAGCTTATGGGCCCCCTGAGCTCACTTCGCAGCTGAGACTCTAGCTTATGGGCCCCCTGAGCTCACTTCGCAGCTGAGACTCTAGCTTATGGGCCCCCTGAGCTCACTTCGCAGCTGAGACTCTAGCTTATGGGCCCCGGAGCTCACTTCGCAGGCGGCCTGCGAAGAGACTCTAGCTCAGGGGTGCCCAAATTCTTTCCCATGAAGGGCCAAAACTCAATCTGGGTGGAGGGCCGAGGGCCAAAAATAAACGTTGTGGAATTACATTAAAATGCATTGTGTTTTATAGAAAATTAACATTCTAAATCTAAAATAACATTTCAATATAATAATCTACTTTTTATCTGTTTGGTAATTAGGGTCAGTTAGGGTTAATTTGCAATTGGTTATATATATTTAAAAAAACATCTGCATTTGTGGGGAGCTTAAACATTTAATCAGAAACACCCAGTTAAAAACAGTTGTATTTTCCACCTTTGTAATCAAGAGAGAAATTTGACTTAATTCACAACTTGAAAAATCCTCAAGGTACTTTGAAAATCAGCTTTAATGTCCATCTTTTGTAAACAATTTGCCATGACAATTTGCAGGGATGCAATCTCAGGAGTGAACACAGTATATCCGCAGCCACATTCAGACACTGTTTCACAAAGTCACCACATGAAAAAGCTTGTCCACCCTTTGCAATCAGTGCAGATATCTGATAACTTGCCCGAGTTGCATTCTGGATAAAAAAAATCAGGGCCAAAAAAAAACGTACGTACTTCCGATGTCAGTGAAATTTCAGCTCTCTGTGGTTTTCTGTCTCATAACACTCAGCTCATGTCTCTGCAGAGGTCAGTGGGGAGAACAGGTCACTGAGGCTCAAACCCACAAGCATCAACAAGCATGAGATACTTCATTATGGAACGTTACAATTGCAAACCCTATATCTGAGTTATTTAGGCCTACTTAGCCTATTCCACAGACGTGTAATTTTTTCTTGTCATTCCAAATTTAATCGCATTGTTGCTCTGATTAAGTAGAAGTACAGTTATTTGTGTAAAAAAAAGACTGGTAAAGCAGAAGTACTGATTCAACTTAATTACTCAAGTAAAAGGAAAAGCGTAAAGGCTCTGAAATGTACTCAAGTATAAAAGTAAAAGGTTTTCTGTGCAAGGCGAATAGAAACTCACGTCATATTAATATAATTCAAATAGTATTCAACTTAAAAGGTCCCTTCAAAACATATTTTAAGATGCATAAAGACTATACTTTAATCTTCTAGTCTTAATCACTATGACCCACTAGCACAGAGAGTTGGATTGCTGTCTAGCAGTTTGGAGCTTGTGGGTTTGAGCCTCAGTGACCTTTGAGGTTGTGGGTTCGATCCTCAGTCAGGATGTGAACATGGCCTTAGTCAAAGAAAACCGTAACTATTCAATAGAATTTCCAAACTTATTGTAAAGATATATTAATCTTTTATTCTGGATTTGTTTTTTAAGGTTTGAATGTGCAATACAGACACAGATGTTTAACTTATTCTTCTCTTCTGATTTGGATCTCTTCCCAATTCGTTCGTCCTTAACATTTTTAGTCTAGTTTTCACCAGTGAAAATAGGTAGTCGACTAACATTTTTCCTCATAGTTTTCGTCTACGAAATCAACACTGCTATGGATGCATGTCTCCACCTAGTGGGGCACTCCTCTTCCAAACTCACACACACTTTTCCACAACTACACCATGTATCTGAAACAATGTTTACTTACTGTCAATCTCATCAAAGTTTCTGAAGACCACGTGATCCCACTCCATAAAGCTGCATTTCCCAATGAAGGGCTGGGCAAACACCACATGACATAGTGATACATATTTCAATTCAAATACATGTCACTCTTGCGTTAGAATGAGTAAATGGGCATTGACACTATGTTTTTATATAACCCTTGATCAATTCTCATTAAGCTTTTATCTTTTCTTTTTTGTCTGTAGGCTACATACGTGCACTGCCAAAGTAGCGGCAGCATTAATAACCATATCATAAACACAGTAGCGTCTTTCATGCATGCTAGCAAGCGAAACTGCTGTCTGTCTGACCACAGACTGTAGAAAGAGACGCAGGATAGCCAAGCGAATGTGATTGGATGAACGTTTGACGCTAGGCCAATCACAGGCAGAGAGGGTGCCTCCAGCCTCCGCCATCATCCGAAAATAAATATCGCTGACCGTGGGTAGCTACTGGGACGTAAGTCGGGGCTTGATCAACCCCGGATGGGGTCACCTGGGCGAGGGTGTATGATGTTGCCAGACCCGAAACATCCTATGACCCCAGGGTACATCACTGATGATACGTCCCAGTTGCATCCATGTGATGTTTTTCTTTATTATTTAACCATCCATGTGATCTTCGGGCAATTCAATGGAAGAACTTTTCATTTCGGGTCAAATTGACCTGAGGACAATACGAGGGTTTTAAGAGAGGTTTTTCTCAGAGCATTTCACTCGTTCCTCTGGCTGTCACTATTCAAAACTGACTGAGGCTTGAACCCACAACCTCGAAACTGACTCGAACCCGCAGCCTCAATACTGCTGGCCAGCAATCAAGAGCTTTTCAGTCTTTTGTCTGGCTGTAGCCATTTGAAACAGACTGAGGCTCGAACCCTCAACCTCAAAACTGTCATGGAGCCGATGAGTCTCACAAGGTCACGTCATTTCTGTCAGAGCTTTAGAGTCTTCACTTGAGAAGTTCTTCAAAGTCAGAGACCCTTGTGTACTCAAGATGCCAAATATAGTCTGACAGAGAATTCTGTAAATTTGAATCTGGAATATTTTTAAATGGAAAATGTGTAAGAACCCTGTAACACAAACTTCTTTCTTCCCCCACTGCCAATACCCTAACTCCAATGGACCAATCCATGGCACCGAACACTGGTAAAGCCCCGCCTCCAAAACACAAAAACAGCATCATTGTTACAATGAATATGCTTTATTTTCCTTTTACAAAATGAAAAATAGAAAATAAACCAAACGAACAGGTTGGGTTGGGGTGTCACTGTCTAGAAATACAGGTACAGTATACAAGAAATAACATGGTAGTGGTGGTGGTGGGAGAGAATACTTTTGAATGCCTGCCTGGTTGTCAACAGCCAGTTGGATAATTAACAAAATGAGTTAACTACTTTGTGGATGTTAAAGCTTTCAACCAAGTGAAATCCCACGCAAGCTTCCATTTCCCAAAAGCATGTTGGTACTATAACAATTGGGCAGTTAATCTTAGTGCCAATATACTTTCCGCTGCTCAGGAGCAGTTTCTCATGTGTTTAATCATAATACTGTTTGTTTGTTTTTACCCCAAAACTCTAGATAGGAGGTTATTATGAGCGGGAGAGGTACGCACTGGATTTGATATGAAGAAGCACAGCAAAAATGCAAAAGAGATGGGGGATGGGGCGTGTGTTTTTGTTTGTTTATTGTTTACCTGTTTGGTCTCGTTAGAAGGGAGTTTATGCATCTGTAACACGTGACAAATGTGTTTTTACCACAGGTGAAATCCTTGTATCCCTGCTTTTATGCTCTTATTTAGTGTCTAAGGCACTTTTAAAGAAACATACCGTTAAGTGTTAACACTAGTCAAACTGGAAAGGGTACAGGGATATTATAGAACCATCTTCCATCCAGAATAAAGAGCCAAAAAACTAAAGGTAGTTTGATAGCTGGAGATATGGGCGACCTGGCATGTACAGTATTCACAATGACACAACTGTAGTGGCGTGGTACATAGCAGGCTGTCTGCAGCGTCATATGGAGCAGTGCATTCCAGTTGGATCTCCTAAGAGCTTGTCCCTTCACCTCGCTTAGAACACATCACACAAACACCCGGGACAAGGAATGAAGAGAAATGGCAAGGGAAGGAAATAAGCATCCTAACGACCGCCTGGGAAGATACTAAGTGCTTGACAGGGTCGGTGGGGTTCAACTCCCGAAATCATGGCACAAATGTAGTGAGATTTTTTTGTAGACACAATTTTTTCCAGTATTTTCAAGTTGCCTCCGATACAGTATATAACTTAGTCCAACGAGATGTTTTAACTAAGCTGCAACCATTTAGTGTCACATGACGGAGCAAGGGCTCGCTTGGGGCGACGCCGTCTCCGTGTGCAGTTCTGTGCATTTTCCTGCAACTATCCTCTGTCCTCTCTCTCGCCTTGAAGTCCTCTCTCCTGCCTTGAAGTCCTCTCTCCCTGTCCTCTCTCTCCCTGTCCTCTCTCCTGCCTTGTCCTCCCTCTCTCTTCTCTCTCCTGCCTTGCCTTGTCCTCTCTCTCTCCTTGTCCTATCTCTTGCCTTGTCCTCTCTCTTCTCTCTCCTGCCTTGCAAACACATTAGACACAATGTGCACAACCTGAAACTGAACATGCAAAGGCATAATTCTACTGATAAAGTCTTGGCTAGTTCAAACACTCCAAGTGTTTGAACTAGCCAAGATAGAATAAAGGCTTTTTATTCATAAGAAGAGTTGCCTTGGACTTTTTTCAACTTTTATATAGTCTATCAGGAAATGTGTTTAAGCAATTGTGAAAAACTGTAATCAATTAAACCCCCCTACTGAATCACACTTGGCATGTTCCACTGCTCCCCGTCTACAAGTGAGGTTGGACCATGGGTTGGACCCATCTGCCTCCGTTTCGCCTCCTCAGTCCAGACCAGGAAACTGAGAACTGAGAAGAGGTGAGAAGACACACGGGGGTACAAACATTTTGCACAATGTTTCCCAATAAAGTCATTAGCTAATAAAATGTCTCTGTGTTGTTATTTAACTGTTTGAAGGGATTTTACAACGTGAGAGATTGCAGGATTACGTGGACACAGCACACGGAGTGTTAACTATCGCCCAGGCAGGAAGGCTTCCCCGCAGACAACAAATGTAAGAAATCGGCAATTAAAGTTTTTTTGGTACTGCCGAGCAAAAGGTAGGCAGGAAATCTACTGCTGCACTACCCGGGTGCCCAATTTCATGTCAACCGTGTGTACCGGTGTCAAAGTCACCAGACATGCCAATGAGAGCCAGTGGAGTGATGGAGACGTGGAGGGGGGAGGGAAGGCGGGGCCTGTTGGTCACAGAAATCCACCTGTAACCCGGGGCGCCTACCTTGTGCTTCTCTTAAGTAAAGAGTTTGAGTGGAGTCCCACCTCCTTCTTCTTGTTCTCCCCGACAAACAACGCGACCACGTGGGCCGGCAGAACGTTCTCCAACAGCAGGTGGTTCAGGTTCTCCCTGGTCTCGATCTCGTCCTGATCCGTGTGGTTCTTGTTCTTCAGCAGTCGGAAGCACGACTCGTTCTAGCAGAGAGAGACGGGTGGTGAAGATGAGGGAGGTGTTTTTTCTTCTTCTAAAAAAAAAATATATATATATATATACCGTATATATATATATATATATATAAAAAAGTATATATGAAGAGTTCAGTTGCAAAAACAGGTATCTCCGTTTGGATTTTTTATCATTTTATTTTATATATTGATGTATTGATACTGTAATTTATTTATTTTTGGGAAATGTTTATTATCAATCATAACTAAAACATATTCATCTGATAATTTCCACATAAATCAACTCAATGTTTTCTATGTGCACTCCAGGGAGTATCAAACAGATGTTGTTTGTTCATTTTAAGAATGGCGTTTACCTGTTTTTGCAAATTAACTCTTCATATATATATTATATATATACTTTTATATATATATATATATATATATATTTAGATATAGAGGTTGGAGAGGTTTGCACTCAATTTGAGAAATTATTTTGAGAAAACTTGTTATTTCAAGGCAAAATGACAAACTCCAGCATAGCATAAGACGCAAGAAGCTACTTGTTACATAGTCAAAGCCACATCACTGGCAGAAAAGCAGCTCTTACTCTAGGTAAAAGAGAGGAGGGCCATGAAGGAGGGATGTAAGAAAGGTTAGGAACCAAAGGTCACACATCTGCCATCCAGGTACTTGCGAGGCACCGTTAACTCTATAGGGATGCTATCAGTCTGTCTTTATGCCTGTGAGCAATACAAAGTTATTCATGTGTGTGTGTGTCTCCGAGAAATAAGGGATAAAAACGGGGAGGGAAATGGGGTGAGGAGCATTCTCCTTACCTGTTGTGAGATGATGAGCATAGTGACCAAGAACAGGGTGATATATGCAGCTCCTCACCTGGGGGTGTTTAACCAGGCCAAGCTCATTCAGGACAGATGCATCGTTAATGCTGTAGCACAAAGGGGAATTCATGGTTGGACCTCAGTTTCATTTGAAATGTTTCACCTATTCATACATGGTCATTTTAGGGATGCAGGAATAATTAGGGTTAATAATTGTAACATTGTTTGTTCGTTTGTCTCTGTGTCTTTGACCCTGGTTGTCTAATGATGTTGGTATCAAGGTATTTAAGATGATCATCATACTATGGTGGTCACTGTAAGTGGTTCTGATAAGATCTCACCAGTATGACTCATATCCTGTAATGCACGAGCACCCCCTCCACCCTCACAGTACAATAAGACCATGTGACAGAATACAGGGTTGACATCCAGAGTTCAGTCCCACCTGCTGCAGTTCCAGTCGTGTGGATAGAGGATGCGTCCATAGGCCATGAAGAGCTCCTTCTTGCAGCCGAGGATGATGACGCAATGAGAGACAGGATGCAGCAGTAGACAGAGTACTGTGGGAGAGAGATGGGGGATGGGAGTTAGACCTGTGATAGTTAAAATATAGTTACAAGTTAGGAATAAATTGATGAAATAGTTGTAATGTATTTTCATTTTGTAAAATGCTTATAAAAATAGTTGTACTGGTTCAAACCAAACGGTACAGATATATTTAGAAACAGGAGAGATGGCATAACATCTCACTGGGACCAAAACGTAAAACAAATGCAGGTTTAAAGACAATATTTTTTCAATGTTTTTTTGTTGTTGGTCCAAGTGAAATGTTCTATGGTCTCTCCCGATTATAGCGTTAGCTGAACCGTTTGGTTCGACGAACTATTTTATAAGCATTTTACGAAATGTCTATGGGAAAATAAATGGCGGATGAAATTCTCTGGTACAGTGCTGAAGCAGGAAGTAGGCGGTCACTTTGCCTCTCTATTGTTGCCCCTCTAGTGCAGGTTGATCATTTTATTTTCCAAACAATGTGGCATCCTTTCGTTCCTAACACATTACCAAGTCCATGTTAGGAAAGATATCCAGCATGATTTTCCCCCCCATTGAGATCTGATGTGTTTTCAAAGTGTTCCTTTAATTTTTTTGAGCAGTGTACGAGCAAGATTTTCAATTGTTATTAAACAGTCTAAATGTAATAACGATGCCTCACATCTTACCTTTAATAGTAGATGAGACCTGTCTTGATGATTGCAGTCTGATGATTGCAGTCCGGGCAGATCAGGAAGAGAAATGAAACGGTGAGAAAACACACAGGGGTACGAACGTTTTGCACAGGGTTAGGGTTACACAATGTTTCCCAATAAAGTCATTAGCTAATAAAATGTCTCTGTGTTGTTATTTAACTGTTTGAAGGGATTTTACAACGTGAGAGATTGCAGGAGGATTACGTGGACACAGCACACAGAGTGTTAACTATCGCCCAGGCAGGAAGGCTTCCCCACACGGCTGAGACGCTGCAGTGACATGGGCGACAGACTACAGTGAAGACACATCTCCAACCCAAACAGTGCTCCACTTAACCACCACCTCTTGTGTAGCCCCCAAGGTGTAATGTATTTACAATATTTACAAACAAATACTAATTTCATCCAGGTAATGTTACTGTTTGGCATATTACTATTATAGGGCATGGGCTTCACCATGACAGTTCCACTTTAAGTTAAACATATTTCAAGTCATTATTGCTCGTCAATACACATTTCACCAGAGATTACTAAAAAAGAATAAAAATAATTGCCTCTTTGAGGTTGGTTCAATGTTCTTCTTCGGAAAGAGTCCTGAATTCTCCGTCCTGTGTATGGAATGGAAAAGGTAACAGTCAATCTGAGGACTGATTTACAGAGGTGAATACCAAACATGACAGGCCTTGCAGGGCAGGACTTACTCGCAGAGCTGGAAGCAGATCGTACAGGGGTGGAGCCAGTAGATCCATGTCCTAGAAAGACGCTCATTTGCGTTTACATCACCTGCACAGTGCACAGACATGGCCAGACAAATGTCAATTGGTAAGTATTTGAGAAGTTATTAAATGTTCAAATCCTATTTAATTTAAGAGTTGTGACCAGCAGCTCAGCAGGTCATTCTGTCGGTTGGCCGGTCCCCAACAATTTCACCACACTTAGGTTAAATGAGGCAAGGTAGTCGTGTCATGTGTGCGCGTGTGTTTCTGTTCATGTCAATTGATGGAAAAGGGGGGCAATGGGGGCCATATTTAATAACTGCAGGGTGGCAGAGTAGAGTGGATCCTGCACCTGCCACCATGAATGTTACAAAAGTGTGTGTGTGAGAGAGAAAGCTTGAATTCATGTACATACACATACAGATCCTTTAAAAAAAAAAAATATCATGGAAATACCATGGATGACCGTGGGCTTCAGCGGATTGTCAAGCAGACAATTAAAAAATTTGGCGGAGATTCAGAGGGAGTGGACTGAGGCTGGAGTCAGTCATAACTGAGAAGTAACTGCTGATTTTCTTCACACTATTCTAATTTCTTGAAATACTGTTTTGGGGGGTTTTCTGGAGCTGTAGGCCAAAATGATGAAAAATGACACAAATAAAGGCTAGAGATATTTCACTTTGTGTGTAATGAATCTATAATCTATTAAAGTTTCACTTTTTGTCTATTAAATATGTCGGATTAAATGCAACACTGGCACTAATTGTTCCAATCACGTCTCGTTCCACATATCTGATGTGAAATCATTGCAAGTTCAACGCCATAACTTCATGTCCAATCAGAACTGTTCAATGTAGCCGAATGCCATGGTAATTTTGTTGGAATTACTGCACCCACTAATTTAGGGGTGCCAAATGAACACAGTAATCAAATTCAAATGAACACAGTACTATAATCAAATTCAAATGAACACAGTACTATAATCAAATTCAAATGAAGTACTGACCACAGACTGTAGAAAAGAGATGTAATGCAGGATAGCCAAGCGAATGTGTTTGGATGGAAGTTTGACGCTAGGCCAATCAGAGGCAGAGAGGGGCGGGTTATGCCTTCGCCATCATCCAAAAGAAAATATCGCCTCCGGGACAACAACGCTTCCTACCCAGCGTGTGCACGTCTTTCCGACAGGGGTGGTTGTTATGGCAACTATCAACAACAACAACTACTAATAACTAGCCTACTACAAGACATAAAGACCGAAATAGGCTACCTTGTTAATGTGTCTGTCGGAGACACGGCCTAACGTTAACATTTAATATGAGCCGAATATCAGCCTGCGCTCAGCTATGTATACAGGAAGTAAACCGGATATTCAGGTGGGTTGTGACGGTTGTTATTGTTGTCAAGTTATCGTGCATTCCTTTATAACTGGGAACTGGTAATCTTACCGGTTCAAAGTTCATGAGCTGGGACGTGACGTCACTAGAGCTGGTATTTCCCATTCCAAACTCGTAGGAGCCTCGCAGCGCCGACGTAAAAAAATCAAAGATGGCTGATCCGCGCAACAAGCGTTCCTTTATCGCAAAATAACTGGGATGTGGAGGCTAAATGACATCACATCCGTTTTGTTAGCGTTCCATTTGCAGAAAACTTGAGCTGGGAAGTTCACTGTTCATTGGTCAGATCCAGTCGCTAGCCAGGCTAGCCATTGTTAGCAATAAAATTGACAACATGGCATTTCGCGGCAATTTGCGCATACAAACACTGCAGCCTCATGTCCACACAGATAGATGTTAGGCAGTGCTGTGTGTACAGCTGATTTAATGAGACACAAACAAAACAGAAGTGCTAAACAACATTACTACGATTATACTACTACTGTTGTTGCGCGGCGCAGCCATCTTGGATTTTTGAGGTTGGGGCTGCTGAGACTCCTACGAGTTTGTAATGGGACATACCAGCTCTGATGACGTCACCGCCCAGCTCATGACCTTTGAAGTCGTAAGATTACCAGTCCCCAGTTATAAAGGAATGCACGATAGTTATAATCGTATAAATGTATTTAGCACTTCTGTCTTGTTTGTGTCTCATTAAATCAGCTGTACACACAGCATGGCCTACTTCTATCTGTGTGGACATGAGGCTGCAGTGTTTGTATGCGCAAAATGCCACGAAATGCCTTGTTATCAATTGTTATTGCTAACAATGGCTAGCCTGGCTAGCGAGTGGATCTGAACAGTGAACTTCCCAGCTCAACTTTTCTGCAAATGGAATAGTCTCTCAAAACAGACTGTCTCATCTACATCCCCCAGAACATGCACAAGGAAGTTGGGAAAAAACCTTCAGACAGGAAAGAAGCGGAATCCGACCAATCACGACACGTGTGTCCACGAAAAATGCGGCATATTGGATTCTGATTGGACTAATGAGCGGAAGACCCGACTTTCTACTTCCCATTCCGGTTGGTGCATGATTCTCCCCCACGAAATACAGATGGTATGGGGAAGCATTTGAAAATTGCGGAAGGAACGCTAACAAAACGGACGTCATTTAGCCTCCACATACCAGTTATTTTTGCGATAAAGGAACACACGATTAAAACTGTCTATGTGGGATATAGATGGCATAGAAATAAACAGTGTCTATCTCTATGCCATCTATATCCCATAGAGATAAACAGTGTTTATGATATGGATGTGACTACTTGGACAAGAGTTTTTATATATAGGTTATCTAGGATGCAAATATTTCAAAAGACCTAATTAAATAAAATTCTGAAAGATCAATCATTTAACACTACAGCCTTGCCTTTGTGTGCTTTAGATCAGTGTTGTTTTTGATGACCAGATGAAAAAATTACTTGTTTGCCAAATGTTACAGGGCAGGCCAAGTTGAGCAAAATCTTTATTGACCGAGAAGAGCAATCACAAATGATCAAATATACAACCCCACCAGCATGCCAGTGTTTTCATAGAAACTGTACAATGTGAAGGAATGTATGGAGCAGGACTACATAATTTTCAGGGGGAAAAAAGATTTACATCCATATGTTCTGCTACAGTACAGGTTGATTTGAATTGTCCTGGTCAATTGCATTTTAAAATCCTATTTCATATACAGTAAATGAGCATGCATTTCTAGTAACGCCACCCAATCTGCACAAATGTTACCATTCATTTACATTTTTGGGTCATCATTGGCATCAAGATTGGAATCATTGGGTAAAAAGCGAAGGCCCGGTCAGAGGCGGTGACCGTGGCTGTCTAACTCTCTCTGTGCATCCAGCGGTTGGTTTCCTGGTGAGCCTGGCAACAAAAAGGTATCCTAGAGCAGACAGTGCCTAGCTCCGCCTCCTCTACTCAACACCTGTCATGTCCTGACTGGCTGCAGCCTAGGAGTCGCAAAGCGATCTGAGTGTTGATTGTTTTGTTGTTGTTGTTTTTTTGGGGGGGGGGGGGGGGGGGGGGGGGTGTGTAAGGGAATCTCATGTGAGGAATGATGTACATTAAGGCAAAAGAAAAAACAAAATTCGTCATACTATTCATAGCTGTCCCCACCCCACCCCACCACCATGGTGAGCGAGCGATAAGGCTTCATGGCTAAAAAGGAACAAAAGTGGCTTGATTTTATATATATATTTTTTTTAAATATTGATTTAAAGTGGCTTACTGGGTTTGGGCAAAGAACCACTGGTATTTCTTGTCAGTGGGGCGATCCAATATTCAAATCATTGTCCAGGAGGTGTTTATTCTGGTGCAGTGGATGTGTGCACACAGCAGCATGTGAAGAACCTGTATAAACAGCCTCCACTACAACAAGCGCTACAGAAGATTATTGGTTGGAGTAAGAGTAGAGCCCTTGATATACAGACTACCTGATAGCAAGCACTGCTTCGTACACACAAGGCATGCAAATTCAGTAGAGCTTCTCCTTTCCCCCCAGCAGCTGAATTAGGACAAGCTAAATATTAGTGAATAAAACTACCCCCCCCCCCCATTCAATACATAAGGCAGCCAAGGGGGATCGCACCCCTGCTTTTGTCACCGTTACATTTTTCACTCCATTGTTCATTTTGGCCCCAATCCCCATTTGAGGAGGAGTGGGTGAATAGTTTCAGGAGGGGAGGGAGGCGCCATAGAGCAGCTCAGAATTAAGTGTTTCACAAGGCAGGTATCGGTAATTATATCAAAAGACAGCAAGCGGGTAGCAAAGGAATGCTATGGCGATGGGGTAAGATGGGCGGGCAAGATGGACGCGGTTGGGTCTGCAATGACCACAAAAGCCGAGTATGTGAGTACAATCACATTACACAAACGTTAATACAATTGTATATATAGAAAAGGCAAACAAAAGTTGATTGTACAGTTGCTTTTCCCCATGTACTTCTTACTGAGAGAGGAAGACACCATTTTGGAGAGGTGGAAGGCGGGGTTAATCTCTTCAAGCAGCAAAATCCATCAAAAAAAAAAGAGGGCAGGGGAGTCGGGGCATGTGGAAGTAAGGTGCTACATAGCACAGCTCATCGGGGGGGTGCAGGGATGCAAACTCATGGATAGAGAAAAGGTGACCGATACCAGGGCAGACACAAAACCACTCAGAAACACTTCTCTTAAATGTCCTGCTTTGGGATGAAAAAGGTGACTGGCAGGTGGGCAACAGTGAACGGAGGTGGGTCTTGTGTGAAATGTTAGGGAGGCGATGGACGGACAGGGGATCTGCTACTGGTGCCGACAGGGAAGTGGGAAGTGGGACGCAGGCCGGGATGTAAGACAGCCAGGTGAGAACCAAGGCTTGAAGATGGAATGCTTGAATACACAATCAAATAAAAACAAACAAGGTGGACACGAGGCAGGAGGGGGGGGTATAGGGTGGGTGGGTGAGGAGCAGCATGTGTGTGTGTGTGTGTGTGTGTGTGGGGGGGGGGGGTGGTGGCCCTCCCTCCCTCCTCAAAGGCCTCTTTTAGTCTTTCCACTCTTTCTTGATGTTGAGGTTCCACTCCCAGGAGAGGTGGTCGTGCTGGTCGTCATCAGTAAACTTGGACTTGATGTTGTAGGTGCCGCGGGTCAACATGCCTTTGGGAGCCTCCTCCAGCGAGGTCAGGAAGTCGTATTCGGCCTGCCGGGGCCCGTAGCTGCCGACCATGTAGTCCGATTTGTCAACTGTCACCAACGAAGAGAACAAACTGTAGTCAGACTGAGGCAATGAGGGATGATTTTTATATACTGTATATCCTTACATCTACATCTAGATCCACATGCTTTTTCAATAGGATATAATGTATGCCTAAAGCTTTAATAGTGTTACATTCTTTCAATAATTTGTCATCTTTGCTCTGTTCTCCACCGTGTGTTCACTCTCTTGCAGTGTTTGTTTTTGCTGCAGTATTTTTTTTATATTTGTAGTTTCTGTCTTTTTGATGGAGGCAACAGCATTTTTTTAATAAACCCTTGAGCCTTTTTTTTTTTTTTTTTTTATCTCTGCTGAACAGATTAGTGATTTGCATCACCTTTTTCTGAGTGTTATCATTAGTATGCTTTGGTACTATCATTGGTATGTTTCATCAGTGTGCAAAGAAACTAAGCTGTTGAAGCAGGCGGGTTTGGACACTGCCTGACAGGATGGTATAAAAAAGTCTTGTCATATCAGCTACTACTGTATTTGCACATGGTCAATTGATATTCCTATGACATTGCACCACTTTTTGGCAGCAAGATCTTTCCTAAGTAGGAAAACAAAGATAGTGTCTGTTCATCATCATCACAACTGGACAAAAGCCCAGAGAAGGCAATAGGGTACAAATTGTTCACTCACTCCTCACTCCTTTCCTGAATGTCTGCTGCACATATTTCAGACCCGAAACAATTTCCCTGTTAACCTGAGGAAACACAAACATTGTTAATATAGACACAGTCATACATTTATGGGGGAGGGGAGGGGGGTTTGTTGCAAAAATATCCTAGTACATAAAACGCGGGTGAAGTGAAAATGAGGTCGCAAATACTGCCCCCGACAATTAGGCGTACTCTTGTTTTGCATTTCATTCATTTTTCTTAAATTGAGCTCTCAAATATTCATGTGTGAAAACAACTACCGGTAATGTTCCCCATAAGCCACGGTAGGGAATTCATGGGAGCCTATTACTGAGGGATTTACACACACACACACACACACACACACACACACACACACACGGGAGTGGAAGATGGACTGGTTGGGGACAGAAAGTAAAATAAGTAATCGTGTAAAGAAAAAAGAAATGCAAATGTATTACTTCATTGTTCAATAAAACTGCTCACGTTTTCATTTAAATTTAACTAGTGAAAATCCCAGGCATTTCGGAGGGGGGATATTGACTCCGACACGGAAAATTTCCAGAAGATTTTTGGATGAAGCTGCATGTGTGAAAGGGGCTATAGTATAGTATGGAACGTTTACTTCTTAAATATAGTTTTCTGTGATTCTCTTTGACAACAGCCTTTTCATTACTGCACTCAATGGCAAGAACATAATATTCACTCCTGGAAACTCAGGGCCTCATGTATGAATCGTAGATTTGATCTTATATTGTGCGTGCAAACAATTTAAGAACTTTTGTAATACTTGCATACTTCCGCGGTTGTTCTTGGGGAAGATCAAAATTCAAGAGTGCCCTGTATATGCCAATAAAAGCCAACTTGCATTTTGTGCCGTGAAATCAATAATTATGATGGAAAAGCAATTTAAATCATAAAACACATAGCTCACTCATTTAGCAAAAATGTAACTCGCTCCTCTGATTTCGACTCCATGCATCTTTTTTTTTTGGCACATCTACATCTCCATTCCCACCCCCAAATTAACCTGCTCCCACTAAGAAATAACCAGAATGTTTGTATTCTTGGGATTGGAATACAGCTTGGTACACCATTTTCTTATTATTGCTTTGTGCAAGAACAGCTATAAGAGCAAAATAAGAAAACATTCATGCGTGAGGCCCTATGATTCTCTTTTATGATTATCTTTTAGAATATTTCAGGCGGATAGGACAACACAGAGCTGTGATCCACTCTCACCTTAAAGCTGATCTTTATTTTGTACTCCACGCCCTCCTTCAGGATGAAGGACTCCTTCTCCAGCTCTCCTGTTAGAAATCACAAGGAAAGAACACATCACATACTGTAGAGATTATCACCACGTTATTTCACCAGTTTATTTCACGGTCTGCCCTCCCCCCACACCCACACAGTATTCATAGTTTCAGTGTCTGAGAGCGCTGTGCGATCATCAGGAGATTAACAAATACAACAATGCCAAGTCAATACTTGTTTCGTTGTGGAGAAAGTTCTTGCCAAGTCGTCTTGTAGGGAATAAACTTCTCAAAAACAAGAGCACAGAGATGTATCTTTACAGTTTCATATGTGCTTGACCTCACACCATCAATTAAAGACACATGGACCAGTGTTCATGTTTGTGTTTCCACTGGCTTTGTGCTGTAGACCAGGGTTTCCACTGGCTGTGTGCTATAGACCAGGGTTTCCACTGGCTTTGTGCTATAGACCACGGTTTCCACTGGCTGTGTGCTATAGACCAGGGTTTCCACTGGCTTTGTGCTATAGACCAGGGTTTCCACTGGCTTTGTGCTATAGACCAGGGTTTCCACTGGCTGTGTGCTATAGACCAGGGTTTCCACTGGCTTTGTGCTATAGACCAGGGTTTCCACTGGCTGTGTGCTATAGACCAGGGTTTCCACTGGCTTTGTGCTATAGACCAGGGTTTCCCACACTTTTTTCTGGTGACCCACTTTTTAAAAATGACAAACCATCATGACCCAATTCACAATATGCCTCATCTATAAATCGTGAGAAGAGCGAATTGACCATAATCAGTCTCTGATCATTTATACTGCCATTTCCACATCACCTTATATTATCTTCAATAGGTAAACCAGTCATTTCAAAGTGATATAATAAATCACAACTTAGTTGTATGCATGTGTTATTGAAAACATGCTAAATACTTTATAAATGAGGCCGTTTTCTTCCTCTCATCAGTAAAATATACACACATAAAACACTATAGAGACACTGCATGAAATAGGCCACGCCCATCACGGGGGAAAAGCTCCGTTCATTTCCACACACCAGCGTTATTTTCCTTGAATTAAACATAGCTAAAAGCTGTTGTGTGGTGGGCTGCGCAGACAACAAATGTAAAAAATCGCCAGTTAAAGTTTTTTTGTACTTTTTTTGTACTCAAGTTTTTTTTTAACTTGTAGTCACCTTGTGACTAGTGAGCAGGGTCTGTCTGAGAGCAGGTCACTGGGGGCTGGGTTTACCCAGGCTAGCGCTTGACTGCTGCGTAGGCGGGCACAGGAGGGCGTGGTTTTAGCGTAACCTATGTGGGATTCGAAATAACGCGTCAGCCAGCCATGGGGAACAGGAACGTCTGCCATCACCGTTGGAGGCCATTATCACATCGCTCAGCAGTGACCGCGCCTTACTGGGAGGCTTAATTAAGACCACATAGTCATGCACAGGATTAATTAACACTACACGCAACGCTGCCACCAGCCCACATAGACAAACACTAGATAATTACCTACCTGTTTGTTTCCAACTATCATATTTACATGACTGCTCCATTTCTATCAACACAGCGAGGCGCCGTGAAAGAGGTCCCAGGCCTTTAAAAACAGATTAGAGTGTTAGCTAGCTTCCCGCATGTTTCTGCTGAGCTGAGCATGTGCTCTACTGTTCCTTGGGGTCCTATTCTCGACTAGTGTCGGGGCTGCATGGCCACAAGAATCCATAGAGGAGAGGGGGTGGGGGCGGGGCTTGTTATAGCTGCATTGATTCCTTTACTGGAAGTCATCTGCCTCACTGACTAAGCAGCAAGGTTTGTCTGGCCTCAGACCGGCTTTTACTGTCTCTTCACATTCTCCAGTCCTTATAGATGCATTTTCACCAGTGTTGGGGGTAACTCATTACAAAAGTAACATATTACATGTAATATATTACTTTTAGCACAAAATGAATGAGTAAATGGGCATTGACACTGTTTTTATATAACCATTGATCAATTCTCATTAATCTTTTATCTTTTCTTTTTTATTTGTCTGTAGGCTACATACGTGCACTGCCAAGAGTAGCGGCAGCATTCTAAACCAGAGACCATACTATATCAAAAACATAAACACACAGTGGCGTCTTTCATGCATGCTAGCAAGCGAAACTGCTGTCTGTCTGACCACAGACTGTAGAAAGAGACGCAGGCCAAGCGAATGTGATTGGATGAACGTTTGACGCTAGGCCAATCACAGGCAGAGAGGGTGCCTCCAGCCTTCGCCATCATCCGAAAAAAAAAGCGATTTCATGAACCAACTGAATTGCTCTTGAGAGCGGACATTGAAATGAATTATGGTCACATACCTTCCTTAGTGTATTAACGCTAATGGAAACGTAATACAAGCTTTTTAAGTTACTCTACACAGAAAGTAATATTGTAAAGTAACTTATTACTTTCAAATGAAAGTAACTAGTAATATGTAGTATATTACATTTTGAAAGTAACTTGCCCAACACTGATTTTCACACACAAAAAACACAAACAAAAAGATCCAAGATGTCGACGGTTTTCATCTTCTGCACGAGTTTCAGAAAATAATATGCGGGGGATACAATTGCTGTTTTATATACACATCCGTTTTGTATTAAAAGTTAAACTTCAACTAATTCAGTCTTTTGGTGAGCCTTCCTTACTTTCAGGAAGTATTGGCTGTATGACCAAACAGGTATGTCATTCAGGTTCAGACCCATACATTGAGAGGCCATTTACACCTGGCACTAACATGCATTTTCTGTGATCAAAATTGCAATCAGATAGTGCTTGACCACTTGAGATGACAGGTGTAAACGGCAACGCCCACAAGAAGACACATTGAAGATGGATTGCGATCTGATCAGCCAAACCACCACAAGTGTAAATGCATTGCAATGTGTCCTCACAATCCGCATACAGCAACTGTAAGCGGATTGAGAGGACACTCGTTTTGGGTGATCAGATTGCAATCTGATCACCCAAAACGCATGCTAAAGCCACGTGTAAATGAAATTAGGCTAATGTGGTGGTCAAGCACTATCCGATTGCAATCTCATCACAGAAAACGCATGTTAGTGCCAGGTGTAAATGGCCTCTGATTTGTCAATGATCTGGCCAATATTGGGCAGTTAGCATTGTCCACTGTCAAGTGATGCAGGTTCTTCCTTGGCCACAGCTACAAAAAAAAGTCTGTAAAACCTGAAATGAATTTATTTCACACATTTGATTTAATGTTCAATAATGTTTTATGTACCGTAAATTCCGGACTATAAGACGCACCGGTCTATAAGCCGCACCTTCAAAGGTGACTATTTTTTTCTTCTATAAGCCGCACCGGTCTATAAGCCGCGGGTGTTTTGATGTTTAATTACCATATGAAAGGGTTCGTGCACAGAGAGGAATGTCGGGAAAGAGATCGCTGTTTGGGGAAGCTCCCATTTATTAACATTTCAACAAAACAAAAGTCAGGTCACTAATCCCCAGACAAAATCACACATTGTGGTATTTTTTGTTTTTTTTACAGTGCACACAGTGTCCGCGGTGTGGTGAAAAGAGGGCAAGAGAGGAAATTAAAACAGAAGTGGATTTATAGTTAGAAAGAGTGCTAAAGAAGAGAGAATTCCGTTTTTTATTTTTTTATTTTAGTTACTCACAGTACTATTGACCAGTCCAACTCAAAAGATATTCGGCAGTTTCACTTTGAGCTCTTGTTCCGCCGCTGGGCACACAGTGTCCGCGGTGTGGTGAAAAGAGGGCAAGAGAGGAAATTAAAACAGAAGTGGATTTATAGTTAGAAAGAGTGCTAAAGATAGTCCGGTCTGGTTATGACGAGTCTCGCTGGGTACAGTACGCCAAAGCGATATCCATTGACTCGATGATGCTGTTGTATGTTGCGCGTTTCTGTTGCACCAACGCGGAGAGGTCCTGCCCGGACGAAAAAGCGCGTACCCTCCCAGGTGAGGGGCTTCTTCCCCGCAGCCTGGAGGATGAGTTGACGGTCGGGCCAGCGGAGTAGGCAGATGAAGATGGCCCTCGGTGGCAGGCCGGGGTCTGGACGTGGCCGAGGCGCCCGGTGTGCCCTGTCCACCTCTGGTGGTTTCTCGCCTTCCTTCAGGTCCAGGATGTAACACAGGATTTTGCCACGAAAGCGTCCATGTCACCGATCTCAGCTCCTCTTTTACATTGATCAGGCGAATGTTATTTCTTTTACTCCTGCTGATTAAGTCATCAACCTGCGTGTGCAGGGTTTCGATTTTGCATTTTATCCATTTTCGGACTCACTGTGTTGTTTTTGTCCTCCAGTGCGCGGATGCGCTTTTCCGCATTATAAACTCTGTTCACGGTTGCCTTAGTTTCTTTAGTGAGTGAGTGGATGGACTTCTGCACGTTTTCAAACTTGTTTTCAAGCTGCTCAAAACCTCTGAGCGATGTCGGACTTAATCGATAGTGTTTCACGGAGTAAAAGTTTAGCCCAAGCGTGTATCTCCAGCCTCCAGCAGGTGAGTCATTTCCTCATTCATGGCGTGATTGCTTCGTCTTTTTCTTTCTGCTTACCTGTGTTGTGTTATGTTATGTTATGTTGTTAAAAGAGGGCAAGAGAGGAAATTAAAACAGAAGTGGATTTATAGTTAGAAAGAGTGCTAAAAAAAGAGAGATTTTTTTTTTTTTTTTTGGAAAAAATCCATAGATAAGACGCACCGTTATATAAGCCGCAGGGGGCAAAAAAGGCCAAAAAACGGGAAAAAAGCCGCGGCTTATAGTCCGGAATTTACGGTAAATGAATTATTTCTTCAAAAAGGTCTAATTCCAGAGTTTCCTCTACTATTGAATAAGTGTGGTGAGTCATCCTGCTTTTAAAGGAGCTCCTAACCATAATAGAATTCCATTATGCCACTTTTCCACCGCATGGTACCAGCTTAACTCGACTCGACTCGCTTTTTGGTTTTCCACTGCCGATACTATAGTACCCTTTCAATGGGCCCGTCATAGCGACGCCGTGAGGCCACATGAAACTGCTGTGACATTATCTTCAACACGACACTCTCACATTCCCCCTGCTCTCCCTCCCCTGCACCCTCCCACCTCTCCTTCTCTGTTCTCTCCTCCTCCACATTTCCCATTTTCTCCCTACCCTCGCCCTAATCCGGGCCCGTATCCTACTCCCTCCCCTCCCCAACCCTAGACCCTACCTCTACCCTGGCTCTCCCTCCCCTGCACCCTCATCTCTCCTTCTCTGTTCTCTCCTCCTCCACATTTCCTATTTTCTCCCCACCTCCCCCCTCTCCTCCCTCACATCCCCCCTCCTCCACTCTCCTGCCTTCTCCTCTTCCCGGTGTTTCTTCCTCTTCCCCCCTTCCCCCACTACTCTAAAGCATAGTACACATTCTACTCCAAAGCATGGCACCCACTCCATCCCCTCCAATATTTCACCACTACTTAAAGCATGGCACCCATGCTCTTAGTATTTCGCCACTATTCAAAGCATGGCATCCACTCTTCCCTAAAGCAAGGCACCCATAAGCTCTATATGTGAACATGTGCTTATTTGGCAAAAGGACTCACTACTAAAGGCTTGCAGCCAATTAAATTAGGCATAGTTTGGTTGCTAAGAAATTGACATATGTCCGTTTGCAAGATGTGCGTCTATATTTCTCATTCTCTCCCCACCTCCTCCCTCCCCCTGCTCTCTTCTCCCCCACACCCCCCCCCCCCTTCCCCTCTCCTGCTCTCTCCTCTTGCTCCCTCCCCACCTCCTATACCCTCCAGCATCTCCCATTCCCTCCCCACCCCATCACTCTCTCACATTCCCCCTGCTCTTCTCCCTTCTCCTGCTCTCTCCTCTGCTCTCTCTTCATTTCTATATTTTCTATATTATCAATTGTTCAGATGTTATCTTTATTCTGTATATTCTTGTTACTGTTGTGTCAGCTAGAATTAGCTAGACATACTTTCTGTGAAGCCCTCTGAGACATGCTTGTGAATTAGGGCTATATAAATAAATTTGACTTGACTTGACTTGACACACACAGCAATGAGCATTTGGCTGTTAGTCAAAGCAAGGAGATGGATTTTATTATTTATTATTATTAACATTATTATTATTATTTTTTAAGAGGCTGAGTTTGGGAAACCCTACATGCAAGAGGGTAAGCTAATCTGGTAGCTAACGTTAGCATAATGTATGCGCAATGACGACAATGATCTCTGTCCGATCAGCAGTCTGCAGTATTTTCACGTTACCTTTTGGTATTGCCTCAGCTCGCTTTGAAACTCTGTGGACATGGTACTAAAAGAGTACCAGGTAATATGGTACCTGCCCAATGGAAAACCAAAAAGGCGAGTCGTACCAGTACCATGCAGTGGAAAACAGCATAGTTTCAGTGGAGGGTCCTATGATGGTTTTTTCAGAAACTTTTCCACATTGAGAAGAAGGGGAAACAGTGAATGCTTGGAAATTGTTGGCATGAAAACGGTCATATATTTAGGGATATTGAACAAAATATCAGATATCGGCGACTTCAGTCTGAAATTATTGGCATTGGCCCTCAAAAAGCCATAATCCATCAATCCCTAATGTCTTAAGTGACCAAAATTGAAAGACTGATGTTGCCCTGAAGAACCATGAGGAATTGTTCTATTTCTTCACTGTGTGTGTAGTCCACCCTTATTAGTATTTCTTCCCACTGAAACAGAGTGATGCAGAGGAAGGGAGACTCAGGAGAGAGGGTTCTAGCTGGACTCAAATCTAGGCCAGCTAAGAGAGAAGCAGATCCATAGTAAGAAGTCTTCATCACTGGGAAACACCATACCAGTCCGGTACATACTGTACATTTTTAACAGCAGCTGGTACAAAAACAGGAATTAAAGAGCACTGTGGGGGCGATCAATCACTCAATATTGTTACAGTACGTGCAACACAGATACAAACCTCCACAAAAGTAGTGCTGGGTCTAAATCAAAATAAGCAAAGTCAGTATTGGGTTAACAGCAGTGTTGGGAATTACTTAATGTGATGCTACTACTTTTGGCGGTAACTAGTAATGTAACTAATTTATTTTCTAAATTAAATAACACAATTTCAATTACTGAAATTTAAATTGACTCGTTACTCGTTATTTTACATGAAACTAGCGGACAACTTCAGAGGATTATCGGGTTTATGACATCCGACCTTATGGTGGCGGTGGATCGGGTTTTTCGAAAGGCAATATTGAGAGCTGTGACGGAGACGGAGGGTCCGTCAAGTTTCCCCCTCTCCTAATGGAGTTTTGTTTTTAAGTATTGTCTGCGTGTTACATGTCTACAAATGAACTGTCAAGTGAGCACCGAAGCCAAACAGTGTTGAACCACGGAGAGCAAGCTGGAGAGTGACGAGCACTGGAGGATCAGTGCCAAAGCTGCAAGGCAACAGGTAAGCCCACATACCTTACCTTTAGCCTGGCAGCTCATCTCCAGGAATCACATGCATGGGCGAGCAAGCCCTGGAAGCCCCAGACACCACTGTTAATATCCTGAACAATGTTCATCACTGGAAGAAGGCAGACTTCAGGCACTCATACATATGTGGAGCAAGGGGAGGAAAACACTTGAGTTTAGATTAAAAAGTCTTTATTCTATCATGGCTTGTTTACAATGAACAGTAAAAAAAAAATCGGCCAGTTTCGACCCTTTAGGACCTAAAGGGTCGAAACTGGACGTTTTTTTTTTATTGTTCAGTGTTTTTATTGTTCAGGAAGACCTAAAGTTTAGGTCTTCAAACCCTGATGAATAGACGGTTTTCACGGAATTGTGTTGCTAGGGAACAGTTTGGAACATAGCTTACCGGTATGTCCTGTCTGTTATTGTACTAGTAAACCCTGCAACAGGAAGTACGCTGGGGGGCACTTTAGAATATTTATGATGTCGAGTTGAAACCGTCGATACCTAAAGGGTCGAAACCAGTGGTCGTCGTCGTCGACTTTTTGTTCATTGTAACCAAGCCGTGATAGGCTAAAGGCTTTTTAATCTAAACTCAAGTGTTTTTTCCGCTTGCTCCACATATGAGTGCCTGAAGTCTGCCTTCTCCCACTGATGATTTTGAACCCTTTCGCTTCCTTGAGGCTTATGTAAGATCAGTCCTTGAGCACACCGCTACCTCTGTTCATAATAACATAACAGTCTTTTCCCAGGGTTGTGTTTCCCATGACCCCAACCTGGTGTTTTATTGTTCCACGACTTACTTCTCAGCGTAGTGATAATGGGGACAATGATAGCTCAAATTTGACAGCCGTCTTGTCCCACACTGTGCCACAGCAACACTAAAATAATATAGTGTGCAATGCATTAATAAGACTATTGAAGCAGACATTTAAAAATAAATTATTATTATTATTATTAATAATAAAGTAATTAAAGTATTTTAGAAAGTTTCTTTTCCAAGTAAATAATTAGTTTTATTATGCAGTACATTTACTTTTTGATAGAAGTAACTAGTAACTAACGAATTACTAACTAGCTTGCCCAACAGTAGTCAACAACAGCGATGCTATAGTTGACTGGGCCAAATATATTTACTAGCTTTTTGAAACGGGCTGAATAATGAAGAGGAAAATATCAGAAAGCCTTTCTATGTTGAAATGATATGAACAGAATCTGGTTGCAAAAGGTACTGTGGGCTTTGGCGATGTTCATAACTTAATATTGCGATGCTGTCCTGCAATAATATTGTGATATACAATATTTGTACACTATATATATATATATTTATTTCTTTACATATTTATTTATTCTGTCACATCAAATTTCCAGGCTATTAATAATAATAATTCTTATTATTGTTAATAGCCTAGAAATGTGATCTTACTAACAAAAGGAGAACAGAAAAATCCCGCACACCGTCTCCCTTCTCTGGGGAAATATTTTTATTTTTGGATGAACAAACGTTTCGGTCGGTTAGACCTTCATATATCTTCATCCGACGCACCTGTCACACACTTGGGTGTGCAGAGACTGTATACACTACATCTTACTAACAAAAACAATGGCCATTTGTTGTAACTTGCTCATTCCTGTCATTTTCAGGAAAATGGGCTACCTTGAAATAAAATTACAATTTTATCATCACAACTATGATTATATTTGTTTTTTTGCTATCACTAGACTATACAGGTTTATAAGTTTACATGTTTGGGTTAGGTAACACGTGATATAAGCAACACATGGTGCCTGGGCTTTGTGGGAATATTCGATACTGTGGAAAATATCAGGACATTTCATGAGATATTGCGATATCCTGGTCGCTGAAGTGGTGCCTCCTCTGGTCAATAGGGGCGCCTGTTCGGAGGGAGGGGAACTCGTTGGAATAGCGTGATCCTCCTACGTGCTATGTCCTACCGGTGAAGCTTCCCCTGTCAGGTGCAAAGAAGCGGCTGGCTACTGCCCATGTCTCGGAGGAAGCATGGAGCCAGTTTCGGCTCTCCCCAGATCGGCAGAGGGTGGAGCAGCAACCAGGATAAATAAATTAAAATGAGCACTAATGGGGGATAAAAATGGGATAAAAAAATCGTGGGGAAAATATTAGAAAAAAAACAAATATTGCGATATCGGCCAAGGCCTACTGGGGTCTCAATTCAACTATGACGATGGATCCGTGTGCATATAATACCACTTCCATAAGTCTGTCTGCATACGTACTTCTTCATTTACAATGTAAGCCTAGATGCCGCTGTGCTGGCCTCTGTCAAAGTTCTGCCAACTACAGAAGGCATACAGTATATTCAGGTCAGCATAAATCCGTCTGTCTCAGCAGGGCCAAGTGGCCCAAACAGGGACTCACCTTGCAGGTCCAAAGTCAGGGGGACTGGGGAGCTTTCACAGACCAGAGTCAGCCGGGTCACTTGGACATTGGCAATATTGGGATCTAGGACAGAATCAGAGGAACAGAGTGGTCAGTACGGACGACCAACACATCTTCTTACACATTTTCGGCTCCATACTTCCCCAGATCTCAGGCTCATAGCAGACTTGCTGCTCACTGTTGAACCAGCGTTGTCTCTGTGGGCTAATATTATTACAGACACTTAGTGCTGAACAGTCTCTCTCAGGGGAAAGCAATTTGCAGTACAGTGCGGGTGTAAGATCTACTCGCCGACAAGATGGGCTCGCCATACAGATGACATCACGGCTTCATGCATTGTGATTCGCTGTACGTCGGCCATGTGGGATTAACATGCCCAAAATGTCCGACAGCTTTAGATTAGCTAACAAGCTAAGCTACTGATGTTATCAGACATTTGGGAACATTAATACATTAGAAATATGAATCATACAAACATTCAATGATCAGGATTCAAGTGTGTACAGGACCATTTCTCATAAACATGCGCCTTACTTTTTGAAAATCAATGATGTGAGAGTTTAACTTCATCTGTAGTCGCAGGACCCCCCCTCCCCGAGCACATCCGGTAGGGCGAGCAGATCTTACACCCACAATGGCAGTGAATTTCCAGACTTATTCCAACCAATCAGAATTTTTTGTGTTTTTCAATACTTTGCATCCATCATTTTCCACACATTGCAGGCCTCTGGAGGACCCCCAAATTGTGATAAAGTCGCATCCAGTTCACACCAATTACCAATTACATTATCCATCATTTTTGCGCATTGCTACTGTCAGAGAAATGGTAACCGCTGATCATAGTGTGAGGATGGCACATAAATCACAAAGCAATGCCTTGAAGTGTAATGAATGCACAGGCTCAGGGGTTTGGCGATATCCGTGCAGACACATATTGACCACGAGCATTTACAAGAGGACTGCACATCATGTCTAATCTGTAGCAAGCAGCAGGCCTGCGTGGCCTCAGGAGAGCTGGAATCAGGACAGCTCTTCTGTAGTTGGGACGGCCTCTGCATTAATTAGAAACTACTTTATTCTCAGTCTCAAGGAACGAGCCGTTTCCCGCAGTTGGAGAAGAGCATATTGGTTACGGCCTCCATAAACAATACAAGGCTCAAGAGGAGACCGAAAGCATATTTAGGATGTCCGACGAGGTTGTGCCAAAGAAAACGATGTTTATTTGAATAAGCCATACTCAAAGTTCAAAGTAATGCAAACCAAAGGGGCTGGAGATCCGGCCAAACAGAACAAAAGATGGGGAAGAGACTGGGCCAGCCCGCAATGGGCCATCAGGGCCTGCTCTTCCCCTGACTGTCACTTTGAAACTCCAGGGGAGTTTTCAGTTGGCCAACTTTTTTTTTTTTTTTTTTTTCAGTTGAGAGAGAGTTCGGTCGAGCGAGCTACAGCTTGCATGAAGAGAGGGAGAGACATAAAGGGATTGTTGTTCAGGCTGAAAACACAGCATAACGTTAGCAGAAGAGGTAGACTCCATAGGTGGAGTAAAACGTAAAAAAAAAAACAGGGCAACGGATAATGACATAGCAGCCAGACTCTGTGCTTGTAGCTACAGGTCCACCACTAGTTCTGCTCAGGCACTCATAGCTCCAAAATGAGGATGAAACTGGCGCGAAACTAGGAGAGCTTGACGGTCTGGGGCTGGCACATGTGTATGTGTGTGTGTAGGAGCGCAGCCCCGCCCTTGTGAAACTCCGACACACAGACAGCAGGGGAGAGAAGGTGCAGTAACACCAGAACGTGGTGCAGACTCTCAGCATAGTTTTTACACAACTATTTTTGTAGAAACATTGACTCGCCATGTGGTGGATAGCCTTCTGAGATTTACTCGCCAAATGCAAAATCTACTCACGTTTAGCCGTTGGCGACCGTTCATTTGGGACCCCCCCCTGGCCCTGAACTACCGAAAAAGAGCAAAAGCTAAACTATGAAACAAAATCGAGAATTGACCAGGATCTCCATCCCAGAACTAAAATAATAAACAAAGTACAAAAAAAAAAATCAAGAAAAAACACTGGGGAGAAAGGTCAGGTGTGTGTGACTCTATCTCTCTATTCGCCTTTTTCACTTCCCACCCAATTCACCCATTTTGTGTCTTAAAGGCAGGAAGTAACACAGGTGCAAGCAGAACATTAATGAGGGTTTCTAACGTCCAATCCATTTGGTGATCCAGTGCCGGGGGCCCTCGTCACTGTTCTGCTTGCACCTGTGTTACTTCCTGCATTTTAGACACAAAACGGGTGCATTGGGTGGGAAGTGATAAAGGCTAATAGAGTACAGTGGGGACGACATAATAGGCCAACCCAGAAGTCATGCACTTCCTGGTTCCCTCATTGGGAAGTCAATGGGATGTTGTGGTTAACAAGAGTTTTCTGAAAATCACACCAAAAAAAAGCACGCTTCAAAAATCATAAAAGTGGTCCTCATTTGTAAAGATTATCTTACTGAACACAAAGATCACAGTTTCATAAACTTTTGTTAACCACATACATTATTTCAGGCATTTAACCCAAATCCGCATACAGAAATCCCATTGACATGGAGACGAGGGAACCAGGAAGTGCTGACATCCGGGTCTTAGGACTGATTCCTGCGGTACTTCCTCCAATACCCATTTAAGCCAGGAGGGCTGATTGGCACCAGGTGCGCCTGATTCCGCATCTGGCTAATAGAGAGGTCCAGTAACGAGTCCGGAAATCATCGATGCTAACAGCCCTGGTTCTTCACAGTTTTCGCCTATGGGAGTTTTGAATGGGTTTTTGGCGCGATGCTTCTAATAATCTCTCTGGGCAACGCTGGCTTAATCAAACGCGAACCAGTGTTTAGTAACATCATCTTCACACATGAATACCACTTTTATGAGTTTTGAAGCTTTTACATGCCGTTAAACGGGCGGCTAGCTAGCAAACGGCTAAATGAGACTACACTTTTGAGTCGATGGGGATATATACGTCAATAACGTCACCACTTCAAACGACGGACACGGAAATTCTCTTTCCCTCACCTGGTTCAGCCCCGTTCAGCCCGAGGTAATCAGTGCACACATCAACAACAGTCCAGGTTGACTGCTGACATGACGTGAAGCCTATGCGACAGTGTGTAGTTCTGGATTAGCTTAGCTCGAGCATTTTACTTCTAGGGCTCGCATTTACGCAACAAAACTCATGAAAGTGGTCCTCATGTGTGAAGATTATCCCGCTGAACCTTGGTTCGCGTTTGATTAAACTTGCGTTGCCCACGGACATTATTTGAAGCATCACGCCAAAAACCCATTCAAAAATCCCATAGACAGAAACAGTGAAGAACCAGGAAGTTCGGGACTTCCGCATTCAGCCTACAAAAATACGTCATCCCTGGACCTCTCTATGAAGATGAGGGGATTGTGGTTAGTGTAAACTACAGTAGGCACACTAGCAGAGCAGACATACACCTCCAAATGTTGAAGATCCAAAAGGAGAAGGGGGGGGGGGGGGGAGAGGAAGGGGGGGGGGGGGGGGAGAGGAAGGGGGGGGGGGGGGGGGGCAACAGGCCGGTCGCACATAACACAGGCATTCACAAGAAGATATTTGGACAAGTCACCACAAGGGCCTTACAGCTAGCTTACAGCTGATGTTGTGGCCTAACCCGATGTCAAACTCAATCTCAGTTGAAAATAAATGATGTATTGGACATCACTGACAGCATGTCATATATGGTGTAATAATATACAAGACTTTCCCCCTCTTTTCCAGCTCCTCTCTATTTGTCGAAATACAAATGCTGTGACACAAGCAAGCCTCCCATTACCTCCCAGACAGTCTGATTAATTTATTCATCACGCTACTTACAACATCACTTTCATTGCAACTGATACCTAGGCTGTGCTACTCTTATCGCTAGTACAGATAGCATCCTTTCCAACTCATTAGCATACAAGGTCACAAACAAGTGCAAACCTTTCAGGCCGCGGCACTCCCCCCCCCCAAACACCACCCATATCCCCCTAGCCTGGGTAAAGCCAGCCTTCAACGTGACGTCACAGGCTATGCCTGTAGCGTACGTTTCGTGACTGATAGTCCATAGAGGTCATGTGGAGGCTGGGTTTACCCAGGCTAATATCCCCCTAGCCACCCCTCAAATCCTGACTCTCTAGTCTCTACCATCTTCCTATCCCGAGCTACGGCCATTTTCCCACTAAAGGTCCATGAGTGACTGTCCTGACTTTTCCATCTCATGACCCCGGCGGGACTGCTGGTCGCAGCGACGCAGGAAAGACACCTGCCCCTTACCTGTCAACACTGACGTTTTTTTCCTGAGTTTCCTTTCTTTGCATGAGACTTTGGCCTAGGAGCAAGCTGAACACTGGATTTAGGATTTATGCAGCTATGCTACTATTTAAAGCGAGACAACCATCTATTTCACCACCTCCAATTGTATTTATCTGTCACTATCTTTCTTTTGGAGTTCCCCCGTTCTCTCCCCAATTGTACCCGGTCATTGCTCCACCCCCTCTGCTGAACTGGGGAGAGCCGTAGACTAGCACATGCTTCCTCCAATACATGTGAAGTTGCCAGCCACTTCTTTTCACCGGACAGCGAGGAGCTTCACTGGCAGGACGTAGGTGGGAGGATCACGCTATTCCCCCCCAGCTCCCCTCCCCCCGAACAGGCGCCCCAACTGACCAGAGGAGGCGCTAGGGTGTGAGTGAAAATTTACAAGGGCAACGACCAGGACACATACCCTTAAGGCGGCCCGGCTTCCCAGGCCACCCACAATTGTGGATCTATAGACAGGACACCAGACCAAGTTGGAGGTAAAACAAGGGTTTGAACCTGCGACCCTCAGGGCAGGGCATCTACCCGGGCACCCAAATTGTCTTTCTTTCCCCCTACTCTCTCTCACTCCCACACACACACACACACACACACACAGACACACAAACATTGCATTACCAACTTCAGCAGCGCCAGCGCCAAGCAGGACATCTTTGTACTTGCGTAGGCTCTCATCATCCTTGTCTAGATCGCGGATCTCTTGCAGGGTCTTCTGAGCTGGTGGCCTGTAGTCCACCCCCTCCACCTCCTCGTTTTCTGCCGCGATGGCTGCTAGCTGCTCCGGAGTCACGTCGTCCTCAGCCATGTCTGGAGGAGAAGAGACTGAGCGTGAGAGCAAGGGGACAAACAGCATGAGGGGAAGAGACAGAGAGCAGGTAAGGTAGAGGCAGACATGAAGGACTGAAGAGACCAGTGAGTGTGGACCAGTGACATCACTGGTCCACACTAACTCAAATGAATAACTCATTAACTCAAATCAACTCTCAATAACTGTCAAACTATTCATCGTTCATCTAGTTTGACAGTTATTGAGAGTTGATTTGAGTTAATGAGTTATTAATTTGAGTTAGTGTGGACCAGTGATGTCACTGGTCCACACTTTAACACTCAATAACTGTCAAATTAAATGACAGACTTCAAAACCGTTTACAGTTTTCTGATATACTACTGATGTTCTAATGATACAAAGCTGGTTGAAAATTGGCGGAGTGTTCCTTTAAGGGGCAGACTTTTACGGGGGTTTTGTACAGCCGATTTTATTTTAAGGAAACCTTAACTCTGACTTTAAGGAAAATCTTAACTCGGGGTGTTTTGTGGTACCTTAGCCGCACTGGTCTGTACTGCGAGGTCACAGTGTTGTGATAATAAGATGCTCTCTCCTTGTATTCCTATAAGGCTGCTGATGACCTCACTGGCTGATGTGTGACATCATCTGAGCAGCACTCTTCTCTGAAATAGCATCACTACCGCTTAATAAGACTCTGGGAGCCACAAATGAGGTCATGTTTCATATGACACAATGCGGGGGGGGGGGGCGTGGCCATTCACAGGCCCAGTGGTTATTGAGGTCAGAGGAGCAAACATTAGAAATGGCTTATGTTTCTTTGGCACAGGAAATTAGCCTAGAGGGGGATGCTTAAATAAATAAGGGTTAGGGTTAATAAGGGGGCAAATGGACCAATCAGACAGTCAGGGAAGGACCCTCAGAGCCAGTACTCTGTAGAGCAGAGGTTCTCAAATGTTTTTCAGCCAAGGACCCCTTACAAGATAGACCCCCTCATTCTGATTTGTGATTTTGGGCTCAGCTTGTTTCCACGGTAACGTGCTTGACATTTAAATTTATAGGTTTGTCAGGTTAGAATGTAATCCATGAACCATTTTAGATTTAAAGCATAACATATTTTTTTTCCTGAAAACATTTCGCGGACCCCCTGGCAAAGTGCCATGGACCCCTGGCGGTCCCCGGACCCCCATTTGAGAACCACTGCTGTAGAGGGGCTTCTGGAACTGCAGCAGGAGCCAAATATTAGGCTACTTGTAATCAAATTCACTTCAAGATAAGAAAGTCACGCCATCCAGGAAACGATGGGTCAGGAGGAAAAAATGTCAGCAAGTGGTATAGTGACTAACTTAATGCAGATCTGATGGGTTTTTTGTTTTTTGTTGGACTGCAAATATCCTGTTCCTTCTGTTGATCTCTTCTTCAGTAGAGTCATCCTCTTCCAGGGGGTTTGTGTTGGAAAAAGATGTCTCTCCTGAAACACGATGACTTAACAAAAGCAGGAAGCAAGCCTTTTGTTGATGCCAAAAGACATTTGACATTGTCATTAAGGCCAGAGGCCATCCCACCTGCAGTACCTCACACTGGCCCAACAGGCCCCGAATCCCATGTTAAGACACTGATACGCTGCATACATTGGAAATCGTTATTATTTTTGTCCACAAAGCTAAATTATTCTTCTGCACTGACTTGATGTTTATCCCTGCTAATCCAAGAGAAACCTGCAAGGTTAATTAATGGCATATACTTTCTTAGGCTATTTGCAGTCTACTTGTTATGAATCTCATCCTTCACTGTAGTGTACCAACTGGGCAGCTACTCAGTTGGCCTGAACAAATGGCACTGTGTAACTTGGAAAGGACCTGTGTGAGACTAGCAGATGAACCAAGAATCCACACTCTACAATAAACTACACATAATTATAACATCTTATTTCCCCTTAGTTCAAACTGAGTCTTTCTCTGCCCTTAACTTATGGTTAGATAAATAACAACGGCCATTGAGGGGTTTGAATGCCTTATGCAGCCGACCCTGAACCAGATAATAAGGGTTCACAAATTATAAATTATCTCCCACATTTAATAATTATAGAGCTAGCTTTTGCAAATACTAAAACATTTAATTTTGAATATCTGCTGTAGTTTATAGTCAAGAAGTTGACACTAACAGAATCATACCTCCCGCCTTTTTCTCTGGTGTCCTTTTTTACTGTTATGTTATTTACTTATTTTATAGATTCACTGCCTTGCCTGTTTTGATACTGACCTGAACAAAATGAATTTCCCTTGTAGACAATAAAGAACATCTAATCTAATCTAAGACTAATAATCGTGATAAACGATCACGATCACAATGTCTGGAAAAAATAATCAATATGACAATTTCAGCTCCAATGCTGCCGCCCGGCTACAGAGGAGGGAAGGTTTTTTTTAAAGCATACTGTACTTCTTCCTCAAATCTCTCCCCTGGCCCCTGCCTGCCCCAACTAGCAGCCCTCAGTGGAATGTCTGTGAGCTTCGAGGAGCGAAAACGTGCCCGAGCATGGGGCCACACATCTTCTCAGAGTTACACACACACACACACACACACACACACACACACACACACACACACACACACACACACACACACACACACACACACACACACACACACACACACACACACACACACACACACACACACACCTCATCTTAGAAAAATAAATTCTGGCATCTGAATTAATTAACAGGGTTCCCACAAGGTCAAATTCAAGGACTTTTCAAGAACTTTCCTGGCCCAATTCCCTCAAACTCGAGGACCGACGTGGTGGATCAAGGTTAATTACAGTTGCAACACTGACAATTTTTTATAATGAGAACTAGCAGGCTTTACTGAAGCTCCCAAACAACAATTAAAAAGAGAGGCTTGAATGTGCGAACACTTCAACTGTGCTGTGTCACATGTTGTTAAGTGGAGAAAAAAACCTCAGATACATTTGTTTGAGATTATAATATAATATAATTATAAATTATAATAAACTTTTAGAATCAATCAAGGTAGATGTGGACAGATGGAATGTCCTACCCCTCTCCTTGGTGGATAGGGTGGAGACAGTGAGGAAGAATATTCTTCTGAGACTCATTTACCCCTTCCAAATGCTATATACATATTCCCAAACATATTTATTCATTCCATAAGATGATTTCACCTGTTATTTTATTATTATTAAGGGAAACACCCTAGAATACGTTACAGCATTGCTGCTCACTAAAAGATGGGGCGGATTAGCTGTTCCCAACTTCAAACTGGGCAGCCCAGCTGGATGACAGACGATTTAAGTACACTGCTCAATATCTTTTTGTACCTTAATTTGTACCATTATCAGCTCTTCCTTTCTCCAATTTGAATTTAAGAGATCCAGATCTTAACAAATGGACTCTCTAGTCTCTACTCACAATCAAAGTGTGGAGGAGAGAAATCGCCTATATTGTTTTCTCCCATCGACACTAGATGTTGGTTTTAAGGAATGTGTCGAACTTGGCCTGATGTTTCTTCACCATCTCCTCCAGGCGATTATGGACAAATACGCCATTCCCAAAAACAGATTTTTACAGATACCTGCAGATATTTCCAACCCCATAGTGATTGGAAAACTATTTAAACTCCCAACACCTTAGAAAAATACCTGATTCAATATCAGGTAAAAACATTGACAGCTACAGGAATTTCCTCCTGATATCTCAATCTTACATCACTAGAGGATATAACTCATTTGATTTAAAAAGCAAGTGGGAGACGGAAATCCAAGAGATCATTTCAGAGAGGGAGTGGAAGGCTGTTTGTAAACTAAAATTCCTGCCTCCCATTACTTACTGCCAAATCAGACATCACGGATAGTAATGCCTGTTGGAGACTTTGTGGAGAGAACAGCAATCACCACTACATCTCTAGACATGCCCAGAGCTTAAAAACCTTTGGGACAGTGTTTTTAGAGACGTTAATTCCGTCTTTGATGTTATCATCCCACAAGATTTTAAAACTAAACAGCTATTCTTGGAGTGGTACCGGAGGGTCTTGGCAGCAGAAAGGAGCTTTACATGTTAAAAATACTGCTTGCAGTGTAGGAAATTAGCCAGGGGCAAGGGCAAATGCCCCAAGGAATCTCCGAATGCCGCTAAAAACCGTGATCGAAGGGCAACAATTGCCCCCAACATTTTGATAATTTTATTTTCATTAAATTAATTTAATTTCCATTTTCATCTCTAACACATACTCAGCTTGCAGGTGCAAGCTGGTTGCCAGAAGAAGATGACGAAAAACAGACACAAACAACGCTGTTATTCACACTCTGCTTTAGCAACTTTATGCACTACTTTTCTTTTAAGTGCCCCCAACATTTAAATTCAAAGTCAGTCTGTTACAAAAGATTTTCTGTGAAGCCACTTATCATAATCTAAGAGTGTAAAAAAATGATACAGATACAATTTCCTATTAGGAATTCAAATATATATATTTTTTTCATTAACAACATCCTTGGCACCTCAGGGAAATAAGAGTGCTATACTTCAAATATCCGTCAACTTTTCTGCAATTGAATACATAGAGTCAGTATTGTGTCGGGGTCTAGACTCATTTATATGTAACATTCCTTTCCTAAAATGTGTTCCACATGGTTTTAGATTACTACAACATTTGATAGTCCACAAGAGATGATCTAGATCAAGGCTGCAGGAGAGGGGGAAGGGGCTTCAGAGTGAAGGCATTATGTAACCACTGGCATTACATCCAACCTGGCACTGTGGCTCAACATTACAGGTTCCTGTTCCTTCCTCTTTAGGGAAAGGACTTCCATTATCCCTGTATCTCGGCCTGCAAGAGCAAGATGCTGCATGGGCTTTATTAGTCATGCTTGTTGTGGTTTTTCAGTTGCTGACACACGAGACTAGTCAATTTCTAATTTCTAATCTTGATCATATACATATGACATGCATTGTGCTTTATTTTAAAGATCCTTAGTAGTTCAAAGGGACAGGATTTGACTGAGAGTTTGCCCGGTTAATATCAGCATTCTCATTCTGTAGCCTACTCTGTCTCTGCCAAACATCAGTAGCTACTGTACAAGAAGAAAATGAACTATGAAATCTCGAGAATGCAACGGACTGAAGTTTGAGAGGACCACCGCACCCAACTACAGAAGGTGATGAAGCCTTCAAGACAGGCACTGGCAGCTGGAAAGTTCACATTCTGATTTACAGAGGAAGAATAAACCCAAGTCTTATCGCTATGTTGAAATTAAATTCCTCTGTCAGGGTCGTCAAACTCTATTTGAAACGAATAACAGACCGCGGGGCTGCGCACTAACTTCGCCGTTTAGACCGTGCTTACTGACCAGCTACAGCATTTAAGTGTAAAGTATTACAGAATAGAATATGGAAAACTGGATGAAGTCATAGTCATCTATTGTTTGTTATAGATGGTGTAGATGGTGTTCTAATAATAATGATAATAATGATAATAATGATGATAATAATAATAATAATAATAATAATAATAATAATAATAATAATAATAATAATAAAGGTAATAATAATAATTATTATTATAATAATAATAATAATAATAAGCGTTACCAAACAGAATTAGCCGCTTTCTTGGTCGGGTCTAGTTGAAATCAGTCAAACAAGCCAATTCCTTTCAACCAAATAAGCAAAAGTACACAATTAAGATAAGCCGTTTGTGGCCATTACAAGTATTTCAAGCCAAAATTGTTGCTAAGAGGCTAACCGCAGCTACCATTAATCGGACATTAATCAGTCTTTTTACAGAAAGGGTTCCAGTTCTGTACACAGGAGAGTAACGCTAGCTCACTGTTATCTGTAGAAGTGATCAGAGCTCAGTTTAACTGGGTGTTCATCTGAACAAAGGGGCCAGTTATCCTACATTGTACACAGGGTGGGACAGAGACCAGCTGTAGCCAAGCCAACAACGGGCTAGTCGGCTTGCTCAGAACAATTCAGCCAAGCTAACTCAAGATTGCAAGGTAATATCAGATTGACAAGTTACGAGTAGGGATGTAAAGCTAATCAAAAGGAAAAGGCTGATTGTGAAATGGCATGCTTCGGCTCTTGAAACAACCCAGGCTTACCTTTACAGTATGCAGTGGTGATTTCAGGTGCCGCTACAAAGTGCTGCTGTGCGCTGATGTTGCTCTGCGCTGTGTGTGCAGTATGGCGAACAGGGAACGGCACCGCCCACGCCCGAACTTTGGAAATGCAGGGTGGCAGGGGAAGAAGGGGCGGGTTTTCGCCACGAGGACTGATAATTGGTTGGGTTTAGGCATGAGGTGTGATGATTGGCTAAAGTTATACAGGGGGTAAGCTAATCAGAGGCATAATAGGGCGGGTCATTCCGCTAGCATCCTGCATTTCGGAAATTCGCCAATCGCGCTGCACGCCACATGCAGGTGACGTGCGTGCTGTGCGTGCATACGTACGGTGCCGGTGTCATGCGCCGCTGCACTCAGATCACAGGTTGTTTTTTTGTGATTTAGATTATAGCAGATACAACTTGTTTTGCTTCATCATTCATGCTCTGCAGTGAGACCACTACAAGAGTACAAGAGCAAACTTGAACTCACTTTAGCCAAAAATGCCACACCCAACTCACACCCATGCTGCTCATCAGCACAGTGGTAAATTAAAGGCGGATAAATTGTCCTCCAGAGAGTGAACATCATACAGCAAAAACAATTAAAAACAAATATCAATTGTATTTTAAGTATAGACGGTTTTCACAGAATGGTCAGTCCTCCACTTTAGTTTTTTTTCTCCTTTTCTGTCAATAGCAAACACTGCTACAGGAAGTGAGCTGGGGTTCAATTTAGAATGTTTTTGTTGTCGAGTTAAAACCATCTAGAGTTGTGCATTTTCCCTGAAGCATGTGTCCAGTCTCCCCATGATACAAAGATTCATGGCTGAGCAAAAAATAAAATATAGTTGTCCAACCTCATTTCAAAGTAAAAACGTTTACCTTCCATTATATCCATGGCAATGGGCCAATTTGTGTCTATAAAATGCAGGGTAAACACTGAAACACCTAAATGGATTGAAAGTTGGAAACCCTTGGTCATACCACTGTTTCCCCTGCCTTTTAGACACAAAATGGCTGGTGTGAAAAAAGGTCAACGATGGTTTATAGGATGAATGAGCGCGACGTCACTTGCCACCCAGAACAGCGGAACCCCGCGGCCATTAACTAGTATGAGTTGTGCTCCATAGGGTTCCATTGCCGTTGCCACCCAGTGATGCGGTTCGTTTACCAAAATGCGATTCTTTTGGCAGAATCAAGCTCTCCATTAGCAGCAATTGGTTTTACGACCAACATCCATCTCACATAGCAGACATTGCTACAGTGGCACTGAATTAATAACACTAGCAGATTACACAATATAATGTATTTAATACAGTTATGTGCAAAAGCCTTTGAAAATACCAACAATGCAATGCACTTCTGTAAATCAACTGTACAGCAAATAGTAACAGAACAGAGGTGCAGTCACTGCACACAATTCACTTTTCATGAAAACAATCTGTAAAGATTAATTTCGTCATTCTTTCGATGATACAAAATGACAAAACAGTAGATTTTAAGTTTAATGCAATTGTTTGGACATTGAGAAAAGAGTATGGGCTAGAAAAAACAACAAAAATCTTTCAAATCAACTGTCCTACAAAAAACACAAGGTACAAAAAGTATTGGGGGGAAAAAAAACTAAAATCATGAGATTTGAAAGGTCCATACAATAAAATGGCTTCAAAGAACAAGTGTAAAAGTGTCCATTGTTTTGTCGGCCAGTTTAAAACAAAAGAAAATAAGAGATCCTCGTGTGCTTTTAACTGGTGTCCATCTGAAATTGAAGGAGAGACAATATAATCAATATCAATAATCTGTCATAATGACCAAAGCACACATGAAAAATTGATTATGTGCAACTGTGTACACACCTTGGAAATGTAAGCATCCAGCTGGGCGTCCAGCTCCTCTGCAGACAGCTGGGGTCTGTTTCCACCTCTTCCTCGGCCCCTGGAGCCTCCGCCCCCTCCACCTCGCCTTGTTTCACTCCGCCTCCCGATCCTGTCCCTGTCGAAGCCTCTGGATGAACTGCTACAAGAACAAAACAACAATATCAGGAATCTTTCAAACGGGACTCTATATATATATATATATATATATATATATATATATATATATATATATATATATATATATATAAGGACTGGGCAATAAAACGATAGCAATATATCGGCAATAGACACGTCATCAATACAAGAACAACAAAAATAGTTTGATAGAACTCTTAGCTGCTTGCAAAAAACAACAACAAGAGTGCTTATAAACAGCCTATCATGTCCCTTGTTAATGGACCGTGCTACGACACACAAACAGCGACTCATTTAACAGACAAACCCCGGGCGTGCACCCGCCCCAGCTCATAAACAGCCAATCATGGTCTTGGGCAGTGCTAGTGACGCGAACAGCAGGTTTGGTCTCATGGCACCACACATGTGAAACCAAAGACGATGGTGAAACAACACAGAGAGAAAATGAGTGGAGAGGGAGAACACCCGGAGGAAATTGTCGACAAAAGGGACCTGCCAGCTCGCCAGTATGGCAGTATATTGGATTTTTCAAGTCTGACCGAAAGCAGAACACCGTTGTCTGTAAACATTTCAAAGAATTCAATGTGAATGTGTTTCAATTCATGTTAATGTTAATGTAAATTGACAACGTGCCAACACGTGTACCATATTAATAACCCACAGTCTTGTGCGAACGGGACAGGGCAGCTCATTCACTGAATCACCTAATGTTAATGTAAACAACCCTGAAATACACCTTACCAAACTTTGTTTTTTGTTTGAGAAGGCTGGCAACACCACTATGTCATCAAAATAAAACGTCACCAATCACCATGTCTGTAAACTACTGCTTGCACTCAAGAGCGTGTGTGTGTGTGACAGTGTTAGCATTACATTAACTGGCTGCCTTGAAAATTAGGTGGTTCAAAATAAAGTGATTAAAATGCAAACTTTTTTCTTTATTTTTCTCGTTTCTCGTTTTTTTTTATTAATAAAAACGGGTCATTACAAATTATCAATAATTATCGATATCGACTGATATGAAATATTTTATATCAATATACTTTTTCACTATATCGCCCAGCCCTACAATACATTATAAATAACCAAATATTTACTTTGATCTACCCCTAACTATTGAGACCGTTAACAAGTGTAAATTCAAAAGTGTTAGTAATACATTTACCCAACACATCCTATTACTTTTGCTGATGTAATGGCCTAATTTACCCACATGGATCAATGCGTTTATCTTAAATTGGGTGTACGAACTGGTTACATGATGGAGAATTGCACCAAGTATTACTACAAGAGGAGATTCACTCACCTTTGTGCAGGCGGTCTCCTCTGCGTGTCGGCCTCTGCAGTCACTTGCTGTATTTTCATGGGGCGGCCTGCAAAGGGAGAAGATCATTTAGATTTGTTTCATTTCGAGAGAGAGAGCTGACATTGGCAAAACACTGAAGGTGCTTTAAGAAAGCCAAGCCTCACCGTCGAGTGGGACGTTGTCATACTGCTTCAGGGCTTTGAGCGCATCCGCTCTCTTTTCGAAGTGGACGTCAGCTGTTCCCTGACTGCGACCAGACCGGTCATAGTGCACAGCTGCTTTCTTTAAAGTTCCGAACTCTGCAAACAGCTCCTGGAGAACAGTATTGAGAATTGTGGCAAATGTCAACAAAGTTCCAAACACTTGAAGGCAAAATGGATCACTGGTGTTTTGTTTGGTGCCTGTGAATTACCTTGATATCGGCGTCAGAGACGCCAAAGTCGAGGTTGGAAACCAGCAGCTTGCCCCCAATCTCTATGCCTCTTGGTGCTGCTGAACTTCCTCCTGTGCGTCCTGCTGTCCGTCCTCCAAAGCCCTCATCAAACATGTCGTGTTGCCATTTGTCTGGCAACTCTCTGGGCTGCAAAGAGCAACAAAGAAAACAACACTGATGTTGGCTGCAGCTTCCATTTGTCCCGTCAGCATGGGGGTGGACTGGTTTTCAGGTGTTACTTGGCCACCAGTTCAGTTAAAGCACCGGTTCTCAACATGAGGTCCGGGGAGTGGCAGGGACCACCAGGGTGAGGGTTTTTTCGAGGGGTCCCCACCAAATTGATGGATTATGCAATTGACAAGGTAATACTAGCAATAGAGACTGAATAATGACTATTTGGGTCATAGCTTGACTGCTATCGCTCTACTCCTGTCATGGAGTTCTGGACAAATTCTTAGATTTTGGTTTGAGACCAAATCTCGTAAAATGGGAGTCTGTGGCCCTAATGTGGACTGAATTTGGGGTCACTGATATGAAAAAGGTTGAAAATCAGAGATAAAACAGTGAACATGTCTGGTCCATACTAGGCTACACACAATAGGTTTAAATTAAGATAATTATACCAAGGAAGGATGATAAAAGAACCAAATATGAGTCCAGTAGACTTAGGTCTGTCTGACCACCATGGTAACTCGTCCCTGAAAAACGTAGGCTCCACGGCAGGGGCTGCAGCATCCACATTTTCCATAGGAAGAGTCCATCAAAATGAGGGAAAACAAAGTTGCCTTTCACCAATGAGGGGGGGGGGGTCCCCCTCCCCCCAAAAAATAAAAAGAATCCTGTTCCACTGAGAGGCCATTACGAAGTTCATTCAGGTTTTACTTTAGTAGTCGAGATGTGTTGCAAGTCCCCCCCAAAAAATAAAAACAATTAAATGCAAGGCAATATAATTTTTTGAGACCAGTTTTGAGATTCGCCATTTTGTTTACGGCTATGTGTGTCACCAGGTCCAGCAGATATGAAAAAATAATTACTCAAATGGCTAAAAATGGCAGGTGATTGTGGCCATGGTGTCGACGTGTTGTGGGTCACGGGAGGAGCTGGACACTGGACGGGGTGAGTGGATCAGACCAGTACTGCTCTGAAACAAAAGCAGAAAGCCGGGGTCCGCTGGTCTTCTTCAACACGGCGATCCACACGAGGCAGGACCACTCTTCACATCAGGCGCAAAGATACACCTTAACATCTGCGACTAAAGTTACAGCCACCTCTGCCAAACATCAACCCACCGCGGGCCACGTCTTAATGGCGGTTAACCCGTTGGGACATGAGGCGCACAAAGCCCCGTGTCCGTTATCATGCAACCACGTCTGATAAGGACGGAGACACAATGTAACATTCATTTCATTGCCATTTTCGTTCCCTGTGAACGGCTTCTCCTTCATACCCTGGTGTACGGCGCGGGTCTGCTGTTTCTCTGTCGGCTCCGTGCAGGCCCCGAGCCCCCGGCCCGGCCTGAGCTGCCACTGCGGCCTGACGAGCCTCTGCCGCCGCCGCCGCCGCCGCCGCCTCGAGTTCCGCGACCGCCGCCGCCTCCTTTCTTGTTCATCTTAATTATGTCGTCCAAAGACATGCTCATCTTATCGGCCATGCCGGCACTTATTCTTTTAAACGTTAAAACGAAATAGGTAAAATGGATACTGTATCTCGTTCTTTCGTTTCTTCAGTACGGCAAAAACGTTCAGCTCTCTCCGGATCGCGGAAGTTAAATAGTACACGGAAGTGACGAAGCTTTCTCTCCACCTTCCGTTTGAGAGCGTCGACTCACTGCCATCTACTGGCTGCTGGCGGCGGAGGACTCACAATCGCTCAAGTGACATCACTGATGAGTGATGACCACCACTTATATACCCTCAGCCAGGAAGGATTTATGACATCACTGATGACATCACAATTGCTCAAGTGACATCACTGATGACATCACAATTGCTCAAGTGACATCACTGATGACATCACAATTGCTCAAGTGACATCACTGATGACATCACAATTGCTCAAGTGACATCACTGATGATGACATAATCACTGATGACATCACAATTGCTCAAGTGGACACACAACACTGTACTAGTCAGCAGGGAGAGCAGCTTCCAGACAGAGTGATGGAGCAGATGATAGTAGATTCCCTGGCCTTCCTCAATCCTGTGCAAGTAACAGATTCCCTGGACGACCTCGCCCTCGCCCATGAAATCGCGACCTGGTTATTGGCTGCTCTCATTGCATTCACGGTCTGCAAGATCTGATCTTCTCCTTGCTATGTTCATGGAGATGTTTTGGGGCCCGCCGGAGATCCCCCTGAGAGAGAATACTTCAGGCGCCCAACATCCTGATCGATGAGCCGGAGCAACAACAAACAACAATTGCTCAAGTGACATCACAGATGACATCATCACTGATGACATCACAATCGTGACTGAACCACACCTCCGCCACCCACTTAGCCCATTTTAACTAGATAGTCCGTCAAGTTCGTGAACAGTAGCTAAATAAAGTGGTTGCTAGTAAGTGACACATCAGTTATGAGTGGTGATTTCCCTATGTTGTAAAAATGTTGGGTTTGATTCAAATAATACAAGCTGTGGAATTGATAAAGATACATATTATTTACATTTCCTAAACTCTTACTCCTTCTGGTTTATAGTACCTTTATAAAACAGTGTTCTTTGTGCAATAATTTAACATAGGAAAAAATAAGCATCCAAAACATGCAGCAGATGGCAGTGAAGTCAAGAGTATCATCTGTCTGCACGGTCTGCACCCTGCAAGACAAATTTCTGAAGACCATTGCAATCAGTCAGACCAGACTCTTCTCAGTGAACAGAATAGCGTGTAATCCTCTGATCGGCCCACAGACGGCAGCAACACGCTCAAGCGTCTCTCAGTCTGCCATAAAGTAAAAAGAAGAAGAAATTTCCCCAACAGAAAATGATTTCAAGTTTACAAAGAAAGAACAGAATTCATCTTGCGGTGACCCACTGAAGGTAACGTTAACGTTTCAGAGAGACGTTAGACGCTGCTGACATTTAGTTAACGTTACCGGTTAGTGGATATCTCTATGAATAACGTTAATAGCTAACATACAATCACGCACTGAACGCAGCAGTTATCACTAGCTTGTCGATCTAGCTAACGTTAGCTAACGCTGCTTTGACTCATTTGAGCTGCTGTGTCCTTTCTGATCATCACCACATTAGGTACACGGGAAATGAAGGTCAAAGTGAAGCAGTGGAACGGAGTGGCATCCTGGCTGTGGGTGGCCAATGATGAAAACTGTGGGATCTGCAGGATGTCCTTCAATGGCTGCTGCCCCGACTGTGAGTATAAACCAACCAGCCGTGGTCTGTGTAAAGTTAGCTCATCACCACCCAAATTAACAGGGACATGGGTGGGGACATGATGGGCTCCCACTGGTTGGGGGGTCCAACTCCCACTAGTCTAGTGTATAGAATTTGTGATGTCACCAGTGTCACTTGAGCACTCAATGATGACATCAGTGATGTCACCAGATTATGTCATCATTGCTAGTGACATTCACATCATTAGGTAATTAGGGGGCCCTAAATACCTCATTAAAAATCTGGCTCCATTAGGTCACCCACAGGGGTAAAGGTAAAGTCCCACTGATTGTCACACAATGTGTGAAATTTGTTCTCCGCATTTGACCCATCCCCTGGGGAGCGGTGAGCAGCAGCGTGCGCTGCGCTCGGGAATCACTCGGCCGGGGATCGAACTCACGACCTCCCAGTCTCAGGGCGGACACTCAGGGCTCAGTGGCCTGGGTGCTCTTTACACTTCCTGAAAGATTCAGCCCAATCGAATGTACGTTTTCTATTTTAATTTTCTGAAGCACTTTTGTCACTCACTGTTTTGAAATGTGCTGTAGCAAATGAAGGTTGGAACGGCTGTCAAACACAAACCCTGGATATACTGTGGCTGTATAGGCTAACATTAAACTGTCATTCCAGGTAAGGTTCCAGGGGATGACTGTCCGCTGGTCTGGGGTCAGTGCTCCCACTGTTTCCACATGCACTGCATCCTCAAGTGGCTGAACTCCCAGCAGGTCCAGCAGCAGTGTCCCATGTGCCGACAGGAGTGGAAGTTCAAAGAATGAACTTGGGGAAGTGCTGCTACACACCAATTACAGAGACTCCGTTACAGTGGCCTTTTCTCTTTTTTTGGAATAACCATTGTATATAACCATATTTTATGTTTTTGTACCCCTGCATCTAACATTTGCTAATCAATATTGAAGTTGTATTCTGTCGACAGACCAGTTATTGAGTGAATAAATCCTAAATCATCGTAGTGAATGGCTGAAGAACAACTTGAACCTCAAATGTGCTATTGAAATTCATTATGACTTGAATCCCTCTTGATGGGATTAACTACATTACATTGTGTATCCTGCAATAATCCTCAAGAGGTCAGATATTTAAACTGAAGGGTTTTGGAGGTGTGGTTTCACATTGTCTTCTTGGTACATTTGGCCATCGAAACTATATGCACAACTGGGCATACGTACAGTATATGTCAGCTTTTTACAGAAACCCGACACTTGCTTTACTTAAGTCGAGTCTCATCGGTCTCTTTTTAAAACCTTTTGAACATAGCCCAAATTGATGACTGGTCAAATTAACCAACATTGATTTGATGTTCTAGCCTTTCTTTACTAAATATTTGTTTCAGACAAATGATCAGTCTGTCTACTTTGCAGTATTTGCAATTTAACACGAATCAATGCAGTTCTTTCAACAGGTTTTTTGTTTCACATTGTGCAGGGAAGTGTGGAAATGGTAGATGAGCTGAAGGGTATTTTTGTTATAAATTTTATTTAGAAAATAAGTATTAAAAGTGTTTGAGATAGACAAACATAGCCACAAATACAGTCAACTCAAAATTGTGATAACAAGATATTAAAGACAAGTCTATAATGTTTCTAACCATACATATAGTATGTACAGCATTGGGCATGCTTTCAGAGGGGTGCCGCAGGTGATTTGGGTGGCAACAACAACAGTTTCAGGTTTCACAACATTCAGAAGCCCTCTGAATCCCACAGACATGCCAAAAATAAACATACACAAGTGAAAATCTCCCATCAGGTTCTCTTAATTCACAATAGTATAAAAAACAGAGTACAAAAGTGTTATGTGCTGCAAAGAAAATTAAATCTGTGGCAGTGGAGATTGACCAGCAAAAGTCCATTCCACTCTCAGGAGGCAGCCGCACGATTCTGCCGAGTCTCTGACCTCCAGTCCAGTTCACAAATTCAGGATGTTGAATTGATTTGTCCGTTGCTGTAGAGCAGCCGGGCCGACTGGAGCAGCTTTCAATATAGTTTGTGGTTTAAAAAAAAAAAGGCAGGTGAACTCAGTTGTCGTCATCCAGCCCAAACAGCTCCAGCAGCTCCTTGTTCTCGGGGTCGATGAGGTCAGCCGGTTTTTCCCCACACTCGTTCTCAAGTTCGTGGTCGGCACCCAGGGAGAGGAGGTAGCTGAAAGAAACAGAATATAACCCCCGTTAAGTAAAAAGAGCGATCAAATGCCGCTGCCTGTGCTGAAATGAGCCATGTTGGCCAACATAAGGCGAGTTTCTGCCATGCTTCGGTGTCAGGAAGGTCAGCGGGGTGCAAGAATGCGGTAGATCTTGCAGCTTCTCTTTCCTCTGTGGCGTAGGAGGGCTTCCAGCCAATGTGTGAGCGTGTGTTGGTGTGTTTGACCATTTAAGTGCCTGTCAATGCGTGGACATGCAGTGTGAGCTGCCTCCTACCGACTGGGCCAGGGGCCCTCCCCACATGCGGGCCCCTTGGTAGTCAGTCCCACTTTTCCCCCTACTTACGACGCCCCTGCATGAGAAATCAGATGCGTCATCAGGAGCTGAGCTCAGTCAGTACCAATGCCTCGGTTTCTCAAAAACGTTGCTACAAGCTTTTAGAGTGAGATATGTTTTTGACCAGTCCATTGACTTGACTGTTTTGTTAGTATCAGGGCTCCCACACCTTAAACATCAAATTCAAGGACTTTTCAAGGTTTCCAGGCCCAATTTTCTCAAATTCAAGGACCCAACAGGGCATAGTTTGAGACACGGATCAAGGTTAATTACTGTTACAACACTGAGGCTTGAATGTGTGAACATTTCTTAACTGTGCTGTGCTACATCATGTGCTGTGCTCCAAAAATCAAAATAATGTCAATTTCCATTCTTGCACAAAATCTAGAAATTGTAGTATGACTGCACAGACTAGATGCTCACCGTGCAATCTCTGGGAAGCCATCGCTGCATGCCATGTGGAGAGGAGTCCATCCCTCCTCATCCAGTTGGTGGACGTCTGCTCCATACTGGACCAGCAGCTTCACACATTCCAGGTTCCCAGACAGGACAGCCTCATGGATTGCAGCCATGCCTGCAATGCCAAACACCATTAGATCAATCTTGCTCAGAAACACTTCAATGATGGAAATGCTGATGATAAACCAATCAGTTGAATCTGAATTTCTAACTGCACAAACATTTCACATAGGCTACTGTGTAAAGATCAATCACTTGAGTGATTTCTCAGTGCCTCACCTGAGTGGTAGATGGTGTCCAAACTGACTCTTCTGGCTCGCATGAAGCCCCCGACCCTCTCCAGCTCGCCCTGGCGCACGCAGTCCTGGAAGACGATGTCATTGGAGAAGTGGACGTTGCGGCTTGGCTTCAGGGAGGCAGAGTCTTCGCAGGGGACTGCGACCGGGACACCACAGTCCTTGTAGGAAGCCTTAATTCTCATGGTCTGGGACGAAGGGCACTGGCGGTACTTCATTTGGATCCGATTTAGACTTGACTTTGTACTTGATAGAAAAACGGTCCAACTGCAGCAATCTTCCCACAATAAGTTCAACTTCCTTCAACTCTTAAAAACTCAAAGCAAAAGACTTTCTTAAATTAATAGTTGAGAGCTGAGTCGGTCTCCTTCAGAAAGACCAAGCAGCGTTTCTCTCTGTGCTTCTCTTGCTGTTCAGTGCTGTGCATCAAGAGTGGAGCTTCTTGTCTGAAGGCCAGGGACCTTCCCATAGACCTCTATATACTCTCTGTTGGGCTATTTTAGGACCAGACACCTCACAGACGCAGTGGACCTCTAGTCAGGCCCCTCCTCCTGACCTGTCAACAGGCCCCGGATACGGCTCATATCTCCAGCTATGACAGCAAGTAACCTCTGCCTCTGTTTACCCCCCATACCCTGATGCTGCCCACTCAAGATGCATTGGTCCCAGTACTAGTGGTGAAATGCCACCAGCTGGGAGGGGTGCGGGGGTGAAGCAGCTTCTGGTAAACACAGGGCATAAAAAGTGGTTTATTGTCAGAGGATGTCAGTTTGTGCCAACTGCAGGGCCAGGGAGATGTGATATGACTTGTCAGGCTGTTGAAAATAAACAGCACTGACGTAAACTTTCGTAACAGACTGGAAGTCTCCTCAGTCATGTACTATGTATGTCCCTGATGTGATGATGGGTAATGGTGATTTCCAAATGACTATGGTTTTCATCATGCTCCTGATAGGAAGCAAGGTGTCAACGGGGAAAACCACTTTCAGTATTCTGGGATGCAAACTCATGCAGACTGAAAAAAGTGACAGACAAAACCACTCAGAAATCATTAACTTAAGTGCCCTATTTTGGGATAAAAAAGGTGACTGTCGCCTAAAAGTGACTAGTTTGCATCCCTGAGTATTCAAATAGGACATTTCCGAGGAGAAAGGAAGAGTTTGGGCTATATTTGTGAATATTTGCTAGTACTTTCTATGGTCAGAAATGAGTGGGGGTGGGATAGTTTATCCTGAACATGTGTTCTCATCCCAGTATTCTTCCATAGGGTGAAGTGGCAATAATGTAAGGACTGTGATTCTCATGGTTCAGCCTGGAGCTAATTTCAATGCAATTAAGACTCTACCATTCATTACCATTATACCATTGTCCTGGCACTACACTGGTGTGGCATCATAAATCCTTATTAGGTTGTGTGTGGCTGAAAAAGTAAATTGTAAATTCTAAGATTGGGTGGGCTTTTCCTTCAATATGGCACATCTGTGGGTCCATTTCTGACATCCATTCAAAGCTGTTTGCAGTTTGACATGTGGGAATTACAATCTCTTCTCAGGACACTGCGATTTTCTCTTCCCAAAGTCCCAACTGAACTAGGGAAGAAAGCTTTTAGGTTCTCTGCACCCACCGCATTGAACAGCCTACAGTCTGATCTTAAAACTTATAGCTGAGCAACCCTGGATGGTTTTAAAGCTATGGTGAAATCTATTGAAAACAGGCTGTCTGTATGCAAATGTTTGATCTGATCATTCTAATGTTATTCAAATGTATGTGTTTAATGTTGAAACTTTGTGTTGCTGCTGTTCTTGACCAGGTGTCCCTTGTAAAAGAGATCCTTGCTCTCAATGGGACAAACCTGGTTAAATAAAGGCAAAAAAAGAAAAAGTAATGCATGTTTCATCTTTACCATCACCAGAAATATGGAGTCACAGTTCAAAATCAACAAAACTGAACACAAACGTTAACACAAATTTAAATATATTTTTTTGAAACCGTTTTTGTTTATTGGCCACCATTTAACTTTTCCACATCAAATTGGATATGATGGAATGCTTTGTTAAGTTTTCCCCACCCCTGTACAGCTGTCAAATCCCATCACCCTGCTCTACTCAACCCTCCCCTACCTGCCAAACACAACAGGAGAATACCACAAACACACAGTACAATCACAACAGTCATTCAAGTTATCACACATATTCACACAAGGCAAGCTTTACATCACACACACAGCATACCACACTCACTCTCTCTCTCTCTCTCTCACACTCTCACACACACACACACACACACCTCTGCGGGGAGTAGGGCATTGGGTAAAGCCAAAGGGGTGCAGGAGGTACAGTATGGGTGAGGGGCGGGCTGTTCAACTGTTCCCTCCCCTCTTCTGACATAATGGACACGTCTCTCAGACCGACGTGTCGCACAACACCCACCCTAACGAAAACACACTTTCCTTTTTAAAGTAACAATCTCTGCCTAATTTAGTAACCACAATGAATCTCTGACTGGCATGAATGCAGTGCAACCCATCAGAACTGTTCCAGGCTCCTAAAAAAACATCCCAGGTCTGAGAGCATGTCCAAAGGGCCAACTCTGCCCCAGCAAGGCCAACTGGCTACAGCTGGGCACACTGGTATATCGCTAAAAAAATATGACAAATCCTAAATTAAAAAAGAAAAGCTTTATAGTGAAAATAATATAATTAAATAAAATAAGACTCCCCCCCACCCCCCAAAAAAGTCAACCCTTTCTTCTTTTAGAAAATAGTCAGTAGCCATGCTGAAATGAGGAGAATGAACTGAGAGAAAAGCTGGATTTTGGAAATAGAATGAAGACAGTGAAAACAAAGTAAGACCCTGCCCACAAAAAAAAGAAGAAAAAAAAGGTCTCAGCTACAGATGCACAATATTGCTTTTGGGGGGCGTCCCTTTTGTTACACTGGACATGCTCAGTGAATTGTGTTTTACTGAAAGCGTTACAAAATAATATATCTTTAAGATGGCCCCTTGTCCCCTGAGAGATCAGTCCTTACAAAACCATCGTGCAAAACTCTGGGGGATAAGAACACTGGCAGCCCCCCCTTACCTACAAATACAGGTTCCCCCGCTAAATGAGCTCATACCCATACTGAACAATGGCAGGGTGTTTTTGCGGGGAGGGGAGCAGATTCAATAGGAAATTGCAGTAAACAAAACAAAAAAGAAAATTGAAAACTGGATATCTCAATGCCATTTTACATTTGGTTTGAAATATACAAGGCAAACAGTTGATATGGAGGTTGGTAGAGAAGGCATTGAGGTCTCCCATAGAGGTGGTGCGCTGTTCCACTGAGTTCCCCCAGGTGGGACGAGACAAGTCTGGCCAGAAGTTACGAGGTTGGAGAGGTGGCTGGCCCGGAAAGCCCTGCCACACCACTGATGGACTGACTGACTGGACTGGTGGGCTAGCAGGCAGGCCGGCTGACTGACTGAGAGCCAGTTAAAGGGGGAAGTATTAATGTTCACAGGACAGGGAATGTCCCACAGGAAGTGAAGGGGGTGATGGCGCTCAGTTGGAGGTGTTGGGGCAGGACTCGTCTCTCCTCTCTCTTCTGCCAACTCTTATAATTCGTCGTGGTCCTCACCATCACCATCGGAGTCCTCGACCTCGTCCTGGTCCTCATCCTCAATACCCTGGAGGGCAGAGAGGAGAGGAACATTAATACATACAGTAAAGAGAGTTATATGAAATAAACGTTGAAATCTGTCAGAGCTTGTTAGGTGCAGCATAAACCAGACCTGACAGTTGCATGTGAGACGAACAATTCATACATTCAATGTAAAAAACTACTGTCACCAGTCTCCTAGGAGTCTCTAGATCAGAGGTTCTCAAACATTTCGGCTCATGATACCCTCAAAATGCCTATGACCAACTGAGTTCCAACTTCCATGATTGGAATTTTGAAACCCTCATTAGTGTTTTGCTTGTACCTGTGTTTCTTCTGCGTTTTTTACACAAAATGCCCCCCGCGAAAAGGGTCTATTATTTCATGAACCCCAGTTTGAGAACCACTGCTAGATGACTGGAGAAGCTAGATGAAGCTTCAATGTTGGTTGCATTACAAGTGCAAGGTGCATTCCCAAATATTTTCATGGAGGGACCTACTGGGATATCATGTATTCATTTTATATTATGATTATTATGACAATGTTGGTACCGGTAGTTATTTTTTTAAAGAGACTTTAAACCTGACTTGCCTACCAAGATCTCTGTATATATACAGTACTGGCAATCATCAGGAGGGTATGACACGAACTTAAAGGCCCTAGTCTGAGCAAATAAAATCGTTCGTCACTCAGAACATGTAATCAATACCGCATCATAACCAGGAGGACCATATAGTATGACATCTTCGTTTTGCAAGGCCATTGCCTCATGTCTGCTGAGGATGGGCGGGGCAAAGAGACTCATGTCTGCTGAGAGGATGGGCGGGGCAAAGAGATGCGTCAGTCAGACACAGGAAGGAGCGAGTGTTGACTGCAGCGCTGCACGTGCCAGCTTGATCTGCAGGCTCGGGTCTCCGGGGAGCGCCCGGCAAAACGCCAACGACAGCTGCAACAGGCATTAGTGGACGGCAGTCGGCTGTTCTGCAATTAGACTTCTGAGAAGGGGGTGTGGCGGCGGTGGTGTTAGCGTGGAGTAGAGCATGTTAGCAGAGAGAGAGAGGGCCCAGGCTGCTTTAAGTAAGATCGCCACTGGGCATTGGATGCAGCCAGGCAGCAACGGTCTTGGCACACAGCAAGGTGTCACACCCCCTGCATCTTTAACCCCCTGAGCACCAGGATACACTGATGTTTTCCTCAGAGGTCATTCCCTGTTTTATAACCCTAATCCACCCTCAAACAAAAGGTGCATTTGTTTGCATTGGAATTTTCACCAAAATAGATGCCATGTTTTGGCACGTAATCTCTACTTACATTGGTAAACTGCATTTTCATGATATGGTTGTGCGCAGGGTGGGAATTACACGGAGGAGGCCATGGCCTCCATTGCCCCTCCCTCTGGCCGTGATGCCCTGAGATCCCTAAGGTCACCTTGGCAGTGCCCTGCTACCAGCCTGTTACTGTCAGTTGCTTTAAAAGCATCTGATCTCAGTTTAATGTAACCTGCCCTATGCAAAGGATGTGTAGTTGGCTCATTTTAACACACATTTCAGAAAAATCGGTCTTCATGATGACAATAGATCGGCCTTTGTGCCCTGGCATGCGGCCTTGTGCACTAAAAAAAGATGCGACGCTGAAGGCCAAATGGCCTCATCCCTAAAACGACTAAATTCCCACCCTGGTTGTGCGATTCTGAGGGCAAATCCAATTCACGTACCCACCACGTTTAAATCGAGCAACAAAAAGCTCATTTTGCACTTTGAACAGGTTTAAGAAAGGCACTATTCTGGCACACTTTCTGGAGAAGAGGTTTTATTCTATCGCCAAGCTTTGCTGAGAAGTGGGTTTTGTTTGTCATGGCCACCCAGAAAGTGGGTCATTTGCAAGGTTAGAACCTAAAACCCTCACGGGAGTCGGCCCCATGCGTCTATTTTGGGTAGCTTTCAGGACAAATATCCTTCCAAGGGTTTCATTCAGAGAATGTGCGTGCGTATGTGTCACTATGTAGACTCAAACCCAAATCTGGTTTCTCAACTCTCATGGACAGTTTTATCGAAAGACTTAACACCAAAGGAGATTTCAAATATACAAGATGCAAACATTAATTGCCTTGGTGGACATTTTAGAGTACCAAAGGTGATGTTCGATATACATACATTTTCTGGTTCAACACTAAAGCAGTACTAAATACAATTGTCATGTCTAAGTTAATTTTTTTCTGTTTCCCTGAGAAGCTTGAAAGGGACAGACTAGAAGTGTATTTCTTTATAAATGAAGGCTTGCAATTGTAGTGCTTCCTGTAAGGTGTGTAACTGTGTAATAGCTTACATCCATGTCCACATCTTCGTCATCGTCGTCCCCTGCTGGTGCACCGCCATCCTTGCCACCGCTCTCCAGGAACTTGGTGAAGCCTTCCAGTGTTCTCTCCCCATTGTAGTCAATCACCTGTGGATCAGATGTCATTTCGAATAAATGTACAAGTTTGAGCTTTATTCGAAACGAAATTCACGTCTGTCCGACACACAAAGGCATATTGTTGCGAAGAGCGTTCCTTGATGAAAGAGTAGATTCAACACCAAATGTGTGTCCATCAACAGCCATGTGTCCCTTGAGTAAAACACTGTAGCCCATCTTGCTCAGTCAGTCTGGCCATTATATCTTCAGCAAAATGCCCACAATGCAAGTGTAAACCCATGTGTTTCAATGGAAACTCCACAAAATGCTGTTTAGTCTTTGATCCCTAAATGTGCAGTTTTTAAAAGGCGCCCATAACCTGTGTGAAGCCAACAAATTGTCCAGAGGTGATCTAGCATTGAAATAGCAAGCAGCCCAACTGCCCTTCAGATCAGCCAAATGACCATTTTCCAAGGTATACCTGCAACTCAACTCCTTTAACCTTAGTCACTTAATACGGCCGTAACAATCTGCCACGAAGTACCTCATGGCCGCCACTGCAGCTGTATCCTTTCTTGGCCACCTCCTGGCATGCTTCACTGACATAGGGGTCATGGGCTAAACCGCAGACTTAATAAGGGGCGTCCCCAGTACATACCACCCATTTAAGTCTGCTGAACTCTACCACCGTGACCTCCGTCTCGTCAGTCTATAAAGCTTAAGGCTGGCATGTGAACGCCTGGTAAACAAGAACGTGACGGGGTGAGGCGGGTGCATGGCGAGCGGAGTCTCAAGTGAGTGAAGTCATCAAGCAAGAATCTATATAGAACCAAGGGAGGGTCGAATACCAACAATAACGGTGGAGTAACTCGCTAGGCCAGCAGGCTCGGGTTTCGGCACGTGGTTGGCGCTGCTAAATCAAGAGGCCTTAATGATATTGGGGCACCGCGTATGGAAATTATTTTAACAGATCAAAATAAGCACCCAGATCATCATAACTCACAAGCATAATGCCACGAAATGAAGAAAGGAAAGCTGATATTAAGGGTGGTGGAGAGACAGATGGATGGATGGTTGGATAGATGGGCAGTCAGCACAGGTGGATATGTTTACAGAAAAGGCCAAGATCCTTTATGAGGTGATACGATGTGTCAAGAAATGGAATCATAAAGGAAGGCATGCTGATATGTTTAGGAAACGGTTGCTTCCCTTTTTGGGAAAATTTGTCATTGTGAAAATATGCTTTCTTGTCCTGAAGGTTAGAAAGACAGAGATACCAGTGTTGGGAATGGTGGGCCAATACTATTAATAGGGCATCACCTTGTGCTCTGCTCCTGCAGGGAAGTACTTGAGTGTGGGGAAACTGTGGACTTTAACTGCATCAATCTCATTGGCTGTGGAGTCCATCATAGCCAAGACGATATCAGCGCTGTCCTTGTACTTCTCTCCCAGCTTGTCCCAGATGGGGGCCAGCTGCTTGCAGTGTCCACACCAAGGTGCATCTGGAATGGCACAAAAAAAGCAAGAGTGGGCAAGTGTTTCATATTTAACTGACAAAATGCATCATGCATTTGGCTTTAGAAATAGGCTGATTACTGATCTGTGATGTATTTAGCAGCACTCTGAAAGACCTTTGGCTAATTCTCTCAAACATATCAAATGGTTGCCACTAGCTTAACAACAGGCTAAATGTAAATACATTAAGCATTTATTAATCATTTTGCTCCCATTGTCATTTGTTTCCAGACACAATCTGTCACAATCTTCAATTTAGGGAGACATGGACAATTCTTGCAACTTCCATATTGCTTTGATATCAAACTATAACGACATTCAGGAAAACCACCCAACTCTGTTCCCATTGAGATTGTAAGACCTTCAGCCACCATATCATTTTTAGAATCAATGTCTCACAAAAATAACTGGATTCTGTGAAATTATGTCAAATGATATTTTCCCAGAAAACAATTTAAAATGTTTGTGAATATATTAGGGGATTTTTCTAGCTAGTAACTTAACACATTCACTGCCAGCCTTTTTTTTTTTTTACTGTAGGTAGGTTCTGCCAGAGGGTTTTTTTGAGGATTCTGGCTCATTTTACAAGAGCCGAGGATTATTTTCTGCTTTGATTTGTGAACACAAAGTTCACAAAAGTACTAATAGAATGTGTGCTTTCTCTGTCTAAAAGAGTTAGTTTGTAGAGTTAGTAGTTATGTAGATATTAGCCGTTGAGTACAGCATGGTTTCATCGTCTGAGACTGAAAGCTGAGATAATCGCAGTTTTGTGAAATTCAATCAAACAGGCAGAACAGTCACTTTAACCATTTATTTTTGGCATCAGTGAGAGATCAGACATCTAAACAATATAGTTCTGAACGCCCTCTCCTTCAAACTCCTCCCTCCGTGGGCGTGTCTGATGGCTTTCAGCAGCGTTTGTGACAAGCGAGTGTTCTGCTGCTGCGAGTTTGAGCAGCCTCCCTCCCTGGCAGCGAGTGTGGATAGGGCTCACTCGTGTCTTGGGTTTGAGAGCTTTGATGAAGCTTTGTGCGATTCTAGGCTTTATGCTGCGTGTTTCAAAGTGTGTTTTCCACCCAGTCTATTTTTGGAATCCCCCACCGCCAGCTCCCAGCGCGATAATGCGCGAAAGTGAAAGCGTTTTCGCCAATCCATTTTACAGTAGAGAATGGTTTCCTCGCGCGTTCCCCTACAGTTTTGGCTCTGCTTTTGCTAGTGTGGAGAGCACTGTCGCCACTTAGTGGGTCCGTGGAATGGGTTGTACATGTTCGCCGGCTCCAATATTTTTATAGGAGACGTGGGGGGCATTGATCCACGTAGCACCGTCAAAAAAAATATATATATTTTTTTTGACGTCTCAACTCGTCATTGGCAGTGAACGGTTGGATTGTGTTTGACGAGTCAACTCGCCATTGGCAGTGAACGTGTTAAGCACTCCAGCAAGCCTACAAAAACAATGACGCATCAAAATTATTCCACTGGATGCGGAAATGCCATGTCGGCAGACGGCAGCTACATTTGTTTATTCATGGAGGCGATTTATTGTGCTGCTTTAACACAGTTATTTTTTACTCTGATGCCCATAAGACACAAACACAGAAATAGAAAATAATGTAGTGTGCATGTGTTCTATACAGTTTATAGCATAACTCCTACAACAGAAAGCAGTATGAATAGTATATTAGTTTTCCAGCAGCCCATTAAATTAAGCTCTGGTTGATAGTGTGTGGATGTTAGGTTTCAGACAGGTGTTCCCATCCCCACACTCCCAGAGCTGGAAGCAGGCGAACACGCTCAGAGCACGGCACGTGCAGCTTCATACCCGTGCTCCCCTTTGATTGGAGGAAAGTCCCCCCTAACCATTCAGGGAATACAGGCCTACTCCGTTGTGCATGACTGATCAGGAGCTGTATTAGCCATGGAAAATTCCTCCAAACATAGTGCAAATTTGGATGTGGATCAACGTAAATCTCCTCCAACAACTATATTTAACTCGATATATCTTAAACGTGAAGAGTCCAATGACAAATTCATTCATCGAGCCCTAGCATAAACTCTTAGGTATGTGGAGAAGGCTTAGCACGGGCAACGGATGGGTACGATTCGAGTTTCAGACACTGGAGCTAGAAGTTTCCAACACATGAGGGGCAATTAAGCTAGAGTGCCAGCTGCCGAATAGTTTGCCCCGTTTACTATCTCAGCTTAAACGATTTAGCATCATGATGTTGTTGTTGTTGTTTTTTATATGATTCAACGGTCAAAGTCTGCTGGCTCCCTGGTCTTAAGGATGACAATGTTTGCTGTCGATATTAAAGAGATAGGAAGAGGATCTTACAAAACTCAACGAAGACGTTCTTATTGGCATCAAAGACGACCTCCTCGAAGTTCTTGCCGACCAGGACTTTGACAGGGGTTTTGTCCCAGTCTTCAGGGATGTCCTGGCTCATGAGGTGGGGCTGTGAGAGAAGAGATATTTAGTGTTAAACTCATGGTACTGGTTCTTCAATGTCAACATTCTGACATAGCATTCTCAAGTCTATAACTCAAAGGATAGAGCATGACTTTAACCAGATTACGGGTTTGATCCCCCATTGTGGCCACTAGGCTTGGGCGGTATCTATTTTTTCATACTGTACCTTCCTGACTTCATACCCCGGTATACGGTATTGGTTTCATTAGCGGGATATGCAATAAAAAAGGTTGCAACTTCTATGTTTCAGAAAACTATTTTGCATGCACAATGTTCACAATTGTCCTCAAATTATGAGAATGGCAATTAAACGTTATGGGCAGGCCTGTATTTAAAGTGGTCTTAAACAATATAGTGTTGCTTGAAACACTCCTATTAAAAAGGTTAAAAAAAAGGAGTAGCCTATGGCGTATACAAGGGATCAGCCGAACAGCATTTTGGTAAACAAAACGCGTCACTGGGTGGAACCAGCAATGGGACCCTATGGAGCATGAGCTTGAGTGTCTGACTCTAGCCGGCTAACCCGGTTTACATTTTAAAAACTGCGACAGTTCACACAACTTTAACACAACATGCATATATTATACATCAAACTCTTGAGCTAATTCTGCTCTCACTCAGAATGTCAAAATATAAGCGATGTGATGTATAGTTTTTGAGATATTAACGTTTGTTTGGCAGTGTATTGGCACAACTCATACTAGTTAACTACCGCGAGGTTCCGCATTTCTTGGTGGGTGTGACGTCACGCTTTTCGTTCCTATGGAAAATAACAATAAATAGACCTAAAATATATATATATATTTAGGCTAAAGCTGAATTTATGGTAGGGCGCTTGAACACTTTTGATAAGTGTCTCTCGACAGAAATAAAATAGTCGCACAGCGTTTTTTAATGTATACTTCAGCGACAGCTTTCAGTTGTCTCCACGGTAACAGGGACCCTCCCCCCTCCTCCCAGCAGTAGCGTCTCTCCTCTCCGTTTAACGGCTGTTAGATATTTTCGGCTTCTTCTTGAGTTCAATGAGTTCAAATCACTATCAAAACATCTTGCCCGACTCCTAAATGCAAAAAATTGCCACGGACCCTCGTATCTTTATCTACCCGCATCTCTTTTGACAGACAACGTCTCGCTCTATTGTCAAAGAATCTCTCCGCTCCTCCAGACCTCCACTCCTCCCACATGTCCGCTCTGTTTTTCCCGGTGGAGGAGGCTGCTCGCCCAGGCAGGCTGGCTGTCAGGACACCGCTACACTGACGGAACTCTCGCTCTAGCCAATCACAGTGCGCGACAAAATATGACGACGTCGGTATCAAAGGTGTCGAGAGACGAAGCATAAATTGGGCTTAAGAGTCCAGCCGCCATCTTTCTCTCAGCTTTCAGCTCAGCTGCGCCTGCGCACAGTGCTGCCTCTGCCTGTTCCACCAATAGACTGCCCTCTACTGACAGGTGCTGTGCACTACAACGTCACCTCAATGCAGCATCTCATTCTCCATCATTCAATTTAATAGAAAGAGGAGCGTCTGTATTTTTGACGGTATTGAACGGTATTTGAAAATCATACCGTCGGGATTTCCAAATACCCGGGTATACCTTAATACCGCCCAAGCCTAGTGGCCACCCAGACATAATAAAATGCATGCCCCCAGCGGTTTGGGTAAAAGTGTCCCACATGTGCTATGTCACACTTATTATCTCAACATTAGTCACTCACAAAGTCATAGAAAGAGTTGCGCTGCCATACGTACTCGCCCCGCTCGTTCTCACCTTGAGTTTACCCTCAGTGAAGAGAGTGCAGAATTTGGTGATGCCCTCGGCCGTAATGTCTTCGCTCTGGGGCTTGTACTTGGTCATCTCGTCCTCCAGGGTGATGAGGCGGATGGCGGGGCACTCCTCCTTCTTCAGGCCAAAGAACTCCAGGATGCGCTGGTTGTCGTCCACATCGCTGTCGATGAAAATGAACAGGATCTGGACAGGGGAGATGTTGGTGAGGTGGTTAGTATTCGACTTTATCTGAACCAGAACTCAAAATATCTCTTCTGAGCAAAGCCATAGGATTTAAGATGTGTGTGGAATGCAAACTGAATGAATGCATGAGTCACACTTCGTTGGTATACTATACTAAAAGCCATACTAAAAAGCTCAGTCAACTGCAACTCTGTTGCGTTCAGACAGTCCACCCACCTGACCCTTGAATCCCTCTGCGGCTTTCTTGAATTGGTCCATTTTGTCCTGGAAGTCTGACGAAGCTTTGGGCAGAAACATGAGGATGTGGGACTTGATCTCTCCACCAAAGATTTTAGGGGCAGTCTGCAAAAAAACAAAACAAAACAGAACAATACATATGACAGTAGAACAAGGAACAGGGTATTGCCTGCAACAGGAGTTGTCACATCACCCCGGTACTCAAGTCACTTCACTGGTTACCTGTTGCCTATAGATTCCAGTTCAAAATCATCACCCTCACCTACAAAGCACTACTGTACACTCTCAGGCACCTGTTTACATCTCGGACCTACTTCACCCCCTTACTTCTGCTCGTTCCCTCAGATCCAATGATCTAAACCTGCTTCAGGTTCCTCGGACACGCCTCAAGACCCGTGGCGACCGAGCCTTTGAGGCCATGGCCCCTAAACTGTGGAACAGCCTGCCTCCGCCCCTTAGATCGGCTGGTTCTGTGGAGTCCTTTAAACGCCTTCTAAAGACTCACCTGTTTAGAGAGGCTTTCAAAGATTGTTGATTGTTGATTGTTGATGTTTTATTTAAAGATGTATCTTTAACAACGTGGTCCATTTGTATTGTGTAGGATATTTTGCAGTTTTGTTTACTGTCCTGAACACTAGTTCAGTGACCTCTATTTTTATTCTCGATTCTAATTTGTATTCTCTGTATTTTCTTTTGCTTTGTAAAGCACTTTGTGATTTCGGTCTGTGAAAGGTGCTCTATAAATAAAGTTATTATTATTATTATTATTATTTTCTCCCTTGAGAAGACAGCACAAAGCTGCAGGAAGTCATGCGAGTTAATAAATGTGCATGGCCTCAACCATTACCTGCTCAGTGAACTCAATGACAAGAGGCAGCTGGTTGGCCTTGATGAAAGCCTGGAGGTTTTCTTTGGTCAGCTCTCCATCAAAGGTATTGCGGCCCTCGTCAAACTGTGGAGAGAAAAAAAGAAAAACATGGAAACTTTTAGGTGCGACAAAATTCAAATATTACCCATCCAGCTGGTGTCCTGTCTAGTGTGCCTGTTTTTGTTGTAGAATGTTTGCCTTTATTAGATAGGACAGTAGGTACACAGGAAATGTAGAGAGAGAGAGGGGGGATGACATGAACCCCCCTGAACATCAAACTTAACATAGATTTACCAAACAAACCATGTAAAATCCCTTGGTAACCCCCCAGCTGAAGAAAGAGCGAGTAGGCCAAACACGTTTTATTGGGTGTTAAGAATAGCAAGGATAAACATTGTGCCAGGCAGCTTTTCCTGGCACACAAAGGGAAAAGGTGGATTGCTGGGGGAGGGGGGGAATACTGACCAGTGAAAAAGGTGGATGGGTGGGGGAGGAGGGGAATACTGACCAGTGACCAAGGCAATGAAAGTCAAGCCCTAATCCCAATTGTAATACTGTAAACAAGTCAAAGAACTAGGGATCGGCATTTTAAGTAATTTCAATATTCGAGTACTCTCATTAACTGGTGAACGAGTACTCGAGTACTTGTTTATTAACACAATTAATAATAATAGCGTCTTTTAATGATGTATGTATGTTTTTCCCCTTTCTTTTCCTGTGTCTGAGCCTGTTTGTCTTGTTTGCATATTATTGTTCTATCAATAAAAAATAAAAATAAAATAAAAATAATAATAATAGCGTCTTTTTTAAATATGTCCGAGGGGAAACAAGCAATATTTGGGTATGTTAAACTATCGTAGGCTGTAGGCCTGTGAGAATATCTGTTTATTACTATGGTAATGATAGAGCAGGGGTAATCTGCTGTGTAGGGGCTGTTCACACATAGGCCTGCATTATGGAGAAGCATGTGCCAGTCTTATTAGCATCGGGGATTTACCCCTGCGTCGTTAAAATGCGAGTAGTCAAATAGTAGAAACGTTACTCAAATAGTAATGTTATGAACGAGTATTCGAGACTCGAGTACCCGAGTACTCCTGCCCATCCCTACAAAGAACCCCAGCTGTTTATGAAAAACAAGCCCGTGTTTTGGGAGGCTTTGCTTAACTGTGGGCACGGAGCCGACATGTCAGCGGTGTTTGTGCCAGGATAAGGTTACGAACCCGGATCACGAGCCACACAATGGTGGCAGCAGGAGGGGGGGGGAGGCGGGGCAGGGCATTTGTCCAGGTGCCATGATGAAGGAAACTCATCTATAACTCATTAGCGAAGGAGGGACTGAGCATGGGAACAGGTTAAGAAGTTTAAAATGTTGTCAGTTCTTGCTGAATCACCATTTTGTTCTGTGAAACACCTTAAGAGTTGAGGAACCATCATATCGAAACTGGTTTTATTTTCTATTGGGAACTGATATTGGGAAGCATTTATGGGGTTAATTTCCTCAAACCCTTCACATTAATAATTTGCTTACCACTTATGGGTGGACACTGGACACACTCTGGAGTGGACCTTCACCTATTTCAGCCGAATCCACATGCTGATTGAGATATGGTTTTGTCGGTAAGAAACCCTAAATGATCTCTGACCCACTCTGCAAGAGATGGTGCTGTCAATATCCAGGGTAAAGACAAGCATCACCTCTGTCACATCAATCACAGGCCTTGGGTAAATTTAGCAATGAGGCGCAGGAAGAGTGAAAAGACTGCTGAGTCTAGCTGAGAAAAAACACCAAGGCATTCAGCTGCCATTCATCCATCCACTGCCCACAAGTACTGAGGGCTGTTTAAAGGACGCATCATCACCGTCCATACACAGTTGTTAACCATACAGGTATTAGCTTCAAATATAGAAGTGATCTATAAGTCAAGCATTAGGCCCAAAAGCTGGCACGAGTCAACAGCATTCATGGACATCACTGCACACAAGTCCAAAGGACCTAGATTAGCAACGGGGAGCGGTATACTCAACTGCTGTAAAATATGAGGTCGACAGCATCATGTTACCTGGCTGAGAGTGGGGTGCACATGATATATCACTGGGCTGTCTTCAGCAGCCTGCCTTTATATGCCCAGATTCACGGCACGTGAGAGGGGGCTTCGCTCATGATCAAAAAGGGATTCGTAAAACCATAAATAATCTATTTATATACTTTAGGATAACAATGAGAGTCAGTGAGAAGAACCATCTTGTTTTTGAAAAACGTGTGTCACAAGAGATATGATTAACACCACAGCAAATCCATAGGTCTCAATATAGATTTAGATTTGTAATTTAGTGCATGTCCGTTATATGTGCTTGTGTGTCACACACAGTATGTTGAAAAGGAATACAGTAGAAGTTAAACCAAGAATTTAAAGTCACCTTCTTGAAGAGCACAACGCTATCCTTGGACACCTCGAACTTGGAGAAGATGGCATCGTCAGAAGCCGTGGCGAAAGGAATCTCATCTATAGATTCAGCTGCTTTCTCGAAGGCCTTGGCACCCACAGACTCAGGATCCTACAACAGAGATGTGGAGACTTATTCACCATGAAGCAGCAGTAATTACACTATGTCACTTGAGATGCTCTGAGGCAGAGTGAGAAATTAGCGGGGGCTCAGGGGAAAACGCCTGTAAAAAATCTAAAGTTGTCCTTGGAATGACAGGGGCTTTCAAATGCCCCCGTTAAATAACTTCCTGTATTTACTTTTATGGCTGTACGATTTTGCCTAAAAATAAAATCTCTTGATTTTTTTTTACCTGAAAATTCGATTTTCTATTTTTTTAATACTATTATACTTCTCTAACCATTTGTTGCCCTGCAGAGCTAAAAAAAATCTTCTCATAAGTGACAATTTATGTTATTACTCTGAAGGCAGAACAACCCAACTTCCTGTTTTAGCTTTGCACTGCTATGCCTAACTTCCTGGCTGTTGCTTGCTAACCTGCAGTCACTTGACACTGGTGGATTTGATCGCGGTGACTCGTGCCTGTAGTGTGTGTGTTCCACAGTAAAGCCTATGTTGCATCAAGTCGTTAGCCATTTTCCGCCGGAGACTAAAAACCCACCTTTTCGGGCTACACCTGGGCCCCTCCGAAAATTGATTTGTTGTATTCTATGCTCCTGTTTCTGGTTTATTGTTGTATTTTTCTGTGCCATGCTGTAATATGTTGTAAGTCGCTTTGGATAAAGGCGTCTGCTAAATGCAATAAAGTAAAGTAAAGTCTGCCTCCGTGACATAATTATATTAGCAGTGTCTAGAGCTAAGCGACCACCCGCGCTCGGAGTTATATCTATCACAACAGGTACGCGGGGAACTGCAGTAGGAGGGAATTCAGACAGACCGGGTGAGTCAGGCTGACATTGGTAACGTTACAGCCAGAGGCTGTAAGCTACTCGGTGGCCTCACGTGTTGTTTTGTTGTTGTGTCCTAAAGGCAACATTTCACTGTTCGGTGGTAACGTCTGTGTTCGTGTGTGTCGTGGCTCTTATCTTGTGCAACCCGCAGTGCAGCATGCTGCTCACACTCCGTGTGCTTTTTTTGAAGGTGTTGAAATAAGTTTGTTGCGCTGCTGTCTTTAGTATAGTAACCACTGGCCACGGCCTTCAGAGAGACTACAGCGGGGAGAAGAGACGAGCGAGTAAGCAGCACGCATACATGAGAGAGAGCCGCCGTACTGTAATTACCATAGCTAAAGTGAAAATCGATTTGACGATTTTCATTTTTTTAACATCGTCCTAACTAAATAATTTGATTACGATTCAAAATCGATTTATCGTGCAGCCCTAGTTACTTTGTATTCACAAAGCACAACTTGAAAATGGCCAGCTAGGCATCCTTACCTGCACAACCCCTGCCCCCTCCTCCCACTCATTTACCTCAGTGACAGGCAGCGCAAGCTAGCTGGCCAGCTAGTTCACTCGCTAATGGGGTTTTTTCTCCCCAGTTTTTTTTTAGCGGGGAGTTCGTATCTGGAGGAAACCCCAGGGGAGCAAGGGGAGAACATGCAAACTCCACACAGAAAGGCCCTTTTTTGACGACGCCACCTGGACCGTACGCACTCAGGACATGGAAATGGGGACACACCCTCAGCGTCCCAGGTGGGAATCGAACCCAGGACCTTTTTGCTGTGAGGCAACAGCACTACCACTGGGCCAACGTGCCGCTCGCTAATGTTAAGAACATGGAGTGTTTTTAATATGCAAACTACCCGCTGAGTCACGTCTAGAAACAGATCTCCGTTGACAGGCGACCAAAATACACGGTCCATGTCCTTGAATAAAATTACAGCTTTCTCTGGGTTTGAACATTGTTGGAAACAATTGGGATAATGTAAGAAGATTAATAAATAGCAGTGGCCTACTAATTTTTATATATTGCTGAAGTGTTACATATTGTAGCTTAAATGGAAGCCTATTGGAAAACTTTGAGAGGTCAGTGTCCCACCTTAAAGAAGCCGATAACTGCCACCTCGCTGTCAGCTATGAGAGACTCTGCCTGGGTGACCTCTGCCAGGGTGGCCACGGCCGGTCCTGTGCGCTTCTTCAGCCAGCTGATGATGTCCTCTGCCTGTCTGCCAGCTGCAAGAAAACAAAGATAGTAGCTTAAGTACCAGTGCAGCTACAGGCAGCACTTAATGTGTGAGAAATTGTCTTGTTCCAAGGTTAAACCTTAATGATTTCAATCACACATGAACCAAGTGATCAGTGATCAGGCTCAGTACATATTATAGCAGGAGGATATACTTTCTGAAGTGTTTGAACCACTGACCTAAACAATATGGACAAAGCTATCGCATTGATTTTGGGCTACCATTTGGAGTTGATTCGTTGGCCGTCGCCATCTTGACTTTTCCTCAGCAGAGTGGGAGGGAATGGGTTGAGTGCTTGCGCAGCTCGCTTGAGATGGGGCTTTCCCAGAGCCGCAGCTCCGCCTGCTATTGGTCTGTGATTGGCAAGCTGCGCAGTCACTGGACAGGTGACCTGTCAATCACCCCCTTTTCTATGGTCTATTTTACTCCAAACGGGCGAGTTATATGAAAAATAACCCTATTCATAGCTTTCAAGGGGCGTTACGTGCTGCCGGGAACGCCCACCTGGCGGTCAAAAAAAAACTTGTTCATTCCGTTGCCTGCGAGTCGACTCACGCTGTTTGTTCAGCCAAAGTGCCGCATAGCCTACCTGTTGTGCTATCGGTTGCACTAAACCGACGAGGAGACACGCCTGGCTTGTGTTTTACAGAATCCCGTCGGAGAAAGAAAGGAGAAGGTTGTGGATTTGTGCGACGTGGTTCAGTCGCTGGGGGCAACATTTTTTTGCTTTTTTTTCTACCATCAAAGTACACACGTCTTTGCTCTTTGCGGCCAACATTTCATCAAAGGTAAGCTCAAGTAACGTTAACGGGGTATTAATCATTATTGTAACGTTACTTGAGCTTACCTTTGATGAAATGTTGGCCGCAAAGAGCAAAGACGTGTGTACTTTGATGGTAGAAAAAAAAGCAATTTTTTTCCCCCTGCCCAGCGACTGAACCACGTCGCACAAATCCACAACCTCCTCCTTTCTTTCTCCGACGGGATTCTGTAAAACACAAGCCAGGCGTGTCTCCTCGTCGGTTTAGTGCAACCGATAGCACAACAGGTAGGCTATGCGGCACTTTGGCTGAACAAACAGCGTGAGTCGACTCGCAGGCAACGGAATCAACAAGTTTTTTTTTTGACCGCCAGGTGGGCGTTCCCGGCAGCACGTAACGCCCCTTGAAAGCTATGAATACAGTTGTTATGAAAAGGTGAAATTAATTAGCTATAAAGACCAAAACCGCGTTAAGGCCCAGGCTGTAAAGATGCTTAATTACTGTTACAAAGTGGGGCATTTAACAGGAACGACAGGACTTCTGAGCCCTGCCTCAAGTGGCCATTCGAGGAATTACAACTTAAACAAAGACATCTTCCTGGGAACGGGGCAGAGCTTGCCGACTGGTTTGAACATGGCTCAAGTCACGTAATCCTGACTCAGTCGGATGGAGCAAACCACAACTCAAACAGTGGAACACATGTTTAAGTGCACTGCACTGCCTTTACTGTGGTCAACTTAAATATGTATACACACCCTTCATAAATCTACTGGTGTGAAAGGCACATTTTGAAAGCTATGTACACAGCAAAAATGGAGATCAAGAATAGGCCCACAAACAGATACTGTAGCACTTACCACTTAATGTATTTTTGCTCAATAGGTTTTAGATTTTAGACTTTTGATGACAATGTGTCTATGTGGAACTTTTTGCTCATTTGTCAATTTTGGACTCAGAGTTGAAAATCCTAGCACCATGCTGTGGTATTCTTTAAATCAGGGGTGCCCAATAAGTAGATAATGATCTACCGGTAGATCTCAGGCCATCAATAAGTAGCTCGTCAAAGAAATCCAAAATGTATTATTTTTATTTTTTATGCATAAAGTAAATCCCACTCATGTATAGCTAACTCAGTATCTAAAGTATTGAATGAACATTATAACATCATTAAATAATGCTAAATAAATACCGGTAATATAATATGCTAAATATGTACTGGGTGGGGGGAGACAAGGGGGGGGGGGTAGCTTGCGACTAGTTTTATTTTTTTGTAAGTAGCTCTCATCCTAAAAAGGTTTGGGTACCCCTGCTTTAAATCATTACATATAGAAGAAAAACTTTTACCCAATAAGTAAGATAGTTACTATTAAATTGGACTTATGATCGACTTGCATGTTATAGATTGGGCCAATCTATAACCAATCCAGACACTAAAGACGAGACCAGGCATACATTTGTCAAAGTGATTGTGCCTGTGGTCTTGTACGTGCGCAGCGCCAGCGAGTGGGATAATAAGTGTAGTGAGCTGGAAGCTGGATGGGAGTCAGGCCCACAAAACCCTTCCCAAAACTCCCTCCTCCCTCCACACATAGGCCAGCAGAGAGGAGGGAACGTGAGGAACTGCACATCTCACAGCTAGGCTGGGCTGAGCGAGAGCATGGGAAGAACGTGCGGGAAGGGGGGGGCTCCGCCCACATTCCGTCACAACCATGTGGAGTATAAGTGTTAAGCTCATTGGCTGACTTCCTCATTATGCTGCTATGCAAGTCATATTACAAGGATAAAGGAAGTGATTAGGGTCTGGCTATGGCGGCCTTCAGAAAACAATCATCTGATTATCTGCATCATCTATGTGCCCTGTGTTAGATAATAGCTCAATTGAATAGATATTATCGATCCAAGATTAGATTACATCAGTTCATTGTGAAAAAGTCTCCCATTCACTAAAGTCTGCTTAAGATTAGGCTTGCCACGGTGTGGACATTTTCCCACCGGTTATTAAAAACTCGTGACAAGTTACACAGGCGTTACCGGTGACAGCGTACAGTTGACAAGAGGAGATATTCGTTGGCTCAATACCTGTTTTTTGCCTTCTGTTTGTGTCTGTTTCTCCCTTTTTCCCACCGTGAAGGAAACACGAGTTCTTCAGCTGTCCCGACAGTGCAGATTTTTCATTTAACTGCTCTCAGCCGAATGCAGCCATCGAGGTAGACACGGAGCGTGGATATTATATATTTGGTCATTTATTCAGATGGGCTCATCACATTGTAGCGGACTTCTCCCTGTTTATCCTGCTCTGAACAAGCTACTCATCTAGGTGAGCTGTGTGTGTATCTGTCACTGCTGCTACTTCATGAGTTGAATTCACTTGAACACTTGTACTCGCATTGGGGTGAAAAAAAAAAAAAAAAAATGATGTTAGTTTCTTCTTCACATTTTTACAACACAAGCTCTCAGCTCCGCGGCTCACCGTCTGTGGCTGCTGCCAGCAGCCTGCTGGGTGTTTGCCACACGCTGGTGTGGAGTAGCCTGGTAAACCAGCCGGTCACGTGAACTCACATTTCATTTTGTTCTACTAGACGTCTAAACATATTTTCTGCCGAGAAACTCTGCTGTTGTATACTCCTGTACTTATTTATTAATTGTTGTTATTGAGTCTATTTCTGCAATAACTGCACTTTATGGCTGTTTAACTTTAAACTCGATGAACGTTGACATTACAGCTCGAGGCGGACAGCCACGGAGGCAGCCATTACTGTTTTGCTGGTTATGATGTCAACCCACGAGGCCCTGCAGCTCGCATACGCAGCTCGGACGCTGCGCAGCCTCTGGCCCATGGAGCTTGCTTTTTCGCAGCATAGACATTGTGACATCATCAGTGGGACAAAAATTTAAACAAACAAACAAACAGACAAAGCCCACTTGTTCCCTTTTATATGATGATGATGATGACTCAGCATCTCCCGACTAGCATCTATGTGCGCTCGATGCCTAGGCTCGATTGTAGCTCAGCCTCATCACTGATTACATCACTGATGACATCACATCATTAGCTAATTAGCCTAATTAGAAAATCAGGCTCCGTCAGGTCACCCGCACGGGTGCCCTTTACAAATCCTGAAGGTTTCAGCTTGATTGCACGTAAAACGGCATAGCTGTGGCTGAACACAGAACTTGAAACAAACAGACAAACAAAGTCCACACTCAATTGTATACTGTACTAGGTATCTCGCCCGCTCAATTCCTAGGCTCGCCCACCCTGCAGCTCGGCCTCGCCTGCCCCTTTGGCATACGCAAGACAGACTGAACATTATAATATTGAAATTGTAATTTAGAAGTGACCTGTTGACATAAAACTTGAGTGTGTGTGTAAAGAAAAACAATGAAGTACACAAACAGATGATCATATCCGGTAAAAACATGAATGTAACTTTTAAGATGGTTAAGCAATGCAAATCTGCACTGATGAAAAACACTCAAGCACACCTGAATACTCTTTGGGTGACTCCTTCTCTCCTCCCTTGAAGAACTTGATGGTGGGGTATCCCCGGACGCCATACTCCTGGGCCAGCTCAGTCTCCTCTGTGGCGTCAACCTTACCCAGGCGGATCTCTGAACCCTCGGCCTTCAGCATGCCAGCAGCCTTGGCATACTCTGGGACCAGGGCCTTGCAGTGACCACACCATGGAGCATCTGTAGGTGAGGACACAAACATTTAGCATGATAGATATAGAGGTTTGCTTCATTGTTGCTTGGTAAACCTGATCAAGGGAGTTGATAATATTGTTACAAAACAAATCAAATACACAAAACACACAAAAACAGTGCTATGACCAAGACATGGCCCTGTTCAAACAAAGCAAAGCAAAATACATGTTGAGTTCCAGTTAGCTTTGAGTGAGGTTATAGTGGCATTTTTACAGGACTAGTTTGACTGGCAAATTTAAAGAAACTCATTAATTAATGCACAACCTAGTGATCAGAGCAGGTTGCTTCATAAAAGGCCATAATTAATCTCCTGTGGCTTTGGGGGAGGGGGCACAGATGATAGATGCATGCAATGACTGAAAAACGTCTAACTTAAAAGCCATGGTTCCCAGTTGTATGTCCAAAGTCTAAACAGCCATTTCATACAGCTTATCACCTAAGCAATTAGTCTCCAAATAGTCTCCTGTCATAGCAACACGTCAATATTTTACAGACAACAAAACTTCCCCATTCCAATCAAACGTACAGATCAACTTGCAAAGTACACGTCGTCATCCTAGCTCCGCATCCAACCCCCCACCAAGGTCCCGCCCAGCTGAGAAACACCATACGTGGGCCAAACAAGGAATACATACAACCCTCCCCTCTTGAGCTCATTGGATAAGCTTCCCCATGGCCAGCTCTGGTTGGTCCACATAGCTCTGAATAGGTCAATAGTTTAACCAAAGTATCTCGGGATAGGCCTGCAGGCTACAAAGTGGTCCTTCAAAAGATAGTGTTGTTATCACACGACACACGTGAAACACTAATATTGGGGAAATTACTTGTTTTAAGATTAGAACTGCCTAAACACTATAGATGGCACATCCCAACAAGTTAATATTTGGAAGACCAAGTTACACAAATACTGACACCAGACAAGTGAACACCAGGAAACCACAACGAGTAATCGAAACTGAAGTAACACTATCTCCTGATAAAGGCACACGTCATGCAAATCTATGCGTGTTCATTGACTTCATTCAGACAAATTCATAACGTTAAATATGGTATGACTGCGTGATCTTGACAGCTTCCATGATATTGCACACACACTGGCCAATGTTTCACAATGCAAGATCATCTGTTACAATCAAATCGTGGATTTACGGAACGAGGACATGATCGAGCAACAACGTGTAACTTAACGCTAATGCAACAGGAGCTAGCTGTGAAACAAGGCGGTGAGGATGGCTGCTTACGTTATCGTTATTGTACACATCATAAGTTTGGGAATGGCTGCTAATTTTAGTCGTGATACAGTGTGGTTCAAATCGCAGTACTAGCACAGGCCGCTAGCTAACGGTCGGCATTTAACTAACTTCAGTGGTATGGTACACCGGTAGCATTGTTGTATTCCAGCAAGCTAACGTTAGCTCACACTATTACAGCTACTGCTGCTAGCAAAGGCAGTCAGCTAGCGTTAACGTTAGCCGTGTTGGCAGCAGAAACAGAATAGCTTGTACCAACAGCAGCAACTTGTCAGCCAAAGTGTCAAAGTTTTAGCTAACGCTAACACTAACGTTACGCTGATTTAGCCAGCTACTGGTCAGCCGGGACAGCCTGCAGCAACCGGCCTCCCACGTACCAAGCTAGCTAAATGATTAGAGATTTTGATTCTATACTTACAGAATTCAACGAGGATGTTGGGGTGAGCTTTCAGTGCCTCCTCGAAGTTGCTTTTCTTCAGCACCAGGACATCTTCTTCCTCAGCGACCTCAGCCCTGCTGTTGGCCACAGCCAATGTACAGAGTAGGAACAACTTCAACATAGTTAGCGTTACGGTCGAGTTATGCTTTCTGACAGAAAAGGGAGTCGTAGACACGGCTGTCTCTAAGCTTTAGCTGAAAAATGACGCCAAAGTTTTGTTCCAATTCCTTGTTTCGGTGAGGAGAGTGGCTGGTATTTGTGTCTAACGCTACTAACGTGGCATTGCGCGCAGAAACCGGAGGGGTCAGCCCTAGTGCGCATGCGCATTTATCAGGCCGAAAGCTGTTCGTGTTGAAATGTGACTGGACCGCAGCGCGCGCCACCTGGAAGTGAATCCGCCAAGCTCCTGTTTACTGCTGGCGTCAACCACTGCATCAACTCATCATGCAGATGTGAGTGAGCATTATGAAAACCTCGATAGACGTGACGTGTAACAGCTTATCTAGCTTTTTATGCGCGGAATGGGGTTTACCCATATCTTTTGTGACTGACATAATTGTTATAAAATACAATCTCATGAAACTGATGGACTTTGTGGGAGGGAGGGAGGGGCCATGAATAAGGCTACATGATTTTATTTTATTTTCATAATTAATTATGCACCATCTGAAAAAATGTGACACCCACAGAATGCTTGGGACTGGAGGTATATGCAACTCAATTATTCAATCCCTGACCTACAAATAGTAATGTTCTCTAGACTAAGAGGATATTATTGTGCTTTCAAAATACTGAACAATAAATAGGAGGTCGCTTTTTTCCTCAAAAAGAAAAAAGGAAATACAGCCTGTCCCACAATCGGTTTGCCTGGAGTTGATAGAAACAGCAGTGTTGGGGAGGACCAGAGGAGTGTCAGTGTGCAGAACAGGCCAAAGTCTGAGTTCAAACTAGGTCACTTGATCTTTTCTCAACACCTTTGTTCTCCAGCCAAGCATATGGCAGACAACAATGACAGACTCACCTTACATTGGGAAAAGAACAAGTCAAATCAACTGTAAACTATTTCCCCTCTTGTCATTACCTTGGGGTCCTATATGCTGTCTCTCTTGTAATTTGGATTACAAAGTGTCTTGTCATCTTGATTGTGTTTGTTGCTGTGTCTGTGGCTTTTACATGCAGGAAATGGATCCTGGAGCTACTTATGTCGATACCAAGAGAGGAGTTCAAATACACACAAGTAAGATTGGAGATGACACTGACTGACGGCCGGGGTCTAAAGACTTTACGGGAAAAGGAAGCCAAGAGAAGCAGTTTGGCAGGTAGGTACAGTCAGTGCTCAGGCACAGAGAGAGAGATATGGCAGGTGAAATAAGGGCAGGCTCAGGGAGGGCTCAGAATAGAATGCAACAAGAGGAGGCAAAGGGAATTGGAAATGTGGTTCAGATAAATCCGAAGAAGGAAGCCGAAACAACAAGGCCTTCTGTTAGGCAAAACAAGTTCAATGGACAGTCAGACAAAGATAGAGCATTTTGCATTTTTACTTTTTTATTTTTATTTTTATTTTTACATAGCTTTTATGTACTGTTTTATTACCACTCTATCATCTTGTTTGATTGTTGTGCTGGTCTGTAAAGCACTTTGTAAACTGTTAAGTTATTATAGTGGATGAATTGGGAAAGGGTGGAGAGGAAGAAACCTAATTTGAGGGAGTGTTGGGGGTGTGGAGGCAAACTGAGATTCTTGTGTTGCACTTACAGGAATCTTACAGGAAACAGTTAGTATTTCCTCCAAATCCAGTCCAACTGCCTGTCCCTGATATTCAGGCATACGCTACATATTTTGTCAAGACGTTAAAGAAGTCTGTTCCATGTATGTTAGCCTGCGGCCTACCTGACGTGGACATAACCCACGCAAAAGCGCTGCGGCCTATACACCTGACGTCGGCATAACCCACGCAAAAGTAGCAATTGAGGTAAAAATGTTAGAAATTAATTTGTGAGCTGATAGAAAGCGTTTCATTCCACTATGTTCTAAATTCTAGCTGTAATAATATAGGTTTGATTTAATCCTCAAAAGACTTATTTTGTGGGCAGAGGTGTTAGGTAGCTAATCATTTCAGTAGTATTCCAAGATTAGTTGTGCATCAAAGTGAGATTTTCTTCTTCTTCTTCTTCTGTTTTAATGGTGTGTATTTCATTTTGGAATGAAAAATGAACTGACTGCTATTTATGGCCATTGTCACACCAGGCAATTTTTGGACAGTGTGCAGCATAATATATACGGGTTACAAAGTGAGACAAAGAGTCAAAAATCCATTCAATTGTTTCCTGGCAACAATATGTTCTAATGTGATTAAAGCAACAATGCTGAGGCAAATCATCCTTCATCAAAAGGCTCCCTGCATCCCGCTGCCCTACTCTAGATATAGATGGATTTGGAGCCATGTTGACGTCACAATGTGATAGCAACATGTTCAAAAAGAAGTTTGTCAAAGCCTGTGTTTTGTCCTCCCCCCCCACCCCCCACAGAACTGTACAGTGGTCTGTTTTAGATCCTTGATGTTGGTCATATCAGTGGTAATGTAGGATGAAGCTTGTAGTTGCCATATGGCGAGAAGTAATCGTTTACGTTTGTAAATGTCATGTTAGTCTTTTGCAGGAGTTCAGGAAATGGCCACTAGATACTCCCTGGACTTTCATTTACCTTTCCTTAACTAGATTCTGTCAATATCTATCTTTGCTTCCATTTCACTGAGCCAAGATGATTACAGCGCCATTTTATGATAGCAGAGATTATGCATTTGGTTCATGCTTGCTAATAGCTCTTGCAACACAGCTGCACACTCACTGTGAGTGTGCTTCAACGGTCTCATTAGGCTACATGCCTTAGCAGACATCTTATGTCCAGCCAGGTCAAAACAACGAAGCCGTTAAACGCAGATCATACGTGTCAAACTGCTGGCCCTCTTCAGCTTGTCAAAGCACTAAACTCTGCGATTCTATTGGCTGAAGTGGTTTGACAGTTTCTTGTTCTCCAAACCACTTCCCACACTTGGTTTGGGCACATGCGGTCTGACTCATGAGAAACGAACATGAGATGAGCCTTTCAAAAGTGACACATCTTACAAAATGGTTGATATTACAGAATGAAGACATTGTGGAAAACAATAAAGTATACTACTACTTTATTATTACTTAATTTATAGTAGTCTGGCTTTTATTTGGACTCTGTCTCTTTTTTGTTTTGCTTCTGTGTTTCTCTATTGTCTCACCACATTGAATTTCCCTGTGTGGGAGTTGATCGAATCGAATCTAATCTAATCTTAAAGTCATGTCGGACAAAATGAATGAACATTTTCAGACTCAGGATCTTCTTTATTTTATGAATATTAAATGATTATCTTTAGTTGTTTTTGTTGTTGTTTCCCCCCTCCCTCAAGTGGTGTTAAGTATTTTTGAGATGTTCTTTGTCAGGGGATCATAGGTGTTCCTCCACACCCAGGGGTTTAGTGGTAAATGCAGAGGTGGGTAAACCATGCAGGGTTTGTTTACCCACCTTGTTTCCCCTCATTGATAGTTGATCTGAAAATAGATGAGTAAACTCTGAGCCTAATTTCAAAGTGTAAATTGAGTTTATTGTATTTACCCCCCACTATGCCCCTGCCCACACCCCTTGTGCATATTGTTCATGTCACAGCTCTTGCTAAGCCTGAAACAATAAGTCACTCTTATAAGGAGAGGCTATCTGTTTGCTTTAGCAAGGGCAATTTCTAAATGCAAATATTACCTTCGCTCACATGGAGTTCCACAACTTTGTGCTCCTTTCTTATTTATTTAACCTCCAAGCAAGCAGGGCAGGACACATTGACATCCATAATGATGGCAGGGGATAGTGAATACAATAAGATGAAAACAAATCTCATACAATACTTTCTCATACCAAATTGGCTCGGCCGCAGCGCGGACTCGCCCGCAGCTCGGCTGCTGCGTGGCCTCGCCTGCCCTATTGGCACGCGCGAGTGTGTGTGTTGCTCACTAAGTTATTGCATCAGTGATGTCACAATGCCTCCTTGTGTGTGTGTGTGTGCGTGCCCCATTATGATATCACTGATGACATTATCAGTGTGTGTGTGCCCCCCTATGACATCGCTGATCAGTCTTGTCACAATGCCTCCTTGTGTGTGTGTTTGTGTGTGTGTACCGTTATGACATCACTTTTGACATCATCACTGATGATATCACTGATGGCATCACATCATTAGCTAATTAGCCTAATTAAAAAATCCACTCCATCAGGTCATTCGCACGGGTGCCCTTTACACACCGTGAAGGTTTCAGCCCGATCGCATGTAAAACGGCATAGCTGTGACCAAACACAGAACTTGTATAGCCAGTAATACTGGAAGATTAATTTATTTGGCAAGTAACGACTAAAGTATTCTTCTATTATGAAATGAAGTTTAGTGCAACAAGTTAGTCTAGTGCAGAAATGAGTGAGAGAACAGTGGTGGAGAGAACTCAGCTTAATTCACCCCTTGCCTTCCTAACTAATGAATTCAAAAGAGCAATGAATCACTTCTGTTTTTCCATCTATGCAGCTTCCTCTCATGGACCCTTTGGAGACCCTGGACCCCACTGAATCAGAAACAGCAGGTGCACCTAATGTCACGCGCCCAATTTGACATGTTAATGACTTCATCAAGAAGTTCACAAATAAGCGTGATGAATTCATGCAGGAGGACAGAATGATGGATGCAGCGCATGAGATCACGTTATGACCCACCCGCTGATGTCAACTCATTAGTGCTTAATGGCGTTTTAACAAGGATGTTGGTCGAGGAAGTCAGACAGAGAGAGAGGAGGTGAAGCTACATCTCTACCTGTCACCTCATTTGAAAAAAGGGAGGGGGGGGAGGGGCAGTTGCTATGCCAACACTGCCAGCGTAGGCCCCTGTAGGCCTTGAGGTTATTGGAAAGAGGACATTCAATTACAGGAGTTTGACGTGGATTTATTAACATGAATACGGAGGCTGATGTCATCACTTAAATTAGTGAGTGCCTGTGTGTTCCATTCATAAACAATGTACATTCTCAAAAAGGACGTGTGATTCGCATTTGGTCTTTCAGTCTTGAAAAGGAGGTGTCATTTTCAGTACATTTTAAAAAGGATGCGTAATCATTAACATTTGTATTTGAGATCGGGAGGATTGGCAGAATGTAGGGAAATGTATTTATTTTATTTATCATCTTTAACAAGGGCAACTTCGGCCCAGGACCACGTGCATACTGACGACATCACTGATGACATAATCACTGATGACATCATCACTGTTCAAGCCCATTCAGGAAACTACATCTTTCAACAGCCCAAGTTTGGCACTGATGACATCATCACCATTATCCATTCCTGACTGACTGAATGCCCGACTCACCCCAAAAAGCCTCGTCTTGACCACGCGCTGCGCACGTGGTAAAAACACTTCCTCATTTTAGCATTGTAGTTTTTCATGCCATTCATCTTCTTGTATGATGTGTTCATTGCCTCAGTGAAGGACTTATTAACTATATAGATATAAAGTTGATTTAATATGATGAAAGTGATTTAATCTAACACGACGGTCTTGGAAGCAGCTGCATGCTGGACTGTAAAGTGAACTGAAACATTTTGAGGTTTCTGCCACAAGATGGAACCACACACCAGCAAGAAACACTTATCTTATCGACAAAGGGAAAGTATGGAGCAAATTAATTATTGGCTGTATATTCTTGGGGTCATGCTGCTCTCTAGTGGTAGCTACTAGGAAAATCAGATTATTGGAATATACAGTATTTGGATTAGGGTATGCTCTGATTCAATCCAGTAGAATCTTTTTAAATCATATATATTAAATTAATAAAACATACTAAAGATGCAATGATTGCATTGTTTTAAGCAGTTAAAAAAAAATGCAACAACACACCAGACTATTTCCACCTAATGCATTTCTCTCCAGCATCTGCCACACTGCGCTGGACATGGACAGGATGTGACATCATGGACCAGATACAGTATCTCAGCAGTGAGCAGGGCAGCTGACCTGGGTTAAAATGCTGTCATCCTTTTTCCATGCGTGACTCAGCAGGATTTGGCGCCGTTCCTGGAGAACGTGGGCTTGTCCTAGACCCAGAGAGCCTGAGATGTTTGTATTGGAGTTCCATCCTCTTATCTCAACTAACCGTTCCATTCTTTAACGGTTAGTTGAGATAAGAGGATGGAGCTCCAATAAAAGGTTACTACAAAGGTGTTGCAGTAAACCTTCCTTTAAATTCCCATGAAAAATCACGAAGCTGTAAGGGTTTGAGAATGACCTTTATTAGGAGGATAAGAAATATTTACAGCTAACATAACGTCAACGATCTTACTGACTGGGACATAAGACATAACACTGTAATTGGTGGAGATCAAAAAGTATGGGTAAGTGCTGAGTGGGAGGGAAACAGGACGTTGTGTGAAGAAGAGCGGGCTCTAGTCTGGTGGTGAGCAGGCTCTAGTCCACCGGCACTGGCAGGTCCTGGTGGTGAGCAGGCTCTAGTCCACCGGCACTGGCAGGTCCTGGTGGTGGTTGACTTCTGGACAGGTGTGATTGATCTCAGGTTGTTCACCGCTGAGCTCAACATACTCTACTGACCCCTGCTGACACACAAAGCAGACCCCACTGAAGACTGTCACAGATGATTCATTTGAGTCCCTAGGTGGAACATAGTCACAAAAGTAATCTAGATCAGTGGTTCTCAACTTTTTTGGCATGTGACTCCTTCAATAAAAACAATGTCTACTCTAGACCCCCTATCACAGAGTGGTGAACAGTTCAATCAAAGAATGACTTTCCCCTCTTCAGCTCAGATTTGATTACCTAGTCCTAGAGACTAAAACAATTCAGTATTTTGGTTGGCGTTGGGGGGAGTAGGCACTAAAGCAGAAATGTCAACACCAAACCTGAAATACACACATTTTAAACAACACATCAATGATGTTACAAAGAACTAAACATCACTGTCGTGGAAATAAACAATTTCAAGACAAACAATAGGTTAAAAAATATATATATATTCATTTGAGGCATCCTGGTGCCCTAGAGTCTGGTAAATGTACAACACCATTTGCCCAGCAGAAGTTCAAATCAGATTTTATGCAGCATTATTCATAAGCATCTCTCTAGCCACATAAGTCTCTCTCCTCACTGTAAAAATGAATACGATATTTTGGGAAGGATGGAGAGACCTCTTTCTCTATTCTCTAACTGTACATTTTCCACTGAACAGCCATGGAATGATTCTGTTGCTTCCTGAGGGCGCTGACTTTGTATATTGCAGGGGTTAATTTCAGAGCAAACTGTGTAATCTCTCATCAAGATGATAGAGGGATGAAATAATTGGCTGTTTTTAGATCGTGATGTCACATCCGTAGTTCGTTATTTCAAATTCCCCTGTTTTGCAAATTGCCCCTAACACCATGTAGGGACAGAGAGAAGGAACAGAGGCGGTGATTAGGGCCTGGTGAGGACAGCGTGGTGGTTGAGATGGGTCTGGAGGTAATTCGACCGGGCCGCAGCTCTGATCTGATCCGATAGGGAAGGAAGGCCCAGCCCACACGTCCCTTTGTTCTTGTCTGGAAACTCTGACCGCTGTTTCCCTCTCGGATCGGCCTGCAGAGGGCCAGTGTGACCGGGACCAGGAGCAATGAAGCGATTGGTTTGCTTAATCAGTGTGTGTGCCAACACAGAAGAGACGAGTGGCACATAATGGCTATGATTTAATGTTACTGTTAATTATTTGATTGATTGATCCAGTTTATTAGAGAGAAAAAGTGTCTCTCGAATGACTAACAGAAAATAGAGCAAGATTGGTAAAAAAAGAAGAAGAAAAAGTTATATAGTACTTTATATATAACCAAAAAGAGACCTATCCCCCCCAAAATAAATAAATAAATCATTCATAAAATAAACAATGTTGTTATGTTTTTAATTGTTTCACCTGGCCTATATACATAGGGAGATTTTTTTTTATTTAGCAGGTAAAAATAACAAAATAAATCAACAAATAAATACAATCATTCAGCAATGTAAAACATTTTAAAGTTGTTGTGCATTCACACCTTCAAGAAATTCTAATAAATGATTCCATATTTTGCATTTCCTTTCCTCTAGCTAGCTAGATATTTCAGTCTCTAATGTAAATTATACAACAGGTAGTTCCGGCCGAGCAATTTGATTGGACAAGAGGGATCCTACGAGTGCCTATATTTCACGATAATGCACTGGCGCTTCACTGTGTGTAGATCACTCCGCTTCACAGCTGCCCTAATCAACAAAACGCTTCACAGCTCTAGAGTAGACAGTAGTAAAGTAGACAGCCTGCAGTTAATTAGGCTGATTAGGCTACATTTTCAGCAAAGCAGAAAGCTGAGGGGACTATTTTTGTTGGCGGAGGAATAAATACAGAAATCATCTATTTTCTCAGCTTTTTGTCATTTTTTTAATCAGCTTTGTTTAATAGAACTGTTGTATAAAAGCAATATCACACTCGAGGTCGTGCATTGTTGTCTAATATTGGCACTGCTGTGATTATCTACGGCACTCGGCCTGCGGCCTCGTGCCTGCGACCGAATCACAGCAGTGCCAATATTAGCCAACAATGCACTCCCTCTCGTGTGATATTGCTTAAGCAATATCATCTCTTTGATCACCTGTTAAATTTCCACTCCCAGTTTTTTTTTAAATATAGTGAACTAATTGTATGAATGTCTAATTGATCGAAAGCTTGGTTCAATAAAGAAACTTGCATGGATCCAAGTGTGCAGACGTTTTGCTCGTCCAATTTTATGTAGAAGGAATGTGTGTTAATTGTTTAATGGAACTTACGGGAGCAGCAACCCACCAAGCTGAACTCCTTGTGTGTGCAAACTGCTTGGCCAATAGAGCTGGCTAACATTGCAGGGATGATGCCATGTTTGTTGAATACCCTAATGCTGAGAACAGCGGGAGGAGCGCCATGTTTGTGAGAATAGAACAATGCGAGAGAACGATGCGTCAGGCTGGCCAGCTCTATAAAAGTAATTCTAATACTTGGTTCTTTGGGATGTTAGTTTTCTACAAAGATAAGAAACCTCCCATATTCATGACTTAATTACTCACATAGTCATGGTGGTCAACATCACCTGTAGAGAGAACAACACAGGTTTAGTAAGTGTGTGTGCGTGTGTGCGTGTGTGTGTGCGTGTGTGTGTGTGCGCGCGCGCGCAATTGTCTACCTCCTAGCACTATTCCACAGTGATCTGGCTGGACGCCTGAGAGTCATCCATTAGTCATGTGAGAGTTATGATGATGTGTCTGACCTTGCTGACTCATTCACCTCAGCGCACGTTGCCAATAGGAGGTGCTGTCCCTGCTGTCTGAATCAATATTTAGAACCTCCTAACAGTCTGTCCCGTTGAATAGGGAACAGCACGTGTCCGCTGGACTAGGCTACTTGATAGACACATCCATCGTCTGGCTCTGCTTCTAATAACAGGAAGTTCCTGCTCGCTGTAACAGGATATGGTCACCTTCTGTAGCTGGCCTGGGTATTCTGGTTATACAAAACTGTCCTTTCATCAAGTTCTCGCCTGGGAAAATGATATTCAGTAGGATCCTGAAATGTCATTAATATCTACAAGTTGCAATAAAGTGATGGTAAGAGTGTGAGTTTAGTGTGTGTTGAAAAGATTTTGAACACACCATGCGGAGAGTTTTGGAGCTCGCTGTACACGGTGTCTGTGCCTTGTTTCAGTGGAACTGTAAAATACAAAAGCAAAACTGTTAGCCTTGAACATCAAAAGACAAAGATTGCCTTGCAATGGTAGACGCTGTTTATTTGTTTGATTTGTCATTAGCAGCAGACGTTTCACGTTAAGCGGTCGATTGTCACATGAGCATAACTGCCATCCCCAGCCCGCAGGGAGCCGGAGCAGAAGACCAGAACGAAGAAGGGGGCTGGTATCAGGACCCAGCCTGGCAATTAGCCCAGCCCTTCCTGTTTATAAGCTCTGCCATGTTTCTGGAAGCAGACGGTTACAGCAACCTGGAGACGTCTCAATTATGGGCAATTAGGCCCATCCCAGGAAGTGTTGCTCTGTCTTATCAACAATAAAGGAATGTCGGCAAAGCAAAGCAAAACGGTTCTGGCACTGAGAAGTGGATGGGGAGAATGTGCAGGACAGTAAATAGCGGGACAAAAGGTTATGAACGTAGATAAGAGGGTGAGAAAAAGACAGGAAGAAAGAAACTAGACTTGGAGATTGACTTTTTTTTGAGAGAGAGAAGATCACCTTTCAGGTGTCAACCAACATGGTGTGTGTACATGCATGTGTGCGTGTGTGCGTGCGTGCGTGTGTGTGTGTGTGTGTAAACCAGTCACCTCTGGCAGGGTCTGCTGGCTGTGGATGCACCACCTCAGTATACTCCACATCAGGCTCGTTGGACGCCAGGCTGCTCTCTTCGTCACTGGCTGCATCAAAAACATGAACAATATTCTCCGTAACACACTAAATCACCTGCATGGCTGCTTTTCCTACTGAAGTCCAGTGTTTCCTTGTTGCTACTTCCTTTATCTTGGACTTTTAGATGGATTTTAGAGGCCCCTCGCAGTTCTCAATGTATTTTGCCATCTACGAATGCTTTATGAAATGATCATACTTGAAGAAGAATCAGTTGAGCCCGCAGTGGTGCATTCAGGGGCTGTCAGACACTTTGGATAAAAGCATGAACCAAATGGCAACATTATGTGAGGCCCTCTGCCCAAACTCACCTGCATTAGGCGGTCGCTCGCTCCACACACTGGCTGATCTGTCCACCCTCACTGTAGGACACACAGACAGACACCTGATAAGGCAGATGACAGTAAGAGCAACCCAGATTACTTCAAGAATCTGCATGAATGAAGATACAAACATACCTTGATAGCAACATAATCCACTGTCAAATCAAGTAATTGTAAACCGTAGAGGCATAAGTATCAATATCAGCTGGCTTCTAGGTGATATAATCCTTTTATTCTTGGCTCTTATTTCATGATTGATAAGGCTTCTGTACAGATCATATACTGTACCTACAGTAAAGCATAATATTGGATTAATGAATTAATATTCAAGAGATAATGTGAACAGTCTAAATAGAGAATCTCCCTTGTTGCTAGATTTAGATTCATTTAATTTAGATTTTCTTTTGTGTGTAGCAGAATTGGACATCATGGCCTATAGTGGAGGATTGCTCTCAAAACAAAAACAGGAACAATGGAGTAGATTTCAAATCTTCATGTCGTCTGCCACTGAATCTCCCACTGCCTTATGCACAATAGGCGATTGTTAATTCAACAACAGCCGCACAGTCAGTGCTTGCAAAAACAACTTCCCATTCGTTAATGTGATCTCAAATTCAGCTCAACCATGGCTGGAGTGATTCATTTCCTCCACCTGCTGCATGCATTCAAACTCGCCCGGCCTGAGACAAAATACGCCCCGCCCCACCCCACCAGAACCAGTTCAATCAACATCCACCCACTCCTTTCTCCAACATGCTCCGTGCCAACATAGGACGTTTCTTGCCAACGCTATTGTTTCCAATTTTCAAGGAAGTCTCTCCTGTGCATTCCTTTTTAGGAAATACATTTCAACTTCATGCTTTGTTGGTAATCCGGTCTTGAACATGTGCGTATGTTAGCAAGAGCATTGTGTAACATTAATAATAGTAATAAATATGTGGTTGGATTTTGCATAACATCCTTTTTATTATATCTAAATTTGAGGCAACATACTAATGTGAATCTACTGCAGCCTGAGCAAAATGAATGGTACTGACACACTGCTAAATAAAACCTTCTTTATTCTACAAGTGCTTCTTCCAATCAGTCAAGAGATCAACCAAAAATATATACATACATTTCTACTGATGGTTATAAAATGTACAAATCAATCTGTCATCAAGGGCATATAAACATGGACATCAGACAAATAGAGCAGGTGCATCCATAAAGGACATGCAATCAGACGGACATGCCAAATGAAGAAACAAAGGACAAAGACAGTAATGTTAATTATTTAAAAAAAAATCTAAATTTAGATTGCAGGAGGAGGGGAGAGGGAGCAACGGGGTCCTGATTCATATCTAGTTGCAACAAGCCCCTCCTGGCGCTGCCCGAAACTCATCAGTGAAGAAAATGTCCAAATCCTAAGACACCTCGGTCATCCACTTCTGTGTTAAAACAATCATTGCCTCTTGTGTCTCTGCTCCAATATAAGTTTGCTCTTTGCTTTACTCCGTTTATGCTTTGACAGTCTTTTCCTCAAATCTGTTCTTTTTTTAAATAATCCATCCCATTGCAGGGCTTCTCTCTACACTGTGGCTGGGATACTGTAGCTGCTCCTGTTGCTGATGTCAGCAGGAAGTGATGCCACACTATCTCGCGTCCCATTGGTCACTCTCCCCTCCGTGCCGTCATAGCGCGGCGCTGCGTCTGGAAGAAGATGATAATGTTCGCTCTAAGCAAGTCGTTTGCAACACATGACAAACAATCAGTGCCATGTACTACGACTGAACTGAAGTGACTTCTTCCTGCACAAACTCACTACTCTGCACAGTACCTAAAAATGTTTACTTCAAACCTAGCAACATCCTATTTTTACTTCCTCTGCTGTACATATTTAGGAACACAAACACACAGATATTACGCTCAAACACACAGACACTTTCACACATACATGAACTATACAACTGACAAGCAACATGGACATTTTCACATAATACTGCAAAGGTAGCTGTAGTCACTGCAACATACATGACCCCTGCATGCATACCGGTATTAGAACATGTATCATGGGAGTGAGTATGGGTTGCTATGGCTGCAACAAAAAAACATGCTATGACTTTGGAGGGGAGGGAGGTCCCCGATGACAAATGGCTGTTAAAGTATGACTTATGACAACAGTCAGTGGTACACAGGAGAGTAGTAAAAAAGCTACCTGTGGCTGCTTTATAAACCTCTGTGTCGTGGGTTAGATTCACTGTTAAAGAGTCATCTGATTTAGGGCTCGAAGGCTTTCTGAGAAATGGTGAAAATAAAGTCAACTAGAAATCTTGAAAACAGACAGTATAGCTCATTACAAAATAAAAGTCTGCAGGGTTTTATTTTCTCCTCTGCCAAACAGAGGTACTGTACATCAAAAAGCTCTAAAGCATACAGCTATAAACTGAGATAAGCTAATTATCCACTTAAAACCTATAAACATTACCAAAACAGAAACACAACTCTATTATAGACCCTTAAAATGGACAATTCTGTCTCTACTCCCCCTCATTCCAGTTGAAACACAGGTGAATTTTGGCCATAATAACACAGAGAGGTTGCCAGCACAACTCCACAGCAGCCTTCTCCAAAACAACTGAAGTCAGTGGGGACCAGTTGTTCAGAGTTCCAAAAAGACCTCTATTTGCATCATAATTTAGTGCAAATCTTAAAATCAGATTTTTTTTGCAACAAATCATGATGGTATAGGTGTTTCTACCCACAGTGTTATTGTTTGGCTGTTTTTCTATTGGAACTCCAAGTCCCCCCATCCGAATTTCTGCTGGCAGCCTCCCTGTATGTTATATGGACTATCACATTTCACCTGTGTTTCATTTGGCCTGAGGGTGAGTCGATGATGACAGAATGTTCATTTTTGGGTGCACTATTCCTTTTAATCCTGCTAGCCAGCTAATAATACTAGATAAACTGTCACAAACTTGTCCACAATATCTGTCATAATCAGAAGGAGCAAGTAGTCAAGCCAACTCACACTGACAATTCAGCAGCCGCTTCTCTTTTTTTACCTACGGTAAGAGAAGAAGAGGTGAGAAGAGGAGAGGAAAGGGAGGGAGGAAGACGAGGAGGAGGGTTGGTGGTCATACATAGTTAGACATGAGAGGCAGGCTGTGTGGCTGGAGGACTGTAGGTCTCTCTACCTCTCTTGGCCCTGAAGCACAGCACGAGCAGCAGCGCCAACACCGTCACCAGCAGCAGACAGGCGGCCACGATCAGCCCCTTCTTCCACAGCGCCATACGCACTGCAGAGAGAGAGAGAGAGACGGATGGGGAAAGTCAGGCATAGACAATATGGCGAGGGACGGTGTGAGAAAACGATAGAAACCAGAGACGACCTTCCGATGGGATCAGACCAGCCGCAACACCCACGACTTAAAATTATTGTGGGGCAGGCAGGGGCGTAAAGTGAGGGGGCCAATGTGTGAGTGTGTGTAAACATGAAGTCTGGATCATGTCTGGCTAGCCAGAGCAGGATATGTTCCGGTTTTACCTTTCTAGACATGAGGAGTCTGTGTTTAGAAACAGCTGGAAATGGTCAGTATTCTCTCTGCCAGTGGGCGGGGGAAGAGGGTGCGGTAGCATGTATCGATAACAAGAAATGTGATAGGAAACAGCTTTAGCGAATCTTTAACCAAACTCCATTCAAAAACATGCCGTTTTAACAGAGCGTTTTAACTCCCGCCTTCAAACACTCTTACACCGTTAAGATATCATCAGACTGTTGTAATCTACTTTACTTTCCCAGCATGCCTTTCAACAACCCCCGGAGAATGTGCCTAAGCTTGTTCCATTCAGATGTGGGTATTATGTGCAGGTGGAGAGAGCGATCATGATAGGGCAGTTAGAGGAAGAGAGCCAGAGTATTTCCAGTCAGTCTTACTCAAAGAGGCTCGACTGTCTGAATGTAGCTACACTGGAAATATTTTAACTTTTTTTAATCAATAATTAAAGTGTCTTTAGGATGTATTTTTTCCTTGATGCAATCTCATTACAGTGAGAGACATTTGTGAAATTGTATTTATTCAAGACGTCGTTTCGGACATATTAAACATTAATGGCAGATGGCAACTGGCACTAATGCACATCAATATGGTCATACCATTACCCTCATTGAGTTTGAAAACTCACACCTCACAACTTCACACGGAAGAGTATGGTAAATAGCCTCCTTACTCTGTGTGGTTGAAAGATGGCTCTTAACTTGACACTGTGTTGATCCCTGAAGGAAAAGTTCATCTTTATGCTTGCCCCCTCCACAGGGAGGTCAGAAGGCTATCAAAGATCCTTGAAGCTGGTAGGCCTTCACTGTCTTGCTCAAGGACACTTTGGCAGGGTGGATGCTTGCTGGCATGAGGGCTTGAATCCTGATCCTCTGGATGAATTACAATCTCCATACTCATGACACCAGAGACTCTCCAGCTTTTTCATATCGAGGACCCCTAATTTAGAAAACATTAGGGCCATAAGGACCCCCATTGGATGAGATTTTGTCTTTTAGACCCAAATCTGTGAATATATTTTAAGTTATTGTTAGATATTGTGCAATCTTGTCCAGAATTCCATGACTATCTGCATTGTAGGTATAGAGAGATAACAGTGATATTATCACCATTGTCTCATCGCGTTCACTTTTTGTGAATGAAATAATGCTGAAGTTTAACACTGTTTTTGGTGGGGACCTAGTGGAACCCCCTCAAGGAGTGGAACCCCCTCAAGGACCCCTGGTGGTCCCTGGACCCCACTGCACTATGCCACCCTGGGGGACCCCGGAGACAGAGAGAGTAAATCCCTAAGATCTCACCCTCTATGGTGACCGACTGGCTGCGAACGACATTGTTGGCTTGGTTGAGGGCCTCGCAGTAGTAGGTGCCGCTGTGCTCGCTGCCCACCCTGCTGACGTTGTAGTGCTTGGTGACCGCGTTGGCCGTGGTGGTGAACAGTGGCTGGACACTGTCGCTGCGGTACCACTTAAAGCTGACAGGGGGCGTGCCTTTGATGCCACATATCAGGAGGAGATCCACTCCCTCTGCGATGTCGGCCAAGTCGGGGATGACAGTGAGCGTCGCCTCCGACAGAGGAACTAAGAGAAGAAGACGGACAAAGAGATGAACTTTGACTAGGGATGCACCGATCCACTTTTTTCACTTCCGATCCGATTCCGATACCTGAATTTGGATATCTGCCGATACCGATATTATGCCGATACCAATATTTTTCTTGAATATACAGTATAGGCAAAGATTTGGCCAATTAAAGTTTTTTTTTTAAATATACCTTGCAAAAAGCAGACAAAATTAAGAAAATATACAAGGCAAAGAAGGATACTATTATACATTATTACACAAATTACGGCCAGCTGTGTGCTGGAATTGCAAAAAAAAAAAAAAAAAAAAAAAAAATTCCAATTCCGATCCGATCCGATCCGTGAATTAGTGCCATATCGGCACCCGATACCGATATTGGATCGGATCGGCCCCATCCCTAACTTTGACATCAGGGACAAGCAGGGCCAACACCACTTCCATAGAACACCAGGCATATGCTTCTGTCACAAGATGATTCCATACACAATATATGGTTCACAATTCTATACGGGATGATGTCATACTGTAACTAAAAGTTCAGTAACAACAAAGTACGACTTCTGAGCCAGAGACCTTTCTAGCAATGGCTCTGGCTTGCTAATCAGCAATATACAAATGTCATTACAAACTGCAAATAAGATCATTTGGATGGAGAGCTTGCGAAATTGTGATGGGCAAGACATCTCATTTGTGATTACTACAGCAGAATAAAATGGAGCTACCCCACGATACGTATTCTCCAATTTTTGTATTGTGATATATTCATTTTTGTTGTCCCATCCCAATTTAACACAGATTCTTTATTGTGAAAGAATATATATATATATATGTGAAAATATATCTATATGGTCTGAGGACCCTCTTTAGTTTTATGACATTTTCAGCGTTACATTATAAATGTTCATGCAAGCTTATTGTGGGAAAATACTTACATTGCTTGTATTGTTTTACTTCTGAATAATAAATAAATGCTCTCCTGTTAAACACAGCAAACTTTCCAGTGTTAATAAGTGTTTTCAGTGATTATTTGAATTGACAAGTGTTGATTGGATAATTGTTTGTCCATTCATACATCTGATGTGGCTCTGAAAGAGTTTAACTGATGGGTGTATGGACTAGACTAGAGGTCTTCGGGTATGTCAAAACTCCTGAATACCCGAGGACCTGACCCAGACCCGGCCGGGTCTCAGGTCCATTAAAAAGAAATGACTCTGGGTCCAGTCCGGGTCCGGTTCCGTTTGCCATGGGTCTCGGGTCTCTGACAGTGAAATGCCGGGTGGACCCAGTGAGTGGCTATCACAGCTGTCAATCACCCCTTTTTATATCATTGAATAACTAATTAAAAACAAACTTATCAGAAAAATTAGCACTTGAACCTAGAGGTCTTCGGTTATGCCCAAACCCCGGAATACCCGAGAACCCGACACGGACCCGGCCGGGTCTCGGGTCCATTCAAACTCGGGTCTGGGCCAGGTCCAGGTCTGACATTTATTGGGTCTGTTACGGGTCCGGGTCTCAGCTTTCTTATAATAGACTAATCGGGTACAGTCAGGCACACATTTCCAGGTCCATTAGGACCCGTGAAGACCTCTAGTATGGACTCATATAGACACCGCCAAGATCGATTATAACACCGTTACCACAGTTGCTGTGAACCATGTTGTTATAGTTCTATCAATGAAGACATATCAAAAACATTGTGTAATAAATTCCGCTAAACACAGTCTTGAAAACTCACCTATGACAGTGGCATTGAGTCTTTTACTCAGCAAGCCCTCCTTACGCCGATTGTTCTGCGCTTCACACATGAACTGGGTTATCTCCTCAGGCTTCTGGATGGTGATGGAGAAGAGGGCCTGCTGTGTGGGTAGCTTGATGGTGGTGGTGTTCAGGTTCTCGTAGATCCTTATCAGGGTGTAGTTGATCGGCAGGCTGCCTTTGTCCGCCTTACAGAGGATCTGGAAGGGCTTTCCCAGAATCACTCTGTTATCCTCCACCAAGATTTTGGGGTGGGAGACTGAAACTGAAGTGGAGAGAAAGAGAGAGGAAATTAAATAAATTGTGGGACACATTTTGGTGTTAAAACTACAAAGCAAACTGGGGGAAAAAACTTGATTAAAAAAACGGTTTCTGGCATGGTGGCGCAGTGGTAGCGCTGTCACCTCACAGCTAGAAGGTCCTGGGTTCGATTCCCACCTAGGATGCTGTGAGCGCTGAAGGAGTGCATGCCCGTCTGCATGTCCACCGCCCGGATGGGGCCGTCAAAAAGGGCCTTTCTGTGTGGAGTTTGCATGTTCTCCCCGTCCCCGCTGGGGGTTTCCTTTATATAGGAACCCCTCACCAAAACATGCAATATCCTGGTCGCTGAAGTGGTGCCTCCTCTCGTCGTTCGGGGCGCCTGTTCGGATGGAGGGGAATTGGTTGGAATAGCGTGATGATCCTCCCACGTGCTATGTCCCCTGTCAGGTGAAAAGAAGGGGCTGGCTACTGCCCATGTCTCGGAGGAAGTATGGAGCCAGTTTCAAAGGCAGAAATGCATTGAGTTCCCACTGACCTCCAGTGGACAAATCCTATGAAGCAAATACTTTAAATACAGTAAGTCCACTCTTTATGTGTCTGCAATCAGGCAGCCTTACCTTTTGGACGAACGGTTAGGACTTTACTGCGCTTCACGATGCCCTTGGCCTGAGCCGTACAGGTGTAGTTGAACTCATAGTGCAGGGTTCTGCCAGAGAAGACTCCAGCCTCCCTCCTGAGCAGTGGGCTCTCTGCTGGATCAAGAGCGTAAGTCACCTCTTCCCTGCGCAGGATCACGGACGCAAAGCGTTCACTCCTGCAAGTCAGCCTCATGTCATCCAGTTGAAAGACGTCAGCAGGAGACACAGTGAGTGTGGGCACTGAAAACAGCTCTGTGGATGGGATAGGAACAAGTTAACCACTAGAATCATATACGGTTCATCATATAGCACATATTGTTACAGCTATCTTCTATTTAAATTAATGTGTAATACAGTATCTTCGATCATCAATACTTGGAAGGTAAAAAAGTGACATTAATTCTAGACTACTAGTGGCTGATTGGCAGTGCAGTGTAGATAGTTAAGCAAGTTGTATACAGCAAAATATATATATATATATATATATATACCGGTATATCTTAACATTTAGTCAAGTCAGAATAAACCCAAATAAGGAAGATCACTTGACACTTGATTCTACAAAATTATGAAACAATTGTTTTATTGCTTTGCATGTGAAATGAAATGATCATATCATCCATTGGCAGATTTGTTCACTTTTCAGAAAAATATGATTTTAGGACTCAATAGACTAAGTGATGAGTGTAGTACAGGCACAGGCACACATACAGTAAGGATCTCCCTTTCTCCAATCCACTCACCAGTCACTGAAATATTTTTTGTGGCGACTTTCACTACATTTCCCATTTCCAATCTGCACTCAAATTCCCCAGCATCCTTGGCCAGTGCGAGCATGCTGTGGTTGACTTTGGTGTTTCCACTGCTGAGCAGCTGGGTCCCCTGGCTCAGGTAGAGCCTGATGCTTGGAGGCGTGTGCAGAAAGTCTCTGATGGTGCAGGACAGACTGAGTTGGTCCCCTTCATAGATGTTCTGTTGTGGGATAATCTCAAGAACCGGTGTGATGAGAAGCTCTGAGGAGACAAAATGATGTGAAGGAGAACTGGGGAGATGAAAATAAAGCCCAGACTCTGATCGGGTGTGTTGAATGTCACAGATTTTGATTTTTCTTTGATCAAGTTGGGGAGAGTTGTAGACTAGCACATGCTTCCTCCGATACACGTGCAGTCGCCAGCCGCTTCTTTTCTTCTGACAGTGAGGAGTTTCACCGGCAGGACGTAGCGCGTGGGAGGATCACGCTATTCCCCCCAGTTCTCCTCACCCCAGGTGTCCCAACTGACTAGAGGAGGCATTAGTGCAGCGACCAGGACACATACCCTTAATCTGGCTTCCCACCGACAGACACGGCCAATTGTGTCTGTATGGATGCCCGACCAAGCCGGAGGTAACACGGGGCCTCGAACCTGCAACCCTCGTGTTGGCAGGCAGGGAATCTACCGCTGCACTACCCGGATGCCAAATGCTACAGAAATTTCAAATGCTACTCTGTTGGAATGACTAACCTCTGACTGAGACCGTTTTGCTGTCGCTCTCCTTGGACTTGATGGAGTCTGGCGTTATTAAGATGGTGTACGCGCAGTGGATTTTGCGGATGCCAGCGCTGCTGAAACGAAGCTTGGCCTCCGCATGGTCGGAGTTGACGCGCTCCTCCAGGAGCTCCTTGGAGTTGGCGTAGAAGTAGAAGATGATGGAGCCCGTCTCCTCAGGAGCGGTGCATCTGGCCGTCACCTCCTCTCCCTCGCTCAACACACCCTTGTTGATGTGGAGCACTGGTGCGGCCAGGCCTGGGAACACAACATGTGAGGAATATGGTTGGTTTTATTCCAAAATGCTATAGATCTGTTTAAGAGAAAAACTGTTGAATGAAAAAAAAAAACTGATAATCTAAAATCATATTACCATTAAATAATCAACCAAACACATCATTCACATCACTTACATCTTTAAGGTAAATTAATTTATTGGTGCTGCATACCCCTAGGATTTGCAATCAAGTCTCTATCTTCATTAGTTTCATAATTAGGCTGTGGCTAAAAACCAAATCACAGAATTGAATCAATTGTTCCTTGGCCCAAGGACTATCTGTCCAACAAATTTCATGAAAATGAGTTGACAGCCTCTGAGGCTTGGACCTCTAATAACACCCAGAGAAACAAACCAACCTGTTACTGTGAGTTTCTTAGCGCCACTCTGCATCTTTCTGCCATCAATGTCGATGCTGCACCTGTATTTGCCCGTGTTGGAGACTCTGGCCTCGGGCAGCGGGTAGAGAAGATCCTCCGAGCTTCTGGTAGTCTTGGTGTAGACCATGGTGCTGTCCTTGTATATGGTGTAGGTACGACTCAAGGCCTCCTGCCCGGCGCTGCTGCTGACAACGGCTTGGCATCTCACCGTTACATTGGTGCCCCGACTCACATCAGTGCCGGGCTCAATGGCCAGGGTGATGTCTCTTATCGTGAACGCTGCGGAGGAGTTCAGAAGAAGCAGAAATTACAGCTTATTATAAACTTATTTTGTCAAGGATATGAACTGATGTGTGCTTTCTCATCAGTCGTAAATGGATCCATGTTAATCCAAATGTAAGCTGGGGCCACTACACTGATAAATGGTGGTGAATTGACTTTTGCAACTTCCCACCGGTGGGAAAATCATTATTACATATTAATGTTTCCTGGCGAATCTTTGTTCAAACTCACAGAAACGTATTCTAAATTCTAGTCAAGATCGCAAGGTTTTCAAAATATACAAAATATGTCATGCTGAAATACAGGGAAATGGGTATACAATTATGCACAAGATATATATTTTTCTATTTGATGTAATGGTGGTCCTGGGTTTGAATATTTCACTGAGTATAAGTAGCTATAGCGTCAGTGAAGTGCTGGACTGAGCAAATAGAGAATATTCTATGTGACACTGTAATACAGTATGGGAAAACAATCACTTCCCATTCCCATTCAATCAACAATCTTAAATAGAAAGCCAAAGTGGAACGTTACTTCCTGCTTCAGCACTGTACCAGAGATTTTCATCCGCCATTTATTTTCCCATAGGCATTTCGTAAAATGCTTATAAAAATAGGTATACTTGTTCAAACCAAATGGTTTAGATATATTTAGAAACAGGAGAGACTGCATAACATTTCACTCAGACCAAAACGTAAAAAAGTTGTGGCTTTAAAGAAAATATTTTTTCGATGTTGTTTTTTAAGTTTTGGTCCAAGTGAAATGTTCTATGGTCTCTCCCGATTTTAAATATAGCTGAACCGTTGACCAAGTAAAACTATTTTTATAAGCATTTTACAAAATGTCTATGGGAAAATAAATGGCGGATGAAAATCTCTGGTAGTGCTGAAGCAGGAAGTGACGTTCACTTTGGCTCCCTCTATAGTGGTTTGGCTGGCACACTTCAAACGGCTGCCGTTTGCAAATCTTTATCGCCGTTACCATGAAAAATTAGAATTTGTTTGCCGTGTGAGTCTGTGAGACATAGGAAGCTGATGTGTTACCGTGGTAACCGAGTCATTTGACAACACACCGGTGACAGCATTCCAGCTTAGTGAGTCTCATACAAGAAACACAATGCTCATTTCCATGACTGTAAAATACAATGGTAGTAATAAGGTGTATAAAAGGATTACCATAGTACACCAGGAAGTGCTGCTTCTATCCATTCAATTTCATTCCTGTCTCTGTCATTTATCAAAGCACAGCATCTGAGGTAAACACAGCATCTGAGGTAAACACAGCATCTGATGTAAACACAGCATCTGATGTAAACACAGCATCTGCTGTAACTAGCCCTGGTGCTACTTTGGGAGAGCACCTGTGTAGAAAGCGAGTTGTAGAAAAGGGTCCATAATGGCCCACCATCAGGCCTGTTCTTGGGGCAACTGATGCCCCCGAACCAACGCGCCAACGACGTAATGATGATGACACCGCCATGACATCATCAATGATGATGTCAGAGTTCACCTGTGAGGTCATCAGCGATGTCAGACGGTCTAGGCTGACTGTGATGGCAGACGGGACTTTATGAGGTCACCGATGATGTCATACCTCCCCGGACGTTGTGACATCACCAACGATGTCATACACCAAATGTGGGGGGCTATATAACAAGGTGTTGTTCTGTTATGAGTTGCTTTCTCTCCATGTATTCCTGGTCCTGTTTCCCTTTCTGTATACGACGTATACTGCTTCTGCCTGATACTCAATAAAGATAGCCTGAAAAGACATCTCTGTGGTTCTAACCGATCACTGCCCGTGAGCCCTCACATACGATCCAGCACACTTCACACTTCACCCGAGGCAAGCACATAAGCTTCCTTACACGAGTGGATATTAGAGGAAAGAGCAGTGGGTGAGAGCAGGTGTGTCATGTTTGGGGTTCAACAGTAAGATGTGGCATCCCAGAACTGACCCATACTGACCCAAAGTATACTCATCTGCACAATCCTCTCTCCACATTTCAGCTTATACTTAGTTCTCTATTGTACACAATATTTTCTAGCTGTATTATTGATCTTTAATTGGTCTCAACAACAACAGGCCAAATGGGACGGCTGATCCTGTAGAAGCTATATAGGGATTTTCTCTCTCTAGCCCCTTTAATTTCTAGCTTTGGGAGATTCATAAGCTGGGACCAACACCACAAATCACTCACTTTCACTAAATCATTTCAAATTCACTATTTTCTTGCAGGCTGCTTTTCAATCCTCGGCCTAGATTGTTTCTGGAGCCGAGTTGCCAACTGCCAAGTGGTCATGCCTCGTGTCACCCTCTGACCGCTCAGGCTCCTCTCAGTCTTTTTCAGTGATCACAAATAGCTGTGTGGATGGAGCTGGATCGTGAAACACCAGCATCGTTCCTGTTCTGTACTAACCACTAAACAAATAGCCTATTGGCAATTTAGTCCTACTTTCTTCTTGCTCGTCTTCTTCTTCCTTCTCCTCTTTACGACGTTCAAAAATAAAAAATAAATCCTAGCCTAAACTCATCTACAAGAGTCACAGCAATTGGCACAGATCTACAAAGCTCCATGCAAGTACTTTCCCCCTCCTCCAGTCAGAAGGTCCTTATCTTCTTACCATGCAAGACTGCGAAGAAAGTCACTTGGAGGAAGACAGTGGGTGTGGAACTCTGCATCTCGGTCCCTTCAGTTCTCTGTGGAATAGCCTAATCTAAGCGCACCAGCTTGGAGCGGAGCGCCAGCCTTCCAACCGGATGACGCCGGAGCAATAACGAAAGCAGCCTCCTCATCTGGTCACCAGACGAGGAGGCTGCTTTCGTTATTGGTTGTTGACGACATGGAATGCACATCAGTCTAAAATCAAGTCAATCCTCTAAAAGAGCAACATCTTGACTTTTAGGGCAAACTTTGAACAAAAAACGCCTGATCCTCATTCAGCCTTTTTCCATCAAGACAAACCCAGAGACTAAAGCACTGTTAAAAGCAACACGATGATATTGTTGTTTAGATTCGTTTCACGCAAGATGACTACAGACAGAAAGCATCTGTGCATCTATACCAAGCTGCCACACCAGATCGCCCATATGGTCCAGTATTAGAGACAACAGGCCGGCATGACTCAGAAGCTCATTCTGAGGGGGGCTCTCTGGGGGGGGGGGGGTCTGTGGCGAGGCCCAGTAAACAAACTCCCAGAAAAAAGGAAGGAAAAGCACTTAGTTAAACAAACCGGCGTCTCCGGAGACCTATCACCATTTAGGAGACTGCTGAATTTGGCACACGCCCAGCCTCATTCAACAGGAGCTGGCATGGCTGATGATGAGAGGAATCAGACGTGTAGAGCAGAGTCATGCCAGATATACACAGGGTGGGGTGAATCTACGTATATAACGTCACTGGGACCAAAGAAAATACAGATACATTTGATGGTGGACAAGCATGCTTGCTGTTGTTGCAAAAATGATTAACTATCATCCTTGTAGACTGGGGGAAAAGAGTTCCATTGACTACGCACTCTCTATTCCTAACAACTCTCCCTATGTTAGCGATAAGCAAAGTCTCCTAAAACACCCAGTTTGAAGGAAAAAACAGCAAAGATCATAAAAAAAACAACGTGGAAAATACAACAAACACAACTTAACTTCCAGCGCAGACCTGCTAATTTGGGCCCAGGCTCAGATAAGATAAGCCTCCATCTCCACTACAACTGGTCCAACTGACTCATTCCTTTCCATCAGCAGCCAGCTCCGGAGAACAGGGAGGCGTGTGACACTGCTAACAGAGAAGTTCCCAAAACTTCCCAACAACATAGCTTTTCCACGGGCATGCAGGCTCCCATGAGCGAAAAACACTGAAGAAGCAGGACTGTTTTCCACTGAGTGAGACCGTGTTTGTCTTGACTATTTCCATACAAGTTTGTATCAGCGGGTGACTGACAGCAGTGATTGACAAGTCTTGAATGTGTTCAACTCACCAATATCAGTAGTGAAGACAGTAATGTAGCTATTCAATTTTCATTTTTAAATTTTGGCAATATGGAAAGTAAAGCAATGGTGCACCTATTATTTTAAACCCGACCATTGAAAGACAAATCCCGCTTATTTTCCTGGGTCCCTCAATGCCAATTCTGTACTGCGATACTCAGCTGCCATTGCCAATATGTCTCTGAACAAAGACCAGTAGATTAATTGTACAGGTTGATCAAAATTATTTTGACTGTGCTAAAAAAAAAGTTGCTCAAAACTCCCAATTCTGAAAAAGGACACATCGTACAGTACTTACATGTCTGAGCATCCACCATTCTCCCTGGATGGAAGAAAAATAGGAAAACAAAAGATCAGGTTAGAGACAAGTCCATCAAACCCCAAAACGTCCACACACAGTGTTCCTAAGGTAGAGGATAACCGAGCGGGAAGCCTTACAGCTGCAGAGGAACGTGGAGGTGAGCAGTAGGAGGGGGCCCATCCTGGGTGAGGGCTTCTTCTGGGACTCCCTGCACCACTGGTTGCCTGGAGGTAACTGGGACTTCTGTTTCGTTTGGCCGAGGGGTGAGGGGGGGCAGCTCCGGTGGGCAGGGGTGGCGCTGTACCTCAGCCGCCAAGTGGTCAGCGGTGTTATCACCCCGCGCAGCCTGGCTTACTTTGACAGGAAGTGACTGTTGTTTCCTCAGGATGTTCGCGCCGCCTGGATCTTTGCTGCTGTGGAATGTTCTCCTCTGGTCTAATCTGTGTGTGTGTGTGTGTGTGTGTGTGTGTGTGTGTGTGTGTGTGTGTGTGTGTGAGACAGAGAGAGTAGTCATAGTAATGTTTCTCTGCTTAGGGTGCAGGAGTCAGGCCTTTGACCCTTGACCTCTGCAGGTAGAGGGTTGGTGAGAAAATCTTGTTTTTTGTGGAGTGAAACTCGTTTCCTGAGGTGAGGATATTCATTCTCCTCAGCACTGCAAACACTTTTCACCGTCATAAATCTCAGCCTGTAACATATTTTCCATCATGACATGCCCAGGCATACTCTTTGGTGTACCACTGAATACAGACTCTGTAACTGAATAAAGGCCAGTGATTTTCTTTACAATGTCTATAATTGTGTTCAATATTAGCAAGTCTTTGGCAAAATGAATAGCAAGTTACTACAAATTAATCCTGTTGTTACAGTGGCATAATTTCTTCTGATTTCAAAAATTAATGCAATTAAAGTGCTGTTCTTTACTTGGAAACAGAAGCTTAAAAGGACTGCATTAAATTCAATCATTCAAATCATTTTTTTGTTTGTTCTAGTCATCATAAATTCCAAGAGAAGTTTACGGTTTCAGTGCAGTGATGTCATTTTGGACAATAAAGTTTATTGTTAAACTGTAAAATATCCTGTCTACATTACATATCTCAAGTCACCTCAAGTCATATCTTTGTCACGTGTTTGATATTTGAGGCATCATTAAAAATATATATATATAATGTGTATATATAAGAAGAATATCAGCCAATATCTCGATATCTGATTTTTTTTGCTACCTAATATTGGTATCGGCCCCAAAAATCCAGTATCGGTCGGGCTCTATTTTCTTTTTTTTTGTAATGCAGAAATACATCAAGTTAGCTCTCAAACAATTATAATCTGGTATTTGGTTAAAAAAAGAAGAAGAGGATATTCCTACAAAAACTACTGTATTGTGAATATGATTAGTTACATATCCAAAATTGACCAATGTGATTTTATCACGCAAGTCTAGAAACATACTGATAAGGAAATACTAGCGCAGCATCATTGTGCATCAAATGCACATGCTAGAAACAGACAATATTCCGCGTTGTGTGTATTTGGTTTATTTCACTGATTTCTTCTGTCTTATAAACCAGTCAGCAAAGCAGTCTACAGTCACAGAGACAAACCTGATTGTTTTCATTTTTCCATTCTACTACTTTGTTAAAGTCTCTTCTTTTTCTCCACATCTAAAATCTTAAAACTCAAAGCGCGACACTTAGAGATGAATGTGATTCTGCGCGAGGGCCAGTGTCGGTGCAATTTTGGCTCGCCTATCAGATCGGCTCGGGCACGCATTGTGATTGGCTGTATGTCGGGCACGTGGGATTACCGTGGGCAAAATGGCCGACAGCTTTAGATTAGCTAACAAGCTAAGCTACTGATGTTATAGACATTAAAAATATTAATCATACAAACATTCAATGATGATGATTCAAGTGTTACAGGACCATTTCTCATAAACATGAGCCTTACTTTTTGAAAATAATTGTTGTGAGAGTTTAACTTCATCTGTAGTTGTGGACCCCGAGCACATCCGGGTATAGGCGAGCCGATTCTGTACCGACACCAGCACCAAGAAGCGCTTTCCTTTTGGCTGAGGCGGTGGGTTTGGGGTCTGCAGTAACACCTGCTAAACCATGGAGAGCTACTGAGCTCTGTGACGGGGTGATGGTGGGGACTATGTGGTGACTGAAATTGCAGTCGTTTAAATACAGAATACACGGCATGTTACCAGTTCATTCTCAGTCGACAGGCAAAGCGTTTATAGTCCATTCCTTCTACAGTGAAAAGCAAAGCTTGGGACGTTAGAGGCGAAAGGGTGAGGTGGGTGTAGCAGGAAAGGGGGGGAGGATCGGCCATGGAGCGGGGGGGGGGGGGGGTGGGCAAGAAATAAGGGGAGTGTGTGTGTGTGTGTGTGTGTGTGTGTGTGTGTGTGGAGGGGAAGGCTATCCCCAGTTCTCTTCCCTCCACCTCACCAAGGCCAAGGCAAACAAAATGCCAGTGAACAGAGAGCAGAATTAAAAACATAAAAATTACACAACAAAAGAAAGAGGAAAAGGATAAAAAGCTAAATAAGCAAAGCTGCTGCCCCGGGGAGGAGGCACGTCAATGGTGATACTTGCACATTTGAAGGAAAAAAACAAAACGCAACAGAACACAGATCCCTCCTTTAAAACAAAAGGTGCATCGTCGTCACAAAACAGCACCACGACATTTTGACATTTTTGTCAACAACTGCATTTGCCACGATGTGGCAGCAGGCCAATTTGGTGGCAGAACGCACCTCTGTCTATCATGCTGAGGACACAGAGGTGGGCACCTGCTCAACAGTAGTTCACGTGGCGGCTCGTAGCGTACCTGAGCTGGATTTAAGAGGCGGGGGACCTGTGTGCTTGTCGACAAAGACACTGTACAGTGTTAAAGAAAATCCTGCTTGTTCAAAGTGCCACGCGTCCGATCTCACATGCAACAGATCACTACTTCACGCCCACTCCTCCCACTCCGTTAAACAACATCAAATCAAACAAACCATGGCAGTAAAATCAAAGACTAAAACTCTAGGAAAATAAAGACAGAAAAATACAAAAATAAAATAAAAAATAAAATAAAAAATCTTGCAGCAGACTTTATCGGAAAGAAAAACTGTTCAGAGGGTGTGGTGAAGACACAGGACCGAAACATATTCAGTTTACGACAGTGTTTTGCACTCCAGAGCGTCTTGACAGGTTGGATTATAAGCAGCTGCCCCTCACTGTGGTTGGATTAGCCACGGGGCGGTCGACTTCCATTTAGGCTTTCCATAAAGCGGACAAAGATGTAAGCTGGGCACCACCTGAGGGAATAAGTGGCGGGGAAGGAGAGCTGGCTTAGATTGGCACTCAAGGGGGCAAAGTGAGCAACTGACATGTTTTTGGGGACAGCGTACACAGCGGACGAGGGTCAAACAGCGTGCAAAGATGCTGTTTCTGGTTTGTTTTGCCCTATTTGGATGCTAGATGGGTGGGGTTTCGGACATATTGGACGCATCGCAGAAAGCTTAGACGATCACAGGAAAGTTAAGTTAGTATTTAGTACTTTTCTGTAAATGACAACTTTCCTGTCGCTGATGGGAGTTAACCCCACCCATCTCATGCGCAAGCAAATAATGAGAAACTCGGAAGAAGTGCAGTTCGGAGGATTGTATTGCTGTACTGTCACGCCTCTGGGTCAGCAAGGCAGCAAGGCAGCAATAGCCTAGCAATAGCGACTCAAGCTCTCCACGGCTTGTGCTGCAGCTATTGCCTTCGAACCGCAGCAGTGTAGTCCATCTCTGGCTTGACTGGAGGCTTGGAAATAACAAAAGGGGGTGGGGGCCTTGAGGCTGGATCTGGGGAGTTCTTTATTGCTTTGCAGGTGGGGTAGACAGGTAGCACTGGATCCCTAGAGGACGGGGTGGGGTTGGGTTTAGAGTGGGGATGGAACCGGGTGGATATCGTCTCCACTCCAGTTCTCCTCTCACTGTTTTCGCTATAAGGGAAAATATCATCCTTTGGGCAATGAATAAAGCCTGGAGGAGATCTTCCCTTAGTGTAGCTTACAGGTTTACAACAAACCACTGAGCCATAACAAGGGGTTTGCATGGAAGAGATTAGTACGTTTTGGCACACTGGGGTCAGGGAAGGAGACTCGGACGTAGGAAGTCCCAGCATGGTTGCGAGCATCTTTTCTGGGCATCAGTTGTGTCCAAGGCTATGAAGGCCCACTCTGGGGCACATCTGTGCTATAATCCATTCCATCACACAGACAGACAGACAGACAGACAGACAGACAGACACACACACACACGTACGTCTGCCTGGTCACAGCAGCAGGCAAAATGAGCGTAGTCCACCATCTCCACGAAATGTCAACAATGCAGCAAAGCTCCGTTGTCTGTGTCCATTGGCCGCCTGCAATGGGGTCATTCAACTGAATCCAACAACACAGTGAGGTCCAGCGTGGAGCAAGTCCGTGTCTCCTGCCCCGGTGAGTGTGCATGTGTTTGACAGTGCGTGATCTCCTCTGGGCAGACCCCTCCCCCTACCAGTGCGTAGGGTCAAAGTTCATTCAGGTAGTGACGCTCGCTGCGAGGCTAGAAAGTGCCCCAGCGATAGGTGGGTACCTCTTCTTAAAATAGAACCTATCATCTTCTGTATACGCAACTTAAATATACACACTCCTCAGCACAGCCAAGTCTACAATCATTAGCTTCATAATAAGAATATGAATAAACAATGATAATAATAATAATAATAATAATATATAGTCGTTCATAGCATGAGTTTTTGTCAGCAGCCATCACTAGAACATTCAGGGTGGTAATTGCATATGTACAATATAACGTAATTTACATCCTGGCTCCCAGGGCTCAGGGTCAGAAGTCATAGGAGGTGGGGGGTGGGGTGGTGGGGGGGTGGGGGGGTTAAGGGGGGGGTGTTCAGTGCTGGTGTGTTATCTGAGCCTCTTCTCTGCTGAGTAGATGGACATGTAGAAGTCATTGCTGCCAACCGCCAAGTGGGGCTGGAGGAGAACAGAGAGCAGGAGAGAAGACGTTACAGACCATACAGTCATGGTTTGGCTCAGGTGATGTGATGCACTAAGCTGCTGTTTAAACCTCTCCTTTCTTATCAATGTCGTTTTTACAGAAACAAATATGATGCCATCAGGCATCGAAAGCATGACAGTGAACCACGAGGACTATTATTCATTGCACCTGTGACGCAGGTGTGGATGGATGACGCAGTGCGTGGTGTTGGTGACAGTCTGAGCTGTGTTGACACAAACCGAATAGAGAGGCAAAGTGTGGACGTAGCCTATATGTTCATGATGCAGCCCATTTGTAATAAGCTACATGTCATCTTTGCTTCACAAAGTGAGATATCGTGTCAAAGTAATTTAAAGTCACAATGAAAAGGCATTTTGAGAGAATCTTGCTTCCTTATTGTGATGTTTGTTTCATGCGATTCCTGTTGAAACAGGATATTTGGGCGGGGCATAACGCAAGGGATCGTTCAAAAATGCGGGACATCAGTTAGGAAGACAAAGGTAAAGTTACAGAAAGGGAGTTTATTGCCTGAACAAAGGCACGCTACTAAGCTTGCTGAATGAAAGAATTCAATGTCAATAAAAAAAGGTTGTTCAAATCAGTCAGTTGTTCAAATGAGTCAGTCACTACTCAAAAGTGGTGTGGATGACGTGCATGTGCAGTGTGCCAAAAACACACAGCCAGTCCAGATGTGCTGTAAACGTCTGTCCTGGTAACCAAATCAAATGAGTGTGAAAGTGATCATCGGTGCCCGGGCCTACCCAGTAAGGATGGAAGGCTAAACAGCTGATGGCTCCAATCCTCTGGCCCATGAAGCCGTCATAGTACTTGATGTTGCTGATCACATCCCCGTTAGCGTTGTACACCGCGATGAACTGGTTCATCGATCCACTGCAGGGAGGGGGAAAGAACACGAGAGAAGGGAGAGAGAGAGGAGTCAACACTTAGTAGACTGAACCCATAATACGCTACATACAATGTACAGGATATCCTGTGCAGTGAACTTTGAACTGAACCACGCTATATTGTCTTGTTTGTCTGACTTATATTATCAACCATTATTACCGAGCCAGCTCGTTGTCAATAAAGGCAGAAAAACAAGATGATAAAGCTTTGGTGTGGCGCTCATAACACCGCTAAAGCTTATCTCTGATATACATTATTTTAATTAAATCCCTTTATTTGCCAGTATATTGTATAATAAATGTACATACATTTGTCTTGGTGACGTAGGAGTACAGGGAGAACAGGACTTTACATACAGTACAGTGCAAGACATACAATAGAATGTAGGCTATACATATTGTTACAGCACTCTAGCTGCTGGATTTCTCCTACTATGGCTGTCGGGCTGAAGGGGGTGGAGCTTATGGATGGTGTGCTGACGCCGGAGTCTTGAAGAAGGACTTCCGGGTCGAACAAGGTCTCTCTCTGACCCTTGCAGCAAGATGGCGTTTTACCATGTGCCATGACCGAGTCAATGGACTGTCAAGTTTCCCATTTTTGTTTTGTATATAAATGAACTGGAGAAGGTGCACCGAGACGAAGTACTGGTGAACCAGGAAGCACGAGCTGGCGAGAGACGAGCAGCTCCAACAACCGAAGCTGGCCCAACCAGCGACTAAGGTAAGTTTCACCCAAATCTCATTCGGTCCGACAGCTTCTTTCACATTATGTTTCACGGCAACCAAACTATTGGAAGCCCTAGATGAACGATTGCCTAATAATAATAGCAATAACGATGCCCAGAGTTGTGGTTTGCAGTGACAATATTACTCTAAAAATAAAGATTCAGTCCTTCAGTCTTTCAAAAATTCCAACTGTTGTCTCCTGCTGTCACATTGGGCTGCCAAAATTCAAAGTTCTCAAATGCAGCTTCACATATTTTGATTCTTTATTTAGACAGAGGGAGCACAGTAAGGGAGACACGAGAGAAAAAGCTTTCTGATCCTAAGCCAGCAGGCACTTGATCAGTTTTGCGTGGTGCCGGCGACCTTTGAACTCACCAGGCGAACAGGTTGGCCTGTGGGTGGATGTCCAGGGCCGTTAACCCCTTCACCGTCTGCAGCACGTTGACGGAGTCTGGCGTCCGCGGCTCAAAGAAACGCACATCCCCGTTAACACTGGAGGAGAACGAAGTCAACGTCAGTACAGGCGAGAAACAACTTGGGTATCTGAACCAGAACTGTAAATAAATACTAAACCAGATCAGAGAGAGAGGGGGGGAGAGAGACAGAGAGAGAGAGTACCTGACACTGATGATATGTCCCTCTGTCTCCTTCTGTAGATGGGCTTTGACCACCCAGGCTCCGTGCTCTCTGTATGTCATCACCCGACTGCACAAACACACATAAGTCAGAAGAATGTGTCAGTTAACCCCCTCATACGCCCTTAGACCATTAATGGTCTAATAGGTTCGTTCGTATTATGTTAATTTTAACATCGTTAGTCTGTACTGGATGAAATTTGGCTAGGGTGTGCATTTTTGGATTTTCTCCAAAATTATAACACTTTTACCCTTAGAGGACATTTATACTCACGCTATAACCCATTTAGACCAAAAATGGTCTATTAAAATTCCAATTACAAACCATTATAAACTGCAAAAAAGTGCTATTTTTGGAGTCCCCCCCCCCCCCCCCCCAAAAAAAAGAATCACTTGGCATTTTATCTTGTGGAAAATTGAAACTGAAAAGACTGTTGCATTATGTGTAAACAAACTGGCATTTAAAGGGTTACAATTCCGAAAATGAATAAACATTTGGTCTGTATGATGAGATCTGAAGTTACTTAAAATAATTTGCAAAAAAAGGAGAAATAATGTTAGAGGAAAGATATACACGTTAGAGGAAAGATATACACACACTTTTGTATTAGTACATAAATGTACTAATAAATAATTAATAGTGTGATTCGACTTTTAAGAGTGCATGAGGGCAGACCTCAGCACTGAGCAGTCTTTCTTCAAAATTACATGACATGAAATACAGGAAAATAATAGCAGAATTGTGTGAACGCAAATATTGAGAACTCCAAATTAGAAGAAAAAAAAGGTAAGCAGCAGTGTTTCGAAGTGTCTCTATGCAGTGGCATGTAATAGAGGTGAGTGAGCACTGGGTGGCACCATAAGATTGTGGCTGAAGTGATAGTGGCTCACCATCACAGCCTCCTAGAGAGACTGAGGTGGTGTGAAAGCAGAAATTCAAAACAACAAAAAACAACTCAGACTATCTGCTTGGAACTGAGATGTACCTATATCTCCCATTGCCCATAATGTACTTTATTATACTGTACTGTATATGAAATATTCCCCCAGCCTAATAGAGTACCACAGGTATGACTTATTATTGTAGGCTTAACCAGAAATCGCCACCATGTTGGTTCGTCGGGGGGAAAGTCTATGGGGTTTTCACTTAAATCCATCAAATAAGGTCTGTGGTTAACAAAAGTTTATGGGAGCGCAAATTTGGGTTCAGCAGGATAATCTTCACGAACGTTAATCACTGTTATGGCCTTCAGAAGCATTTTCTATAATATCAGGGGGGGGGGATGCATTTACATTGCAAAAGTCATAAAAGTTATTCACGTTTGTGAAGATTATCCTGCTGAACCCAAATTCGCGCTCCCATAAACTTTTGTTAACCACCATAAACCTTTGTTAGCCACAGACCTTATTTTATGCATTTAAGTGAAATCCCCATTCCAAACACCATTCACTTTTCCCCTGACGAACCCAATCCTTCCAGACTCATTCCTGCGGTGCTCTATACAGTCTGTCTACAGGAGTGACAATCTTTGTAATGATATTAGGCAACATCAAAAATAAACCTTTTTTAATCAATTTTATCTGTATTTTTCCCCCGGATTTCCAATTCCCCCTGCAGTCCCGGTCGTTGCTCCACCCCCTCTGCTGATCTGGGGAGAGCTGTAGACTATCACATGCTTCCTGCCAGCTGCTTATTTTCACCTGACAGCGAGGAGTTTCACCGGCAGGACGTAGCACGTGGGATCATGATATTTCCCCCTGTGCCCCTCCCCCCCGAACAAGTACCGCGATCAACCAGAGGAGGCGGTAGTGTGGCGACCAGGACACATACCCCTTTTCTTTTTTTACAAACGAACAGGCTCAGACACAGGAAAGGAAAAGAAAGAAAAGCATACATATAATATCGACACTCAATATTACAATGTGGTGTTACCAGCCACATAGGGTGCTTATGTGCTTGTAAGAGGTGTTGTGCAGGGGGTCCCTCGCAAGGGGCCCATGAGGAACCAGCTGGGCAAGTCACACACCGCCCTCCAACCTCATCGAGGTAGGCTAGAAACGGGTCCCAAATAGTTTGAAACTTTTTAAGTGAGCTGGTCCTCTCAGGGATCTGAGTCTCTCCATCCTTATAAAAGAGATCATGTCAGTCAACCACAATTGAAAAGAAGGTGAAGAGGGAGACTTCCATTCCTTCAGAATGAGTTTTTTGGCAACAGTTGTCCCCAGTGTCAGAGACTGTTGCACAGCTGTAGGGAAGTCCAGAGAGGTCTCCGAGCAGCCGAAGATGGCGAGTTCTGCCTCCAGCTGAAGGGTTATTTTGTAGGCTTTAGAGTACCAGTCAAATATTTTAGCCCAGAATCCCATCAGTGAAGGGCAGAATCAGAAGGCATGAGACAGAGTGCCCTCTGACGCCAGACACCTGTCACATAGTGGTGAGACAGAGGGGAAGATCTTGTGCAACTTATGGTTAGAATCGTGAAGACGATGAGTGACTTTAAATTGGATCAGCTGGTGTCTACAATTAACTGAGCAGAGTTGTCAGGACACATACACTTAATCTGGCTTCCCACCCACAGACACGGGCAATTGTGTCTGTATGGACGCTCAACCAAGACGGAGGTAAAATGGGGGCTTGAAACTGCGACCCTTTTGTTGGTAGGCAGGGAATCTACCACGGCACTATGTGGACACCCATCAAAATAAACTTTCTCTCTACTTTGTTCCACCAATGGTAAGAATTTATGTATAATTAATGTGACTCATGTGCCATCAGCTATGGCATCACAAACATGCAGCTCCTTACTTTATTATTATTATAGTTCAGAGTAGCAGCAGTAGTAGCAGGTCGCAGCAGGGGCAGCATATTTTTTAACCCCTTCCATAACATATAGGCTGAAAACCCACAACACAATCTGTTAATTGCTGCAACTATTTAACAATGTCGTCAGCATTTCATCAAGAAAATTCAAAATATGACCTGTACATGGCTGAGTAGTAACCCTGGACTGATCTTAGGGAGAGCAACACGGTTGGGGGAAGACATAACTCTTTTGCCTCAGGGGAACTATTAAATTAGCTTTAGTTAAAGATTTATGGGGCACTTCGCAGCATAATTGCACTGTTTTTTCCCCTTGGGGCTTAAATTAAAATAATGTTTAACCAATGGGGGGGATGCAGTGCCACCAGGGTACATTAAAAGAGATGGCAACCCCAAAGGGAGATTTATAGCACACGATATATAATAAATATAGATAAGAGAGTTTAATATATGTAGGGGAATGTAGAAGTTATGAACTGAATAATGCTGAGTAAGAATTGTTCTGTGTGTTCTTAAAGTTGTTTAAATAATGGCAGGGCAGTTAAAAGAAAGAAATTGAAACTGTATAGGGAAAATTAATTAATTTAATGATTAATTTAACCTTCTCTATGCAAATAAGACACAAATTTAAATTGAATGGTCAGAGTTTGCATGCAACACTTTAGAGGGAGGCGTGCACGTGTGGGTGGCCTGTCTACTTGTGGGGACAAATTTCAGACTTAAGACCAGTTAATTAAGGATGGCTTGGAAATTGGGGACAAAAGCTGTGTTCCCAATTTGGAATAAGCTGATTTTTGGGTTAGTGGTTAAGCAAGTAGTGGTTATGGTTAGGCTAAGCCTGCAGGAAATTAATGTAAGTCTATGGAATAGAGACACTGCATGAAATTGGCCACGCTCATCACAGGGGAAAGCTCTCCGTTCACTTCTACACACCAGCGTAATTTTCATTGAATTAAACATAGTTAAAAGCTGTTGTGTGGTGGGCTGCGCAGACACAAATGTAAGAAATAGGCAATTAATTTTTTTTGTACTCCCGAGCAAAACAAGGAAGCCATTGAGAATTGGCGAGAAGGAAATGTGGATCTAGCTGTCAGTGAAGTAAGTTGGATTGTTCATGTTTCATATATATGATCTTTGTGTGCAACACACAACCATGCACGCAACATAGGAGAACGCCAGGATTGGGGTGGGGGGTCTGTTTTCCCCCGTTTTGGGCGTGGTTTCTAAATGAAGACGCACTCCACAGTGTCTCTACAGTATGTCCTGAAAAGTGACCATGATCTGACATGTGTGTGTGTGTGTGTGTGTCCTACCACTCATTGGGACCCATCCTCCTGTCGTAGACACGTACAGATCCGTCTCCCAGACCGGCAACAATGAGCGAGCGCTGGGAATCGCAGGACAGACTGGTCACACAGCTGTCCGCTCCGGTTGGGATGTCCTGGTGTGTGTGCGCGCACACACACACACACACACACACACACACACACACACACATACAAATCCCCTTGTAAAGACTTGTAAAGAACCAACCCAGGGAACTCCATCGTTACAACACTCATTTAACATTAAACTAATTAAGAAATAATCAATCATGTCCGCTGTTGACTGATGGCTCATTTCAAGTTGGTCCCGGCGTCAATACACAGCCACAGGCAAGACTGGGCCATTTATACTGGTATTAAGACCATTCGTCAAGACAATGTTCAGCATGCTAAGGATCATTAGACATGTGTTTAAAATAAATAAATAAATAACTGTACTGACAATAATGGCACAGCCCCCGATTTCCATTACTGAGGCTACCATGAACAGTGACTCTGGCACAACAACAACACGAGTACAGTGTTCCCTGCACAAGTCAGCTGCAATGTGACCATTTAAATAGAGCAAAAGCGGCTATATAGGATAGTGATAACAGTACCAATGTGTGAAGATTTGAATAGAACAGTGCATGTTCTGTTTAATGAAATGATTAAAAATGATGATGTGATTTTGCACATTTTGCATTTTTTCCTGTTGATTCTAAACAAAATACTGTTTACCAGAATAGCTTTGATCAAAAATAATCACACCATAAAGAAAACATACCTAGATATTGACCTATTTCCAGACAAGCGCAGGTGACAAGTTTATTATTGGAGTGCTTTTTCACAAGCAGCATTGCCACTTTTTCTTTTTCTTACAGAGAACTGCTAAAAACAGACAACTAGAATGCACTCACTCAGTGGAGTGCAAACCTCCGCCAACGTTTGGTTGGTGAAGGTTTGTCCGGGTAGTGTAGCAGCGGTGCCTAGTGCCTACCAACACGAGGGTCGCAGGTTTGCGTCCCCGTGTGACCTCCGGCTTGGTCGGGCGTCCATACAGGCATGATTGGCTGTGTCTGTGGGTGGGAAGCCGGATTGAGGGTATGCGTCTTGGTCGCTGCACTAGCACCTCCTCTGCTCGGTCGGGGGGCCTGTTCGGGGCAGAAGCGAACTGGTGGAAATAGCGTGATCCTCCCATGTGCTACGTATTGCCGGTGAAGCTCCCCGCTGTCAGGTGAAAAGAAGCGGCTGGCAACTGTGCATGTGTCGGAGGAAGCATGATGCTAGTCTACGGCTCTCCCCAGATTGGCAGAGGGTGGAGCAGCGACCGGGGCAGCAGGGGCCAGGGGGGAAATTGGCCAAGTACAATTGGGGAGAAAAATGGGGGGGGGGGGGGGGGGATCATAACCTTCTTCCAACGGCATAGGTGGAGATAATGAAAATAGGAGATAATACAACTGCAAAGTGTGCAATACCTGGACCTTCATCTCCCGCTCAGTGTCCCAGATCCTGATGACCCGGACATCTCCAGAGGTCATGAGGAGACCGGTCTCCTGCTCCCAGTCCACCACCATGCCTGCACCTACAGGACAGGAGGCATGCCATTTACAATGCTGAGTATACATGCTCACGTGGACACACACACTCGTGCACACGCAGTCACACACACATACACACACACACACACGAAAACCATAATCTTGAGATTGCTACCCCTAGGATGTGCTGTTCCTAGATTCACACACCTAGGCTTGGGTTAGCCTGGGTAAACCCAGCCCCCAGTGACCTGCTCTCTCAGTTCCCAGTCACTAGGCTAGTGACTGGGAACTGAGAGAGCAGGTCACGTGGGGGCTGGGTTTACCTAGGCTAGGCTTGGGTCACCTCACTTTCAGTACAATCAACAAAGGAGGACACAAAAAGGAGGGGGAGGAAATGTTTTACCTTAAAAGTTACCCAATTTATAATGTTAATATGTGAACTGTAGTTTCAATTAACTGTATATTTTAAAATGACTTAAAAGTGAATTGTTCACAATCTAGGCACACTTACACATGTTTATGTGACACACAACACATACTACAGTAACACACACAGGGCAATGTGGATCGCCCTAGACACAACACATCTGCTGGAGGTTTCAGAAGACTCGTGCTGCCACATGTAGCAAGTCAACTGAAAGATGAGTGCGGCCCAAAGCAGTAGCAGCGCAGCTTACAGCTCCGGTGTGGAACTACCTGACAATACAGAAGAAAACGCTCAACCAGAAACACAAAGAAACACTTTCCCCTCCGTGGAGAATGCCAGGTGCACAAGCAACAACCTTGAACGTGTTCTTGTTTATCAAGCTTCAAGTTAAATATCGCAATTACTGTAAGTGTCATAGCCATTCTGTGTGTCTGAGGGAATAAACTGGACATTAATGATGATAAAAGAGCATCTTTCCCGTCAAAGACGACCACTGGGAGATGCAGAAACTGAGCCTGGAAGAGTGCCTGTGGACAGATTGGGGCTTGTGGAAGATGAGAGGGAGACAGTGAGACTCAAGGACCTCTCCACTTTGCCAATGAGAGCAGAGTTACTGTAAGTGTGTCATCGTGACATCTCAACCACACTTGCTGTGCTGGCTCAGAGACACCTGGCAGCAGGCTGCGGGCGCAGCCTAACTTGACCACAACAGTAGTGGGAAAACCGCATTTCCCACAAGCCCCAGAGCTGGGGGGGTGCGGTGAGTGCTACATCTGCCATAGCACTCCAAACTACAAAATGCACAAACTCCCTGTCTCTATCTCTCTCGCATAGTACAAACACACACACCACTGCAAAAATATGAGGTTAAGAGAAGGAAGAGGAACTTATGACAACATTATCCTTTTCACTCCTCAAAATCATGAAAACGTCATTGTCCTCCCATCTTCCTTTATTTTTCTGTTAGTCACATCCTGCTCAGACTCTCCATGATCAATATCCATCTCCGGCTTAATTTATAAAGACTGCTTTTTTTTGTTAGCTTTCGTTTGTAATAGTAATTTGGCATAAGATATTGAGCTATATTAATCCTGTGACATTATTCAAGTTCGTGCAAGGGCAGACATGTGTTCCACCTACATGCACATTCACGCTTAGTAACTCCTGACTTGGACATTGGGGACTTACTTGAGACTCGACTTGGACTACAACAATGGCTACAACTCCTGATCCTTTGGCAGCAGTCATCTCCTCCCCATGCTGCCCCACACACCTTCACTTCATCCTGTTTCTACAGGAGCTCCGGCACATTTGAAAATGCCATACTTCCCCCAAACATTAGAAGCTGATCATGTGTGATGTGTAATGCGGGGAGAGGCAGCTGTTGGTGAAGCAGTTTGGATGATGCTGGAGAACTTTTCCATAGAAACCTCAGATGGGATTTGATTCAAAAATCAATATTTCCCTTTCCAGCCCATAAAGGGAACTGTTTCTATTCTATAATGTATCCTTTTCTCCTCATCTTCTCCCTATTTCCACTGACATCTCTAATGCACACAGAGATCATCCCTCATCACTACTCTCAATCCTCCTCCATCTTGTCCTTTGTCCTCACACCATCACACTATTGGTATTTCATCTTCAACAGTGAGATATGATCAAGAGCAACAACAACAACAAAAAAGTATTTCCATTACAGTCGGGCCTCAGAACTCGGCCTCAGTTGGGGCTTGCTGTGGAAAAGCGGCCAAACACTCTAGAAAAACTGTTGAAAGGCAATTAATGCAATTATTGTGGTAAACAAGTTGGAAAATACATTCTGCTATATTCCCATTAAGTGATCCATTAGGAAATTTGCTTGAAAATTCCCTGACTTCCCTGGAGAACTGATCAAATCCCCTGCCTGGAATACACCTGCATGATATTCCAGGCGTTCCATGAAATATGGGGAAACCCGCAACCAGTTGTGTGACCATAAATGAGAAGGGGAAAACGCCCACTTGATGTTGGACTCGTTTCAGAGAGCGAGAGGGGAGAAGGCAGGCAGCTCCGCAATCAGGAAATCTGGGTTACGGAAGGGGGGGGCTGGAAGAATCCCCAGCACGCCTCGACGTTAGCAACATGTGTGCATATACTGTACAGTATTTCCTAGTGTCCTCTAGTAAGAGAGTGGCGTCAGCGGAGGACCAAAATGCGAGACTCATTAGCCAATGAACAGCCAGGAATGGGTCTCGCGCTAATTTTGCATGCTAAAATAAAGCTGATATTGTACAATTTGATTCAAGGAATGAAAAACCCTTTCAAAGTACAACACAAACTGTCTATTTTGCGGCAACTCAACAGTGTTGCTTTTTTTTACTCAAGAGTTCCACTTTCTACTTCCTGGAAAAAAACTGGTCCATTGGAGTGAATGGAGATGTCGGAACTCTTCTATTATACGGCTCTGGTATTTCCCATTCAATCCTCCCATCAAAACGTTTTCTCCTGATGAGTTCAGACGGTCAGAGCTCACGAAAAAGGTCACAGTTCCTCAAACCTCAAATCTGACCCTTGAGGGGGTTTTTTTCCTCGCAGTCAACATTCAACCAATCAAAATGGGAGAAAAGTCTTCCCTATAGGAGCAACCTTTGCGGACCCGAGCGGGTCTTAGTATCCCACACAGAAATCAATATGCACATAAAGTATGGAGCTGCGCACGCGGGGGAAGAGCAGGAGTGTGGGCAATGCTGCCTCAGCCTTCTCAACATGTGAACATATAAGGGAGGAGGCATGGGTAAAAATATACATTTTCTGTTTAGCCATGGTGATAAAGAAAGGGAAAAGTACCTATACTACTAAGCAACATTTGTATTTGCTCGGTTAGTATCTAACATTTGAGGCATATTTAAACCTTAAGGGCCTAAAACTCAAGAATACTGACTCCACTTCACCATTATAAGATTTAACTCTAAAGGAACATCTTCTGTGTTTCTCACAGCACTGTGAACCAGGAATCTCAGAGATGACACTGATGCAATAACTTCTAGAAGGTACTCACATCTAATTACGCATCTCCTTAAAGTGCTAGACCTATAATTATCATCTTGTTCATATGACATTATACCTTTTTGACCAATAGCTTTATTTTATTCTATTTGTATTAACATTAATTAATTCAGATTCTGAAGTTTCTTCTCTCCCAACCTGCAGATTGAATAAACCTGTCCAACTGCCACTCTCTTGTCCTGAGTCATCTTCCACACCGCCTTCTTCTGTTTCTCTTCCTCTCTACCTACTGTATATCTCTCCATCACAACTAACTTGAGATCAATTGTTCTCCTCAATAACGACAACAAAGACATTAACGATTTTGTTAACATGCAGCATAACAGGTTTTCTCTGGTCGAATCTTCCCTTGTGAAGCAAACCAACAACACAACACTAGCGTAATAAGCTAGTCTTAACATTACTCACAACCGGGGATGTTAGCAGTTATGGTAGATCGCTAGCCTGGCTCCAGACCTTCGAAGCCACACCCACTCCACAGTTGTGAATTTGGCTCTTCTTGGTCTGGAATCGCCATGTGCAAACGCCTTTTCTCCGGTTGAAAATCCATTGACGGGCGCTGATTGGCTAACGCTGTTGTCAGTCAGTCTTGTCTGTGAGAGATCGCTGCCTGCTGGTGCTTTATCTGTCTGGGCGGGGAGTAACGTTACGGCGGCCACAGTAATGGCCCATTTCCACCGCTGGTAGTAGCGCGGCCCCGCCCCGCTCGACTTTTGGTCTCATTCCACCGGTCAAAAACCTGGACAGCCCGGGTTGAGTCGTGCTACTTTTGGTCCCTGCTTTGTTGGGGTTCCAGGTGAAGCTCTGCTCGGCCACCCGGCCAAGGAAATGTCCCGGCGCAGCCTGGCCTAGCGGAGCTGTTGATAGCTAGGGGGATGTTGATAGATCTTGCTTCTAGCTTGCTTGTTATGTCCAAATCACGTTTTTCATCAATGGTAAAATTCATTTTGACAATCTGTTGCTCGTTGATATAATTGTTTTACAACTGCCAAATTTAGTAGCCAAAGTAGAGATGCCTGTTGCATCCGTTTATGTTATGCATGACTACTACTAGTGCAGTGTTCTCTAGTGATTGGTTAGGGAAGACAGAAGGCCGCCCCCCTCATAGAAATGCTCTGAAGTGAGCGCAATCTCAGACGAAGAGGAAATGAGTTTATGAATTGACGATGCAGACTGAATATCAGGCTAGTAGATCACCAACAGACAATTCTTAATTTGTGATTTATTTATCTATCTATCTCTTGTTCATTCTGTCCTTCTCTCTTCTCTCGAGAGAAGAAGGCTTTCTCTGCATTTCCCATTCTGCACCATTATCTCCATTGATGGACTAGCTCTCCCACTCATTGCAGCTCATTAAACCAGCACACTGGCCTTCCTGGTTCTTCTCTCCCCTCGGCATTTCTCTCTTTACACTTCATCCTGTTTGCTTTGAAAAGGTCCTCCAGGGCCGCGGTAATAAACGTCTGCAGGATTACCAGGCACGCACCTTGAGTGGAGCCTCTAATAGGAGATGATGCTATCTGTGAACAGCTCTGTCAGGCTCTGCCGTGGTATTTCTCTAACCTTTGGAAGCTAATAACTGGCATTCTGGGGGATAAATAAAAAACCCTTGATGCGAGGCAACAGCTGCATTAGCACCTGCTGGTCTGGTTAAGGTGGACAAGGGAGTCATTCTAATTTCTCAAATCATTCTACACACTTCAAAACAAGTGAGGTTTTGGTTAAACTGGGGTGTTAAGTTTGGCACACAGGATCACCAGCAAAACCACTTTGCGTTGGCTGAGCCATTGTTTACCTATGGAGAGAGCGGTGGCACCCAACTCGGACGCAGCGCTCCACCCAAAATCTCCACTGATCCACCGCACTCTAAAGTCACACTGTTTGAACTTTGACCCGGCTTGTGTCTGACCTTTCAAATCGCTTCCAATCTGAATCCAACTTAATGTGATGTACTGGAGGAGTCCATGCACAAACATCATCTTGTCTGAGTTTCCACAGCAGTACCACACAGTATTACAAAGCAACCTACACATGCACATGTGTAGGTTGCTTTTTCAACAAACCCTATCTACAAAAAGAGCAATACTGAAGGATTTCTTTTAATCTTTGCATTTGTAAAACAAATGTGCCTGGTGACTTAGGACAGACTATTTGATGTCATTTATGGCATCTTATGGTTATGGCATCTTGAAAAGCCTTCCCACAAATTACGAATGCAATGCAGAATGCAACAGAACAGATTACAATGTTCCGGTGATTCATCGCTCTTCGTTTGTACTACAGAATGCGATTATTGACCAAAACACTGCCCATATCGCACCTGCTTTGCATCACAGTACAGGTTACAGACAAAAGGAGTCTGTCCTGAGTATTGAGATGCACAAGGCTGTTTGTCTCATTTTAAAGAAACTTCCCGCAGGTCATGGGCCTCTCTCCAAACTCCTCGCCAAGTCCCAAGTTGCACATTCAGTAGCTTCCTGGAGCACCTGTCTTAGAGGAACACTTTGCTGCCGTCTCTCATCACCCGGCAGGTGTTCTGCCGGGTGGCGAACAGGGAGTTCTCGGTGCAGGCAACATGGACGGGAAACATGGTTCATTTCCTTCCACATATTACCAACATTATAATGACACAAAGCTGGTTGAAGATCGATAAAGTGTTCCTTTAGCAAGGCAGCAGACAGTGCCGCCGAATGTGGAGCAGGACACAGTGTCTGTCTCCCCACAGCCAAACAGGCGAGGGCTGGCCTACTTTAAGAACTTCAGCAGTGTGCTTCTCCCCCCCCCCCCCCCCCCAAAAAAAAAGAAGAAGAAAAAACAAAGAGAGAAAGAAAAGAGTGGAAGACAACAGTATGGGGAAAAAACATCCCTAATCTTGAGTCAGTGCGGGAGAATGAACCAATAGGGAACCAAAGTGGAACGTCACTTCCTGCTTCAGCACTGTACCAGAGATTTTCATCCGCCATTTATTTTCTCATAGACATTTTGTAAAATGCTTATAAAAATAGTTATACTTGTTCAAATCAAATGGTCCAGATATATTTAGAAACAGGAGAGAAACATTTCACTGTGAACAAAACGTAAAAAGAAAAAAAGGAGGTTTAAATAAAATATTTTTTCAATGTTGTCGTTTTTTGTTTTGGTCCGAGTGAAATGTTCCATGGTCTCTCCCGATTCTAAATATAGCTGAACCGTTTGGATTGACCAAGGGAAACTCTTTTTATAAGCATTTTACGAAATGTCTATGGAAAAATAAATTGCGGAAGAAAATCTCTGGTACAGTGGTGAAGCAGGAAGTGACGTTCACTTTGCCTCTCTATAGAGGTGAAGGAAGAAAACAAACAAACAAGTTAAAACATTATTAACGGCATCTGCATCAGAACTTAATTAGGTCGGCTCTCCATCTGCAGGGACGTGAATTCTCTGTGCTGAACAAACACTGATGAGATCTCCACTATGGGTAATAATGAGTTTCTGTGTTTGAGTGTGTGTGTGAAAGTGTGTGTGTGCATTTCCCACCAGACAGAAAATAAACACCGCCATGGCCTCTCTCGCTCGCTCTTTCTCGTCGTCTCCATCTCGTGTACTGGCTTGTTCTTGTTGTGTCTCCTCTCGCCTTTGTTCCCTCCATTATCTAGCCTTTTCTCTCCACTCTCTATTCCCATCTAGCACCTCTTCCATCAACCTCTCCGGCCGCCTAACCATTTGTCCAATTCCTTTCGCGCTCTCTGCCTGATCTCGCATCCAGAATCTCTCCAGTACATCTCTACCTCCACTTTATTTTTACTTTCCCTCTCTCTCTCTCTCTCTCCAGTGACAGACTGTGCATAGCAATGCAGCAGCAGCAGCAGCAGGTACAGAACAGTCTACCCAGTCAGGCGCCAGCCAAGCCTCCCTAATTTCGCTGGTTCGTGTGGAGTGTAAGCGCCTGCTCCCCCAGGCGCTGACGGATCGCTATGCAATCTACTATTAATATCACGGAGCGCACCGACGTGCTCCCAATTAAACACTGACACCTTTGGGACGAGACGAAATTAGAGTCTTTTTTAATACTCGGGGGAAGCCATTTTGAGGTGAAATGTGTAATGATAGATTGCTTGGCCCTCCCAAGTTCACCAAAGATATAAAAAGACATTATTGGAGGGTTTAAGTGTCCGTCTGAGTGGGTCTTTTTGTTTGTGGACTTCGTCCAAATGGCGCTTGCAATTACGATAACTGTGGATTCTCCCTTTGTTTCTTTGTATTGTATTACTTTGTAATTTGGTTTCTTTTGGATTTCTGTAATTGAATGTTATTTGCTGTTGCCATTTACCGAGTTGTATTGTTTTATGTTTATTTGATATTATGTGACAACTTGATTTCTGTTGTTTTCAATGTGATGTTTGAATAAAATAAAAAATGTGGTCGCAAAAAGAAAAGTTAACTACTGTGTATCAAACTTGATGATGAATAAAGTATATTAGAAGCACTTGTAGAAGCACAGTGTGTCAAAGAGGGGAACCTTTGGGACAGACCAGGGATGGAGTAATGGAGCGTCATCGGACAGATGAAGGGATTACGGGGGGAAAAGAAGAAGGAAAAAAAGAGGCACGTTGGGTTTTGAGTGTGTGGCACCTTTGGTCCGGGAGAGAGGGAGGGAAGAAGAGAATGACGGCACTCACCTCCTTGCTTACTCCTGTCAAGATAGATGGAGACCCTTCTGGCCAGACCTACGAGTGGGGGGAGCAAACGGAGGGGGGGGGAGCAGGGGAGGGGAGGGAGGGACAGCAAGGGGGGTAGGCAAGTCAAAAGCACATCAGCCCAAGCACAAGACACATCGGCAAAGACCCCCTGTCTGCGCGCACAGGCACGCACGCACGCACGCACGCACGCACGCACGCACGCACACACACACACACACACACAGAGAAATACACACTTACATAAGCACAAGTAAGTATGACTCTGAGTGGATTGCACTCATACCCCCCACACACACTCATACAAAGAGCAGAGGGCTGAACAAAGCTGCAGCTTCCCCAATGATTAACACTGATACACTGGGATCAAAGACTAAAGGATAAAGACCGGAGAGAGAGAGAGAGAGGGAGAGAGTGAGAGAGAGTGAGAGAGAGGGAGGGAGAGAGGAGAGAGAGGGAGAGAGTGAGAGGGAGAGAGGGGGAGGGAGAGAGGAGAGAGAGGGAGGGAGAGAGAGGGAGGGAGAGAGGAGAGAGAGGGAGAGAGTGAGAGGGAGAGAGAGGGAGGGAGAGAGGAGAGAGAGGGAGAGAGACAGAGGGAGAGAGGAGAGAGAGGGAGGGAGAGAGGACAGAGAGAGGGAGGGAGAGAGAGAGGGAGGACAGAGAGAGGGAGCGAGAGAGGATAGAGAGAGGGAGGGAGAGAGAGAGGACAGAGAGAGGGAGGGAGAGAGTGAGAGAGAGAGGGAGAGAGAGAGGACAGAGAGGGAGGGAGAGAGGACAGAGAGAGGGAGGGAGAGAGGACAGAGAGGGGGAGGGAGAGAGAGAGGACAGAGAGAGGGAGGGAGAGAGAGGACAGAGAGAGGGAGGGAGAGAGGACAGAGAGGGGGAGGGAGAGAGGACAGAGAGAGGGAGGGAGAGAGAGGACAGAGAGAGGGAGGGAGAGAGTGAGAGAGAGAGGGACAGCTAGTTCATTGAGCTAGTCTCTGCAGTAGAAACAGCGGCTGTGAAGCCACACAGCCCATTTGGGGAAATAACCCACCTACAAGCCTGCAGGGCAGAGAATCCAAAATCCCTTCACCACAGGGCATAAAGCAGGCAGGCAGGGTGGAGCATCGCTTTGACTTATTAAGGGTGTGTGTGTGTGTGTGTGTGCGTGTGCGTGTGTGTGTGTGTGTGTATGTGTGCGGGGCGCGTAGCGAGAGGGAGAGACAGAAACAATGTGGGTCAGTTTGAATGTACGGATGTGGCTACCAGAACCGTAAATGCATTAATTCAATTATTGCACATGAAATAATTCAGATGATTGTTTTGTTTGGAGTTATTCTGAGGTGATTGGGAAAAGCCTGCCGCCTTGTTCAGCCTCTCTTGAGGGGACGGAGAACACAAAACAATATGAAAGAACCAGCAAAGTAACAACAACAACAAGCCAGACAGCCACACAGTGTAGAGGTCTGAGCTCAATGATGAGAAATACTAAGTAACAACAGACCAGACAGACACACAGTCTAGAGGTCTGAGCTCTATGATGAGAAATACTAAGTAACAACAGACCAGACAGACACACAGTCTAGAGGTCTGAGCTCTATGATGAGAAATACTAAGTAACAACAGACCAGACAGACACTAACACAAGCATGTTACTGGAGAACTGGGAAGGGACGAGTTAGGGCAGGGTGAAGTGCGTGTGTGTGTGTGTGTGTGTGTGTGTGTGTGAGTTAGGGCAGGGTGAAGTGCGTGTGTGTGTGTGTGTGAGTTAGGGCAGGGTGAAGTGTGTGTGTGTGTGTGTGTGTGTGTGTGTGTGTGTGTGTGTGTGTGTGTGAGTTAGGGCAGGGTGAAGTGCGTGTGTGTGTGTGTGTTTGTGTACATATGACAGAGATGCTCACAACTCATTTTTTGAAAGTCCAAGTTAAGTCTCAAGTCTGTCACACTATGTGCAGACTGCAGCGACGTTTGGCGCATGTAGACGCCTGCTGTAGCTGCTGCACATTCATTTTGTAATTGGATACGTCGCCAGGTATCCCAGCATGCTTTGAAAGGCGATGAGCGGCGGACGGCAGCGACGAGAGGGCCATTTTGGAATCGACCAATTGAGGACGGAAATACAGCAAGGCAGCCAATCAAGCTGCAGCACCGAGGGACTAGCAGCCGACGGCAGGCGTCTACACGCGGCAAACGTCACTGCAGTCTGTCCAAGGCGTTCTGGATGAGCGTTCTATCATCTGCTGGATGCCATCCGGTGTCTGCTTAGAACACTGCATAGCTCAAACTAAGCAATTCAAAGCATGTAGGTACGATTGCATGTTACATGTTACATGCATGCATTATCTTCCCTCCTTTATCTATTAACATACAGTATCAGCATTGATTAGTTGACATTATTATTACTAGACATTTCCTTAATAAGATAAAGATTGTTCACGAGTCCCAAATCTCAAGTCCCAGTCAAGTCTCAAGTCTTTTGAGGATGAGTCTCAAGTCAAGTCTCAAGTTGATGTGTGTGTGCGACTTAAGTGTGACTTGAGTCCAAGTCGCACATCCAAGTCTCCATCTCTGGTATCTGAGTCTCCCTGAGAAATGCTACAGTAGGTCGTGCAGCAACTGCCTATAGAGGCAGACACGATGTTTGACAGCATGATGTCAAAATTGTGTAATATTTCATCAGGATAGACACTGTCAATGCCTTTAAGGTGATGCTCAAATCTGAAAGTTGAAAGCATGACCATATGAAGCAGACATTCCAAACTATGCTAGTTATTACTGTTAATTAAGTGGGAAGGTGAGGCCTGTAAAACACTGGGGAAAATTGTGTGGGTGGTGTGTGTGTGTGTGTGTGAATGGGAGAGAGAGACAGAGAGAGAGGGAAAAGTGCAGATGCATGTGTTCACAATCCATCCTGCCGAGTTAAACAAAAGTATCTGAACAACACAAGCTCAACTTGAACTCTTCAAGAGAAGCCGTCGAAGAAAGGATCTCCATTGCGTTGATACTAATTATCCATATTAAATCAATTATTCCACTGTAGCCTTGATACAGCAGCACGTACATGTGCACGGGGGACCGTCACTAACAAGCACACCGTTAAGGGTTAAAGTCTCAGGCAGCGTTGGAAACGAGGCTGTGGCTCACTGTGGGAGAGAGCTCTAGGGACCATGACTCTCCACGAGGGACAGTGTCGTGACTCGTGACAATGACACACACATACGGAGAGAGAGTCATTGCAGTGATGCTAGTTAAGTGTGCCACCTCTCCACATGTCCCCACACAGCACTGGTGACTGTCCTTTGTAACACATATTGCGCACGCAGTGTGTGGCCCACACCTCTGCACAGCTCTCCACTGTCTCCAGTCAGCCAATCAGTCACGTCGTCTGCTAGCTAAGCTCTCATTGCTTCCAATTAGCAAAATGTGTCTCATTCTGTGTGTCTGGTCACAAACACTGTCTGAAGATTGCCCATCCCCCTCCTCCCCCCCCCCCCATCCCCATCCACACGCACGTCACCTTTGTCACATGTGACTCACATGTGACTGATGTGATCGCAAACAGGCTGAGTCATAGATGATGTCGCAACTGATATGATAAATATACAGTACTGTATTAATAGCATTCCTACATCTGTCAAACATCTCCGACCAGAAATACACAGCCAGTCAGCCACAATGGCTGAGAAATCCTTGAGGCAGTGTGATGAAAAGATGAAATGAAAAGGAAGTGCGTAAAGCAGGCACAACAGATACGTGGGTGGATGTGTCTGACAGGAAGGGCACAACAGATGTGTGGGTGGATGTGTCTGACAGGAAGGGCACAACAGATGTGTGGTGGATGTGTCTGACAGGAGGGGCACAACAGATGTGTGGGTGGATGTGTCTGACAGCAGGAGGGCACAACAGATGTGTGGGTGGATGTGTCTGACAGGAAGGGCACAACAGATGTGTGGGTGGATGTGTCTGACAGGAGGGGCACAACAGATGTGTGGGTGGATGTGTCTGACAGGAAGGGCACAACAGATGTGTGGGTGGATGTGTCTGAGAGGAGGAAGGCACAACAGATGTGTGGGTGGATGTGTCTGAGAGGAGGAAGGCACAACAGATGTGTGGGTGGATGTGTCTGAGAGGAGGAAGGCACAACAGATGTGAGGGTGGATGTGTCTGAGAGGAGGGGGCACAACAGATGTGTGGGTGGATGTGTCTGAGAGGAGGGCACAACAGATGTGTGGGTGGATGTGTCTGACATGAGGGCACAACAGATGTGTGGGTGGATGTGTCTGAGAGGAGGGGGCACAACAGATGTGTGGGTGGATGTGTCTGACATGAGGGCACAACAGATGTGTGGGTGGATGTGTCTGACATGAGGGCACAACAGATGTGTGGGTGGATGTGTCTGACAGGAAGGGCACAACAGATGTGTGGGTGGATGTGTCTGACAGGAAGGGCACAACAGATGTGTAGGTGGATGTGTCTGAGAGGAGGAAGGCACAACAGATGTGTGGGTGGATGTGTCTGAGAGGAGGAAGGCACAACAGATGTGTAGGTGGATGTGTCTGAGAGGAGGAAGGCACAACAGATGTGTGGGTGGATGTGTCTGAGAGGAGGAAGGCACAACAGATGTGTAGGTGGATGTGTCTGAGAGGAGGAAGGCACAACAGATGTGTGGGTGGATGTGTCTGAGAGGAGGGCACAACAGATGTGTGGGTGGATGTGTCTGACAGGAAGGCACAACAGATGTGTGGGTGGATGTGTCTGACAGGAAGGGCACAACAGATGCGTGGGTGGATGTGTCTGTCTGGTGGATGTGTCTGTCTGGTGGATGTCAGACCAGCTTCTAATCATATTGAAAGCATGAGGCGTGAATGTTCAAGTTCAAGTTTATTAATTGTCCCAAAAGGGCGATTTGTGTCACCTATGAATGGAGCAAGGGAATGTTTTCGGCCGTGGCGAGACCAACACATGCTAACACAACCCTGATGCTAACGCAACCCTGATGCTGGTAAAAGCACAAATGAGTCCGTCACCGTCAGTGACCTCAGTTGCCATTTTTGAAATTCAACAGGAATATGTAGTTTTGATTGTATTATTTGCCTTTTTTGTTTCTTTGCCCCAATTAACGATTACTTTGCCATGTCTTGACATTTCTGGGGCCTCAAAAAACACTTCGCAGCCCGTTATGCTCTCTGTTTTGCAAGAGAAGGGGGGTGGGGGTGCTGCTACTAACTAGCGACTGGCATTGCAACACATGTTCGCAAGACAAAACAAAAAATTAAAGAATAAAGCATTATCATTTTGCATGGTGACATGGTGACTGCTTCTTTACGAGACGTTTCTGTCGGACAGTGACAATGTTTATATTGCTGGACAGACGGACAGACAAACGGGGGAAATGAAGACTCGGAGGTCTGAGCGCTTCACACAGCAGCACTGGGGGAGGGGCTACAGAGACGAGCAGGGTCTGACTGTAGATAAAACAGATGTTGACCAAGTCTTTTCCTTTGGGGACATAATTTGCAGTTGAAAAAGGTAATAAATCGCAATATATTGCAACATCGCAATACTTAATATATCGCAATACTAGCATATCGCAATATCGCAATACTATCGTATCGTGGCTAAAGTATCGTGATAATATCGTATCGTGGGGCATCTGGTAATCCAAACCCCTGGTCCTATACCATACTATATCATACATACTGTTATACATAAACTGTACATCATTTACCATGTCATATACTATAAAATACACACACACACACACACACACACACCCACACACACACACACACACACACACACACACACACAGATGCATGCATAATTTTGAGTCTTCACTTCACCTGACCTGCATGTCATTGGACTGTGAGAGGAAATCAGAGCTGTTTAATCAGAGCTGTTTAATTCCAGCGTTATTTCTCAACTGCACAAACTTTCAAGGATTCCTTGTCCTGCAGGAACCCTGGTCAAAATCTATCGGTCTACCAGGCCAGACTGTCACAGAATGGTATATATTGAGTGTGTGCATGGTACTAGTAAAGAGAAACAGACATGTTTTTTAGGTGGAGATGTGGATGTGTGACTGGGAGGGGGTAGACAGTGAGGAAGTACTTTGGGGTGGGGGTATGGGTGGGGACTGGGAGGGGGTAGACAGTGAGGAAGTACTTTGGGGTGGGGGTATGGGTGGGGACTGGGGAGGTGGATAGTAAAAATAAGAGTGTTGGTCTTTACTGTGAGCGCTGGCAGAGGGCTGACCTCGGGTGGTAGGCAGCATGTCGGACAGGCCCTGCCACGCCGTTACCATCTCCGGGTTCTTCTGGTCTGCAAAGTTCTTCCAGATCCGCAGCGCTCCGTCGTCTGGAAGGAGGGGAGAGAGAGAGAGAGAGAGAGGAGATTGTGTGAGAGAGAGAGAGAGAGAGAGGAGATTGTGAGAGAGAGAGAGAGAGAGAGAGAGAGAGGGAGATAGTGAGAGAGAGACAGCGAGGAGGGGGGGTGAGAAAGGGAGCGAAAGAGAGAGAGGGACGAGACAGCAAGGGAGAGAGTGGGTGTCGCGGGGTATAGAATAGAATAGAATAGAATAGAATAGAGAAAAGGGAACAAGGAAAAAGTAATGTACGGGAGAGCAAAGGAATTGACGTATTTCACAACAGCCATTTTGTGTATAAAATGTAGGAAGGTGCAAGCAGACCATTAATGACAACTTCCAATCGATTTAGGTGTTCCAGTGCTGGGGCAGGGCACCTGTGACTTTTAGACACAAAATGGCCACTGTGAAAAAGTCAGATTAAGATGAGAAGGCCAAGAAGAGAAAAGGTGGAGAGGGTGCCATCAAGTGCATCAAAATAAAACGATTAAAGAAACAGTGGGAAATGCTGGAGAGCTAACCCTGAATAGACAACCTTCTTGACTGTGAATGGAACTGTGGAGGTACATCTTGAACCGTGATGAAAACCTTGAGCTCATCATTCAACATGAACATTAAATGAAAATAAACACACACACAACACACACACATACACCTTGCTTCTTAGAATAATCCACTGAGAATGTAAAGTAGCATCTTAGCACTGTGTTCCCTTGGAAAATATGCAGTTGTCAATGAAATAAGCAGTCAAGAGTCTCCACATAATAGGGTGCAATTTGTTTAAACATCTGAAGGGGGGATGTTTTTGAAAGGTTTTTATTCATGAAAATCAGAACCACAGGTAGACTATGTGATCATTATAACAAAACAAAAGGTTAAATGCTAATTTAACATGCCATAATCAAATCCCCTGCTGCCAGCTCTATGTAGTCTCGCTGGCCAGCCTCCTCTCCCTTCCGTCCGAGGAGCTGCTGAAACAGAGTCCAGCCTGACTGGCCTGTGCTAGCTGGAGCTGCTGAAACAGAGGCCAGTAAGGCTTAGCCTAGGTAAACCCAGCCCCCACGTGACCTGCTCTCTCAGTTCCCAGTCACTAGTCACAGTCACTAGCTTGTGACTGTAAGCAGGGTGAGCCTGAGAGCAGGTCACTGGGGGCTGGGTTTACCCAGGCTAAGTAAGGCTGGCCTCTGTTTCAGCAGCTCCAGCTAGCACGTGTGAGCGGCCTGTGCTAGCTGAACCTGCTGAAACAGAGGCTAGCCTGAGCACCGTGTGAGCGTGGAGCTGCTGAAACAGAAGTAAGAGCACCAGGTGCTGAGCGCACTCTGCCTCAGCGACTTGGGGAGCCCTCCGCCCGGTGCGCTGTGCCTCAGACGCACCAAACAGTGGTGATGACTGTGGCCTCCGGCTTCAGACATAAGAAATGGTATTTAATTCGGTCTGACCAGAAGCAGGGAAGAAATGAATGAATGACCAGAGGGAGGGAAATGAAAAGCAGAGGGACGGAAATCCCCCCATGCCCCGAGGCAAATCACACCCTAGATCTATAAGAGAAATATAGCTAGTGTAGGCCACCATCCTAAACATCAAAGATGTACATGCTGCACTCTAGTTACTGAGAAAGCCATTACATCCCTTAATGGCCTCCATCTGATTTATAGTCAGTATTAATGTTTCTATATATTGAGTAATTTTTATAGTGCCCTGCCTTATATTCTTCAGGCCATGACGAATAAGCGCATATTACATTTTGATGTGAGGCAATTGAACTCTATTAACCCCTACACTTTACAAAGACGCTAGGCAGGAATGCTAATAAGTCAAATTTGACAGTATACTAGGAATGCTAGGGTGGAGACTCTGGAGACTGACAGACAGACAGACAGGCAGACAGGCAGTCAGACAGACAGACAGACAGACAGACCGACAGACACCGCTCAGTGCGCTCCACCCACCTAGGCGCCATCATGGAACTGTGCGGCATCTTTTTTTTTGCCACTGTGCGCCATCGGCTCAGACCAGGAAGGATTGATTACATCACTGATGACATCACAATTGCTGACATCACTAATGCATTTGTTGTTTGTTTCAGCACACTCCTCCGGGTTACGAAGATAAAGGCACGGAGCGTAATTGCTCTGTTCTGTTGATGATGATGATGACGAACACACACGGGTGTATCTGGGGCTAGAAGTCAAATGTTTAAGGCTTGTTAAAACTGAACCCACAGGGAAAAAGAGATATCACTAATGAGCCTCACTGTGATGTCCAAGCATTAAGTGCAAAACATCTGTCTTCAGAGATAGCACCTACTATCTCCGAGCCATAAGGAATCTGAATTTGCACTGAATCATTATGTATGACCTATAGCACTTTAAACTGTGCATTTTATGCTGAATATGATGCTGCAGGGTACTTACTATGCCTGAATGTATTTTTTGTTTCTTATGTTTATCTTAAACCTTGAAGGTGTTTTATTTTTTGTTTCTGATCTTTATCTTAAATCTTGAAGGGGTTTGTGGGGAGATTTGTAACTCGAGTGTGTGTTTCGTGCAAAACAGTGTGTACACTTGAGTCCTCTGTGTGTGAGTGTGAGTGTGTGCGCGTGCGTGTGTGTGTGGCGGGGGGTGTCTCCAACCTGTTGCAGTGAGTAGCAGTGAACAGTCATGTCCATTCAGATACTCCATGGCGGTGATGCGGGTGTAGCGAGGATTCCCATTGTAGAAGTAGTCCAACCTCTCCCCCTTCTCCCAATCCCAGAAACTAGGGACACGCACGCACACGCGCGCACGCGCACACACACACACACACACACACACACACACGCGCGCACACACACACACACACACACACACACACACACACACACACACACACACACATTTTAGAACATTATCCACAAGTTGATCTATTTGTTAACTTTCAAAACAAGAATGTTAGATATAGACTCTTCCTCACAATCCACATTAAAAAATCCCTTAAACACACCCTCTTAATCTCTAATTATTTCCAGTGCTTTTAATATAATCTTTCTTGTCTTTTGCCTCCCTCGATTGTGCTATTTGCCATAATTATTATTCAATGATAATGTCATTCATTTGTTTGCATGGTTCGTGTGCGTGTCTAATTTCTGTAACAGCACAGACACACCGGAAACGGATCAGACGTGTAAAACGAATATGTCTTTGAGGATGCAGAAAAGTGATAGACAAATAAGATGTATTATTATTATTATTATTATTACAAATAAATGAGAGATATTTCCATTACTATCTTCATGATGTAAAGCTGACTAAGCGGGTTAAGCAGAATATATTGTAATAATGTGTGACAGTGCACACTGACCAGATGCTGTCCTTGTCGGCGACGGCGATGCAGGCATTGAAGGGGTGGAACTTCACCACAGACGGGACGCCGGGGTTACGGTTGATGAATATCTGATCGTCCAGACGAGACACACCTGCAGAGGGAGGGGGGGGGGGGGGGCGAGAGGACGGAAGCAGGAAGCGCTGTCAAATTACACCACATCAGAAGGGAATTTCTGAAAACTAGGCGATCTCAGGTTTGAGTCAGTGTGTCCCACCTTGTCCAACTGATCTCTGGTGAAATACAGTCTGTACATGTAAGTGTATTTACTACAGAGCGAATAAACCAATTCTTAATTGCATTATGGGCAACAAGGCAAGAAGTATTCTCTTGAAGTGCTCTTTGATGAATTCTATTTTAAGATGCTCCGGAATACTCAAAAGACAAAACTTCGGAACAGAATCAGTGTTTATTTTTGAAAGAAAGTTTATGATGAAAAGATGAAACTTGGATGATCCCAGTAGAGACTGGCTCATTGCAGCAGACAATTGGATATGATACAGCAGAGACAAAACATAAAGTAAACCAAAAAACAACTAATTATATAAATAGCAATATATCATTTTGGGTTATATAATCATATGCAACTGCCAATTTCAACACACCCTCTCACAAATGTAAACATTAATATCTTCAAAACAACAGTAAATATCAACAACCTTTTAACAAATTGTAATGAGATAGGTCTGTCGATACATTAATCATTTGAGTGGTGCTTGGTCAAACGGTGTAGGAGGAGGTGTTAAAAATGTGTTTTTCAGAACTTTCAAAATATCTCAAAAACAACCAGGCAGACCTTGAAGGTTCTTCTGGCAAATTTATAGAGCAAGGTCAGCTGAACATGTGGAAAAAAGTTGAATGAAAATCCAACTTACTTCCAACCAAAGTTATGGCCTTTCAAATTCTGACATTTTAACCTTTAATTATAGCGCCCCCATCAGTCTAATTGGGGAAATATTGCTGGAGCTAGAAACAGTTACCAATATCTGTAATTGGGCCAGCTTTTATGTGTCTGTGATGTACCAACTCACAGGAATTTGCATCAGCATGGACACCTCAGTAACTGCTCAGGACTGACTGACTCACCCTCAAATGCCTCCCTCCGCTAGAGTGCGCCGTGGTAAAACACCAACACTGGGACAACAATGAGAGCCTAAAGGGCTCATTATACTCGAGCAAGCTCCGTGGGGGTTGAGCTCCGCGAGTCTCCGCGAGTCACCGTGCGGACCTCGCGCTGGGGCAGATGCTATTATACTCAGAAGTGATCAGCCAAGTGATCAGCATGTATTGTACAATGGTAAATACTGAGCAGCCCGTGAAAAGTCGCAATGAAACGCTATTATGTGCAGTACTGAGTGCGCTTTCACTCTCAAACAACCGTACATCAGCACATGAATGAATCACCAAACTTGTTTTTACTGAAAGCCGTTTTAGTTCTCAGCCCTGATAGCCTAATCTGTGCTGCTTTTAATCTCTCTCAAATCATGCTCTCAACACAACACAATTACTTGGTGAAATGACTAAAAACAGTTGCAAATCAAAGTTTATAGCCTACCACATGGGTCAAGAAATGTGGGGAAAACACAGCTCAGTGTTCAGGGCTCAGTGGCTTGAAAGCGGGCGTGTTTGGAGAGAAGCCGTGCGGAGGTCGCGCTGTGAGAAAAAAAATCAGGCACACGGTGGGCGCCCAACGGAGGTAGCGAATAACCACGGCCAACAAATTTACGTCATTTGACGCCCGGCCCTCGCTCCACCCCTGCGCCCTTCACGGCATGGTGAGCATAAAGCAGCCTTTACACAGTACCAACAGATAAGCACAGAATCGATACAGTAAGTTTACCGCATCACCACATGTTGTCACGGTAACAACACGCATTGAGTCAACATCCTGTCCTTGGCTACCTGAGCGTACTCATGAGACAGAGAAGAATGTGCAAAAATCACAAAAGTAGCTGCGTCTGAAAAAAATAGTTGGAGGGAAAACAAAGCAACCAGTGTAATTGTTCACACCTCCGGCTGCCGCACTGTTGAATGCACAATATGTTCATCATTGATTGCTTTTGTTAACGTATTGTTTGGTGGTGCATTCAATATGGAAGTACAGCACGAGTAGAACTTCAGCAGCGCATGGTGATGTTAGTAAATGAACTCATTAAAATTAAGTAATAAAAATCCAGCAAGCCAAGTCAGATTCATAAGCCATAAAAGGATGATGTTCTCGATTTCATCTCCCTCTTCCTCCAACACTTTTTCTCAGCAAGAGTCATAGTCCTTTTCTCAGGAGTTAGTGATGTCATAGCCTTGAAACACAGGCTGTTGCCTTGAGTGATACCACTGATGATATCATCAGTTATCTCATAAGACTGTACAATGTCTATGACATCATCAGTGGGACAAAGGCTGAAACAGACAGATTTTGCTGACTCATCACTGATGACTCATCACTGATGACATCATCACTGATGACATCACATCACTGATGACTCATGACTGATGCCATCGTCACTGGTGACAGCACATCATTACTGATGTCACTATGACATCACTGATCAGTCTTGTCACAATGCCTCCTTGTGTGTGTGTGTGTGACATCACTGACTGGTCTTGTCACTATGCCTCTGTGTGTGTGTGTGTGTGTGTGTGTGACATCACTGACTGGTCTTGTCACCATGAGTCTGTGTGTGTGTGTGTGTGTGTGTGTGTGTGTGTGTGTGTGTGTGTGTGTGTGCGTGCGCACACTTATGACATCACTTTTGACATCATCACTGATGAGTGATGACATCACGTCATTAGCTAATTAGCCTAATTAAAAAATCCAGGTCTGTCAATTCACCCCCAATGGTGCCCTTTACACCCTCTGAAGGTTTCAGCCCGATCGCACTGAAACGGCGTAGCTGTGGCCGGACATAGAATTGAAACATAAATATCGCCCACATCCTCAATTTTATATACATGTATTATAGATAGATACTTTCTTTTTTAACCACAGCTTTCAACTTCTCTCAGCTTCCTCTCGTCTGCGTCTCCCTCTGGAGGGAGCAGAGGGAATGAGGGCAACCGTACCGGTTCTCCATCTCCTAACTCCAGAGGATCGGAGGGAACACAGTGATTAAGCGATCGGAGAGAGAGAGAGAGATCTGTGTGTGTGAACTTCAGCTCTGACGCCAATCGCCTCGTGACTGTGTTTGTGTGTGGAGGGGGCTGCTGATGACGTGGGGGTGTCAGGCTTTGGGGAGTCTGTGTGTATGCTGGAACCCGGGGCTCTAATGTGTTGTGTGAGTGTGCGTCTGGAGTCATCTACACACACACACACACACACACACACACACACACACACACACACACACACTTATGAAAGCATGACTATGCAGTCTACCTCCTGCCGGTTTGTGTGTTTTTTCACACCAGGAGGATTTAGTCTGATATATCCTTTTATCTTTTCTATAAATATCAGATTTTGACCGGTAGGCTGAGAAGATGGAGGTTCCTCCCTCACCACAGCTTCATGAAAACAGTCTGTATTAAAGCCTGCAGTGAGATGGGATTTCCTTACCGCATTTTATTTATTCATTCTATGTTTTCCAATATTTTGCAAATTAATCTTTCATTTATTTTAAAATCTGAAATGTATCCCAGAGTAGCCTCGACCATTGGAAAAGTGTACTGGGTCGCATTCACGGAAAAACAATGCTGATTTATTTTGCAGAATTTGCACATGATCTCACACATATCTAAACTATCAAAAAACAAAACTGTGATGTCATTCTTACACAAATTACATCACTGGTCCACAACTTAACTCAAATCAACTCTCAATAACCATCAAACTAAATGAATGTCTGCAAAACTGTTTACAGTTTGTGGATATGTGTGAGATCATGCGCAAAATAAACCAGTGTTTTTTTGGTGAATTTCTCTTTTACCTTGAGGAGCTGCTAGCCTGAATTGGATTTTCATTAGTCTGGGCTGCCTTAATTCAATGGAGAGTTTGAGTGTCCCATAATCATCTAACTGCAGTTTCACCCTGCTATGAATAAAAGTCTTGGAGAAAGACTGAATCCTCAGGATTTTTTGCCACAACAATTGTCAAATGTGATGATACACCATATAGAGTGCCACTGGAATGAGTCCTAAAACCAGGAAATGCGTTCATCTTGAAGTCAATGGGTTTTTGAATGGGTTTTTGGTTGGATGCCTGAAATAAGGTCCGTGGTTAACAAAAGTTTATGATACTAAGACATTTGTGTTCAGCAAGATACTCTTCAGAAATGAACCCCACTTCTATAACTAGGCACGATTCCTAGGCTCGCCCACTGCGCGGGCTCACTAGGCTTTGCCTACCCTACAGCTCACCGAGCTGGCCCTGAAGCTCACATACGCAGCTCGACCGCTGTGCGGGCTCACTTGCTCCCTCATCCACCCTGCAGCTCGCCCGCTGTGTGGGCTCACTTGCTGTTATGACATCACTGATGATGTCACAACCTTGCATCACTGATGACATCACATTTCTCTTATGATATCACTGATGATGTCATAATGCCTATGACATCATCAGTGATGTCACAATGCACAATTGCTCACTTCCGGGACGAAATTGAAACAGAGAACATTTCCCACATGCTCCCTTTGATAATAGATAGTTTTTTTAAGCATTTTCTAGTGATTGCGATTTCTCACATTTAGGGTTCAAAAATCAAAAAAGTGGTGTTGAAGAAGGAACCCAGAGCGATGCCAACTTCCGGGTTGGCCTCCAAACATACGTCATCCAGGCGGCAGTATATTATCAATGTGTGTGTGTCACTGACCTCTCTGCGTGATGCGTTGGCTCTGCCTCCTCACACGGGCGTTTCTCAGGAACCTCCACTGCCTCTCCATCCTTACTTGACTCTCCAGGTCATGCTCCTCTGGAATCTAAGTGAGAGAGCGAGAGGGAGAGAGAAAGTAATACGACTATTTGTAACACTAGAACCCTGTATCACACAATCTATGCCTCAATCATGTCAAAGCTTTAAAATGCCTCTTTATCTCGTCTCCTCCTCTCCATGACTGAAATGCATTGTCAAATCAATAAGCACTCGCAGCCTCCACCTGGATTCACCAGGTCAATCTTTTTCAAGGAAAGAACAGGTTGTTTTAATACAACTGTTCAAATGTACTGTATGGGGAAAAAGCATGTTAAGAGTCAAGACTATATAAATTAGTTTAGATGCTTTACTAGCTGCTATCCAAAACAGGCAAAACAGGCCATGGAGGAGAAGATACTGGGTGAAAAAGTGATGTCACCCACGGCGATGGTGAAGTGCAGGTGCCAGCGCTGCTCAAGCTGTAAATCTCGCCCTGCAGCTGCAATAAAAGCCTCAAATTCAGAGCGTCAAATGATCTCGCCTGCAGCACATTCAGCCCTTAAAGATGGCAGGCCATACCCTCTAGATGGCGCTCCTGTACCCGTTTTCTCTTTCCTCAGGTCCAAGTTTCTGCCTAATGCCTGTATCGTTCTCTCTCTCTGCCTCTCCCCCCTCCCTCCTCTATCGTTCTCTCTCTCTGCCTCTCTCTCCCTCCCTCCTCTATCGTTCTCTCTCTCTGCCTCTCCCCCCTCCCTCCTCTATCGTTCTCTCTCTCTGCCTCTCTCTCCCTCCCTCCTGTATCTTTCTCTCCCTGCCTGTCTCTCCCTCCCTCCTCTATCGTTCTCTCTCTCTGCCTCTCTCCCTCCTGTATCGTTCTCTCTCCGTCTCTCCCCCCTCCCTCCTGTATCATTCTCTCTCTCTGCCTCTCTCTCCCTTCCTCCTGTATCATTCTCTCTCTCTGCCTCTCTCTCCCTTCCTCCTGTATCGTTCTCTCTGCCTCTCTCTCTCCCTCTCTCCCCCCTCCCTCCTGTATCGTTCTCTCTCTGCCTCTCTCTCTCCGTCTCTCCACCTTCCCTCCTGGATCGTTCTCTCTCTCTGCCTCTCTCCACCCTCCCTCCTGGATCGTTCTCTCTCTGCCTCTCTCTCCCTCCCTCCTGGATCGTTCTCTCTCTCTGCCTCTCTCTCCCTCCTGTATCGTTCTCTCTCTCCCTCCCTCCTGTATCGTTCTCTCTCCGTCTCTCCCCCCTCCCTCCTGTATCGTTCTCTCTCTCTGCCTCTCTCTCCCTCCCTCCTGTATCGTACTCTCTCTCTGCCTCTCTCCCTCCCTCCTGTATCGTTCTCTCTCTCCGTCTCTCCCCCCTCCCTCCTGTATCGTTCTCTCTCCGTCTCTCCCCCCTCCCTCCTGTATCGTTCTCTCTCCGTCTCTCCCCCCTCCCTCCTGTATCGTTCTCTCTCTCTGCCTCTCTCCCTCCCTCCTGTATCGTTCTCTCTCTCTGCCTCTCTCCCTCCCTCCTGTATCGTACTCTCTCTCTGCCTCTCTCCCTCCCTCCTGTATCGTTCTCTCTCTCTGCCTCTCTCTCCCTCCCTCCTGTATCGTACTCTCTCTCTGCCTCTCTCCCTCCCTCCTGTATCGTTCTCTCTCTCTGCCTCTCTCTCCCTCCCTCCTGTATCGTTCTCTCTCTGCCTTTCTCTCTCCGTCTCTCCCCCCTCCCTCCTGTATCGTTCTCTCTCTCTCCATCTCTCCCCCCTCCCTCCTGTATCGTTCTCTCTCTGCCTTTCTCTCTCCGTCTCTCCCCCCTCCCTCCTGTATCGTTCTCTCTCTCTGCCTCTCTCTCCCTCCCTCCTGTATCGTACTCTCTCTCTGCCTCTCTCCCTCCCTCCTGTATCGTTCTCTCTCTCTGCCTCTCTCTCCCTCCCTCCTGTATCGTTCTCTCTCTGCCTTTCTCTCTCCGTCTCTCCCCCCTCCCTCCTGTATCGTTCTCTCTCTCTCCATCTCTCCCCCCTCCCTCCTGTATCGTTCTCTCTCTGCCTTTCTCTCTCCGTCTCTCCCCCCTCCCTCCTGTATCGTTCTCTCTCTGCCTCTCTCTCTCCGTCTCTCCCCCCTCCCTCCTGTATCGTTCTCTCTCTGCCTTTCTCTCTCCGTCTCTCCCCCCTCCCTCCTGTATCGTTCTCTCTCTCCGTCTCTCCCCCCTCCCTCCTGTATCGTTCTCTCTCTCTGCCTCTCTCTCTCCATCTCTCGGCCCTCCCTCCTGTATCGTTCTCTCTCTGCCTCCCTCCTTTCCTGAAAGAGAGAAAACCCTTCTCTGGATAATTAGTGTTCATCAATGGGGCTCTCTTGTGCAGCCTGCTGTCAATGGAGGAATGAATGTCCACATGTGAGCATGTGCTTGGTGGTGAGGGGGGGGGGGGGGGTTAATAACAGAGATGAAGGCACAAGGAAATAGACTTTCATTTCTGTGTGATCTGAGCAAAAGAAAGAAGCCAACACTCTATCAAACATGAAATCAGATCCACGCTCCATGTGTGAATGTGTGAGGGATTGATCAGCATAATGCTGATGTAAGAGCTGGATCTCAGGGCTTGGCATTGACATTTTGCCCGCTGGCCTTGCCTGCTGTGTTTTCTCACAGCTTTGGGCCATATAAAATATTCATTTTTAGAGGCCTGCTTGGTCAGTGATGAAATGCATTTAGTCAGTTGTGATATGACAGAATGATCTTGTTGGGAAATGTTTTCGTCTTTGCGATCAACCACGCAGAATGTCAACAACGCGCTTTGCTGTCCTGCAGCGTTCGCAACGGCCTCGTTCTGCGAGGGTACATGCAAACCAAGTGTGACCACCATTTGATCAGTTTATTAAGTTCATTAAGAAGAGACAGAGTAGTTGTGCGCACATCCAATCCTCTTTCAGGCCAGGTGCTGGATATTCATAGAGTCCATAAGTGAAAAAGAAGAAGAAAATCCGCACACTGATTTGCAGCTCGCAGAGTATTCTAATGACTTAAAAACAACGTTTCGACCAACAGGTCTTCATCAGGCAACTTCCTGATGAAGACCTGTTGGTCGAAACGTGATTTTTTAAGTCATTAAAATACTCTGCGAGCGGCAAATCAGTGTGCGGATTTTCTTCCTCTTTTTCACTATTAAGCCTAAATAATAAGCCCAAGTAATCGACATTTTAAATGTTCTTTTGTGGCTATAGTTATTTGGACGTGATCGGACAGGTACTGTAGGCTAGCAAGCTGTAAACAAGTACTGTAACAGCTAAATTATTTGAGACTACTTCAGGTAACGTAATACACCAGGATGACCATACAATTCTCCCACTTCCCTCCATGCATTACTGTATATTGTTTGTCGTTATAAGCTGACAGACATGGGTGATATAATTCAGGAAATCCTGACACAACATCTTCCATTAAAAGACAAAGTGGAGCTAGGAACAAAAATGTACAGAGCGGGTCAATTTGAGAACTGGACTTTTGCCCAAATGTGACTTGTCTCAAACACTTTTTAAAGAGGAGTGGAGGAAACCTGACTGTTCACCTTATGCAAAAACTACTGTGTCTGCATTTAGATAAGTGAGACAAAAAGAATAAAAACTACTCGCACACCGCAGAGCTCCTTCTCTCCAGATTTATTGTTGTAACGCGTTTCGAGCTACATGCTCTTCATCTGGTCTGATGAATGATGTTCTAGTTCAGCTCAGCACCTGCCCCAACCTTGGGTATGTGCGTGTCTCCCTCCTTTTTCACTGCATTTAGATAAGTGGCATCTTTTACTGCTCCAACCGAATGTCTAAATTTAGGGCTACAGATGTGTTTTAAGCCGATGTCTGCTCAGGTGAAAGAGTGAGAGACATGTGAGGTAGAGCTTAGGTGAGAGACTGTGCATATGAGGAGAAGTTTCAGCCTCCCGAGGTTAAGGGATGATGCGTTATTAGGTGAGATATTTTGTAAAATACGATGTAGAGAATTCCCTGCACATGCTGACAAGTGTGTAGAATTAATGTAGGGTAAAGTGAAAGTTAATTGATAGATTCCATCACGATGGCTTACGCAACAAAGCCGGCCCACACCGATTTTTGCCTCATCTAGAACAAATCTGTTATGATAATGTACAATTTGAGATGACAGAAATGATTCGCCGTTTGAACCTGACTTATCAATTATGCATAATATTACTATGTGTGATATAAACCTGATTTATATGCCATTCCCCCGCCAGTGAAACGTAATAAAGTCATAAATAAAACTCATGCACTCAGCCATTATTATGCATATTTGATAGGCTAATAGTCTTTATCGATGATTTCACGATTTGTGGAGAGGCGGCTCTGTCTGTTTAAGGGGCAGGAGGTCGACAGAGGTACAGAGTTTGACGCGCACCAAAACTCATTAATAAGAGTCATAATAATCATAACAGCTGTGCCTGTGGTCACTACAGTATATCTCAACATTCCCATTAGCTCATTGCAAATAATGTTCTGGACGCGTATGTTTTTTTCCCATTGAAGCAATGCTATCTGTGGGTGGCGTTCCCATGTATCGCGCTGTTCAATTATTTACACCGCCTACAATTAAACTGATTATCGAGACGGGAAAACCCTCAACCTCTCTCTGCAATGTTCTAATCAAATCCTCTCCAAAACACAGGAGCTCACCTGTGGATCTCTGCTCCGATTTGTAATTAGACAATTTAGCAGTTACGGTAATGTGGCCCACTGGTAATTTCAGTTTAGCCTTTCGAATGGCCGTGCTTTGCATGTGAATACAGGAGGCTTTAGTCATGAAGATTGTGCAGAAATGTGGAGAATGGTGCGTTGTGTTTTGCAAAAACTGCAGAATTGTGGCAGGTTGGCAGGAGTTTCAGGTTGTCGTCATTGTGTCTCAAGTTCCAGCGTTAGCATGTGAACAACTGAGAAAAACTTTGCGCTGGTTGCCACTGTTTGCTTACTAAGCACATTTCCACAGCAAAGCCTCCCACGCCCATTGAATATTTAACAGTCATGTAGCATACGACTATGTAGTACTCTGATAATCAAACTGCCTATGTCATGAGTCTGTGTGTGTTTCAATTCAAGTCAGACTTCTTTCATGAGAAACACATTTTGAATTTGAACTTGAGATCAGAGCTTGTGAATAAATGCATTTGAGACAGAGTGAGTGAGAGAGAGAGAGAGAGAGAGAGAGAGAGAGAGAGAGAGAGAGAGAGAGTGTGTGATAGAGGAGGAAGGGCAGGCAGAGAGAGCTGCAGAATATGTAAAGTCTGTTTCTGAGAGTTGTGTATTTAGCAGTCGGGCCATGGTCTGTCGTATTCCCACAGCTCATAGTAAGTGTGTGTGTGTGTGTGTGTGTGTGTGTGTGCGTGCGTGCGTGCGTGCGCGCGTGTGCGCCAAGGTAAGAGACAGTTGTTAGCGTGGCTCCCAGGGTTGTGGTCTTGCACGGTGTCAGGAGCTAATGTAATGTATAATGAGACCCTGAGGTGAAATATGGGGCTCTCCACAATGCACCACACAGCAGAACCTGTAGCTGTCCTGTAGCTGTGTATTCCATATAATCACTGTATCTCTATAAATAAAGTATCCTGATCCACCACAGAGCAGAACCTGTAGCTGTGTATTCCATATGATCACTTCTATGAATAAAGTATACTGATATCCTGATCCACCACACAGCAGAATCTGTAGCTGTTTATTAAATACAATCACTATATCAGATTCAGAATCACTTTTATTGCCACAGTATGCAAGTTACATACAAGTAATTTGTCTTAGTGTCTGTATGCAGCGTAGCGGTCAGGTCAATATATACAGAGAGAAAGAAGTAGGAAAATAACTAAAAGACAATCACAATGTTGCAAGTGCAATAAAATCAAATATAATATGTACATGAATGGAGGAGTGTTCCGTGGATATTAAATATGAATTTGCATTGAATTTATATATATATATATATATATATATATATATATATATATATATATATATATATATATATATATATACATATACATATACATATAGTAGATAGATAGATAGGAAAGAAACATTGAAATTTCTCCTTTCAGGTGAATTTCAATAAAAAGGTTGATGATTGAACATCTAATCATTTGCATGACATTTTATTTATGTTAAAGGTCACTTTGAATGATTTTAACTAATAATAATTTAGAAAAACAACGATTTTAAACTCGGGACGCTTCGGGACCGCTTAAGACTTATTTTGGGACAGTTCCGGGACGAAGGTGAAAAAAGTTAGTGTCGAGCTGCTTGGGGGAGACCATAGGGTCTGTCCCTCTGGGGTCGGAGACCCCTGGAGACCCTAACACTAAAGCCCCTCACCATATCCAAACCCTAACCAAGTGGCTACCCCAACCAGTGGAGACCCTCTACGCAATGCCTAAACCCAACCTGTGGAGAGACGCATCGCCTGGCCCAGGTCCACCCGCACAGTGCTTGCGTGTGCCCATTAGGCGTACATTATTTGCGCACAAGCGTACCGTGCTCGTCGTTAACATCCACAACACACAAGGTGCGTGACAGAGTGGCGATATAGGACGCCGCCGTCGGACGTGTTGCAATAAAGTACGGTGTCACTTTTTCTCACTCCATCTCTCTCACAAAAAAACAAACAGAATCTACAATGGCCTAGCTCTTCACACCCCTAAACCTATGGGTGTGGGTATTCTCACACACACACAGCGTTCTTGTGCTGCTGACACAGTGATATGATAACCTGTGCGCAGACGTTGAGGCGCTCTCTCACACGCTGCATTATAATGGAGTGGAGTTTTTATGAGAGCACTCAAAATTTTGCCAGCGTAGCGTTCTGATTCATGCGCTACCGCTAAAAACTCCCTCCCTCTCCACCACCTTTCCCCCTCTCTCTCTCTCTCTCTCTCTTCCCTAAACCCATCTCTCTCTCTCTCTTCCCTAAACCCATCTCTCTCTCTCTCTTCCCTAAACCCATCTCTCTCTCTCTCTCTCTTCCCTAAACCCATCTCTCTCTCTCTCTCTCTCTTCCCTAAACCCATCTCTCTCTCTCTCTCTTCCCTAAACCCATCTCTCTCTCTCTCTCTCTTCCCTAAACCGATCTCTCTCTCTCTCTCTCTCTTCCCTAAACCCATCTCTCTCTCTCTCTCTTCCCTAAACCCATCTCTCTCTCTCTCTTCCCTAAACCCATCTCTCTCTCTCTCTCTTCCCTAAACCCATCTCTCTCTCTCTCTCTTCCCTAAACCCATCTCTCTCTCTCTCTTCCCTAAACCCATCTCTCTCTCTCTCTCTCTTCCCTAAACCCATCTCTCTCTCTCTCTTCCCTAAACCCATCTCTCTCTCTCTCTTCCCTAAACCCATCTCTCTCTCTCTTCCCTAAACTCATCTCTCTCTCTCTCTTCCCTAAACCCATCTCTCTCTCTCTCTCTTCCCTAAACCCATCTCTCTCTCTCTCTCTCTTCCCTAAACCCATCTCTCTCTCTCTCTTCCCTAAACCCATCTCTCTCTCTCTCTTCCCTAAACCCATCTCTCTCTCTCTCTTCCCTAAACCCATCTCTCTCTCTCTCTTCCCTAAACCCATCTCTCTCTCTCTCTTCCCTAAACCCATCTCTCTCTCTCTTCCCTAAACCCATCTCTCTCTCTCTCTCTCTTCCCTAAACCCATCTCTCTCTCTCTTCCCTAAACCCATCTCTCTCTCTCTCTCTTCCCTAAACCCATCCGATCGTCACTTTCTGCTTTTCATCACCTTTTATTCCCAGTTCTCTGACTTCCTACTCCTGAGTCCTGATCAGTGCAATTAAAAGACACAGCCAAACACAATGACAGAACAACCATAACAACAGTACCACACAGCCAACAACACAGTTGCTAAAGTAAGTACAGTAATGATATACAATATATACAATGGAAGTTTACTTTGTACCACCATCGCTCTTTCTCCCACACGCTCTCCTTCCACCTCTATTTGCCGCTCATGGTCTACTCTCCCTTTCCAATATTTACCTTGGTAATCTGTTCACACTCACTCTCTCTCTCTCTCTCTGCCATCCATGCATACCCTTCTCCTCTATTTGCCCCCAACGTTTGTCTCTCTTTTAAATAAATGTATTTATTTTTCTCAAATCTACTTTTCTCTTTACTCTCTTCTCATCATGAGTCACTGTTTCTCATGCACACTTTTATTTCCAATATTTTACTTTCTGCGTACGCTTCCCCTTTTTCTTCGCTCTACCCCTAAAACTCCCTCTATTTCACCCTCATGGTTGTCTTTCCAATGATTCTCTCTCTCTCTCTCTCTCTCTCTCTCTCTGTCTCTCTCTCTCTCTCAGATGTGTAGAGTTTGGCACCAGTTCAGACAAGCTCGACAAGATGAGCTGACAGTTTGTTTTTTTCCTCTTTTTCCCCCTCTTGTGGAGAGAATGGGGTGTTGGGTGGGAAGTGGGGGGCGGTGCCAGGCTTTGCAGTTTAACATCCGACACGTTAATCTTGTCAACCAGATGAATCAGGCATGTAACACTTAATCAAAAATGTAATGCAAACGGCTAAACAGCAAGGGGGGAGGATATATATATATATTTTTGTTTTTATATTGTTGACAATACAAGGTGCAAGAATATTACAAAAAGGAACATTTAACCCCATCCAAACAACCAACCAACACATAATAACCATACAGAAGGAAAGGAAAAAGTGACATAAAATAAGTGAACAACAATAAAAATAAATGTAGTTATAGAAAAGTTGATAAATCGGGGGGGGGGGGATATATCTCCAGGTCATCAGCCTGAGTTTAGGTTTAAATAGGCCTAACTAACATAATGTGATAACTTTTAGTCTGTCTGGCATGTAGATTGTATAGGGACTTTCCATTCCAAAGGGAGGTGACCCTTTTTAAAGTATACAAGAGACATGAACAGGAAGATGATCCTGTCGTGACCACAACACAATGGTGTTGCCCATTAGCACAGCATGTATTCTTTCATGTGGGAGTGTATTGAAAATCTGTTTATACCAGAGAGTCCCAGTAGGTGGGGTATTTTGTCAAATTAAATAAAATACACTTCCTTGCAATAAGTCATAGTTTGTCAATAAGTTTGTAAGATGATAAGGAAGTTTTGGATACACATTTTGGTATGAATTAGTTTGTAGATGAAGGTTCAATTAATTACTATTATAAAATTTGACACAGACTACTGTGCATGGTTAAAAACATTTCATTTACTCTTAAATTTGACCCAGGAGGTGGTTAAGTTATGGAGCTCAGATAGGTCAATTATTCAGCAAAGCCATCTAGTACAACCAGCAGGTGCTTTCCCCCGCTGTGGATGGTACATAGCATACCGTTGTTTTATTAAATAGATAGTTCCGCTCCTCAGTCACCTTCAAGGCCGTTGTAAAATCAGAATCAAAAAGTCAGATTTTTTTTTGAAAATTTTAAACTACTTTCCTACTTTTTTCTTGTTTTTCTTTTTCTTCTTAAATTTTATGACCTCTATATATATATTTTGTGTGTACTGTATGGTATATTATTTTAAGAGTTGCACTGAGGCAAATACTTAGCATGACAAGGCAATAAATGATCTTGAACCCCAAATTTGGTGTGCATGGTCGCTGGACATGCCTGAACAAAGGGGTAGAAACGGTGGAGTTATTAGACAGATCAGATTTGGACTAAATTCAGTCTAGCAGAACGACCTTGAAACTCAGTGGACACATCTGTGACAACACCCTTAGGGACTGTACCAAGTTTGGTGTTGATAGCTCAATGAACGACGACGCAGTTAGTACCAATGTAAATGTGTGCTAAGCTAACCGCTAACGCCCGGAATCACACATTAACTGCATCTACTCATAAACGGTGACTTGCATTCACTCTGCATCGCTTGTGGACGCCTCTCACTCCAGCCTCTCACACCGGTCCTGAGTGCTTTTCCAAGGTGCTCACTGGGTATCCGGGTAGTGGAGCGGTAGATTCCATGCCTACCAACACGAGGGTCGCAGGTTCGAGCCCCCGTGTTACCTCCGGCTTGGTCGGGCGTCCCTACAGGCACAATTGGCCGTGTCTGGCGGTGGCAAGCCGGATTACGGGTATGTGTCCTGGTCGCTGCACTGGTCAGTCGGGGCGCCTCTTCTCGGGGGAGATGAACTGGGGGGAATAGCATGAGCGTGCTACGTCCTGCCGGTGAAATTCCTCTGTGTCTGGTGAAAAGAAGCGGCTGGCGACTTTACAGATCGACACAGCAGAGGGAATTGGCCAAGTACAATTGGAGAGAAAATGGGGGAGAAATACGGAGGAAAAAATTATCAAGAGAGAGGGGCGATGGCTATATCTGTTGAGGCTAAACACACACACACACAGACACACACGCACAGACACACACGCACACACAATAACTGTCCTCTGACTGATGGATCATACTGCAAGGAAGCAGTGAGTTGTGGAGACAGAGACCGTAAAACAAAGGGAGCGAGAAGGGAAGAGAGACGTGGGCTACCTTCATGACTGGCTGGGCGAAGTACTTGGCGCTCCAGTCACACAGGCCGGTCTGCAGGGTGGCGCTGATGTAGTTCCTGTGACCGCACGGCTCGTCCCCGTCCTCAGCTGCCTGGACACACAAACGCACGTACGCACACAAAAACGCACGCACGCACACACAGACGCACGCACACGCAATAATCCAAAGCAAATGCTGCATTTAAAAGAGATAAACTGCAGTCATCAGAGGCACAATATGAAACTTCTACCTGAGGGACCTATAGAGCAGAGGTTCTCAAATGTTTTTCAGCCGAGGACCCCTTATAAGATAGAAAATGTACCGGGGATCCCCTCATTCTGATTTGTGATTTTGGGCTCAGCTTGTTTCCACGGTAATGTGCTTGACATTTAAATTGATAGGTTTGTCAGATTAGAATGTAATCCATGAACCATTTTAGATTGAAAGCATAACATATTTTCGTTGAACTATGAAGCTTTTGCACACACAAAAAGTCCCCTCCCCCCCTGAAAACCTTTCGCGGACCCCCTGGCAAAGTGCCATGACCCCCATTTGAGAACCACTGCTATAGAGAGCCAAAGTGAATGTCACTTCCTGCTTTTCTCCCTGTACCAGCGTGTGAAAAATATGAATGGTGGTGAATGGAGACACACGTTACTTTTTTGATCCCGTTTGAATTGTGCCACGGGGTGCACATGTTAAATTTTGTCCATTTAAAAGATAACCATGCATGTCAAGAAAGTCGCACATTATATGTCACACCATCAACAACAGTTTTACCACAAACTTTCTCGACTTGCAGAGTTATCTTTTACATTGACAAATATGACGTGTGTACTCCCGTGGCACAATTCAAACGGGATCAAAAAGGTAGCGTATTGCTCCGTTCAGTTCACCACCATTCTCATTTTGTCCACGCTGGTACAGGGAGAAAAGCAGGAAGTGACGTTCACCTTGGCTCTCTATTTGATTGTATCCTACTTCTTTTTATTTGATTGTATTTTTTCGGGGAAGAAAAGGGTACAGGATCTAATCAAAACAAAGGAATTGGAAGCACCGTACTTTACATCAAATATTTATTAAAGCTTCAAAAGCTCATAAATAAACAACAGGCCATAATGAGCAGGTGAACATATGTGGGCTAGAAACATGCAGCATGTGCAACATGTTTCAAGCTCAGCCCTTTTCCTCAGGCACAGGGATGCAAACTCATGGAGAGTGAAAAAGGTGACATATACCAGCGTAGACACAAAACCACTGAAAATCTAGCCTGGGTAAACCCAGCCCCCACGTGACCTGCTCTCAGAGTTCCCAGTCACTACCTTGTGACTGCGAACAGGTCTGAGAGCAGGTCACTGGGGGCTGGGTTTACCCAGGCTACTGAAAATCATCCACTATTTTGGGATCAAAAAGGTGACTGCCTCCTAAGGGTAACTAGTTTGCATCCCTGTGGGCAGCTTATTTTCGCCAACATAGAGATTTAGCTACACACCTACACCTAGCTACTGAGCAGTTTCCCTACCTGTTCAGGTCCCTTGTCAAACATCTTGCGAGTGCGGGGGAACTGGTGGGAGTGGGGCGCCTGCCCCCCCTGTGGCGGGGTGTAGGGCGGCCGGGTGGCCGGCTGCTCCCTGGGGGGCGGCTTGGGAACCTCGTTGGTCAGACTGGAGCTGCTGGCGCTGGGCATGGGAGGAGAGCCGCTGGAGAAGCAGAGGAACGAGTAGAGAAGGAGGAGTTTGAGGCAAAGGCACTTCAACCGAATGTTCCTACATACTCTTGTTCATTCAACTGAATCCTCTGTGTGTGTGTGCGTGTGTGTTCTTATGTGTCCATTAGCCTTTGCTAGCAACAAGAAGCTGTATACATGGTGTGTATGTTTTGGGGATTCAGGATTTTTTATTTTCTGTATGTTTGGGCATGCACGCATGTGTGTGTGTGTTGGTCTCCCCTCACCCAGCCTGGTGGATGTGAGTGCCCTTGCTGGTGGGGCTGGCTGGGGCCGACTGGGTGAGAGATCCAGAGTCCAGGATCCTCTGAGGCCGAGCGTTCATCGTTGCCTGAGGAGAAAAGAGACGGCGGTTTGATTCACCATCAGCTCACAAAGAAATCCCCACTGGAAACAACCAGGCTTCATTTGCAAAGGCCAAGAGAAGAGAAAGTGGAAAGCAAGGTTAAACAAGGCTAGGTCGGAACCTAGCATATGGCCAGCGCGATAAAGCGTTCACGAGCATCGGCACGCAAATTGGACTGGACAAAGCCAGGAATAGGGCCCGCTTGTGCTGGCCAAAAAGGGGGGGTAGGTAAAATCGTGAGAGGGATAAGATTAACATGAAAATTAGAAGCAATACCCAAAAATCTGGGTAACAGTTGCCACTGTAATAGTGTATCAGAAGTGCAACACTTCTGCAACAAAGTTTCCCTTCATTTCCTCATTGAGTAGAGCAGCGATATAGCCTCTTCATTGTGAGCTGTCTAATGGCCGCTCACAAGGGAGAAGTAAACCTAATAAGGACAATAGAGACAAAGCATCACTGATGAATAGCAGAGTTGTTGTTTACTAAAGCCAGGTGGAGGGGAAAAAACTATGCAGCGTAAATCTAGTTAACACCAACAAACACATTTTACTACCTGCAATTGCCTTTGATTTGATTTCTATGCTAATTACAAAATTGCGGCAAGGGTCTTTTGTGTGTGTGCATGTGTGTGTGTGTGTGCGCGCGCGCGCGTGTGTGTGTGTGTGTGTGTGTGTGTGTGTGTGTGTGTGTCTAAACGGCTGAGGGAGGGAGGGAGGGAGATATTTGCTTAGGAGGCTCAGAGTTTGTGACTACTTTATGTGAAGCACACATACTGTACAAACAATCCACTGCATCTGTGATGGTACAGAAGCATCAGTTACTTTGGTTAGCTGTTCTAAGTGCTTAATTCAATTGCACTACTTGGAAATAAGAACAAAGAACAAAATACAAAGCAAAAGAATGAATAAATACATGTAAGAAAAAAAGAGTTATAATGGAAAACGGCCTGTCAGTAATCTAAGCATATTTGCTACTGCAGTACAGCAAGATAAATGAGATGAGACATGTCAATACCATAAAACACAAAAGCAGCTAAATAAAGTATACTTTTGACAAGCTGGGAAGTGAGACATATAGACTTATAGAGATGATGGGTGCCGGGATTTCAAATTTGGATGGGCCAAAGTAATTTTGGATGGGCCTTTTACACAAGTTAATACTGTTTGGCCTCGTTTGACAGTTTCAACTGCAACAGTTTGTATTACAAGCAGCACATGCAGGTATATTGCTCAAATCGTGCAATAATAAAACAGTATGCTGCTGAGCAGAACGAGCTCCATGGATGAAAGAGTAGCCATGCCCATTATGCATGCATAGTACTGTACGACACGTACTGCTCCCTTTACCAGAACAAATTGAATTACATCGTAAAAGTCAATATTCGAGGACACCACCCTTCTAGTCTATAGCGATGTGCCAATTATAATGTCTCCTTGTCCTACTCATTCATTTCCTCTCAGTACTAAGCTCATCCAAGCTGCCTGGAGTGTGCGTTGTCGACGATGCCTCCTCAGCTGCGTGGACAGCTCCGTTCTGTTCTCGCACGTCATATTTCCTTCTGCGAGGAAACCCAAATATAATACGAGGGATCAGCCGAGCAGCATTTTGGTAAACAAACCGCGTTTCCGGGGGGGAAACGGCAACGGGACCCTATGGAGCCAGGCTTGAGTGCTCACTCTAGCCCCAGCTATGTTGTTTACATTTTAAAAGCTGCGACAGTTCACACAACGAGTACGACATGCATATTAGACATCAAACTCTTGAGCTACTTCTGCTCTCACTCAGAATGTCAAAATATAAACAATGTCATTTATAGTTTTTGAGATATGAACGTTTGTTTGGCACAACTCATCCTAGTTAACTGCTTCGCTTCTGGGGGATTTGCGGTGTCGTGACGTCACGCTGATTCCTCGTATAACTGATTACAGCGACTGTTGCCCACCGACAGTTAAGCCGCCACCCAAAGAAGAGCGAGGTGAAGCTCATGTGATGAAATGTGTCCGAGCTGCGGGTTCAGGGAAGGTTGGAGACGGGGGGAGCAGAGGAGAGCAGGAGGGATGATGAGCCTGAACGCAGCTCTCACGCACTGAGATCAAAGGGTTGCTAGGTTGCTAGGCTAGGGGCTTACTGCCCATTTACTGCCAGTCATTTGGATGGGCCAGTTGTACAAGTGGGTAGGCCCGGGCCCTTTAGGCCCACCCACAACGCTGCGGTAGGATAGCTCACATGAACTGGTGTGTAGCAGCTGTAATCCAGCTACAGTATGTGTGAAGCCTGGAAACCTGCATGGTGTTTGCACAAGATCGGCGCGGCCTGGGGTCCTTCAGGCTAGAGCGAGGTGCTCGACGCAGGTAAATGACGTGCAGCGCACAGGCCCTCTTGAGGCGTCCTTGAGGTATCCTCTCAGCCTCTGGATTGCCTTTGCCCCGGGAGGGTCTGGTGAGACGAAGGAGGAGCACGGCCAGGAGTAACCCACAGAGCCTAGATCCTCCATGCACCGAAGGGCCAATACTGCGGCGTAGCACTAGCTCTATTGCAGCGGATTGGGTTCTCTTTTACCCCTCCCGCGGGCAACGTTGCAGACAGAGTAGTAAGGCTGATCCGTAGCGGCTTCTGGGACGTGAGTCGGGGTCTTAATTGGCCTCGGCTGGGTCTACTGGGCGAGGGTGTATGATGTTGACAGACCCGAAACACCTTACGACCCCAGATAACATCACTGATGACACGTCCTAGCGCATGCGGCAGTAGTGTATTTGAGAATGAATGCATACCACAAAGACTATACAGAGAAACTAGATATTTATAATACATTTTTATTTTTTACACATTTAGTTTTGGGGGCTGTCGTAGCACAGTGCAGCTGTTCAGTAGCGACCCCATACTAAGGATCATCAATGAGAAGACAGACAGCAGGGTGGCCTAGTGGTTAAAGAGGTTGTCCTGGTAGCAAAAGGACACAGGTTCGAGTTTCTCAAGCGTTAATGTGTGTCCATTAACAACCATGTGCTCTGTCCCAAGTGCTCATGAGCAAGTCACTGAACCCCTACCTGCTCACTCACTTTAAGCAGCTGTTGACAGGAAAGTCAGCTAAATTCCAAACTTGAAAACTGAGAACAAAGTTAACGTTTTCACCAAGTTATGCGACCTACACTTAGTAAGGAACAGAGAGAATTTGAACATCCTGGCCACATGCAAGCTCATCAGTTTCGATAAAGTGCTTGGATTATGCAGCATGTTCATGGATTATTCATCCATTTTGGCCCCTCATCAACATGTGGTAAACAAACATCATGCTAACAGAGGAAGTCTTATGATCTTATCCGCTGACAAGCTCACCAGAAAACCTTACACACATGTTTGCAAAACCGCTGCATTAGCAAGAAATGGGGGGCAATCAGTTCCATGCAATTGCTTCACTCCACGCTGTGAAACATCTTGCTCTCCCGTTTCAGCCAGCTTCCCCTCACTTCCTGACTGTTTCATCAGTTTCAGCCAGCTTCCCCTCACTTCCTGACTGTTTCATCAGTTTCAGCCAGCTTCACCTCACTTTGTGACTCTTCTGGCTGGAAAGCGAGCGAACTAAGCAAACAAATCAGTGGGTGAACATAAACCATATTATTAGCAAAGGGCTCCGCCCGCTGAGCTACGGGCATGATTGACAGCTCATGGAAAAACCAAAGCTCTTTAATGCCTAGTTAATTATTGAAGGTGCATCTTAAATGTTCCGCTGGTGATGAAAGTGCCAAACGCCCTCCTGATGAACGACGGTGGCCTGGAAGTGCTGAGGGTGAGCGGGGATTGGTTGAGACGGAGAGAGAGAGAGAGAGGGGCTGAAGGAGGATGTGTGTGGTGCTGGGAGGGCGTCTTGGTGAGTGTGAGAGGGGAGATATTTTGCTGCGTCAAGCGTCAGGAAGCCTCTCAAGTCATAACCTCCTGTCATGACTATCACCTCTTATCCACTTGTCCAACAGACAAAGAGCAGAGAAACAAAATGGCCAACGGTTGTCAACAAAAACGGCATCAATTCCAAGCATGCAGGCTTTACTTTCTAATCCACGGGGACTCACTTAATCCAGTCAGAAGTAAAAGACGGGACACGCTGGAATAATGGGATTTCAAAAGATGGCCGACCCTTTCACCCTGGTGGCACGCAGAGAAGACCACAAATTCTGGAAGGGCCTATTAAAAACCATTTAAAGCTTTTCATCGTCTGAGTGGGAAGTCAATTTTAATTAGCTGCTGACCTTGTTCGCTTTCTAACAAATCATTAACATTTGACATTTAAAATCCTAATTAAAAGAGATGGACTTTGAATTAGGCTAATGCTAACACTTATGAACTCGGGGCAAATGTCCTCCGATTAAGTTGCCTCTGATGAGCTCCCGGCAAGAAATGGAGATGTGGACTGCATCTATGGCAACTCACTAACGCAGCCAATATGGCATTTAAGAGCAGTTATTAAATACCTGGTTTGTCAGTGCTCGTCATTGGCTTTGTTGTGTTTAGACATGGGTACAGCTGTAATGCCTTTTTTTTTCCCTCTTAATCAAAAAATAAAAATGATATCAGACCAAATCTTTCTCTCTTCTAGAGTGCAAATAGAAATTACAGCATTTTCTGAGGCTAAAGGCCGCTACACACCAAGAGCGACGTGAATATATACGGCACGAAATTCCAAGGCAAATTTTGGCCCACCTGTCAATCACAGCAACAGATGCGCACGAAAAAATAAAAGCCGCAATATCGCGCGTGTGTGTTTCCCCATCTTGCAAGCATTAAAGTCGTCTCACTGCAAACATCTGCTGGTTTACTTCTGTCGGCTGTGAGGATGGAAGAGTGTGATGAACACGACAGCAATCTTTGCTCAGTCAATAGTTACATGACAATACAAAAGTTACTAGAGCTGAACAATGAATTAAAAGAAAAGTAAAACAAATAAATAAATCAAGACCGCAATAAGACCTTCTGCAATTTCTCGGCTGCAATGAATTGCTTAAGTGAGAGTTGATTTGATTTCTAAACAGATAAGGTCCTTACACATCAAGAGCGATGCGAATATACGGCACGAAATTGCGATGCGAGTTTTGACCCACCTGTCAATCACAGCCACAGATGTGTACACGTCGGAAGCGAACTTCTAAAAAATCGACCGTGGTTCGAAAAAATAAACACCGCAATAACGCTCGGCGAAACTTCGCCGTTGGTGTGTACGGTTGCATTGACTGATATAGGTTCGGAAAATATTAATGACGTGCAAATTAATCGCACGAAAAAAACGTGCTCGGTGTGTAAGGACCTTTAGTCAGGTTACAACAACAGGTGACCAACATCTCTCAGCCATGATAAGAGACCCACACAAGATACAACAAAATGTGTCCTGCGCCAAGCCTCTACCGGGTACAGAAGCCTGCCTGCAGGGCCACACAGACAGCAGTGTGCTGCAGCAGCAGCCTGTACAGTTATGTCGTTTATCAAGCCCTGTTGTTCTTTATAGTGGACCAGTGGGGAGTCTTAATGCGGAGATGCGGGTCTTCTGAAGGCAACTAAGGGGACAGTTGGTATTGGTGGTATGAAATACTAAAAGAGCTGCCTCTGGGTTGGGCTGGGGAGTGGGCAGGCTATAGCCGTTATTACGGCTCCTTAAGTTACGGCAGCCTCGGCGCTCTGCTCTGCCAAGCCTGCGGGAGTCATCGGCCCTTAATTGCATTTGCACAAAAGTAATGGTTCTTGTGGAAGAGGAAAATGCCAGTGGGAGGGTGGGGGCACGGGCGTTGGAAACGGATCTTTTTCTCTGCATAACCATGCGAAGAAAAAGAACTGGCACAAAATGAACTGGTCTCCATACGGATATAAAGGCAAAGAGCCATTTATAAGAAAGCCCCATTACGTTATATTCTAGGAAATTGGCTCGTCTTCGGAGCAACTTGCAGTGAGCGGCAGCTGTAGAAAAAAAAAATGAAATTCTTGGATCCTCAACATCGAAAGCAATCAATAGTTAAGAGCCAAACACCAAGGCAATAGAGTACAAACACTCCCAGAATATTTGTGTACGATGGAGAAATGCCAGGTACATAGAAACAAGTCCCAGTAGCTCACACACTCAAACACAAGAGAGAGGCAAATGGTTTGAAGGAGGTGTGTGTGTGTGTGTGTGTGTGTGTGTGTGTGTGTGTGTGTGTGTGTGCGCGCGCGTGCGCACGTGGTACCTTGTATGCGATGCTATTGAGGACTTTCATGGCCAGGTCGGACACTTCAGGGAAAGGGTCCGCAGCAAGGTGCAGCAGCACTCTCCAGATCTGGGTGTAAACGCTGTTGAAGGACACACCTGGAAAGACGCACAAAAAAAACACACACACTATTGTTCCTATTGTTACACATGCATCCATTGTTTCGTATTCTTCGGCGAGGGACATCGGGTTTACAGACATGAACCCACTCACACAGATGAACGTGCGCACACCCAAAGCCTGCCACACTTCTCCTCAGTACAACTCTGATCACTCGCAACGCAAGTTCATTAGCAAGGCGATGCTAGCAGCTAAGCGCTAATGAACTGTCATCTCATTAGTGTCACGCTATCCCGCCCTGGTCATTTTCCTCTACTACACTCGTTGGATCTGTTGAGGTGGCAGAGGGAAGATGACCTCCGGTGTCAGGTAATGTACATCATTAATACATATGCAATAAAAAGCAGATGGCTCTCCTCATCCACTGGCGCTCTATGGCTGGCCGTCAACTGCCGTCATTAACATGGATACATTGAGTCTCTCCGACAGTCATCTCTTTTTGTCTGTCTGTCACTAGCCTACATCCTTGCCGTTGTCTTTGCCTGTGTAGGGCGACAGGTGTGGCGATTTCTCCACCTTGCTCAATCCCCTCCCTCCGTTTACCGCTCCTCGTACTTGTGGGTTGCTATTCTCCTCCTCTACCTCCTCCCCGTGTGCCTGTTCCTTTGTTTCTTTACCATTTTACACGCTCTCTCCTGTCATTTCCTTGATGGTATCACTCCCGCTTGTTGCGATGGTGATTCCACACTGATGGAATGCATCAGCACTGCTGATACACGATGGAGAAACAGACCGAGACAGCGGCGTGCGGACCGCACGATGGAAAATGCTTCCGGACGTGTGGCCAACATCGTTTTATTTGCTTTTGTTTGTTTGTTTGGGGCCTCAACGTGCCAGTCAACGACCCTCCATCCTCCTTGCCTTCCACACACTCCCGCCTTCTTCAGCTCCCTCGCTTGCTACGGTACATTGCCTCTGCACTGAAGCCAGCTTCCTCGCCTTATTTGCTGTGCCTATCCTACTTGCACTCGGTGTCCCTCCTCTAAACGTCCCTCGGCCTGTCAGCTTTAATCTGTCATTTCCCCTCTCCTCCCTCAGCCGTGGAGACGCTGAGCACTGGAGGTATCCAGCTGTTATCGCTTCTCATTTTGCCTCACTATCCCCTCTGTCTCCTCCCATCTTGCTCTCTCTCTCTCTCCTTCTCAGTCTTTCTCTGTACTTCCCACCATCGGGTGGGGGGGGGGGGGGGGGCATCTCTTTCCATCTACTCCTCCTTGTCTTTTTTATAGAGACAACAGAGGGGTAGAGAGTGTGCAGCAGAGCCCTCTGGCTGTGAATCCCTCCGGGTTGCTGAGGGGGGAGAGGGAAGGAGTGAAGGCCGGTTGACCCTCTGTATATCACAGAATCCTCTCCAGGGGCTTCCATGGTACTAATCACCGTACTTCAAAGACAGGAGACCAAAGGGGGGTGATTGATTGAGAGAGGAGAGGCAGAGGACTATGGATGAGGGAGACAGAGGAATATTCTGGCAGGAGAACAAGGGAGGATCTGGGGAGAGAGAGAGGTGAGGAGCAGGGAGGCCAGAGGGAGTGTGAGGCTGAGAGAGGAGGGAGGAGAGAGAGAGAGAAATGGTGGTGGACAAGATAATGTTATTTCTGACTTTTCTGCATTACTGCAGGAGCTTGAGTGCTGGGTAGAGCCTGACCTGACAATATATCGGTCGACCGATATTATCGGCTGATATTGACCTATCACAGATATATCATATCGGCGGATATGTTGTCAGATACGTGCAGACATTTTTTATTTTATTTTTTAAAATTATATAGGCAACATTTATGTATATTTGATCCTTGATCGTTTTTCTTAATTCAAATTACATATATAACTAGAACGACCGCACCGCGAATTCATGCCTCTGCCATTAGTTCATTCTTGAGTCCAAATCGCCATTTGAGGCAAATTGGACGAAATTCCGTCAAGGTGCTCCTGAGATGTTGTGTTACAGAGCTTGGAACTTGGATGTGTGAGGTCACAGTGACCTTGAACTTTGACCTTTAACCATCAAAATCTAATCAGTTCATCCTTGAGTCCAAGTCGATGTTTGAGGCAAATTTGATAAAATTCCGGCAAGGCATTCCTGAGATATTGCGTTAACAAGCCTGAAAATAGCGTTCAAGAGTTCACAGTAACCTTGACCTTTGACCACCAAAATCTAATCAGATCATCCCTGAGTCTAAGTCGATGTTTGAGGCAAATTTGATGAAATTCCGTCAAGGCGTTCCTCAGATATCGCGTTAACGAACATCGGACGGACGTACGGACGGACGGACAACCCGGATCCATAATGCCTCCGGCCTGGCTATCGCCGGCGCCGGCGGAGGCATAATGATTATTAAATTCTCAGTAAGGGTTTACGGTTTCAGTGCCCTGATGTCATTTTGCACAATAAAGTTACGGAGAGATTTGTTAATGGAGGCAGGATATTTTACAGTTTAACAATCAACTTTATTTTTTGATCTTGAAAAATAAAGATCAAAGACAGCAGAAGAAAGGGCGAATAGGAGAGAGTGGAGGGGGAAAAGAAGGAGGAGAGGGGTGGATGGGGAGGACAAGCAGAGAGGAAAAGGAGAGAGGGAGAGACAGGTATGGGAGAAAGTGAGTGACAGCGTTAAAGAGGGGATTAGGCTGTATAGCCTGACCGCCAGGATAGATATGATTAGGGACGGTTAGCTAGCTCGCTAGCTGCTGTGCTAAACAGTCAGCTGATGAATGTGAAATATGGTTCCTCTCCCATTTAAGCGCTGTGCTACATTACGAGTGCACACAAATTACCACTGCATTGCCTCTACACAGTCCACATGAGGGAATGTGATGGCACATATAACTCACTGGCTGAAAGCCTTGTCCCGGTTTGACACTCGCGCCGCTCGAAGATTTCGGCAGAGTGAAATGGATGCACAGTCACACACACAGTAGTGAAAAATATGTTAACTATTGGCTAAATGCAAGACTGTCTGCATCATTATTTTACAGTCGTTTAAATTCTGAAAGATGTCATAAAATACATTTAGAGCTGGATGGCGATTTTTGGAGTGGCTGAGACATAACGTTTGAGAGCAGAGAGGAAATTCCTCTGTGAGGCGTATTTTAAAATACAGCTGTAAGCAACCGTATATCACGTCTTTGCTATCCTTATAATGGGCGAGTCCCTCAAATCCACTGACACAGGTGGAAGTGAAGCCAAGCCCTTGCTTTAGCAAAACATTAATGTCAGAGTGCATATTGTGAATGCCTGGGTTAGGAAGGGGGGCGGTGCCATTTCAGATATTTTTCTAGCAATCTAAATCATTAGATGGGAACTTATTGAGAGGAAAGACAGAAAGACAATAAATGCAAAGAATTACCCTTTCATGCATATATAAATCAACAAATTAAGCACTATTAAGCAGGACGGACAAACCCCGTCTTTATTTGTCATGCATGCACACCCGTGCTGGTGGTGCCGTGAAATTTGACCTCCACATTTTTCCCTTCCTGGCTCGTCCGCTTCCACGGGCTGGCCAGGAGCGCTGGGCAGCTGCAGTGAAGCGCCCGCGGACCAACTTCTTCCAACCACTGCTGGTTAGACGACGATCTTCTTGCATGTTTTAAGTGGGGGTTACAGTATATATGGAGGAAACCCCAGGGGAGCTCAGGGAGAACATGCAAACTCCACACAGAAAGGCCCTTTTCACGAGATAGCCCACCTGTGGGCACTAGGCCCCAAAAGCATGGGGAGACATACCCCCAGTGCCAAGAGCATCCCAGGCGAGAATCGAACCCAGGACCTTCTTGCTGTGAGGCAAGAGTGCGTGGCGAGAGCGTGCAACTGTCCAGTGAGTCACACACTAGGGCTGGGTATTGGCAAGGACCTCACCTCACGATACGATACATATCACGATATGATTGTATCACGATACATTGCGATACAATACATATTGCAATATATTGCAATACTCTACATAATTGACTGAAAATTAGAAATAGAGCTGAAATTACAACTCGCTGTGTACCACCCAGGTAGTGTAATAATATGTACATCACTTTATATTGATAACTTAATGCACACATTGAGTCAAAACTACTGAGCGTTGAGTGTGTTACTGAACGCACTGAAATAAAAAGTATTCTTATTGTGTCACTGAACAGATGGCTGTGCAAAAAATCGATATGGCGATATGACATGTATCACACTATTTTTCTGAAATATCAAAACAGTATTGCGGGAAAAAAATATCATGCCATCGATTTTATTGCACAGCCCTATCACACACTGTTGGCAAATTATTTGCTTGTTTTTGTTTTGGTCTTCTAAATGCAATTTTAATGTCTTTTTGTTTTCTTGCTTTCAATGTCTTTTGAATGCAATCTTAATGTCTTATTTTCAATGTATTGATATGCCCTTGTAAAGCACTTTGAATTGCCTTGTGTCTGAATGGTGCTATATAAATAAAATTGCCTTGCCTTGCCATTAGTTTTAGTTTGGTTTATTTGCACGGTGATAAAACATAGAGGTGATAAAACAAAATGATAGAGTACTAAAGAGGGAAAAAAAGACACCAAAAGAAGGGAAACAAATTATTCATTGTTACAGATGAGTTAAAAAGCCTTATAGAAAGACTCAATATTCAAAACAAACAAAATAAACAAATGGGTAAACAGCAGCAAAAAAGGGCCAAACTACAAGCACTCAGCTGAATAGAGCACCGCAGGATTGAGTACGGAAGTAGCATGTTGGATCTTCAGGGGAAAAGTGACTGGGGTTTTAGAATGGGGATTTCACATAAAATAAGGTCTGTGGTTAAAAAAGGTTGATGGGAGTGTTAATTTGTGTTCAGCAGGATAATCTTCCCAAACGTTCATCACTTTGATGACATTTGAAACGTAAATGCGTTTTTTTAAACACGATTTTCAGAAAACGCTTCAAAAGTCCTAAAAGGGATTCACGTTTGTGAAGATTATCCTGCTGAACACAAATTAACTTTGTTAACCACAGACCTTATTTAAGCGAAATCCCCATTCTAAGGCCATGTTCACATTACCGGCAAATCTGATTTGCTGATAAAGTCATTAATCATCATTATCTTGATTGGTTTCGCAAATCTGATTTGGGAGTGTGTCTGCACTGCCACAAATCTGATTCTCAAGTCGGATCTGTGTGTCCAGACCTAAACAGCCTATCTGCATGGGTTGCTATGGTAACGAAGTGGGCGTCAGTAAATAAATACGTACGTTGGTGACGTGGTTTTCCTGCGCAGAAGCATTTGATGACGAGTTGCGAGTGACGTTCAAATCAGATTTGGTGGATCTGCGTGTCCGCACTGAAGTCACATCAGTCGAAAGCAGATTGGAAACTACCTCCATATGTGGTTTGGGACAAGTGACACAAATCAGACATGGAGCGTCCAGACTGATCAAACCAATCTGGATAAAGTCATTAATAGGTCACTAAAGTTCACAAATCTAGTCTGAACATGGCCTAAAAGATTGATTTTGTCCATATCGCCCAGACGTAGTGTGTGTGCGATAGTGGATGAGAAGTGTGTGAGTGACTGAAAACCTGTGTGTGTGTGTGCGTGTGTGTGAGAGAGAGAGAGAGAGAGAGAGAGAGAGAGAGAGAGAGAGAGAGAGAGAGAGAGAGAGAGAGAGAGAGAGAGAGAGCCTCTATCCAGATTTACAAAGTACATTGTGTTAAAGTTCAATTTCAAAGCGGAGGAAATTGTGCCGCGGTCTCAGAGGAGTGCTAATGGTGCTTGGCATGAAGCTGCTATAGAGGGATGGGACATGCAATGCTATTTTAAGAAATGCTTAAATATACATTGTTAATTTATAGTTTGCAAATGGTTGACAGCGAATGAAGAAGACTAACTGACCCGATATGAACTAAGTTCAACATGGTGACATTCATTTAGGAACAAATCGAAGAAATCCCTTTGAAAGGGGGGATTTTTATTATTATAGTACCTGAACCTGCTTTCATGCCAAGTCAAATTGACCTATCCTCTAGAGCTCAATTTACTTTTCCATTTGATTTTCCATTTCGACTCATTAAACTCCATTGTGCCTTTGTGGAAACGCATGCGGGAACGTGACGGGGAAGCTGGGAGCTTTCGAGCGCTTTGCAACTCGCAAAGTAAAACAACAACAATGGGGAATCCCCCGTTCCTTCCTTCCCCCATCCCGTGGGGCTGGAAGTGAGTTAATGGCTGTCAGCACGCATGGTGGAGCCCGCCAATCACGCGGGTGCAGGGGGAAGCGAGCGAGTCCGTGTTCAGCGTGAACCAGGAAAAGCACTCTAATAGCCTCAGGTGGCTCGCAGGGCGACCCCCCCCCCCCTCCCCCCGCCGCACCCCTCTGCCCTGCTGTTCTTTGCACATATACTCCCCCCCCCCCCCCCGCCGCCAGGTTGTTTGCTCTATCACTAGACCGGCAAATTTCTTCTCCATGTCTAGCCTCGTTTGTGAGGTTCTGGTGGTGGCCTGACTTTCTGGCGCCATCACAATCTCAGGGTCGTCACTCATTCATTTTGTTTCCGCCTGTTCTTTCTCTCAAGCAAAGTCCTTTTGGTATGGTTACTGGAGTTCTTAGGGTGCCCCTTCCCGTCTGTCCTGGCACCATGTTACACAGTCCTTGTTACTGTCTCAGGCCTGCTGTGCTGATACGGCATCACGCAAAGATACACACTTGAACATCTACCATTAAGGTTGCTCGCAGCCTCTCTTTAAGTCTGCTGGGAGTTGTGAGTTATTAATCCTTACCACGAGGCAGCAGCCAATGTAAAATTAAAAGTCCCATAATTAATTTCTCATTATTCCGTTTTCAAATATACAGAGACTCAGGATACCAATACTGTTCTTCAGTGTGCTTTGAAAATAATACCTATAATATGAGACCTTTAATATCATGAAGGTCTAAGAAATATACAAAATGTATAGTATGCTTCATCCATACCATAATGAGCACGCCGCCATTTGAACATAGAAAATCATAGCTGGCTGGCTTGATGGTAAAGTTGATCATGGGATATTATTGAAGTTTTTGACTGACAAACAACATTTTAGAAGATTCAATTTGTATGTTATGAAGAATGATCAAAGAGCATCAGAGAACATTTGTTTTCCAAAATGGATGAACAGCTTTTTGGAACCCAACACATGTCAGACACTTCTGATGATCTGAAATTACCTGCTTTGAATGGGAATCTAGGAGCAGGGGATAAATGTGTCATGCTGGCATGTGTCTCTCCCTCTGTGTGTGTATCAACAGCGTGCGTGTCGTCCACACTGCTAGCACTCCCAGGACCAGGTGTGGTAGAGCTGCAGTACAACTGGTAAGCCTTACCTATGAGGGAGGTGTGGTAGAGCTGCAGTACAACTGGTAAGCCTTACCTATGAGGGAGTTGAGGGAAGAATAGGAGGACACCCGTCTCATTTTGTCAATGGTCTCGAAGGAGAGGATGTACTCGTCGTTGTCGGGGCTCCCCAGGGTGCTGCTGGCACTGCTGCTGGTGCTCAAGTTACCGGGAGAGAAGGCTGCTGGACCTCCTGGATGGAGAAACATTATGTACACACACGTGTACACGTACACACACGTGTACACACACACACACACACGTACACACGCGTACACACACACACACACACACACACACACACACACAAAGCGCAAGTTACCCTCGGATCCAAACACCCCCAAAAAACCACGAGCTTCATAAATGTAAGTAGAATAGGATGAAGAAGAACAAAAGAGTGTGAAAATTAAGAAGAGGAAGGAGTAAACAAGAAAAACCCATCAAAAAGCAACATCCAAATCAACATACAATAGAGTTTCTATCTCCGTGGTCCATTTCATTTTGTTTCATGCATTTTATTGCTTCTAACTTATGTCTTACTTTGTGTGTAAGTGTTTTATGTCTTGGTTCATTTTTAGCCATTCTTGTCTGTTTTAAGCGAACTTGCCAAGACAAATCCCAATTGTGCTGAACTTGATCTTGAACCTGAACGCACAACATGGCATGAGGTGCATGTATGCAGTCATAAGCCGTGTAAGCAGTCGTTATGCCTCGAGGCTAGACGGCAACACAAGAACCTGCCCACTTGTTCATACACTCATTCCAAAATGTGGGGCCCGGGCATCTCCACCCATAACTCCCATTATGAGCAAACATTATTCTGACTCGTACAAAAGCCAACGCCATGCATCCTCCTAACTGACTGCATGCTGAGATGTGGCAATGGAGATCGGAAGAGAATGGAAATATGCTCTGCCGTTATTGATGGTAAACATCGCTGCCTGTTGCAATAAGCATCGTGAGCGTGAATTAGAAATGGTGTCAGCAGCAGGTTAGGCGATTTAGCGCGAGCCAGTGATTTAGCTTCCGTCAGGGCGTGTGCATTACTCAGCCAGGCAGTGCTGACAGAGGGTGGAGACATCTGAGTCAGGGAGCGGCGACACGGAGACGGGGTTAAGAGCTCAAGTTCAAAACATTGGCCCAAACACAAACACAGAACATACATGTCTGTGTTTGAATTTGAATTACAGAAATTCCCACAGGCTCAGTTCTGGAGTGAGGTAAAACCGCAGATTAAACACAGCCCTATGACGATGACATGAAGAGGTAGACGATGACCAATCTCCAGTTACTGGTGCATCGGAGAGTTAGGGGGAATACATATGAGCAGACTGACTGAATGATAAACTATTATTTCAGCTTTTGCAAGCTGGTCACGACCTGTCGAGAAGGCCTTTATTGATGCTTATCGAGTAAACTTCAGGAATAGCAATGATTCAGTTGGGCTCTCCGGTCTCTCCCTGCATTCAATTCTGTCATTCAACTGACAAAATCTTCTCTTCCCCTCCTTTCCTTTTTCCCACGGATTCATCCAAATCTCTGCTTGATCTTATTTCTCTCCTTCTGTCTCTTGTGCTCTCTCTCTCTCTCCATTTCCCAGCATGCCTCTCTCCGTCGTACCCTCTTCGTTGAGGTTGAGGTTCTGCAGGCTCTTGTTAAGGGCGGTGCGGGCCGTGGTAGCGGCTCGGATGTTGGTGTAGGAGTTGACGGAGCGCAGACGCGGGATGGCCGGGCTGTCCCTCACCGGGGTCAGGTTACCAGGCTCTGGACGGAAACACAGGAGGGACACAAGCGTAGAACCTCGATAATCTAACTCCTGACTCAAGTACTGACTAAAATGCTAAATGCCTAAAACATAAATGTAAAGTGCAATTAAAAATACTTCAATAACACTCCAATATTGACAAGAAAATTCAAATAAATGTGCATATATATTATAAGTTTTTTTTCCAACACCTCATGCTTATTCCACAAAGTCCTGTTGGTTTGGAAGTCTGAAATGTGTCTACCTGCAGTGTTGGCTGGTGACGGTACACTGTAGTTCTTCTCCTCTTCTATGAACTGGAGAGCCACGGTACAGAAGTTACTCTCATACTGGACCACCAGGTGACTCAACGCCACCACCAGCTCCTATGAAACGCAAACACACGTACACAATTTTATTGATCAAAACAGAAAATGTGGTCATGCTTGATGACGATTTTAGCAAGTAACCACATTTGTGATTCCTATCAGGCATATGCCCTGTATTTACTGTTGTCTTATTCTTAGCATTCTGTTACACCACCACACGGCCATCTTGGTAGGAAAATAACAGGTGATTGTAATAAATTAACAAGTGATTGCAATCAAATGACAAACACAGACAAAATATTGGTAGGAAATGCATGTGACTTCATGGGAATACTATGACTTGTTTGTAAAGCATTTTGCCACCATTTCAAAAAGTGCTCATGTGCTCCAGTCACCTTGCGGACCACCGGGCTGCCGTCGTTGATGAGCTGGGCCAGCATCATGGCTACGTTGTGGTCGATGGTGGTGGAGTGGTCCGTCCTCTCAGCAGTGTTTCCCACGAACGTCCCGAGAGCGAAGACCGCAGCACACCTTACCTACAATATAGCAACACAGAGCGTCGTTACAGACGTGAGTGACCACGCTGTATACTCGCTTCCCTCTTGGTTCCTTTAAGCTGCAGTTCAACAAAAACAACAAAATTCAGGTCCTTGCACACTGGGGGCGTTTCTTTCGTGTGATTAATTCACACGTCAATAACATTTTTCAAGTCTATTATCAGTCAATGCAACCGTGCATACCAATGGCGAAGTTTCGCTGAGCGTTATTGCGCTGTTATTTTTTCGGACCACGGTCGATTTTTTCAGAAAGTCACGTCCGACGTGTACACATCTGTTGCCGTGATTGACAGGTGGGTCAAAATTCGCATCGCAATTTCGTGCTGTATATTCACATTGCTCTTAGTGTGTAACAGCCTTTACTCACGACCCACAGCTGTTGACACATTTCCATGTTGTACAGTAATCACCGTTGAAGATGTAGTTGTAAGTACTCCGTTAAAAATGTCTTAGTTTGTTTCACAAGTTTACAACTGTCATTACATCGGGTATAAATGTACACATTTATTTGTGACACTTTCTTGTGGGAGCAATTTAAAACACAGATTTACAGAATCTTGTGACTATAAAGTACAGAATGTGCGTCTACAAATTTCAAAGCACAAGATCAAAGCTATTCTATGTGTTTTCATTTTTTTAAATAATTGATTAATAATTCATTGGGTTTATATAGCGCTTTTCAAGGCACCCAAAGCACTTCACATATCAGTGTGTGTGTGTGTGCGTGTGCGTGTGTGTGTGGAGAGGGGAATTCTACTCATCCACCACCTACATTATGTGTAGCACCCACCTGCGTGATAGCCAGCAGCCAGTGTGCAAGAACACTGACCACACATCAGCTACAGTATCTCAGTGGAGAGTTGAGGACTGAAAGAGCCAATTAGATATCGAGGGATGATTAGGTGGCCATGATGGAAGCAAGGCCAGGCCTGTGTAGGAATTGAGCCAGGGCACCGGGGTTACACCCCTACTCTTGCGAGTGCGCTGATGGGGTCTTTGATGACCACCGAGAGTCAGCACCTCGGTTTAACGTCTCATCCGATGGACGGTGCTCACTCACCGGACAGAGTCCCTGTCTCTGCCCTGGGGCATTGGGGGTGGGGATATTATTTAGGAGAACAGAGGGAAGAGCACCTCCTACTGGTCCTCCTACTCCACTTCCAACACCAGATGGTCTCCCGTCCAAGGACTGACCACAGCTAGACCTGCTTAGCTTCCCCAGCGATGTGACGCAGGAGCCACAGTGATGGCCAAGTCTGATTGACTTTCTCTGTAAATGTTCTCACACCTCTGTCTCTCTCTGTACTGTTCTCACACCTCTGTGTTTTTCAATTGGCAGAAGTTGGCCCTTTGCCTTGTAAACCCAATATTTGCTCACCAGTCTCATTAAAAATAATGCTTTTTTGGATCACTGGATGAACCTTTTAAAGGTAATCACGGTACAGTTTCCTCTAAATCTCTAGACACTATGAAAAGCGATAACGATGCTCAGGGTTGCATGTCCCTGTGAGCTGCGTTCTGTTGCTATCTTTCTCTCTCCGGTTCATTTGTAATCCAAACACACAGTGGAAGGTAGATGTATTTTTCACGGGGGACTGGACTCCCAAATTGGACCAAAGGAGAGCACAAAGCAGATTACTGGATCTATTGTTTGTTATGGTGACGTTTTTGGCAAGCATTAGAATGTGTCAACACAACCGCTTTCTAAACGAGATATCTAAAAAGAAATCATACTGGACATGCGACATCTTTTCTTCTTCTTCGGATTTCCTCCCTTTTTCTCCCAATTGTACATTGCCAATTTCCCCTGCCTAAGCGGTCCCGGTCATTGCTCCACCCCCTCTTTTTAGCTCAATAGCCAACCCCTGACTCCCAATTGATAAAAGATACTGCAGTTGTAAACAACATTGTAGGAAAAGTGCTGCTTGGCTACTGTACATAGATAAATACATTTCAGCTAACGGGGAATATCTGTGAAGAATTGTTGAAGGTTATAGGGGAGAAATAAGAAGTCACCTCCAGCTCAATGCATGTACTCTATGGGCGGGTGCGTGCGCGTGGATATGCAAGCTGAAAACCACGAGTAAACAACAGTGTCGTCTTGGGGCCGTGCCGGCAGGCTCCGGCTTCAACTTAATTAAAACTCTCTGCTTATTCACTGATCTCTGCACCCACTCTTTCACCTGCTCCCCCTCCCCCGGCCCACACCTATCACTTTCCCTGCATCCCCACTCCTCTTCCCCAGGCTCTAGGTGAGACACACACACACACACACACACACACACACACACACACACACACACACAAGGAGAAAGTCATTTATCAGTGTAAATGTGTTATTTTTCAACAGTTTCATGCAGTCAATTCTGATCAATCAGTCCAAGTCTCCAATGGCTTTAAATTACCTGCATCCTAAATGATTAATGTAAAATAAATAAACAAGACAGTAAATTAAACTGAGGTTGAGAAAGTACTGGTGGGTGTGTGTAGCTGTGTGTGTGTGTGTGTGTGCACGGACAGATGTGTGTGTCTGCAGACCCCACTTTCAACCCAAAGCAGCTGTCTGTCCAAGGGAGGGAGGATGTTAGTGCTGGCAACAGATGTTCCATGTCTGTGTGTGTGCAGGTTTGCGTACATGTGCGTGTGTTTGCTTTGTACAGTATGTGTGTGTGTGTGTATGTGTGTGTGTGTGTGTGTGTGTGTGTGTGTGTGTGTGTAAGGGCACTAAGTGTGTGGGTGAACCTCAGGACAGACTCTGGCTGACCGTCCCTGCGGTTCACACACAACCCAGTCAGCTGTTGACGTCCCGCTTTAATACGGTGCATCCAAACTGTTCAAAGGCTTTGTGGGTTCGGCCCGTGTGTGTGTGTGTGTGTGTGTGTTTCACATTATTGAATCTGTTTGGTATAAAGTGTACACCAGTGATTCCCAATGTGTGGCCCGCAGCCCACCGCTGGGCTGTGAAAGTACTGCAGGTAGGCAACGAGCTACACGGTCACCAAGGTCTGGACTTCGGTAATTCCTAATTAGGCTATTTCCTATGGCACGGAGCAGACAGTGTTTGACGAGCTCTGGCGAGCTCAGTTTTTAAGCTAGAGCAGAGCTTCTGTTAGTAGCATAACTAGACACCCTGATAAATATGTAGGTACCATCCATGCTAGCTAGCTGGGAAGCAAGCGAAATATAAATAAAATAGAATAAATAAACAAACAAATACATAAATAAATAAATAAATAAATAAAAACAGGGAGGGAGAGATACAGTTTGTCATTGGTTACTGTTATTGCCACTGATTCTGTGATAGCTTTCCCCCCCTGCACTTTGTGATGTGCCTGTGTCAGATATGCAACCAAAAATATATTTTTTAATTTATAAAGTGAAACAATAAACATTGCTATTATACTGGATTATTAATTTACACTGCAGTGCCCATAAGCCCACGTTCACATGTTGTTTACTAAATAAAAAATATATAGCTAAATCATTTATCTGTTGATCAGAGTTGTGATTCAAGAGCTGGGTGGTTTTCAGAAGGTTTTCAAAGTGGGCCGTGGCATTCTTAAGTTTGGGAATGGCCGTGAAAGCTTAAATCCTGGAGAACATTTTCATGGTTCTGTTTTTAGAGTCTTAACAAAACAGTATTTGTGGTATTGGTCTTGAAAAAGGTTTCTCAGAATATCCAGTACTCACATTTTTATTATAAAACTATTGTATAACATACACATAACAGGATTCATTTAAATCTAACATTTGACAAATGTATGGTGTTTCATTGGATCTACAAGTGTCATCAACTTAATTTAAGACTTTTTTGTAATGCCAGTTAAAATGAACTGTAAATTCCGGACTATAAGGCGCACCGGCCTATAAGCCGCACCTTCAAAGGTGACTATTTTTTTCTTATATAAGCCGCACCGGACTATAAGCCGCGGGTGTTTTAATGGTATTTTTTGTTTTTTTTACAGTGCACACAGTGTCCGCGGTGTGGTGAAAAGAGGGCAAGAGAGGAAATTAAAACAGAAGTGGATTTATAGTTAGAAAGAGTGCTAAAAAGGAGAGAATTCCGTTTTTTATTTTTTTATTTTAGTTACTCACAGTACTATTGACCAGTCCAACTCAAAAGATATTCGGCAGTTTCACTTTGAGCTCTTGTTCCGCCGCTGTCCATCAATGGTTATGACGAGTCTCGCTGGGTACAGTACGCCAAAGCGATATCCATTGACTTTAACCTTTTCGATGATGCTGTTGTATGTTGCGCGTTTCTGTTGCACCAACGCGGAGAGGTCCTGCCGGACGAAAAAGCGCGTACCCTCCCAGGTGAGGGGCTTCTTCCCCGCAGCCTGGAGGATGAGTTGACGGTCGGGCCAGCGGAGTAGGCAGATGAAGATGGCCCTCGGTGGCAGGCCGGGGTCTGGACGTGGCCGAGGCGCCCGGTGTGCCCTGTCCACCTCTGGTGGTTTCTCGCCTTCCTTCAGGTCCAGGATGTAACACAGGATTTTGCCACGAAAGCGTCCATGTCACCAATCTCAGCTCCCTCTTTTACATTGATCAGGCGAATGTTATTTCTTTTACTCCTGCTGATTAAGTCATCAACCTGCGTGTGCAGGGGTTCGATTTGTTTTTGCATTTTATCCACTTTCGGACTCACTGTGTTGTTTTTGTCCTCCAGTGCGCTGATGCGCTTTTCCGCATTAGAAACTCTGTTCACGGTTTGCTTATTTTCTTTAGTGAGTGAGTGGATGGACTTCTGCACGTTTTCAAACTTGTTTTCAAGCTGCTCAAACCTCTGAGCGATGTCGGACTTAATCGATAGTGTTTCACGGAGTAAAAGTTTAGCCCAAGCCGTGTATCTCCAGCCTCCAGCAGGTGAGTCATTTCCTCATTCATGGCGGTGATTGCTTCGTCTTTTTCTTTCTGCTTACCTGTGTTGTGTTATGTTATGTTATGTTATGTTGTTAAAAGAGGGCAAGAGAGGAAATTAAAACAGAAGTGGATTTATAGTTAGAAAGAGTGCTAAAAAAGAGAGATTTTTTTTTTTTTTTTGAAAAAATCCATAGATAAGCCGCACCGTTATATAAGCCGCAGGGGCCAAAAAAGGCCAAAAAACGGGGAAAAAGCCGCGGCTTATAGTCCGGAATTTACGGTACTGTATACAACAACAACAAAAACAATGAGAATGAGAAACAATCAGAAGTTCTGAAGACCTAAGAAACAAGATATCTAAGATTTAAGATGCTTCATTTAACTGTACCCAAGACCTTCTAAGGCCTTGACTTGAGATATCATTTCAGATACCCCCTCCTTTTTGAAGACACCTTGGTTATTTCCATTAATTTCCAGACATTTTTGGCAATGCCCGAACTTTTCAGACCTTCTGGATTCTGAATCGTATCCATCAACCTCTCACCTCTGGGATTGGGTCTGACAGCAGGATGTAGAGTTTCTCGTGGGCACTGTCCCGTACTCCGCACCAGCGAGCCGAGTCAAAGTTCTGCCAGATGCGGCCGAGACAGATAGCCACCCACTGGCGGAGCAGCGGATGGGGGTCCGACAACTGCTCCAGACAGTTGGCGATCAGGTTGCCCTGCAGGCAGGCCTCCTGGTGGGGGAGAGGAAGGTATGAGTGAGAGAGAGAGAGAGAGAGAGAGAGAGAGGTGGATATGGAGCAAAGGAAAAAAGAAAAGTGTGAGGTTGAGAGGTGGAGGGAAGAGGAAGCAGAGAGGAGGAAGGAGCGGTGAGTGTGAGACTTGTTCAGTTGTGCATTTTGTACTACAGTAACGGATTTTACACTACTGGGAATCTTGCGCGCTACGCGTGCTCGATTCCTAGGGTGGAGACTCTGGAGATGATGCTCTGGAGACTCTGGAGATGATGCTCTGGAGACTCTGGAGATGATGCTCCATGGCTGCAGTTATGGAAATCGCCCGCTCCACGGGCTCCCAAAATCGTGACCGACAGACAGACACCGCCCACCCACCTAGGCGTCATCATGCAACAGCGCGCCATCGGCACACACATCGGTAATTAAATAACTAAAATGTGTCAAATGTGCAAGTAGGATAGAATTTCTTTGCAGACAGCTCTTCTGTAGCTGTGGTCAGAGCTGAGCACTGAGCTGCCAATATCCAATGTTTAATACAAGGCCAATACCAGCCCTACTGAGCAGTGAAGAGGCCCTGGGCTTTGAGCTTGTAACTCATTAGCGAGCTAATCGCCAAATAGCGGAATCTCACACTGTGTGTATGAGGTTTGAAGCAGCATGCCCTATTCCATCTGAACCCCTTCTGCCCTTTTAAACATTTTTTTGTAAACAAAAGGTAATTGGCCCTCTAGTTTGTGACAGCTTAACATGAGCTAAAATAACTGACCTTCTATTTTAAACTTCCTTTTTAAACCCAGTTTATTTTTTGCAGTAGAACATTAGAACATGAGCAACTGTTCGTTTTATGTATTATCTTGCATTTGTGTTGCCTTGTTTTCATAAAATATCGCTTTTATGTTATCGATTGTGAAGCACGTTAGAAGCAGTGTCAAAAAAGTAACATATTACATGTAATATATTACTTTTAGCAGTAACTCAGTAATATAACTTATTACTTATAGGATTTCAGTAATATTATACCAGTTACTTTGTCAAGTAACTCAAGTTACAATTTTTTTTTTAATCAAAGCACATATTTGAATAAAGATATAATCATTTCCTAATCAAACTGTGTGTTTTTATGCAAATAACCACTATAGATGACAATAACAAAGGAAAAGAATAACTTTTTGAATTTTGGATTGTTTACACCGACTTCAAG
>NC_139646.1:16130150-16142650 GCF_964638095.1 Poromitra crassiceps
GAGAATTTCGCTATTTTCAACCTGGAGCCTATTTTTAAGTGACTAATGTGAACAACAATTTCTGAATTTGGTCTAGCTAGGCCTCGGGGGAGTTAGTTGACCTGTGGATATCACCAAGACAGGTTGTCTCCGGGTGCACCCCTGTAAGCCACCCCTCTGTGGGGGTCAGAGATCTGGTGCACCCCTGTAAGCCACCCCTCTGTGGTGGTCAGAGATCTGGTGCACCCCCGTAAGCCACACCCCTCTGTGGTGGTCAGAGATCTGGCTACAGTAAAAACAAAGTGTGAATGCGGTGCGTCTCAAATCCACATTATGTAAATGAAAAGAAACTACGGTAATAAACTAAGAAGCACATGCACAACAGGTGGTGGGCAGCTGGGAGAGTCACCTACTACATACAAGATTGTGGTGGACGGAGAACAAGCGAGACAAAGTGTTTACTGTCAATTAAAGGATGCAAGGAAAACAAGAGTATGTGACATGCACAGCAATCGCTCTGTCTGGAGGGTAAGTTGGCAAAACAGCTGGTGCACAGGTAGATGTAGAGAGACGAACCCACCAGACTGACGGCCCAGGGCCCCAGGTCCAGGAAGCGTCCCAGCAGGTCCAGCGCCCGCAGCCGATGCACCTGACTGAGGAGGACCTGAAAGAGACCAGGGGTCAGAGAGGTCAACTGTGCTGCCTCCGCACCCGGAGGAAGCCCCGAGATTAACGCAGGAAGGAGGAGGAAGGACGGACAGCAGGGGGAGAGGCAGAGGAGGTAGGAGAACGGAACAGGTGGCTCTCCCTGGCACCAGGTTGTATTGTTTACTGTGTTTGTTTATGTGTGTGTGTGTGTGTGTGTGTGTGTGTGTGTGTGTGGGTGGGGGGGTGCAGCCTCTTGGCTTCCATTTTTCTTGGCTTGGGACAATACTTTAGTGTGCGTTTGTGTGTGTGTGTGTTGGTGTGTGAGCGTATATATGAATATGTGCTGATTTTTGCTTAAGTTAAATACACAAGCGATGCCAGATGGGATGACTAAGTAGCAGTTTTGGCAAATAAAGGCTATTTTAAGGATGCATATGGTATGTGCTAAAAGTGTGTGTGTGTGTGTGTATGCGTGCGTGCATGCTCCACTCCAGAATATGCAGTATCAGCCATAGTACTGTGTGTGTGAGGGCTGGACGCTGGTCACTCCCCATATGACAGTCCCACACTGTGCGTGGGGACAAACATATGGAGAGAAGCAGGTTCACACAGATACACACAAACACACAGGTACACGCACACACCCACACACCCACACACAGGCACTCTCACGGCTATTTCCACCAACACGGAAGGTATTTTTAGAGTCCTCCGTGACTTCAACCCGGTGAGCGTGACTGAACACTCAGAGGGAGACCGGGGAAGACCATGCCAGGGTTACCTCCAACCCTCCAGGGAGGAGCGTGGGAACATGCACGTTTCTGTGCGCTTGCATGTGGTGTGTGTGTGTGTGTGTGTGTGTGTGTGTGTGTGTGTGTGTGTGTGTGTGTGTGTGTGACTGTGTGTGTGTGCGCGCGCGCATGTGGTGTGTATGTGTGTGTGACTGTGTGTGTGATAAGGTGGTGATGCAGTTATTAAAAAGTGAAAAACAGGAAGTTGATTAAAACTTCTCCTGAGCCGAGCTGAAAGAAAAACCTCTCTTTCTCATTATTGCACATATCCATCTGTCAAAGTCTCATCAATCAATTGTACACAGATATCAATGACTATTTGTTACACACATGTACACTACACACATATACCGTTTCACCCCATTTCTGTTGCTACTAGGGAACAGTTTGGAATGAAGTTTATATGCTGTTAGTTCCATGTATTAGCAAGCACTGCAACAGGAAGTAGGGCAGAGCTAGGGCCAAATTAGAATGGGTATGTTGTCAAGTTGAAATAATAGTATGTGCACATTGCACAATGTACATACCGGTACATATGTGGGGCGTTATGTCATAGCAGAGATAATACACAATTTGCCACTACTCATGCAATCATTCTGAATCCCAGATGGATGCTAGAATGTTAAAAATGTGTGTGTGTGTGTGTGTGTGTGTGTGTGTGTGTGTGTGTGTGTGTGTGTGTGTGTGTGTGTGTGTGTGTGTGCGCGTGCGCGTGTGTGTATATCACAGTAGAGACGCATCCGTGTCCTTTCCTCATTTCCTGCACCCACTGACTCCACTCTTCTTCGTTAGCACGAGCAAGCACGTTGAATATATTCAAACATTTTGCGGGCAATTAAAGTTCGTTCGAACTTTATTATGGGAAAAAGTGACAGCCCTAGTGTGTGTGTGCGCACGCTTTGACATTATTACCATTGTTATCACACATATCAGACATTGTAATCACTTTGTAAAATCCTGTTAATCCTTGCTGGATGAAAAAGGCTGTTGTCAAGACAACAAGCAGGTGTGATATACCTCTCCTCCCTGGTCCTCCATTTTATTATTAAAGCATATTACTCTCTCTCTCTCTCTCTCGCTCTCTCTCTCTCTCTCTCACGCCTGTTTCTTGTCCCTCTTTCCATCTCTCAAATGGAGCCAGTTTATGTTATTGCATAAAAATCATCGCCCTCTAAGAGTATGGCACTCTTGTTGGTTCTTAGGCAGCTGTGTGTTCAAACGGGTATAAAACCTGTTTATGTGGCCATCCATTACTTCAGAGGGCATGCAGTGGCCTGAGCGTTACTGCGCCCTCACAGCGTAATACAGTGTAGTATTGTGTCATGTTAAAGGCTAACACAAAGGAAAAAAACTAGAGTGCACGTGAGTGTTTAACGCTATCAAGCTTTTTACACAAAGAAGCGCACGCACACACACACACACACACACACACACGTAATGCTACAGGCCACTCCATATTCCTAAGAGGCCCCTCCCCCCTCCGCCACACTTTCACCCACAATCCCGCGCTCCTCCATCACTCTTCCGCCACTGCTTCCCCCCCTGGCTTTTATGGGACCCGGCAGAGCTGCTGTGTGGACGCGCTGCGGCTCGCAGCTCGCTGAGTCAGCTGGAAATTACCATTCAACACGGACAGTGTGTTGAATGGTAATGTGCACACAGCGCACCACTACTACGCTGTGATCTCATATGAGAGCACCAACTGTCCATCCCAGTGGGAGGCTAGGAGGGGAAAACGTCCCACCGCCAATAGCTCAGCGGCTGACGCGCCCGACGAGGTTTTGACAAGAATTTGCCCCAATTAAGCCGTCCCAAACACATTTAAAAGCCCTGTGGGGGAACGCCACACAATCACTGTTTTCCTCACAGGCTCTGTTGCAGATACACAACCAAGAAAATGTGCCTGCAACTGCTGTGTTTCACTTGCTGGAGCTATTTTACAGCACATGTGGAGCCTTCTTCATGCTGGCAGCTACTCAGTGGACGTCTGAAGGAAGCAGGAGAGTGAAGATAAATCAAGAGAGAGGGGAGCTGTGAGACCCAATACTGTGAAAGGTATTACTGTAATACTCTAAGGTAATGTAGGATACTTGGTACAGTAAGTGGTGTGTGTGTGTGTGTGTGTGTGTGTGTGTGTGTGTGTGTGTGTGCACACACTATCACACACACTATAAATCTATCTATAAATTTGGCGATGTTTGTTTGTTTGTTTGTTTGAAGAATTTTATCCAGCCACAGCTATGCCGTTTTACATGCGAACGGGCTGAAACTTTCAGGGGGTGTAAAGAGCACCCGTGCGGGTGATCTGACGGAACCAGATTTTTAAATTAGGGCAGATTAATTGCCCTAATTGCCCTAAGGCTGATTGCCCTAAGGCTGAGGCTAAAGTTCAGTGATGATGTCACTGATGACATCATGATGATGTCATCAGTGATGATGTCATCAGTGAAGTCATCAGTCTGAGGCTAAATGATGAGATTATGAGTAGGTAGAATCAGGGAGGAATCGGTGTGTGTGTGTGTGTGTGTGTGTGTGTGTGTGTGTGTGCGTGCGTGTGCATGTGCATGCGTGTGCACCTGCAGTACGATGGGGAGCTGCTCAGGAGGATTCCGGTTCTCCACGCCCATGGTCAACCACACCTGGAACGCCGTCAGCTGCTCCGCAAAGAACGGGCTGTGCTGTGGGCAGGACAAATACACACACACTCATTTTGAGGAATTCACTTTATTTTGTTCACTCTCTCACACACACACACACACACACACACACACACACACGCACACACACACACACACACACACACACACACACACACACACACACACACACACACACACGCCTCGAGGCCGTCGAGTCTGCACTATAATTTCCTAAATTCCCATACACAACGAGCTAAGGAGCGACAGTGGCGCTGCAGTAACGACATAATTCCTGATCTGTCATGAACGATCCTTCTCTCTCTCTCTCTCTCTCTCTCTGCTTCCTGGTTCTGACGAGCAGCACAGCCGAGCCGTGGCAATTTATCAGGATTGATTGGCTGCTGGTCGCAGAGTTTTTGATCATGCCGAGTGTTCATATCGCAGTGGGAATTACAACAGTGTTGTGTCGTCTGTTGATGGATGTGGAAAGGGAAATATTAACACTGGCTAAATTAATTTGTGCATAACCATAAGCCTCACAACTCTACACGCACACTCACTCACACACACACACACACACACGCATACAATCGCATGAGTACACAAAAAAGTGGTGCATGCTGGGTAGCAGTCTGGCTTAGAGATTAAGCTTCTGTACTCGGAGCATCTCAGAGGGAGAGATACAGAGGAAGAGAGAAGAACAAACTTGGCAAAGAAAGCAAAGCATTTTGTGGAAAAAGTCTGTATAAGGCTGCATGATTATGGCAAATATGAAAATCTTTTCACTAAATGTTTCGATCAATATCCTGGGCTTTCCCAATTTCCCTAATTAGTTCTATAATGATCAAGCATATCAAATAAAGCAGTGAATTTGTGATACTCTATTATGAACGATTTATTGCGCAGCCCTACAGCTGTCCTGACAAGAGTCCGAGAGGCGAACAGTTGAAAGAAAGAAAGAGAAAGAAAGAAAGAAAGAAAGAAAGAAAGAAAGAAAGAAAGAAAGAAAGAAAGAAAGAAAGAACGAAAGAGCGGTCCAGAAAGAAAGGAAAGGTCTCTTTTAGGACTCCTCCGAGGCTCAATTAAAGGTGGGTAAGTGTCTTTGGCCTGAGCGGCACGAGAATGTAAGGTAACGGAGGGAGGAGGGGGAGTGCTCTCGGGGTGGGGGGTGGGGGGTGCAGTGATGGAGACACGCCCACCAGTTAGCAGGTGGAGGGAGCAGAGCCCAGACCCAGATAAAAGTGCGAACACCGGAGAGTGCAGGCTGGCCTGCTCCCACTTCTCTCATTAGTTTGCATTACGGAACACACGTTGATGGATGGAATAGGGAGAAAAACATATTCCTACTCTACAAATGTATTATCTCGTATCTTTTCAGATTCTTCTCAAATGTTTGCTTTTTTCTTGGGAAATACTGGATCGTTTTCAGCTCCTAGGCCTCTCTGCCAGTTAATGAAACAAGCTGAAAAAGTGAAAGTATTCTTTGGTTGAACTGTTGAAGCACATTATGCAACCTGTGACTGTGTGAGGAGGCATCACTTTGTTTTTAAGGACTCACAAACCAAGGTTATCAGCGTGTGTGTGTGTGTGTGTGTGTGTGTGTGTGTGTGTGTGTGTGTGTGTGTGCATGTGTGTGTGTGTCTGTCAACACACATCGAACTGCCCGTCTCTGTTAACCCTGATATCTTAGGTCCATCCACCATGGGCTCAATCGGCCTCTCCCAGCATGTTTCTAAAACACTCAGCATCTCTGTCAAACTTCTCGGCCATGTCAGTAAATATAAGAATCAAAGTCCACCAGCGAGAAGTGCAGGTCCAGTGGGTTAAGAAACAATGGCTTTACCATTTTATCAAACCCTACTGACCGACTGACACTTGAGATATTAGACTTGACATTTCACTACAATATCCCCTCTGAGTGTGTGTGTGCGGTATGTATTCAGCGTATTGACTGTGTGTGTGTGTGTGTGTGTGTGTGTGTGTGTGTGTGTCTGAGTGATGAATCAGGATGAATGCTGGTGTTGGAAAAACTTGCAGTGCAAACAGGAAGTGATGGGAGGTTTACAGCCTTAAGTGGTGGACACATCCAAGAGTGAGATAACAGACATCCATCAAAGCTAGATATCCCCAAACCCCTAACCTACACACACACACCCACCCACACTTACTTACAAAACGGTACACTCATATGGAAGGGTGCACATCTTTCCACCAGAGTGATTCCAAGTGGAGCTAAAGAGGCATTGTTTTTCAAAGCAAGTCTCTCTCTCTCTCTCTCACCCTCGCGCGCGCACGCACACACAGGCGGCTGTGGTTGGTGGTTCGATCCCCGGCTCCTCCAGTCCGCATGTCCAAGTGTCCTTGGGCAAGATACTGAACTGAACCCCAATGTGTGAATAGGTGAATGTACGCAGGTGTTGTAAAGCGCTTTGAGTGGTCGATAGACTAGAGAAGCACCATGTAAATGCAGTCCACACACACACACACACACACTTACTCTGAAGGCGGTTCCCTCCTCGATGATGGTAGGCAGTTGAGAGAGGCAGATGTCCACGGCCAGGTCCCATGCTTGCCTGGAGAGGACACACACAAACACAAATGACATCATTAACATATAGAGACACACTGCATAAAATAGGCCACGCCCATCACGGGGGAAATCTCTCCGTTCACTTCCACACACCAGCGTCATATTAACTCATTGAGTGCCAATGACGTCGATCGACGTCAAAGTAAATAGTGACGTAGAGTGCCAATGACGTCGATCGACGTCAAATGCGTTTTTTGACGGTGGGACGTGGATCAAAGCCTCCTGCATCTCCTGTACAAATATTGTAGCTATTGAAGGTGTATAACCTATTTTACGGACTCATTAGGTGGCGACAGTGCTCTCCCTCCAGATTAGAGAAAGGTCAGGAAAACAGCAGGAAAAAGCCCCGGGATGAAAGAGAAACCGCTCATGCTGCAGCCAGAGCCATATAGATTGCTCTGGCTGCAGCTGACGTTGGCTGCGAACAGCAGTCAATCCGCTCCCACAACTGAGCCCCTCTGCCTCTGTCTGTCTGTCTGCATAGTTTCTCCACACGATTAGCCGCCAGAAAAGCAGCACCCGACACTGAAAAGCCAAACCATTCTCAGCAGTCCGGTTTGGCTTTTCCGTGTCGCGCTGGGAGCCGGCGCACAAAAACGGAGCACTCCGAAAATAGACGCTGGGTGCGTGAGGCTGTGTGTTAGTGTGGGGAGGAGTTTGCAGCTGAGGGGGGGGAGAGGGGGGTGGGGCACGCAGGGCACCACACAACTACACCACGTCACTACATCAGAAAATATTAGCTAGAGTCAGTGAATGTGCTTGAAATGCTTCATTTCACAAAAGGCTGAATAACTCAGCTTCTAATTTGAAACGCCTGAAAACGCTGAAATCAACCTATCTTCTCCGGCTCATAACTAAAGAACGGAAAATGGTATCAATAAACTTTTTTTTGCTGATGATACAATAGAGTCTCCTTGTTCTTTGTGCATGTTCGGTGTTTACATAGTAATATCACACAATATTCTGTGGGCCTCGAGAAATCACTGAAAACGCTCTGAAACTCTGGCACTGGGAGCGTCCGTTCTCCAAAAGTGGCTGGCACTCAATGAGTTAAACATAGTTAAAAGCTGTTGCATGATGGGCTGTGCAGACAACAAATGTAAAAAATCACCAGTTAAAGTTTTTTTGTACTCCCGAGGAAAACAAGGAAGCCATTGAGAATTGGCGAGAAGAAAAATGTGGATGTTGCTGTCAATGAACTAAGTTGGAGTGTTCATATTCTGTATATATGATCTTTGTGTGCAACATGCGACATAGGAGGACTCCAGGATTGCGGGGGGGAGTTTGTTTCCCCCCCCCCATTTTGGGCGTGGTTTCTGAATGACGACGCGCTCCGCAGTGTCTCCATGGTATGGGGGAGATCGTCCACCATGCGGAAATTAAATGCACAGAGATGTCAATGAAACAAAGGCATTCCAGCACTTGCTGTTCGTCAGGGTTTCCCGTTCACTCACGACCACTAGGGGGCTGGGTATCGCTACTCCATACATGTACCTTCAAGGAATCGAGTGAAATGACCAAGTAGTATTGAAACTGCTCCAGTCAAACCATACCTGCATCGGCTGCATTCCATCATTTTTGTACACAGATCTAGAAAAAAAACTATTAGGATGTTTTTACTCGCAGCCAATCACTGCAAGCGTTCTTCAATTTAATGCAACGTGTGATTGGCCGAGTACTGCAGCAGCTACAACCCATACGGTCTGTGGTGGTGACGTGGAGTGTCATGTACTGTGTGTGACGGAGTTGGCAGTTGCAGCGTGCTGAGATGCCACCAAAAAGTTCCAAAGTATGGCCAAAAAAAAAAAGAGAAAAAGGAATTGAATGAAGTAGCACCCTATTGGTATCTGGTATTGATACTGGTATCGTAACTTCTTAAACGATATGCAGCTTTACTCACCACACAAACTCACATTTTATTAAACTGACTTTTTCTCTCTCTCTAGCACACACACACACACACACACACACACACACACACAGACACACACACACACACACACACACACACACACACACACACACACACACACACACACACACACAGCCCCTAAGGTCCTAGAGAGGGCAGCAGTGAGCCTTTGATCCTTTCCTAAACATCAGCATTCTCTCATGGTCATCATATCTAATTCATGGGTTTATGTAACACACATCAAACTTCATCGCACTCCTCTAGTCTCCCTCTCCTCCTTCTGCCTCTCTTTCTCTCCCCCCCTCCCTCCCTCCCTCCCTCCTCTGCAGCACGCTGAGCTCAAGGGGCTTCTTCCTCTCGGTTAGCATGGGTTGCGGTTGAATCATGTGCTCAGTCGATGCACTGCACACCACGCACTGCGATGTGATGTGATGTGATGCTGGCATGGAGCTCACTCTGTCTTTCTCAGGCTCTTTCTGCTGCCGAAGGGGCTTTTTCCAATGAGCTCAGAGTCACGCTGTTAGTCGACAGCACAGCGCTGCAGATAAACCTGATCAACTGGTGTTCGCAGAGGAAATGTGCAAACAAACACGGACACAAAACATTTTGCCCACTTGACAGGTGTTTCTGAAGTGGACAGAGTACATACTATTATGTCAACATCCATGTCAGCTCAACATTCAGACTGAATGGAGGCTTCTCTTTTTATCCAATTGCCACTGTGGTGCGGGCAAAATAAAATGTTATGCAAATAAAAATGGCCAAACGGCAAATGAGATATTAATGCGTTAGTAATAGTTGCCACTCATTTTTGCTGCGGTTTCTGTACTGCAACATTCTGATTGAGGAGGCTTTTTAAAATTCACGCTGATGGCGTGGACACTGGCTGACGCAAAAGTTATCCTACAGAGTTGTACCTTTAATAATAATAATGATAATAATAATAATAATAATAATAATAATAATAATAATAATAATAATAATAATAATAAAAAAGCTATATAGTACAACATTTCTGTAATGATTCAATGGGAATGATACGGCACTGGATCGTAACGTCCATTTGATTGAGTCGTATCAGCAGCAAGTCAATAATTTTTCAGGCTTGACGTAAGCAGATCTGCCAAAAATAGACCAGAGGCGGAAAAAGAAGGGAGCAGCAGAACCTGCCGTGCGGGGTTCCGGACAGCTCCCGTGCCGCTACCGCAGGTCCGCAACGCATCTGCCCCCGGTGGACAATGCAGCGCTGACTCACATGGGCGAGTCCCGTTCCGGAGCTGTGCCGCTGGTGGACATTGGGCTTAAGCATACAGAAATCTGCTGCTGGTAGAGGCACACAGCATGAAGTATTTCTGGTTTTAACATTTATCTACACTGTACCTGCACCTTGACAGTACCACACTGAAGCATTCATACTTCATAACTGTGCGAGTTTAAGTTGAGTTGTTAAAGGAGGGGGTGGCGCAGGGCAGGCGCACCCTGATCAGAGATCTGAACTAGCAACTCTTGAGGCACATCTTCACTTCTCTAACCATGAGGATACCAACACTCTCTTCTTTGCCGTCTTACTACTGAAGCTTTATTTTTTTTAGAGAGATTAGACAGCGACGTGTGTACAGCCGACACCTCCAGGTATCAACAAATATCAGAAAGCATTGGGGGAGATGAAATCTCATGATGAGAAGTTACATTGTATTCTGCTTAAAAGGATTTTTTTAATTGACTAACTAAATCAACGGTGTGGTGAAAATCTATATAGAAAATTTAACAACACAAACAAGGAGAAAATCATTCACCATCTCGCAAACTAAATTAAAATGATACGTAATTCTTCAAAGAAATGCATCAAAGGAGCACCGTTTTAGGTTACGACGGCTGAAGTATTGGACTCGATAGCTGTACAGAAACATTTCCAAGGAATCCCCCAGGCCTTATGGTGTTCCTGTCATCCAACAGGCTGACAGAGCAGTCAAATCAGCTGCTGCACTGTGTGAGAGGACAGCATTCACTTGGATGACGCCTGCCAATAGGAATGAGTTAATCGTCACGAAGCCTGTCTCACTCGTTCCGTGTGTGTGTGTGTGTGCGTGTGTGTGTGTGTGTGTGTGTGTGTGTGTGGGGTGTGTGGTGTGTGTGTGTGTGGTGTGTGTGTGTGTGTGTGTGGTGTGCGTGTGTGTGCGTGCGTGTGTGGGGTGTGAAAGCAGGGGACCGCCGGGCACCAGCGAGGTGTAGGGGAGCAGTTGGCGGCTGACTAAGCTCTTTCTCCTGTTGCCTGCAGAGAGAGTGGTGGTGCAGCAAACATGCAGGCCCACGAACGGCCCACAGGGGAGTAATCAGCCTATGCTTTCTTATCTGCTGTTGTCTTTTCTGCACCACCATTTGAATAACAATGGCTGTTTGTGTACGGGCGGTAACATCCATCAATGAGTCCCCAAATTGCCAAATCTCCTCCCTCCACCACCACCCCCCCTCCCTCTCTCTGCGGTTCCAAACTTTATCTATCTACACACCTACACGCCTTTTATCCATGGCACTTCCATTTTTCATCATTCCCGCGGGCTCATTTCTTCCAGGCTGAAAGCATTTCCCCGACGTTCTTCCCTCTCCTTGATGCCGTCGTGCAAAACAAAGTGCACTCCTCCATTTTCTTCGGTGGGTAAACGGCGCAATACACCGACAATCTAAACGAATGGCCCTGCTGCAAGAGCGGCAAACAGAGAGACTATCGCTCGGTTAAGATACTTTCAGCGAGGAGGAGCTTTCGTTACAATAACCGACGCCAGCGAGTTACACAACAAGTCACTCCCTCAGGCAGAGAGAGAGAGAGAGAGCCAGCTAATGAGTGGGAGAGATGGAGAGAGAGAGAGGCACTTATAGAAGAGAGAGAGAGAGAGAGAGAGAGAGAGAGAGAGCCAGCTAATGAGTGGGAGAGATGGAGAGAGAGGCACTTATAGAAGAGAGAGAGAGAGAGAGAGAGAGAGAGAGAGAGAGAGCCAGCTAATGAGTGGGAGAGATGGAGAGAGAGGCACTTATAGAAGAGAGAGAGAGAGAAGAAACACAATAGATGGTGGGAGAACTGTGTGGAACTAAAGGGGGATAGATGATGCGATCATGTTTCTCAGTGTGGAGGAGCGTGTACAATCAATGGATCTGTTCAGCACATCGATGTGTGTGTGTGTGTGTGTGTGTGTGTGTGTGTGTGTGTGTGTGTGCGGGTGTGCGTGTGTGTGTGTGTGTGTGTGTGTGTGTGCGGGTGTGAGTGTGTGTGTGTGTGTGTGTGTGTGTGTGTGTGTGTGTGTGTGTGTGTGTGTGCGTGTGTGCATGTGTGCGTGTGTGTGTGTACAATACCGCTAATGAGAATACATGGAGGACAACTCAATATAGGGTCTTAGGGAATGTAAAGCATGACTGCTGTTGGTCTCAACTCAACGCTCATTAAATACATCAGCACCCTTATTGGAAAAAGGAAGGAAAAACTCCTGGCACAAAGGAAAGTAGAAATAAGCGCTACACGGTTGTACATGTATGCCCCCGCCAACAAGTCAAGTGGCCGTTTACCTCCCTGTCTATCCAGACTCGTAAAATATATGCAGTGAAGACTTTGAAGGAATGTAATAACAGGTACTAAGTGAATATTTTGGCGACATGGAAGTGATCATTATATTGACATTTACACTGTTAGATATATGAATTCGGGGTGTTCAATGTATTCCATGAATTATTTTGTGACCATACAAGTGTTGGAACGTTCAACCTGAACCTGTGTGCGTTGTCTACTTAACTTCCCACTTCCCAGACTGACTTTCAACAATCCGCAGATCTTTGTTCTCTGTTGTTTCCAATCAAAGTGTAACAAGTCTTGTTGTGTCTGCATCACATTCTATTCTAGGCTTCTGTAGGTTGGAGAACATGCTCCTTCTGCCTCTTCTACAGGTGTTCAA
>NC_139646.1:16147650-16192650 GCF_964638095.1 Poromitra crassiceps
TACTGCCTCAACACATGTGAAGACATTCACAGGCATGTACGTTCTTGGTTGGGTATCGGTACTCAATACCTTTAAGGTATCGACTGAAATAACCCAGTACCAGGTAGTATTGAAACTTCTCCAGTCAACGATACAGTCAATCCTTTTTGTATAATGACTAGAAAAAAAAGACAACCGGTATTTGTATGGTTCTGCTCGCAGCCAATTTTCGATTTAATGTGCACTACTGCAGCAGCTACAACAGTCTGTTGTGGTGAAGTCAAGTGCGTTGTACAGTATGTGATGACATATTTGGCAGTTCAGCAAGTAGAGAAAAAAATGGGTATCGAATGAAGTACAGTGCTCCTTGGTATCGGTATCACTTTAAGGTTACTGGTGCTGGTACTTATATTGTAATTTTTTCAAACGATACCGAGGCCAAATGACTGCAAAAATATGAACCTATAAGTATCACTATGTACATTCATAGAGGGAAGTGCTCCTGTAGGTAAAGAATTAAGAGAGAGAACAGATGGGTCAGGTTCCCAGGCTAGAAGGAAGGCAGGGGAGAGGGAAATTCTGCTACCTGAATGATGAATCTGCTGTCAGACAGGATGTTTAGTTTGTGTTTACATACAGGAGGTTTTAAATCTGCTGTCAGACAGGATGTTTAGTTTGTGTTTACATACAGGGGGTTTTCAGGTGACTTCACACACTCTGGAGGCAACATTGGAACTCTTGGCAGCAGTGGCTGTGAACAGATGGTTGGGTTTGTCGAGGTATAACTTGACTGTCTCAACAGAAAACACAATAGACACAGTACATTTCTGTGCTGATTTGAACCGCAGATCACCGAGACATCACTGAGATATCCTGACTGATTGTGCTCAGACAGATGTCAGCTAGTTAGCTTCACAGCTAACCATCATCGCCATCTGTAACCACATCGGACTTGCTCACTAGTTAATGCATCTTGTATACGCTAGTGTTAGTGGCTACTGCATGTTAACATTAACGTCAGTCACTTTTTTTTTTATATTAACCTGCTGGTGAGAGCTAGGCCAGTTGTTCTCAAAGTGAGGTCCGGGGACCTCCAGGGGTCATTGAGGGGGTTTCAGGGGGTCCCCAACAAAATGGAAATTTACTAACACACTAGTAATGACTCCAACACCAAGCTCCTGCAAGACAGGGCCAGGAGAGAGGGAGGAAGCTCAAATCTTATCATCAGATCAGATCTGCCTGAGCCTTTAGGTTTCTATGAGGTTACGAGGTTTACGTTTTATCCTCCATCTAGTGTGTCAATCCCATATCATGCAACTGTGTTTCAATGTGTCGGCACAAATGATTAGCACAACTCAAAATTCCTTTTGGAGCTATAGTACTGATGCAGGCACAATAAATCAATAAATCAGATTTCCTTATAGAGGCTGAGCGCTTCGTTTCTCCACTCGCTGTTGAGGGAACAGCCGAACTTCAGTGAGTGACATCTCAATGCTGAATGTAAAATGTGGAATTTGTTTGATTATTGAAACATCTTGCCTAAGTCCCGAGTGTGCAGGACAGCTACGCTCACAGCTGTGTATCTAATGTGTATTAGAGGGAATTGAAATCTATACCCTGAGTTTAAATCCCCTCTGGCAGAAACTCAGGCACTTCTGCTCTGGCACTCCAAATCGGATTCTAGCTATATTCCGTGAGCGGAAGGCGGGAGCGCCATGGAAATGAGCGTGGGGGAATCTCTTCGAGACAGAGACCACGACGACCGTGACAGTAATCACAACAGCAAACAGAGGAAATGACTGTTACCACACCTGGCCGTCTGCTTTCTAATGAACAGTGGGTCTTAGGGTAGATGCTAGGTGGCTAACACATTACAGTTCATGTGTGTGTGTGTGTGTGTGTGTGTGTGTGTGTGAGAGAGCACAAAGAGGGATTGGGAAGGAGATTTCTTTCATTGGCTGAGAAGGGAGGGGGGGTTCCCTTCCCTAGCCGAAGGTGTAGATGGCCTGGCTTCCCCACGCTTGCTCTCTCACACACACACACACACACACACACACACACACACACACACACACACACACACACACACACACACACACACACAGAATGCTGAAGGCCTGCAGTGGCCCACCAAGTCATTGCTCAAGTGAAAGAGCAGCGATGTCAGAGTATCAGAGAGCAGTCATTCCTCCTCTGCTGTACAGACCTCTGTAGACCACAGGGGTCGAGCCCCTGTCCCCCATTCATCTGCCAAGCGCTCCTGCTTTACCCAGTCGCTCGCCGGAGGCCGGTGATGAACGCACAAACACACGCACCACAAAATATTCAGAGAGATGGAGAGAGAGATTGGGAGACAGACATATATATATATATATATATATATATATATATATATATATATATATATATATATATATACATGAGTAAAAAAAGAAGTTCTGCTCAACACACCAGGGTAGGAAAATAGACACTTTATTAACTTTTAGGCTACATTAAAAACAGGAAACAAGGCGAACAACGCGTTTCACAAAGTGCTTCATCAGGTTCGCTAAAAGTTAATAAAGTGTCTATTTTCCTACCCTGGTGTGCGCTGGAGAACTTCTTTTTTTACTCTTGTGATTCACCCTGCACCAGCCAGCACCCAGGAGAAGAGCACTGCTGTGCACAGGGCTTTTCTCAGCTCTATATATATATACATATATACAGTATATATATAGATATATTATATACACTTGGACTTTCCGTCCAAGTGTTGTTGTTTTTTGCTAATTATAATATACCATATAATATAACTAGAAAACTTGAGTGAAGTCTCCTCCATAATGTTTTGGGGCATTTCGCCTCATTTATTTTGTATATAGGACAGTAGGCAGACAGGAAAGGTGGTTAGAGAGAGAGAGGGGATTCAAACTCGGGGCGGCCGCGCAAAGGACCAAGCATGCCACCAGGCGAGCTACCAGGACGCACCTCCTTATGTCTCCTTTGTGGTTCTATGGCCCAACACTTGGCATACATTTCTTTGTTTTTGTCTTCAGATGCTCAAGAACAATCACAACTTTCCAATTCTCAAATCCATTCTTGAAAGATACTTAAACATTTTCTCGTCGATGTGTTTTTCTTTAAGCTGCAAATTCACGTTACATTTTTGTTGTTGTAAGATTTCAAAAGTTTATGTAAAATTGACTTAACAGTTGGCTGGAAACATAGACATGGATATACAGTACGTACAGAGAGAGAGAGAGAGAGAGAGAATCCACATGCAAAGACTGACTCAAATGTCTAAATGTCACCCAAGAAATGCAGGTGGCGTGGTAGGAATGATAGTACTGTGGGAGCTGTGGTGCTGCCATGCCCACCTCTGACCAACACCATGCCCACCTCTGACCAACAACATGCCCACCTCTGACCAACACCATGCCCACCTCTGACCAACAACAGCAGCTGTGATGGGCCGCTCCTGGCAGGTGAAAGCCCATACAGCGAGCATGTGGGCCGGCCGGACCACTGAGCGCTTTGTGCTCCTGCCAAGGCTTTGTTTGGCTAGTCAGCACTAAGGATGAACACTCAGCAGGCTCACAGCCCTGCTCAGTATCAGTGTGAAATATTTGAGCAGCGAAAATAGATATTGAGGGGATGGATGAGAGGATGGATGAGGGGATGGGCTGGAATAATGCAGAGCCTGAGGCGGTTAGGGGAGTGTCATCTGTCAAGACACTTTTAAAAACCACTTTTTTACACAATTTTTACAGTTTTGTTCTCTGTTTTCCTGCTTTATTTGTATGTAATCCTGTTATTTTTTCATGCATTTTTAATAGTTACTGGTTTGTTACTGCCCCCCCCCCCAATCATACGTCACTTCAAAGGACTGCACCTTGTGATTGTCTTTCTGTATTGTTTCTGTCTTCTAACTATTGATGTGACCGCTATGCTGCAGTGCATACTTACACCAAGTCAAATTCCTCGTATGTAATCGGATTACTTTACTGTGGCAATGGAAGTGAATCTGAATCCGATTGGTTTAGTTCCAAATTATTTTTCCAAATCCAGAGACATGCAGGTCAGGTGGATTGACGATAGGCATGAGTGAGTTTGTGTATTATCAGGGTTTTCCATAAGCGCCAGGCGCCAGCTGTCAGCTAAATGGCATTTCCAGCCGGCTACTTTCTTACTGTCACAATAACCGCAATATTGCAATACTGCCACAACCGTTCTGTGTTCCCCCCCAGCACTGCCGAGGGCATCACTCACCAGATTCAGGGTAATTCAGAGGTGTCGCTTCGTGAGATGGCCTCTAGTTTCCCGGGTGGGCAGTGTTTGGACCTGCGGGCCAATCGCGGTGCTTAAACACGGTAAACTCCACTCCACCGGGATGCCCCTAGTAGCCCCTAAGCTGGCTACTATATATATCCCCCCCCCCCCCTTTTTTTTCTCCCCAATTGTACTTGGCCAATTTTTCCCCCTGCTCCACCCTCTGCCGATCTGGGGAGAGCCGAGACTAGCACCATGCCTCCTCCAAAACGTGCACAGTTGCCAGCCACTTCTTTACACCCGACAGGGGGAGCTTCACTGGCAGGACGTAGCACGTGGGAGGATCACGCTATTCCCACCAGTTCCCTTCCACCCCGACCAGGCACCCCGACCGACCAGAGGAGGCGCTAGTGCAGCGACCAGGACACATACCCCCAATGTGGCTTCCATCCCCCAGACACAATCGTGCCTGTATGGACGCCCGACCAAGCCGGAGGTAACACGTGGGTGCGAACCTGCGACCCTCGTGTTTTGTTGGGCAGGGAATCTACCGCTACCCGGACGCCCGGCTGGCTACTATTTTGACCCAGCTGGACATTGTATGCACTAGTGGAAAACCCTGGTATTATGGTATATGATGTATGTAATCTAGTAAAATGATGTACTGTATATGACAATAGTATGCGATGTATGTATGTAACCTAAGCATTGTATAGATTATGTGTATACTGTATGTTGTAGGCTTTATAAATAAACAAGACTAAACAAATAAAAACTGCATATATATATATACACACACACACACAAATATATACATATATATACTGTATACACACACACATATATACACACACACATATATACACACACACACATATATATATATATATATATATATATATATATATATATATATATATATATATATATATAGTATATATAAAGAAACTTTAAGCCACCTATCAATGCCACGTTCTTACGCAAGGCCGTTGCTCTGACACCAAGTCACACTTTGGTTACTCATGTAGAAGTCTCTTAACAGCCATCAGAGGTGTAAAGTGGAGCGGCGAGAGAGAAAGTTCTCTACAGTACACAAGGACGGCTGGGAAAAATCAATGCCAATGTGAGTCTCTGTGTGTGTGTGTGTGTGTGTGTGTGTGTGTGCGTGCGTGCGTGCGTGCGTGTGTGTGTGTGTGCGCGTGTGTGTGCACGTGTGCGTGCAAGCTTTTATGTGGGTTTGTGTATGTGTGGATTTATATTACAATTACAATTATGGCATTTAGCTGTGGGTGTTATCCAGGGAGATTTACTGTACAATGAGGTGGTCGGGACACGTGTCTGCTGAAGGAGACACAGCAGGCAGAAGCTCTCTGACTGCTGATAGTTGCATACATCTAGTGATGCACTTGGACACATCCTCAGTGATAGTACCTGAGGTCATCGGGAGGTCATCGGGTGTTTCGGGTCTTTCAACTTCAGACACCCTGAACCAGGCGACCCGACCGGGAGTGATCAGTTCCCGGCATGTGTCCAAGAAGCATTAGACCATGACTTGTCCCTCCTCATCCACAGCCATCGCGAAGCTTTCTCTGCTGCCTCTGAAGCTCCGCTGATGGCTTTTCTTTTGTGTATATAGTTTATACTGTAACACTGTAACTTCTGCCTTTCTAACAGGGCTACTTCTATCTCATGTCCAGGAGATTTTGTGTGTCTGGGTCTTCATATTTGTGTAAAATTATGAAAAAAAGCACCACTTAAAGTCGAAGTGAACCAGAGGCGAATGCAATAGCACGAGCGTCGGAGACTGAAAACAAATTGAGAGGCGGACCATATACGTGTCGATGATTTGATTTAACAATTCTGTCGACTGGCTTTGGCATTGGTCAATCATGGTGTGTTCCACCCCCAAATCGAGTGGGATTCAGCGTGTTGTTGTGCTACGCGAGTGGGATCCGCGGAGTACCAGGCAGCCACTTGCTTCGTGCGGAGCGAGCGGACAATCCGATGCATGGGTGCTGCCCACCCGCCTGAAATCTCCAAGGGGAGACCCCTGACTACCACGCTCTCAAGCGCGCGCCTTTTTTTTGTGATCAATTTTTTATTGACATCAATAAGCGCGCGCCTTTTACACTATTTCTGTAAATACGATATTCCTGGAATGCGCGTTTTAACGAGCCAGTTACATTTCTTTGCATTCTTAGAGATTATAGTTTTTGTTTTTTGTTCATGTCTCATGCAATTGGCCAAGTTAGTAGTTAGTTTATTGAATAGGAATTCTGCCAGATGACAGGCACTAGGCGCCATTTTCTACTTCATTTGGAAGAGAAAATTATCCTGAAATGAAGATTTGATTGACAGCTGCATGTCATGATATGATTGGTTGAAATGGGGTAGAAATTTGATAGTACTAGGTGACGTCAGCAAACTGTAGATTAGTGTTATCAATGAAATCTTGAAAAATGAACTTTTGATGTGAAAAAGTGTGAAAAACTAAAGGAATTAGATTTTTGTGATTTTCTTTGCATACATCATTAAATAGGTGCACTGCATACCCAGGTATTTGAACTAAAAGAAAAGAAAAGTCCTTTTTGGGTTCAGCTCGACTTTAAGGTCTAGCTGTCAAGATTCCTGCATTTCACCCTGGCAGACTGGGTTCAACTCCAACACATTTCAGGTATGTGCGGGTCTTTCAACCAGAGACTTCGGGTTCAACGCCTCCAAGCAGGTAGGCATTCGCCCTGCTGAAGTGTCCTTGAGCAAGACAATGAATCTCTAACTTCTCCAGGGTCGTTGCTCTGTATCTGCTACAGAAGGGAGGAGACGTCGCTAATTATGCTTCTCTGAGGACACAATTTGATAGGCAATATGGCGTTCACGATTCAATACAACTACGATATGATGTAATAATAAATAAAAGTGCAATGACAACAAAGTATGATTGCAAAATTATGTTTATTTCTGAGCTACATATCTTTGTAGCAATTGCACTGCTTGAATGTAAAGAACAAAAATATCATTATAAACTGCATATAATATAATTTCAATAAAAGAGTTTGTGAAATTGTGATGGCCAAGGTGCCTCATTTGTGACTACTACAGCAGAATAAAATGCAGATAATATTGTGATTCATTTTTCTCCCACACAATACGTATTGTCATATATTTATACAGTAGTGATAAATTGAATTTCAATATATTGTCCCATCCCTAGGAGCTGCTGACGTTGCTTTCTGACTTTCCTCTGCAGGGAGAAGAAGAAACAATTTCCCTAGAGGGATCGATGAAGCATCATGTTATTATGATTGCTAATATGGTGATGATATGATTCCTTCAACAGCGGAGCCCAACTCCTGAGACCCCCCAGGGCGTTCAGCACAGTGGGCTTTCAGACTAGTGTCAGATACCAGAGAAGCGGGTCGGCCCTGTCCACCAGGGGGAGCGGGTCGGCCTTGTCCACCAGGGGGAGGGGGGTGGGGGGGTGGGGGTTACAGCGAAACGCGCACGAGGAGGTTCTGAATAGGGATCAACTCACGGCACTTGTGTCAGCACCATGTAGATGAAAGCGAAGGGATAAGAGAGTGTGTGTGTGTGTGTGTGTGTGTGTGTGTGTGTGTGTGTGTGTGTGTGTGTGTGTGTGTGTTTGTGTGCGAGAGAGACAGAGAGAGATAGAGCGAGAGACAGTAAGAGATCAAGTGAGTGAACACATGTCTGTGTAGTATGCAGAGAAAAGACCCATGGGCTTAGTGTCGTGACTTTCTTATCTAAAAGGCTATTGTGATTGGACGCAGCCAGAATGTGTGTTGGTTAGATGGATGGATAGGCTCTTGTGATTGGACGCAGTCAGAATGTGTGTGTTGGTTAGATGGATGTGGGAGGGAGACACAGAAGGAGGGAGAGAGAGAAACGATCCAATGAATATGATAAGACAAATACACAGCGCTTCAATTTCTTGTTTTGGGTGCAGTTCCACTAAATACTGCTGTGCTGACATTACATGATGCAATACATTTGACAACAAATGTTCTTAAGATTTAGGGAGCACAGGGTGTGTGTTTGTATGGGCATTCCCATTGTGTCTGACCTTTTGAGGTGTGAGTCCGTACTCAGTGAGTGGTCAGTGAGTGTGCAATGCCCATCACTGTGTGCTGGCACACAGTGATGAGTACTGTGCCATACCCATGTACGCAATTTGGCCACACATCCCCGCACCCAGAGTACAATAACAACATATGATGAAAAATCCACCTTTGGATACTGTTGGGCGTGATCACACGGTGAACAACACAAGACATGCTCCTCTCTCTTTTTTATTTCTTTTTTAACGGGCCTTGAGAAATATTAATCTGTGATGTCCAATGCGTCCCAGGATTTATTTTGTGATAAAGTGTTGTCATTTACAATTGTGGGTTACCCACTTTTTCCTCATCTACTTCTACGGTACTTCAGTGAGTGATTATAGCTGAACAAACTTCTGCCAATATCTTGACATGATTTCACATCATCTACGTTTCGTCGGTTATCCAAGGGGATAAAAAGCATACAACAAATATTATGTAAGCTGTAAATTGGGGATGCACATAAAAAAAAAGAGAAAAAAAGATTGATTTGCACTGTTAGTTAATCAAATACTAATCTCTCGAGACAGACTTGATCAAATACCGATGTTCGTTAAGGTACAAATATGTTACGGGGAATCCTACCTGGCTGGCTTTCCACCATCATATCTGATCATTCAGTTCATCCTAGTAATATAGCGAGAGTTTACATCTTCTTCCTCTCTGGCTGGATCATAGCAGCAGCTGGCATCAGGGCTGTTCGTCTCCACTGAAGCTGTCTATTCGCTACCTGCCTTATCATCTACTATCGTCTACCATCTGTGGATCGATCCGACGTTCAAAGTCGTTATTATCCATGGATCACTCAGCGTTCTTCCACTCTCAGCCTGTCAGATCTCGAAGATGGGCAGGAGGAAATGGAGCAGTTCCTGGACGGCGTCATGGACTTCGATGATAGTACCTTGTTCTGGACCGGGAACGGTGGCATGGGTGTCATGCATCTCTTTTTGGAGCTGTCTGAGCCGGACGACATGGCTGCGTCACAGGCCAGGGATCACGACGAAGTCACGGTGGGAAGGCCTGCTGCACGCTCTAGTGGCAGGGGGGCGCGGCAGCACTGGGAAGGCCTGTGGAAAAATAGCAGGAAAGGAGGTGCCGCGCACCCACGGACGTGCAAGTGGAAGAAGATCCAAAGATGAAGCCGCTCCGGGAACGCAGGGGCGCGGAAAGGAGAATGATAGAACCTCTGTTCATCCAGTGAGATGCATGTCCGCCTCCAGGTTTCGGACGCTCGACTTGATTCTTCCAACAGCAACTCCAGGCCATGGCTGCCATGAAGGGCTGCTAGCAGCTAGCTAGCCTAGCAACTAGCCTAGGAACAACATCAGGGGAGCTCCTGAGTGTCATCACTTCACCGATAAGGACGCTGGGAGATGGAGTCCCACGGCTGCGTTCACTAAAAGCTGAGTAATACGCTCTCAGCACGCATCATTTCAGCTGGCTGGCTGAGCACCTATTTAGTCATGTAGTGGTTTAGCTGCTGGCATGTTGATAGTGCTTTAAGGGGTCAGATGCCCCCTTCTCTCACCACAAGAGGGGCGTCATCTTACAATGGAGTCATACGCCAAAGCAGTTGCCATGCCATTTGCTGAATAAAGCTGCTTGTTAAATCTTACCAACTGGTCTCTCATGATTGAAACTGGCTGCGATGACGCAATTCAAACAGTCGCTAACAAAACAAATAATAAATCTTATCATCTATTTTTGTCTTTACTGTAAATGTAATGCAATGTCCATTTAAGCCAGTTATTTTAAGTGTACATCCCTAAATACTTATATTAGGAAATACTTTTGGATCAAAATACAAAATTTCTACAATAATATATGAATGAGCATTTAAACATCCCTCTCTATGTTTTTTTTTTTTAGTTTGAGTTTTTTATTCACACATATGCATAAAATAACAACATTGGAACTAATGAATAATGCATAATATGTGAACATGGTCCCCATAGAAGCTATTTAAAGCTTATGGTTGGGGCCATAACAGAAAACAAGGATGTGGCCTACATACTGTATATTACAGACATCTCATTCATACTACAGATAAGAGATCCCAGATCAATTTGTGGACAAAACAATTATTACTTGGGGTTACACATTCAAGTACAAATATAATTATGGAGTTAATTGAGGTTGCAGTTCAAGGTGAGTATAAACATTTCAAATACAAATATGAATATGGGCTCCACAGTTGTTACTTGGCATTGGGATTCAAGATGAAAGTATGTTACGAAAACAGGTAGGAGCATAGCAGTTGTTTCCTGAGGTTGTGTTTAAATGTGTAGATGGAGCGCGAGGTTTTCAAACTTTCATCGAACTTCTTGTGTAATACATTTCTAATACTAATTCTTGGAACCTTGAATTTAATAATGCGTGAAGGTTCTTTTCATTTCCTTAATTCAGAATATGCCTGAATAGATCTGTTAAGATCTAAATAGAACTGGTTTTGTTGGAGCTTCCATTGAGACACATCTTTACCGTTGACACTAGAGTTGAGTCAGGGAGCTGGTATAGCCTCACGGAGCACATTGGTGAGACAGTAAATGAGTTTAGAGCCATTTTCTTTTATGAGTTCTGAGACCATCCATTATTCAACTCTGAAGAACATCAGCTGAGTCAACACTTACTGCAGCCCTGTGGACGCGGTCATATCCAGGCCAGCTGAAACTTCCAGGACCGAGGAGCAACACGGACTCAATGCCATTAACATGAAATATTTATCTCTATGCTTAATTGGTGCATTAGGGGGAATTCAATCTTTAAAAAGTCCCATGATGTAACATGATGCAAACTTTTAGAAATTCCTTTTAGAAAACTTCTCTTATTTTTGTCCATTTAAATCCCCACTTGAACTCTCTCCATGCTTTGATGTCACTTCAAGGTCCTGAATGACCTGGAATGTAATACTTTAATATTGGATGTGTAAAGTCGCTCAGGTTTTTGAATATTACTTCTAAGTGACAGCATCTCAAATCCAATCTCGTCACACCATAGAGACTAACAATCTGAAGATCAGCACTTTACTCCTGGTAGTGCTCCCTCCCTCTCCCTCTCTGAACCTCGCTGACTCCCTTCTGGGTCCAACCTTCTTGGTATGCAGGCCTGGAGAGGGAGGTGTGCATTTAGCCTGGAGAGGGAGGTGACTAGCCTGGAGAGGGAGGTGACTAGCCTGGAGAGAGAGGTGTGCGTTTAGCCTGGAGAGGGAGGTGACTAGCCTGGAGAGAGAGGTGTGCGTTTGAAGAGGACGGCTAACATGGTGGTGTTAGAGCGGAGCACAGGATCTTAGGAAAGGTTAACAGAGATGCCTGTATATGTCTGTCACATCCACACATCACTGACTGATCCAGCTTACACAGCCTGGAGGGACTTCTCTTTGAAGGGGAAGAGAGCCCGTTTTGGCATTACTACTGTAGTCGTGGTCGTACATTTTGGGAGGCCTATGTAGGGCTTTCCTGCAGAGCGGAATATTTGGCACCCTCAAAGATCTTTTTATTTTATTTTATTTTAGAGGTTTTAGCCACGCCCCAAAGGCCCCAAAGGTCCGATATATTTGAGTTCAGGAAAACTCTGAGTGCATATTACTAACTCAAAAGAAAGCATTCCTACAGTATCATCATATCAAGTCCCACATTTGTACCTTGGCTTCCTTTCTAAAACTTGGGGTGCTGTAAAAACCCATTGCTCCATAAGTTCTGACCAGGACGGATCTATTTGAGATCAGGGCAACTTTGGCTACACATCAAAATCAAAACCAAGCATTCTTTTACCGTATCAATTCAGAGAATTTCAAAGTTAAAGTCTCCCATTTGTATGTTGAAATGACTGAAAGTTGGGGTGCTGTGAAAACACATTGCTCCATACTTTCTGACCATGACTGATATATTTGTGTTCAGGATAACCCTAACCCAAAAGTCTAATGTAGACTATGCATGAGTGTAAGCATGATCATGCTTACTGACGTGTGTAGTCACCCCACCAAAAGCCCATTCTGAGCCAGGAAAAACCCTGAAACCCTGCGTTGGATTTCTGTTGAGTGTTTCTACAGCAGTGGTTCCCAACCTTTTTACACCAAGTACCACCTGAGAAAGTAGTTGGCTCTCCAAGTACCACCATATGACCGACGTTAAAATACAGTCTATTCAGCTATGCACAGTTCACGCAGGAGGCAAATTTATTCCAACCTGCAGCCTATGTGCAACCTGCAGCAGCTGCACTTGTGCTGGGTTGACTGCTGTCTTCACCTCCTTGTGCTTCATCGTTGCTGCTCTCCTCTACTACAGCTCTTTTACGATTCCCTCCCGTTTTGATCCACTTTAGCATCCCTCCTCGTCTTTGTTCACCACTTGTGTACCATGCGGGGCGGGCAGGTAATTGTGCATGCGCAACAGGTATAGTGTCCGTCAGAAACAAATATTTGTTTCTAAATCTCAAGACAACAAAATAAACCTCAATTTCAATGATCACAAGTTTATTTTCATTCGTAGTATTATTTTGATAGATAAACATGTTTTACAATTGATTTTAAAGTTGGGTTTATTTCATAATTTAAACATTGGGATTCCAGGGATCAAGTACCACCAGCAGGGGGGGGGCGCAAGTACCACCTACCTTGAGAAACACTGCCAATAATATTAATAATTATTATTATTATTTCACTTTCACATGTTTGAAAACTACTACTAATGACCACCATGGATTTTGCACAAAAACTAAAAAAAAAAAAAAAAAAAAAAAAAAAAAAAAATCACAGAGCCTTCCAAGTACCACCAGCAGGGGGCGCAAGTACCACCTACGGTACGCGTACCGTAGGTTGGGAACCACTGTTCTACAGCATGCACCTGTTTGGAGCCAACGGATTTCATTCATGGTTATGTTACTGGCTGTTGCTAGCTTTTTCATTCGGGTCTCATCTTGTTTGTTTGTCCCTTGTCTTACACAGAGACCATTTTGAACTTTATCTTGAAGTGTCCTCCTGAACTCTCTAGCGCTCCGAGGTGAATAACTCCAAAAACACTGTCAAACTGTCACGCCTTTGATGTTTCTGTTTTGTCGTCAGTTCCACGTACTTCCACCAGAATGTGCCCGTGGGGAACATGGAGCATCCGATTGAGACGTAAACTAGAGTGACGTCTGTGAGCGCAAAAAAAAACTCTCACAATGACATAAACTCCCCCACCCCCCCACATAGACACTCTTCCACAGAAGCAGACTCTTTATTCCAGTGAGAAATGAGAAGAAAGAAAGGGGAAGAGCAGGGGAGCAGAGCTTCAGGGTTGTCAAACCCTGTGACCGATGTGTGTTCGGTCGAGGAGGCAGGATTTCAAAAGAGTGAAAGACGAATGGAAGAAGGGGAAAGCTCATCTCTTCAAAAGGTGTTTGTTATTGCTCCAGCGGGTTTCCCATCCTGCCTTGAGAGAGCCACTTGCCAGCAGCGACAGGTACCGGGGAATTGACTGCATATTCATAGGTCACAGAGAGGTGGTGTTAAGAGACGTGTAGATACAGTCGGTCTGGTCTGTGTGGGAACGCCACGTCACTTTCGTTTAAAGCCGCGGGGGAAATCGGCAGAAAGAGGCGTCGTGACAGGTGGTTTCCCCCACACCACCCCCAGCTATAACGTCTATGACGAGACATCGCCCGATAGAGAGAGGGATCGTTAAAACTGTGCGAAACAAAGATCAAAACAAAAAGAGATGAAAGCAAGTAAGAAAGATAAATGAGTCTCATGCCTTCTGGTTCTGCCCTTCACTGACGGAATTCTGGGCCAAAATATTTGAATGGTACTCGGTACTCTACGGGCTACAAAATAACCCTTCAGCCGGAGGAAGAACTCGCCATCTTCGGCTGCTCGGAGTCCTCTCTGAGCTTCCCTACAGCTGTGCAACAGTCTCTGACACTGGGGACAACTGTCGTCAAGAACTGTCGACCCGTTAAAATATACGTTAATGGGTGTGTCCCGGTGGCTCACCTAGTAGAGCGCGTACCTCAAAGGCTTAGTCCTTTGTGTGGCAGACCCGGGTTCGAATCCGACCCGTGGTCCTTTGCAGCATGTCATCCCCTCTCTCTCTCCCCACCTTTCCTGTCTGCCTACTGTCCTATCAATTAAAAGGCAAAAATGCCACAAAAAATAATCTTAAGAAAAAAGAAAAGTTAAGGCTCAACCCAACCCAGCAGACCAATTTAATGTAATATGCCTCAGGACATAGGATGAGTGTGTGGAGCTCTCCAAGGTGTCCAAACAGCTTCTCTCTCTCTCTCTGTCTCTCACAGTCGTGGATGAGTGCACACGTGCAGCTGTCATTATGGAGCTATTTCTGCGTCGTCGTCATTGCAAATGCTAAATATCGGTCTTTCTTCAATTAGCCCAATCCAAAAGTTCTTCAAAAGGACGTAGGACAACAGAAACAGTCCTTATTCTTTCCGATATCTTTTAATTTAGTTCATACGTCTCTCAATTGATATGGTCACGTCGCAGTAAAGTTGAAAAATAGATCACAGTCCATTAACACAAAAATCTGCCGTGGAATTCGTTTATGGACACTTCAAAAAAATTTGTGTTCAGGGCACATACCTCATTTGAAGTGTTTCTTTACTGTCAGGCTTTGCCTTTGCCCCATGCGCAATGCTCTAAAAAATCCTCCAATATTAATCACAGCAGGTCTTTGTCAGACTCGCAGCCTTGTGTGTGTGTGTGTGTGTGTGAGTGAGAGAGAGAGGAGAGAGAGCGACACACACACACACACACACAGTTCACATCTTTAATAAAGCCTTCGTCTGCTTGTTTTGCTGCTGTGAGTTATTTAATAATGCCGCTTTGTCACTTTTTGAACCACCCCGCCCACACCCGCAAAATGTTCCTCATTTGTCAACCCAGACCACCCGTGTGGCGGGCCAACCCACTGGACCCAGCGGGTTTTGGGGAGCACCCATCTTGGGCCAACCGGTGTCATTTTTAAAAGAGTGGGAAGCTGCATTGTTTGTCAGAAGTTCCATCTAAATCTGAGCAGCAAGTTCTAGACTATTGCGCATGATCACGGATGGACAAACAAATGAATGAACAAACTAAAAGGGCACCCGGGGAGCGCAGACCTCCGCCAAGGCCCGCTATAGCAGGGATCTGCTGTTGGATCCGAATCCGCTCCAAAATGTGATGGGTTCTTCCTCGGCCCATGCTACATCAGTCCACCAAGTTTCATGAAAATCAGCCCAGTAAGTTTGTCCGTAATCCCTAAACAGACAGAACCGAAAACATATCATCCTTGGCGGAGGTAACAAACATGGAAGGAGACTGATTCATAGCAAATGTAAGGACAAAACTATTAACGAGGATGCAACTGGAACACAAAAATTATAAAAACAAAAACAAAACAAAAAGACAGGAAAACATTATCTCCCATCAGAATTGCCTCTAAAATCCTGTAAAAACCACTTCTCTGTTCACCTGCCTGAGGTGAGGGAACGTAAACGAGGCGGCAAAGTAGGGCACATAGAACTTCACTTTGGACAGAAACGCAAAACAAACCCAAAAGAAAACGGCAGTAGAGAGGAAGGAGAGAGGAGGTGCAGAGCAGAAAGACCATGAGAAATGTGCCTTTGCCTGCGTCACCGTGGGACGTCTGCTAGCCTGAGCTCTGCACACACACACACACACACACACACACACACACACACACAGACAAGCTCCTAAAGACAACGGGCTACAAGGACAAGATGTGCATAAGCACACACTTAGTCTACCTGCACCAACCTGCAGCCAAATACTAATTAACCTCTAGAGGAAGGACACATCTGTGCGTGCATGCGTGTGTGTGTGTGTGTGTGTGTGTGTGTGTGTGTTCCAAGTATCATGATAGTATTGTATTGTATCGTGAGTTACTCTGTGATTCTCACCCCTAGTACTTGTGGCTGCACAATTAATTAAATCACAATCGCAATGTCGGCCGGTGCAATTATATAATCGCAAAAGGGCTGCAATTTAATTATATACAAAATGGGGAACCTTTTTACTGGCACTGAAAACAGTACTATACAAATCTTTTTGTGTTTGTATTTTTATGCTAATCTAAGTTTGTTTGAGTTGACAAATACACACTTCAAAATCATCAGTAATCTGTGCATTTCCATGATAAATAAGCGAGTGTCGACTCATGATCCCATTTGTTGCATCGCAATCATAAAGTTGTCCACAATAATCGCAATATGACTTTATCACCAAATCGTGCAGCACTACCTAGCACATACCTGTACATGTGCTCACAACCTGTGTCGTGCCAGCTGACAGTGCTGCCATGTGAGAGTGCCGCTTTCGCAAACACATTGCAAGGAGGGAGCAACCCACGTTATTTATACAGCGAGAGACTGCTGACACATATTTCAATTTCAGCACCTCGAGGTTCTTTCCAAGCGACGACGCCTTTTTTCCCGGTGAAATATAACAATCAGCTTTTAAGTCACTTAGCGCTCGCAATTCCAAGTCTTGTCAACCGGCTTGTTTTATGGGTGTCATTTTACTCACCCCTGCACATAGGAGGGGGAAAAAGAAACGCCACACCGCCGAATGTTTCCGAGAAGCTACTAAAACTTTAAATATGACATCCATATTGAGTGCAAATATCAATCTGCAACTCTGTGGCTGAGAGCGAGAGATGTGTCGTACTCAGCCGGTTTGGCACCCGCGGCTTTATGGAAGAAAAGTAGAGCTTTAAATCTGCCAAACTACTGCCGCACTGAAACAAAGGCAGAGACTTCTACCTACGGGGAGAGGGAGGGCGGACAAGAAGAAAGAGACCGAGAGAGATAGACAAGAGCAGCGGAGAGAGAGAGAGAGACAGGAAGACAGATGGAGAGAGAGAGAGACGGAGACACAGGGAAGACAATAATTACTCTCTGTGGATTGTGCCCTTGTGTGTGTGTGTGTGTGTGTGTGTGTGTGTGTGTGTGTGTGTGTGTGTGTGTGAGAGAGAGAGAGAGAATGAGCGAGAGTGCATGATACCTGCAACAGAGAGAGAGTGCATCACACCCGCAACAGAGACTGAGTGAGAGAGAGAGACTGAAATAAAGAGAGATTCTTTGTGTGAAGGCCTGCTGTGTGGAGTGCCACTTACTTCTCTATGAGGTCTAGCGTCACGCCCGGCACCAGCTTGGCACTCTTCTGCATACAAAACCTAGAAAAAACAACAACACAGAAAGCTGTCGATAAAGGTTGGCAGCAAAACAGAGTGTTCACAGATTAGACTAAGCAATACAAACGTTTGGCCTCTATAATACAAACTGTATGATCTATGGATTTAGAGGAATATCTCATTTTAAATTAGCATTAGGATTAGACGGTTGTGAAGTGAAATTCAGTTTTAAACCATCAATAATTGTTCCTTTTCTAATTAGAGTAAATACTGTATTTATATTTAGAGATTTCTTTCAATTATTTGTGCTGTTATGGTGATTAGCTTAGTCACTCACTTCTACACTATAGCTTCTACACTGCTCCCACTTTTCTTGAAAAATAGCTACATTTTGCTTCACCCAAAATGTTATTCACATAAAAAGTATACTATACTTTTAGTACTATATCCACAATGCTAATTGTTTTTAGAGAACTGCATCTTGACCTGGAGACATCAAATGGAATTCAGTTACAGTATAACCTTTGATAGTGGTGGTAAAAACTAACAGCTCACTGCCATAACAGCTCTACATAACTTGTAAATATGATTGAGGGATGGCTAACATTACAATGCCAACTTTAGCTGCCTGGTACAAGTAGCCAACACACATTCTATGCAAACTATGCCTATAATAACTAACAACATTTCATTTTCACATGTTGGAAAAAGGGATTGATGCTCTACTACTAATGAAGGGGAGAAGAAAGACTCAAATGAAAAACGAGAGCTTCAAATATTGCATCCACTGAGCACTTTGATGAGTGTATTTTGACAGAGTTAAAATCAAATGGAGGTGTGTGTGTGTGTGTGTGTGTGTGTGTGTGTGTGTGTGTGTGTGTGTATGTGTGTGTGTGTGTGTGTGTGTGTGAGAGAGAAACAATGGTATTTCTGAAGCGTCTGGCGTGGAGGGGTTCTTGTTTACTGTGCATGGTTAGCTCTGACAGATAGGGCCAGCTTAACTCACAGCAGGTTGGCGTTCAGCGGCGAGGCACAGAGGCAGCAGCGGAACACACACTGACTCATCATCCAAACAGGTGTAGGTGTGTGTGTGTGTGTGTGCGTGTGCGTGTGCCTGCATGTGTGCGCGTGTGTTTGTGCGTACATCAAACGTCAGCAACAGAAACCATAAACCAAAAGAGGGCATATTAAGAGTTGGGGGGAAAACCACAAAGTCAAACTTGCATCACTTTAGGGCTGAAAGTTTTTCTTGTCATCAATGTTTTTTTAGGACTTTAAAATTGTTTACAGACATGTGATGATGTGTAAGAAAATGCGCAGGAGTTATTTTTGAAAGGTTTTCATCAATATTGTATTTCATTCATGGACCAATGATCACCAGCAGCTCTAAAAACTTTTCCAGAAATTAATTTTGGGGAGACGTGCCCGTCTCTTAAGCAGTTGATTGCAGCATCTGCTTACCCCGCTAGCCGGGCGCTTCTCGCTCATACTGAGCATTAGCGCCGCTTCCAACTTGTTGCATAAAATCCACTTTTATGTCTTTGATATCAAAAAATCCTTAATGCAATACCATTCTGGAAGGGTGGGGAGCAGTACGGACAGCGACACACTGTGTTTACTCTACTGCCCCCTTCACTTCCGGAATGGTATTGCATTAAGGATTTTTTGATATCAAAGATGTATCAAAGATATAAAAGTGGATTTTATGCAACAAGTTGGAAGCGGCGACATCTGTCGCTATTCAGAAGAGGATGTTAGGCATCGGATAGGGTCTTCACTTCAAGTTTCTGGTTCAGGTAAGTCATCCTTTAAGACGTAGCCGCGAGAGCAGAAAGCTGGTCTATGGGGAAATGTTATATGGTTGGCCGCTAATGCTCAGTATGAGCGAGAAGCGCCCGGCTAGCGGGGTAAAGCGTCTGCGATTTGGAAATTGCTGAAGTACATATTGCTATTTTCTTTTTGTTCTTTAATTAATTGTTCAGCTGTGCATGGCGTTCACACAGCTATGTTTATCCACACTTGCGAGATGCCAAGTCCATCTACTTTTAGCCACTGAGCAGCACTATTATTGGAGCAGTTGGGGGATTCAGCACATTGCTCAAAACTATGTCAGTGGCAGTTTCTGAAGAGGAAGAAGAAGTAGGAGAACGAAAAGAATAAGAAGTCCTAGTCTTTTAATTCCCTCCACTCACTAATCTAACATTTAGGTTGTCTTGTCATCGGCCCGGTGAGAGCAAATTTATATCCATCCATCTTCCCTGACAACGATGCAAGAAGGTAGGGCACCTTCCTGCTACTGGAGAATAACGAGATCCCATATGGCACCAGTGTGACGTAACGTCCCTTTAAACAACAGCATGTGTGTGTGTGTGTGTGTGTGTGTGTGTGTGTGTGTGTGTGTGTGTGTGTGTGTGTGCAAACGTTAGCAGGTAGGGAATAGCTAAAGCCAACCCTACATCTACATAAATCCGTGGTTGGAAAAAATATTTTTTTAGTGGATATCTTCGCTACAACTAGATTGAGCTAGTTTCAAGTTTTCTTCTATACAGTACAGTATGTTGTTCATACTGAAAAGACTATGATTTGAGGCGTGATTGACAGCTCGCCAATCACGGACCAATAGCAGGCCACGCTGTGGCTCTTCTCATCCAAATTCACGTCACTTCTGGCTCCAAATAACCAAGATGGTGACGGCAAATATGACAACCTTGAGGCTTCAAAACACGAGTCCAAAAACCAATGGGTGACGCCACGGTAGCTATGTCTAGACGGTCTATGATTACAAGTCAATTATTTCCCCTATACCAGCCAATGCACCCTATTTACTTCTGAATTTAACTTGAACCACACAATCCATATTTTTGTCCGTGTTTTGGTCTGTGTTCTCAGCTAAAGGGAAACCATAAGCCCCTAGCCATAAACCAAGCTGATTAATTAAAAATGGGAGTCGTGCAGAAGCACACAGACGGGCCAAAGTCAACAGAACACACAGACAGAGCAGGAGGTTGCATCAGGGAGGGAGCGCGTGTTCCCCCACCCAGCCCCTGCACAGGGAAATTCACATTCCCTCCAGCAGGAGAGGCAGGAGACCAGATGAGAGCAGAGATGGAGGAGAGGAGAAGATAGGAGAGGAAAGGAGGAGGCACAAAAATAGAACTAATGCCAGAGCAATGTTATGTGTGTGTGTTGTAATAGAACGCAGGCTACTTAGATCAATGCATTCTGATTGGGCAAGAGGCCTTGAGTGCCTACAACCGCAATACATGAAAGTGATTCATTCAAAATCTATGAATGGAATAAAGAAAGTAAAGGATGCTGACTCCTGAGCAAAGGGGAACTCATTTTTGTACTTCTGGGTCCATCTCTGATTCAGTGCATGGAAGCACCAGTTGATTTACAATATATAAACTAATATGTTATGCAATAATGGAGCCCTATTTCAGAGGTCAGTGCTGCCAGACAGGAGAGTGCATTCATCACAAATGTAAAACAACCAATATAGAGTTGGCGTTTTGCTCATTTTGCTTCCCTATTAATCACACCATTACAGAGGGGCTAGCTAGAGTCAGTTGGCTTGGTTGTGAAACAAGCTTTAAAGATGCATCATAAGGCAGAGTCATTCTGCTTTGGGTATAGAGTATGGGATGAACATTTAGGTTAAAAACAAGAAATTAACTTCATGATTTGATGTCGTTTGAAACCCTTTCAGTACTGACAAATGGCGACAAAACAATCTGGTATGCGGATGTGAGTTCGCTCATACAGTAACAGCAAACTTCATTACCGGTTGCACAATCTTTGTTTACCCAACTGCTAGCACAATTAAACATTTGTGACAGAACGATATTAATGTCAACAGGCAACATATTTCAATAGAAAACATAATTATTGGGTGTGAAGCAGCCTCTGGACCAAAATATTGGTGCAATGAAATGACATGCTGGGCCTACCAACTAAAACTGTGTGGAGAAAATAAAGTCGACCGCCTGAGAATGGGAATGGGAAGGTGCGGTCAGACACGGGGATGGGGGCAGCAAATCAGGAGAGAATGAAAGCCAATAATAACGATAGCAGACTCAAGGACTGCTGGAGAGAGAGAGAGAACAACAGAACAGAGAGAACATGGAGGAGGGGCCGGTGGACAGAGAAGAAGAGACGCATCGGTTACTAGCTGGTCAATTTGGTTGTGGCTGGTAAGTTTGCCACTGTTTCTCAGCCACGTTGGAAGGTAATCAACCATCGTGAAGAGGCTAAAGCCCAATTTATGCTTTGTCTGCCGACACTTTTGAAACGGTCGTAGACACAAATGAGGACTTGAGTTGACACTTTCAAGTGTTGGCAAGCAGTGTCTGCTACCTGGTGAAATGTCTAGTGTCGCTGACTACGTCAGGTGTCGCGCAAGTCTGATTGGCTATATAGACGGCACGTGCTTGACTTCCTTGTTTTGGTTTTCGCTCGATTGAAATGAATGAACGTGTCCCTGCTATTTTTATCCGCCTGTCCTTGATGTATGACTTTGTGAAAATCACAAAGAACATCGTGACCAATTTCCCATTGAGAGAGGTGGTGAGTTGTGTGGTTGTGTGCTGTTTGTATGCGGCTGCAGCCAAGTACGTTACATCTGGCCTCCGAGGTGGTTTCACTGTGCATTCCATTCCCTCTCTTCTCTTGGCTGTCTGCAGCACGTTCGGGTGTCACGTGACCGTTGAACCGAGGCGAACGTTCACTGAAGTATAAATGCAACACCATGAGCGACACTTTCTTTTTTGTCTGCGACCATGTGTGCTGAGCGACACTTTCTAATAAGTATAAATTAAGCTTAAATCCTCTTTAAAAAGATCCGTTTGGGTCATTGGGTGTTCACCAATGCAAAGCAGGCTGTGGTGCCATCGTCTGAACTTCATGCATTTTGAGAAATTTGACATTTGTGAGTCGTCACAGATCAAGACTATTATGCAATAATATGCCAAAGCAGTTTTGAACATTTTTGAGCAGTCCATCCCCACATGATGTCTCGCCCCCCATCCATGAAGAGAACATGGAAGTACAAGTACAGGGTTTTACGCTAGTGAATACAATGTCCTGCTGGGTGAAGATAGTAGCCATTGGGTTGAAAATAGGAAAGAATGTGTAGTTTCTTCTTTATCAAAGTTTTCACAACACAACCGGTCATCTCCGCGGCTCAGTAAACTGTCTGTGCTTGTCATTTGAATGTGTTTGTTTAAAGTCGAAAACTATAAAATGACTGAACAGAGAGCAAGACGGCAAAATATGAATAGACTGGGTGAATGATTGGAGAGGAGAGGAGGAGAGCAGAGGAGAGGAGAGCAGAGGAGGAGAGGAGAGGAGAGGAGGAGAGGCAGAGCAGAGGAGAGGAGAGGAGAGGAGAGGAGAGGAGAGGAGAGGAGAGGAGAGGAGAGGAGAGGAGAGGAGAGGAGAGGAGAGGGGGGCAATGACGTGGGCTCCTGTGTGACAAAGCACTCCCTGGGCTCCAGAAGTGGGTCGTGGAGGAGAGAGGGCTCCCCACAGAGCCGGCTGTCTGCTCCAGCTCATTACTCCTTCAATCAGCCCTCCCAAGTCACCGTGTCCCTCGGTCCTGTGGTGGAAAGTGTTGCCGTTTGATCTCACATCTACTCTGATCTGCCGCTGATCCACAACATGGAATTTAAAATAAACCGCTGTCTGTATGATCTGTGAATCCTTCAGAACGTCAAGCTCTCTCCGCAGCAATGTCACAAGGACAGAAACATTTAAAAGGACATCTATTATGCTTGGAGGATGGCGAACAAAGAAATTCTGATGCCAAAAATTCCCTTCAGTTTCTGATCGATGTCGTCTCTCTTCTTTTGAGTCCTGTAGCGTGAGTGAATTTCAAAAGCCTCCCAGAAAGATGTCCTCTGTGCCCATAGCTGCTGCTGAGAATTAAAGGAGAACTTCACCGAAAAGCAATGCTGATTTATTTTGCACATGATCTCACACATCCAAAAACTGTGAACAGTTTTGCAGGCATTCATTTAGTTTTCAGGACATTTAAAGTTTTAATATGTGGACCAGTGATGTCAATTGTGCATGAATGACATCACTGGTGGTCCACAGCTTCACTCAAATCAACTCTCAATAACTGTTAAACTAAATTAATGCCTGCAAAACTGTTTACAGTTTTCGGTTATGTGAGATTATGTGCAAAATAAATCAGCATTTTATTTAACAAAATTTTGGTTGAGTTCCACAGAGACTACATAGAAACCACAGAAACCAATATTACTATTCGGGTAAAGCTGCGTTCACACCGACCTATTAAAGTTGGTCGCTGGCGTCGAGTTTACATACAAAGTCAATGCAAACGAGCGATTGAGCGTATATTCGCCTGGGAGAAAAATCGCTGGGCGTCCGAGCGGCAGAGACAGAGCGATAGGGAGAAAATACGCTCGTCGCTCAAGATGAAATATTCCAACTCGAGCGAAAATACGCTGGCATCAGTCGCTCGCTGTTCAATGCTGATTGGCTGCCGTGTGAGAGCGAGTCAAGGATCTCTCTGGCTTGGAACAAACCGCTGGTTTATTGTGTGGCAACAAACCGCATTGACAGGCTGACAGCTGACATGAAGTGAAGTCTGTACTACCGGTATGCAGCTCGCATTAGGAGCACGCTGATAGGCTTTAGCTTGTAAACAATGACGGTGGCTCGTAGTGGACAAACAGCATGACATTGCGTAACGTTATATCCCCCACATGTCCGTCATTTCGTGTGCCTGTTGATGAGCGATTTAAACAGAGCGACAGAGCGATTCCAAAGGGTTGACTTGAGCGACAGAGCGAAAAATAAATATCTCGGTGTGAACGCACTTTAAGACTGTAAAACTGCTGCGTATATTAGCTTAAGAGGTTTCAACCACAAAAATGCTGTTTCAATTAAGCACAGGATGGAAAAAAACAAGAAAGAATGGCCACTATGTAGCTGTTTTAATTGCAGAGTTACATAGTTAATTCCTGCAGCTAATGTAAATTATTGCTAGAGGCTATGGCCACAGAGGAAATATTAGCAGAAACTAAAGAGACCACTATGTCTGCAAGCTCCATTGAGAGATACAGGAGACATTTTACATGCTTTTTCCAAATGTCTAAAATGTATTTTGCAGACTATGATAACAAAAGAGACTTGCATTTCAAGTGCCTCTAACCACTATTTCCTCATTGTTACATAAGACCATAACAACCATAAGAAGTTGCTCATTAAATGTGGTGGCTTGCATTTGGTGACTTGTGTGATTGTTATTTTGTATTCTTAACAGAGCAACACTTCAAATGACGCATTATGATGAATTATTATGCTCTTTCTTAATCATTAATAATGTGATGATGGAGAGGACTCTACAATCAACATCGAAATATTGCTAAAAATACTGCTTTACTAATACTAATTAGCATCAAAGCGCAGCACTAATTGCAAACATTATGTTAATTAAAGGATATTTCCTGAATATACAGGGAGACTGACCTTGCCTACAGCACCACCGAAACTAGCAAGCTTTCATAATAAATCAAGCTTATTTAGATACACTAGGCATCTACGCGTGCTCGATTCCTAGGCTTGCCCGCTGCGCGGCCTCGCCCGCCCTGCAGCTCACCGAACTGGCCCTGGCATATGCGGCCTTGCCCTCAGCTCGGCTGCTGCGTGGCCTCGCCTGCCCTATTACCGCGCGCCCTCTCCCTCTCTCCCTCAGTCTCTCTCCCTCTCCTCTCCCTCTCCATCTCCCTCTCCATCTCCCTCATGTGTGTGTGTGTGTGTGTGTGTGTCACTGATAAGATCATCAGTGATGTCACAATGTCATCACAATGCCTATGTATGACATCACTGATGACATCAACACTGATGACATCATCGCTGTCATCAGTGACATCATCACTGAACTATAGCCTCAGGGCAATCAGCTTTAGGGCAATTAATCTGCTCTAATTAAAAAATCCGGCTGTCAGGTCACCTGCACGGGTGCTCTTTACACCCCCTGAAAGCTTCAGCCCGATCGCACGTAAAACGGCATAGCTGTACTGTACATATAAATGTTGTCTAAATATTGTGCTGTCACCTTTACTATCTGTCCCGACTCCCAGTTCATTCGCTCTACTCACAAGTTTTAATTCAATTTCGGACATTCTTTGCCTTCTACTTTGCAATAGAGTTGATCGTGTTCACAAACTTTGGCTGAACTATCCAACTTTCCCCTTTACGAGGGATCTTGAGCAGGAATTGTGGGTAATTGTTGGCACCATCTGATCTTGAAAGCCCAAACTGCGGCTGCTTGTTGTGAGATTGATGAACTTGCAGTGGTCATTCATCTATTCCAATGTAAACAAAAGTTAAAAAGGTAATATAAAGACCACAAGCTAGCTAGTAGCACACAATTGTTAAGATGTATGGGCAAATTATGCGTAGTAGTTGGTCTAGTAACTGGTTTCTGGATATATGAAGCAGACTGCTGTACAGGCCATGGGATATATTTTAAGTCAGTCTAAAGAAAATATGGTATAATTATCTCTAGCGGTACACTCAAGCCTCTGGAGCGGGGAGAGCGCTGAGTTATAGGATATGCTGGAGTTTTCTAAGGTAAACCCTCTCTTCTATTCAAATGCACTGAGGTCTCTAGAAACTCAACAGTCAGCAAAGGCATATGCAGCATTATGTAATACTTTCTCTCTAGTTCATTCTACATCAGGTGGCACACGGAGAAGACACACGTGTCAACGTTTCCTCATTAAGCCAACGCTCGAGAACTGTGCTTCTAAACCAGGGGGTCGCCAGATTTGGGGGGGTCGCGGGATGATTGTAAAAAAAAAAGGGGGAAGGGGAGGATTTTTTTGATTCCCTCACATGATGATTGAATCTCCCATACCAATGGTTAAACATAATATATATAAAGCTATAAACTATATGTAAACTGTACAAAACAGAATTCAGTGAGTGAAATCAGTGAATGTGTGCGCACTGGGAAGTCGCCTCCTCCAGCGCAGACCATGGGTTGGGCAGCGACAGGAGGAGGGGGGGGGGTGGCGAACCCCAGCCTAAAGTTTTTGGGGGGTCGCGGCTCAAAAAGGTTGAGAACCACTGCTCTAGGATAAGAACAGATAGGGTGCTGAGTGTGTAGTGTGTGTGAGTGTAACAGGTAACTCTTTTGAGTGTTTGAGTTTCCTCTTTCCCTCTAGAAAGCCAGAAATAGGAGGTCAGGCAGCCATGTTTGTTCTCAGCGAATATAATGAGGAAGTGGTGGGTCGGGGGAGCGCCCGCTGAATGAAAGGAATACCCAATGTGTTCACATGAGAGCCTCGCTTGCTGACGCATTAACACCCGCTCCCCTTGCTCGCTCTTGAAGGTTCAGTACGTCCACGAAGATAATGAGAAGCTACTTGAGGCTCGCGCCTTACCCGTCAAAGCTGAACAGGAAGGTTCAAAGTCACGGCACGCAGCCACGCACACACACACACACACACACACACACACACACACGGGAACGGTTGCGTGTAAAAAGCAAGTGGCATTCATATACTTACGCACGGGTAAGCACGCAAGTAACCAGAGGAACACAAAGACGTGCAACACTTGTGTGATAAGTGTCAATGGCAGGGATATCCTATGTGTTGTGTGCATGCATGATTAATCAGATACACTCACAGAGCACCCAAGTGGGGGAATGCAAAGAGGGGCCAAACTGAGGAGACAGAGGCAAACGCCTTGCTAACCTGAGGAGACAGAGGCAAAGGCCATGCTAACCTGAGGAGACAGAGGCAAAGGCCATGCTAACCTGAGGAGACAGAGGCAAAGGCCTTGTTAAACTGAGGAGACAGAGGCAAACGCCTTGCTAAAGTGAGGAGACAGAGGCAAAGGCCTTGCCAAACTGAGGAGACAGAGGCAAACGCCTTGCCAAACTGAGGAGGCAGAGGCAAACGCCTTGCCAAACTGAGGAGGCAGAGGCAAACGCCTTGCCAAACTGAGGAGACAGAGGCAAAGGCCTTGCCAAACTGAGGAGGCAGAGGCAAACGCCTTGCCAAACTGAGGAGGCAGAGGCAAAGGCCTTGCCAAACCGAGGAGGCAGAGGCAAACGCCTTGCCAAACTGAGGAGGCAGAGGCAAACGCCTTGCCAAACCGAGGAGGCAGAGGCAAACGCCTTGCCAAACTGAGGAGGCAGAGGCAAACGCCTTGCCAAACTGAGGAGGCAGAGGCAAAGGCCTTGCCAAACTGAGGAGGCAGAGGCAAACGCCTTGCCAAACTGAGGAGACAGAGGTAAACGCCTTGCCAAACCGAGGAGGCAGAGGCAAACGCCTTGCCAAACTGAGGAGGCAGAGGCAAAGGCCTTGCCAAACCGAGGAGGCAGAGGCAAACGCCTTGCTAAAGTGAGGAGACAGAGGCAAAGGCCTTGCCAAACCGAGGAGGCAGAGGCAAACGCCTTGCTAAAGTGAGGAGGCAGAGGCAAAGGCCTTGCCAAACTGAGGAGACAGAGGCAAACGCCTTGCTAAAGTGAGGAGACAGAGGCAAAGGAGACAGAGGCAAACGCCTTGCCAAACTGAGGAGACAGAGGCAAACGCCTTGCTAAAGTGAGGAGACAGAGGCAAAGGCCTTGCCAAACTGAGGAGACAGAGGCAAACGCCTTGCCAAACTGAGGAGGCAGAGGCAAACGCCTTGCCAAACCGAGGAGGCAGAGGCAAACGCCTTGCCAAACCGAGGAGACAGAGGCAAATGCCTCAAACGCCTTGCCAGGGAGCCTTGCGTTCCTCACAGATTCAGCAGCCTGCTCTCAGAAGGGGAAAATGACAGAGGTGCTGCACTCCCCGTTCTGCCTGGCAGGCACTGATGATACAGTTTCCTCCTGCGTTATCCTCCCATTCATCCAGCGCACACATTTGGCTCTTTAACAATGGAAAAAGGCACTCCGGGGTCTTTATTCCTTCATCTGTCGTTTCTCTCCTTCTATCCCTCCCCCCCTCCCCCCCCCCCCCCCTCCCCCCCGCCTGTCATCCCGTTCCCTCCCTCTCCATTTGCAGAAGCCACACCTCCTCAACTCCCCTGTCGATCGCAGCATCGGGGAAATCCCTTGGAGATGATCCATCAGTAATGATTTTCTGCTTGGCTGAGCAATGAAAGGTTCTCTCTCTCTCTCTCTCTCTCTCTCTCTCTCTCTCTCTCTCTCTCTCTCTCTCTCTCTCTCTCTCTCTCTCTCTCTCTCTCTCTCTCTCTCTCTCTCTCTCTCTCTCTCTCTCTCTCTCTCTGTAAACCCCATAATTCGTTCCTCATTGCATTTTATTAAAGTTTTAAAGCCAAGGTAAGCCAACACATCAGTCCCCACATCAGTGAATTGCACCTCACCACCGCCCCCCCCCACCTTCACAACACAATACACCACCCCGTCTCCCCTGTGTGTGTCTCAGTGCGGGGCCGGATGAAACTAAGGAGAAGACATCTCCCCTCTGTCTCTCACTGCGGGGCTGGATGAGACGAAGGAGAAGACAGCTCCGGGTCTTTTTTTAGAAAAGGAAGTGGGCACAGACAGAGGCATGGAGACAGGGAGGAACTGGAGGAATAGATTTTGGGCCACATGGCATGGAGACCGCGGCGGGGGCGTTGAGCTGGCAGGTGGGTTTCTCCAGCGCTGGGAGTATTCTCATTCAAATTGCTCTTCCTGATCAAAGCCGGCAGAAGGACATTGAATGGCAGCTGTACTATGAGTGGAATTATTAATGTGCCTCCAGTCCCAACAGTATACTACACCACCACCTCCTCGCCCTTGAGTTTAAACTGTTATCACTGAGGCCTGCTTTAATAAGAGAAGTTTTCAGGAGAGAAAATGAAACACCATACATTTAATTAAATGGCGACCAGCTTTGTTGTTGTTCTCCCTCAAAATAGATGGTCCGCATGTTTGATAAAAAAAAAATACAACTGAGCGAGACAGAGCGTGAGAGATAGATTGTTGTAATTACTAACTTCACGGCTGTAGCTCACTGTAAACTGAGCGGACAGTGCCGGTAAGGCATGGTGTATCTTGGTTATGTGGGGAGGATGTGGCAAATGAGCTAAACTTCCAAAAAAGTGGTGTATCCCTTTAGTAATCTGTCACCGTCAAGTTACATTTATCACTAAAAGCCTTTACATGCTTGTGCGTCAAAGTCCTCGCCGAATGCGCTGAGGGGTGTGCCAGCTGGCGAGCCTGTCGGCACAGCTGGCGTGCAGCTCCTCGAAAATGTGACTCAACGCAGCTGACGCGAACAGCGCAAGTAATGTAGATGGGGAGATAACGGGAGAGGGTGGAACCAAGTATATGCACTACATTCTCTCCTTGGGGTAACTTCTAGTCATTGAAATCCTAGTGAAATCACACAAGTTGCTCATTTTGCTGGGGACTCCCCTCGCCTGCGACCCCTCGTCAAGCTGACGTTTGAGTATATGGGACTATCTGCCGCAAGGCTCCACTGTCGAGGCTGACGTACAAGTATGTATTTATCTATGTATCTATTTAGTATCTATTTATGCCCCAGATAAATAGAAAACATCAGTCCCAAGTTGCCCCCAAAGTGCCACAATATCCAGAGCAGTAAAGTGTACTGGGAACTGTACAGTACTGTAGTTGAGACAATGTTATGCAGCTAGCTGTTAGCACCTTGTTCTTCACAATGGGATGTTAGTAAAGGGATATCAATATTAATGACATAATACGGAGATCTCATTATGCTGAAGGTCACTACTACGGGAAATAGATTTAGAGAGGACAAAGATAAACGAAACTCTTTAACATTTATGGCAGAGATCAAACATCCTACTAGCTCTGGGACACTTCCTGGAGGCAGCCTGTCCTTCTCACTTACAGATTTACGGGGAAAGAAAGAAAAATCCATCTGTTTCAAATTTTCCGCTGAAAATTTGGTTAAATCATCGCCATGACTTTAAGTGTGTGAAAAGTAAATTCAGAAGATATTCAAATGGTTTGCAAAAGAAAAAGAAAGAAAAGTGCTGGTGGTGAGTAATGATTGATGGCACCATGGGGAGACTGTGCACTGCGGATGGAGGATGGATCTGGTCAGGTGGTGCAGTGCATGTCTGATGAGGTGATAACTCCAGACCTGCAATGCCCAAATATCAGTTGTATCACAAGAGATCCTGTTGAATCCAATGGACGATGTTTACTTTGGTGGTAAAGAGTGGTGGTGCAGAGCAGAGACACTATCCTGTTCCAGTAAGCATTTACACATCTGTACGCGCGCAATTTAGATTCAGCAGTTTGTAATTAGACAGAACAGTCTGTCAGACAGCAGGAAGGAGTGGGCTATGATAAGTTGGTAACATTCTTATACAGAAAGACAGACACACAGAGAACAAAAGAGGGAGTGAGCAAGCGAGGGAGAGTGAAAGCAAGAGTGTGTGAGTGTGTGTGTGTGTGTGTGTGTGTGTGTGTGTGTGTGTGTGTGTGTGTGTGTGTGTGTGTGTGTGTGTGTGTGTGTGTGTTTGAGAGAGAGAGAGACAGAGAAGACAACAGAGAAGAACATTAACAATGACAGAGGAAGAATGGGCGAGAGCGAGAGAATGAGAAACAAAGAGAGGGATAAACAGACTTTCTGGCTTGCAGAGCTGAAATTGATTGACCTTGGCTTCTGGCCTAATTCCACTGTCTCATACAGGCATACAAAAAATCATTCCACTCTCGCTGCTGCAAATATTCCAACAACGATAGGCGCACACGCACACGCGCACACGCGCGCACACACACACACACACACACACACACACACACACACACACACACACACACACACACACACAACTCTATTCAACAGATACTTGAATAGGAAGCACAATCTCACTTCTCTTTCACATCCTACTTAAAACAATGTCTTCTTGTTTTTTATCCCATTTTTATCCCCCGTTAGTGCTAATTCTTAATTTATTTATCCTGGTTGCTGCTCCACCCTCTGCCAATCTGGGGAGAGCCGAAACTGGCTCCATGCTTCCTCAGAGACATGGGCAGTAGCCAGCCACTTCTTTTCACCTGACAGGGGAAGCTTCACCAGTAGGACATAGCATGTGGGAGGATCACGCTATTCCAATGAGTTCCCCTCCCTCCGAACAGGCGTCCCTAATGACCAGAGGAGGCACCACATCAGCGACCAGGATATTGCATGTTTTGGTGTGGGGTTCCTATATGAAGGAAACCCCCAGGGGGCACGGGGAGAACATGCAAACTCCACACAGAAAGGCCCTTTTGACGACCCCACCCGAGGGCGTGCCACCTCCCAATTCACCTCTCTGATCAGCTCTTAATCCCATCATAAACACAAACGTATGCCTGATACTGTATGTGGAGTTATGCATGGATAACACATGAACCACCCATATCTGTGTCTGTGTGTGCGTCCATGTTTTATGTTGATCGGGGATTGATCGGGGATCGGGGTGATGCAATCACCTTTGCCTGGGTGTGCAACCCCCACCCCCCCCACCCCCTATGCCCCACACAGCTGACTGGCTGATGCAATACAACCGCTCTCTCCGTTTAGCTTGTGGCTCCATCACTACAGGCTTCTGAACGATGCCTCATCACGCACTTCCATCAGGCCACTGTATCTGCCGCCAAGCCTCCCAAATGGACTCATTTGGCCTGCATATCTTTCGCCTATATTACTGCATCATCCTCTGCAGGGAGTTATCATCATGGCAGCGCTGTGGAAGATGTACGTTTACATTTTTCATCGTTGCTGAATACTGAACAGGGCCTGGGGGCTCGACGGGATACTCGCTCTCCATGCGTGACACATGATCGTGTTCTCCGAGCGTCTGAAATCCTCTAACGAGCTGCAAATGGGCTGGAGAAATGTGTGAAATGGACAGGGCAAGTCACTGAGGGCCAACAGAAACAAATTCCTGGGTTTTCCATGTCTTTACATGACCATCACTGAGAATGCATCCATAAAATGAAAAACGCAGAGAATTCATCCCAAATCTGAAAATAATGTCAAATATTTTACGCGTCCTACCAGGTGAGCTAACAGGTCGCCCCGAAAATAATCTTCAAAACTTCCTTAGTGGCATGTTTGCATTGGTTTTTGGTCAAGAAACATTCAAAAGGGATAAGTACATGTAGTCCACATTGGGGCCAAACCGATTACTCAAGTTACTCAAATTCTGCGAAGATGAAAATGCCTTTTACATTTTCTTACCTACTGAGCTAAAGACAGCAAGCACACAGTTGCTAGTGCAAAATTATTATTAGCAAAGGTTCTAAACATTTGGAGCTTCCGCTTGCCCTGGTTAAACTTTTTGGGCTCAATGTGAAGAAGAAGAAGAAGTGCTCATTAAATGTTAAAAATCTGGCAAGGAAAAAACAGTATTTCATGATTTCAGAGAATTTACTTTCTCATCTCTAATGCATTTCTCAAACTTGCACAATGTTGCAGGAATTCAATACGATGTAAGAAGTTTATAAATCTAAGAAACAGAAAACTGAAATACATCTACCCCACTAGTCCTTCATGCAGATGACTGAATGACTCTGCTGTGAGGTAAGGGAGGGAAGGTGTGAGTGAAAAGCTTACCACCGGAGGGCGATCTTGATGGGCGTGGTGAGGCAGGAGGTGAAGAGGTCGGCTGGGAGGTCGGGGTTCATGGGCAGCAGCTCGCTGGCTTCGCAGGCTGCCAGCTGGATGCAGTTCTTCATGGAAGGCGGCAAGGGCATCTGGGCCAGAGGGTGGTTGGGGTTGATGGCTGCCACCTGAACGGACAGACCAGAGAGTTTCCCCCTTTACATTCATTTGGTTGAGATGGCGCCCCCTATTGATGGAAAACTGCCCTCACAGCTAGAAATCATCCGGCCTCACTGCTCAGCCCTCCCCACCGGGAAAAACAATTGGAACAATGAAGGCGCAACTGACCGTATATTGTGATAGAAATGTCCAATTAAGAGACATTCTACAAGTGCAACAGCAACCAATCATAGAATGAACCTGGGTTTCAGAACCAAAACACTTGACTCTTGCTCCGCTCTACACCGGAAACCCCAAAATATCGGCAATCTGTCCCAGAGACTTATTAGGCGTCAGACTGATCAACTGTGGGTGCCCAGATTGGGAAGGACAGAAAACAGAAAAATCCTGACTTCAAAGAGACAGAAGCTGTCAGACAGATGGACGCCTCTGACAGAGACAGAAGCTGTCAGACAGATGGACGCCTCTGACAGTCACAGAGAGCATGTTCTCTGCAAAGCACTTTGTGACAATCCCATTGGTTAAAACAGCTTAAATAAGTAGGACTTGACTCCATTCAACATTCATTAACTTTACTGTCATGCTAAATTTGCTTACCAGAGCTGGGCGAGAGGTTCAATACTTTATTTATTTTTTATTTAATTGTATTTATTTGTGTAGGGGCAGATACACGTACATATAATGTTTACAACATATAATGTTGAAAACATCTGATGGCCTGTATCGCAGCATTTATAGCCCAAGGCTAATTTGCAATGCCCGTCCCTAGATGTAATTAAAAGTACCTGTTAAAAGCAGGTACTTGACACCAATACTGTATGTTCTAACCAAACCGAAATTCCAAGTCGACATCACCCTCAGAAGGGCATATACAGTACATGCAGAGATGGAGAAGAAGAGAGAGATTGAAATGGACAGAGTCGCAGTCTGGCTCTTGACAGGGGTCTGGAGCAGTCAGCGCAAAATTCAGTCAAACAGCTGAAAATATGGCAACTGCTTCAAACTATCCACCACGTCTTAAACTGGATCCCTGTCCACCTGAACTAGCTGATAAAACTGCCATGAAATAAAGTTACAAAACTACAAAGCTGTCCAAGTGTGGGAACACATTGCTTGTTGTTTTTTTCTCACCTGGCATGGTTTCATAGTAGCTAGATATAAAGTATAAAATAAAGTATTGGTATCAGAGTTGAAATTCTTGGATCGTGACAACACTACCATGAAGAGACCAAATTTGGGGAGAGATGGGTTAGAGGATAGCAGAAGCAGCCAGGATGATGGACGTCAGCTCAACACCAGATAAGACTGCCTTTTATTAGAGAGACACGAAATGAGAGGTCACAGTCACGGACACGGACAAGTCCAGCTCCAAACTGATGGAGAAAGATATGCGGCGGACAAAAGAGACACAACGACACTGACAAGAAAGAGAGAAGACTCTGATAAGACAGAACAAGAGAGAGATTAAAAAAAACATGAAGTAGAATGATAAAGTGTGTGTGTGTGTGTGTGTGTGTGTGTGTGTGTGTGTGTGTGTGTGTGTGTGCGCGTGTGTGCGCCATGGTGGTTCCAGCAATAACAACAGGTGAAGGCATTAGCTCCCCCTTACCACCTACACACACCTGTTGTAACGGCTGTCATGATTGGTGCAAGCTGTTTGAGTGCACGTGCACGAGGGCGTGCATGTATGCATGTGTTTACTTTATATAGCTCTCCAGATTTGGCACCATCTCACAGCTCCTACGTAACTTTTCTACAAAGGCAGATCTACATTTCATTTGATCACCTGTCAACTTTCCCTCCGAAAAGGTCATTTCAGGCCAAAGGCCAAACGAAAAAACAAACGAAAATGTGGATATTTGTTGACGAATTTGCGTGTTCAAACCTTTCGCACCAAGAGCGACAGGGAGTCAAATAATGCATTCCGAGCATTCCACCGGAAGTTAAAAATCCAAACTTGCAACAGGGCAGCAGTGGCAGAGAAGCAGCGGTGATGTGGAACTGGGGAGGAGCAGGTAACCGTATCGCACTGGCCAGAGGCTCCTGGAACCTACTCGCCTCCGCCTTGCCAAGTCCACTGTGGCGTGTTGTTGTTCCCTGTAACCTCACGTCACCAGGCTCTTCCCGAGGAGAAGAGCCTGGTTTCCACTATCCTTGAATTACACTTCTCGGCATGTTCCCGCCCTAGACCGAAAACAGGCACCGGAAACAGGATTAAAAAACAAAAAAAAACAAAAACAAAAAAAAAGATGGACGTACCAAACAAAGTTTCCGAAGTATTTCTTGTAGAAACGTCACGGATTCACATCATCACATCTTTGAAGCCAATACAGAAGCTTTGCATCCGAAAATTAATCGAGGATTAGGATTTTTTTTGGCGCACATGTTTCCGGGAGACTGTTTCCGTCTCCTTGGTTTACGCCCCCAGGTCCAGAAGCGGTGGAGACGGCTCCAGACTAGTTCCCTGGGAATAGGGGCCGGTGACGTCAGAGAGGGGTCTGCCTCTCCGCTCCTTGGGCTCCCTACCCTTGAGGGTGTATCTATACGCAAGGAAAACATAGAAAATAAACACATTTGATCGCCGTGCTTTTATCAAAGCGGCAAGATGGTCACTGCTTATCTACACTATATATGTGCTTGTTTCATCTGTATAAGCTGCCATGTCACGCTGCATGAAAATCTGAAACAGTGTTGCAGAAAGACACTGAAAACTCATTAGAAAAACAAACATAAAAAGAGTTAACCCACCACACACACACACACACACACACACACACACACACACACACACACACAAATAGAGATGGGGCGCGTGGAGTCTTGAGCAGAAATGAAGTGTTTTTTGTTTGGAGGAAAATAAGCTTGCTTAAGAAACAAGCCAGCGCCACTTTTTGCAACACCTTGTGCTTTTAGCTACAGTAAAACACATTACAATGTGCTTTTAGCTACAGTAAAACACATTACAATGGACACAGTGCCTGAATCATTTTGAGAACTTTAATGATGTGATAGTTTATTGATCCCAGCAGAGAAACTTTATTTTCGCCTGCCTACTCCCAGTGTGGTCCTTGGTCATAAACAATCTTCTACTCTATGCTCCAAACAGAATTAACACGTCATTTCCAACATCGTGGACAGCCCAGTCAATACTTGAGAACATGAAAAAGGGAAAAGGAGACTTTCAAATGACGTACAACTTTAATTATACTTGGAGCACTTCACTATTTATGGGCTCGTTATGCTGTTGTATTGTTGATTTGTTTGCTGGGACCTCAATATGGTTTGCTGAGTGGACTTTAACGAGCTGTGGGCGTTAATGGAGCCAGCAATGCAACATTTCCCTTTATCATAGCTGATTGTTATGTTTTGTTTTTTTAATTTGTAGTCCTTTGTAAATTTAGAAGAATAGGAAAACAGCTATACAAATATGCTTATTATGTTGTCTCAACAGACCAGTCAATACTAGAAACCTTTAATTTTCTAACCCTTAATGCCACCAAGAAACAATTTGAATTGCTCCAGTTAATTGGCAATTGACTGGAATGATGCTCTTTTTTTTTATTACAGTAGTTTGTACAGCCAAAAGAGCCACATTCCATTCCAGAAAATTCCTATAATGAGGAAAATCCCCACAATTTCAGTCATTGCCAGTGGAAGAGCTATGGAGGGTGTCATCACTTGATGGGATCCCAGATTACACTCTTGTTTCCAGCCATGAGAGACACTTTTTTAATTGGCATAACTATAAATGAACTACCACAGGCCATAAGAACAATTTAATTGATTTCTTATTAAGAGGTGGATGCTTACTTGGATTGAACAACAGTAGGCGCGCATGCAACAGATATATGCGACAGTGGGGAGGCACAATTAATCGTATATTCGCAGTATCAGTTTTCCACAACCAATAGTCGCACAATATTAACGTATCATCAACGATACTGAAGTGTGTCATTTAATTTAGAATGATTCTCCAGTTGAAAACCGTTAAGATGTTGATATGAGATGCAAGTCATCAACACGAATAATCATGATTAATAACCATAACAACGTACAAAAACAATCACTGTCATAATAGCGGTGGAGCCATATTAGTCAGCACTTCTGCCACTCAAGGCTCCTTCAGCAGTCAGTGTTTCTGCAGTTTCAATAAACTAAGGCCCCTTAGGCCTACAAAATAAGTGTTCAGCCGGAGGCAGAACTCGCCGCCTTCGGCTGCTCCCTACAGCTGTGCAACAGTCTCTGACACAGGGGACAACTGTCGCCAAGAAACGCATGCTGAGGGAATGGAAGTCCTCCTCTTCACCTTCTTTCCAACTGTGGTTGATGGACATGCCCTCTGTTATACGGATGGAGAGACTTAGGATCCTGAGGACCAATTAAGTTAAAAAGTTTTCAACCACACCAGTCGATGAGGTCAGGGGTGACGGGTGACTCGCCCGGCTGGTTTCTCATGGACCCCTTGCGTGGGATCCCCTCCCCATGCACAATATCTCTCACAAGCACATAAGCACCTTATGCAGCTGGCAATCACATTGTAATATTGAATGTCAATAATATATGTATGTTTGTTTGTTTTTCCGGCATGTTCGTTTGTCTTGTCTATGCACTGTTCTGAAAAATTGAAAATAAAATATTGAAAAAAAAAAAAAAAAACATTCTATGTTTGCAAACACTTTTGGGCTACAGACCGAAAGGCTGAGCAGGGCGAGTGGGTGTTGGAAAATACACACACTCAAACACAGGCAAACACCCACACGGATACAAGCACAAACATACAGTGAACAGACAACCACACAGGCACACTCACATAAATCCACAAGCTTTGTCTGGGGGGGCAGGGCCCACACAGTCTCAGACTTTGAAAACCGCTGGTCTAAATGATTAATTGATTATAAAAAATAGTGGGCGATTGATTTTCTCTGGATGTACTACTGGACTAATGGTTGCAGCTCCACTACACAGTACACACCTGTAGTAGCACTGACCTAGAGGTCCAGAATGCCAGCGACTCCACACAGCTCTCCCTGCCAGCTGTGTACTGTCTCTCAGCGTCTGATGCAAGTCATGGCAAACCCTACCACACCACCTGAGGCTAGCACTGAGGGGACGGCTGCTCTGCTGAGCCCTAAGGGTTAGACAGGCCGGTTACAAGACCAGACCCAGCAGAGACAAATAACACAACTGCTCCACAGGGAGCCCTGCAAACTAAACAAAAGAAAAACTCTGTTCCTACTGCACACTGTGCACAGTATGCCTAGAAAGATGACTTCACACGCAATAAGTAACGAAAGCATCTGTATTTCATTTGGGAATCGGCATCACCTAATTCAGACATTCAATCCCTTTTTCTCTTTTCCAGTTTGGCAAATGACAGCCAGAAAACAGCTTCTGAGGAGTGTAGGTTTAGATAACGTCACCGCGTTCCTGCACTGTATCTGCACCCGTTACTGCTATCTGGTAGTCCGATAACTCATGAGTTGACTCTATAATAAGTAGGCTGGGTTCTCTATACATACACACACACATGCATGCACGCACACGCGCGCGCACACACACACACACACACACACGCACACACACACACACAGAAGCTCAGGCTCAGATCTCAGTGCGAGACTTTATGCATTTACAGTACTGCACTACAGTATAACGAGTTCAGCACACACATGAATAAATCATGATATCAAGATTACTCTTATTGCTCTTCGAACAATAGTCTAAATTAATGGCGGTGTGTGATAATGGGGGTGTAACTCGGCGTGTGTATTTTTTTCTTCTGTGCACATGTATATTTCATCCCTATGCGAAAGAGTGATGTGTTTGCAGCCGTGATGAGTGGGTACCGCCACTGCTGTGCGAGAGGACGTGTGCCAATCTTCATGCAGCATTATTCCCCTTCTCCCTCTTTAATGAGGAAAATGTACTCACTCAACCTCACACACACACACTCACACTCTCTCTCTCTCTCTCTCTCTCTCTCACACACACACACACACTCGCACACTCTCTCTCTCTCTCTCTCTCTCTCACACACACACACTCGCACACACACACACATATATACAATCAAAGCCACATGCATATCTAAGCCTCTCACAGTGATCTTGTTGTGTCAATGTTAGAGGAACATTGTCTCCTAAAAGAGTTTGGAGAGATTGTGCGTCGCTGCGCTAATCCATGCGTTAAAGACGACAGCATTGCGAGCAGAGGCTGATTAATGCCAAGCATCCAGTGTAATTATCACATTAGCATAATTGTAATCTCACAAATTACCATGAACCTCGCCATGACAGCTTCCTCTCCTCTCTCCCCCACTTGGGGATATAAGGATACAATTTAATTGCTGAGAATTCCTCTTTTTTTTTTTTTTTGGAGTGACACTAATTTATAAGCGTAACCCTACGGGGGGGGATTTCAGATCCTTGTGTAATCACACAAACATGGTAAAGAAACTCAGTCACGCACGCATACAGTAAAACATGGCGGCGACCAAACTGCAACTCGAGTCAACCAAGAAATTCTACCGTCGCATATTAATTATTCATCAATATGAAAGTGGGAGCCGGGAGAGGCTTAATGAGGACATACTGGAAACACTGGCCACACGAACACGTAGTCCACTCTCCACACAGCAGTCCAGTATGCCCTACATGTGCACTAAGTTGTTACGCAAGTCTTTTGGCCACTTTGCTGTGGTACTGCCACAGTACTGTGGTACTGCCACAGTACTGTGGTACTGCCACAGTACTGGCCCAGTGTTGTTATTTCAATGTGTTCTTTGTTTGTTTACGCCTGAATGCTGCCATGGCAGTGCAGCAACACCTTGGAAATGTGGCAGTAATGCTGCCTTCAAGGAGGCTCGTGTTTACCGTGAATACGACATAAATCCACTTGAACGGCCCCCTCAGGTGGTATTCACCACTTGGTATGTGGAATCTTTCTGAAAGCTTCGAAGCTCACGACCTGTGACGTGTCTTGTGACGTTTTCACAAAATGACGGACGCCATTGACGTCGATGGAAAGTCATCAATATATTGACATTTTAGCTGTGTACAGCTTTTCATAGTCACTTTATAATATGTCTGAGGAACATGTTGATATTCTCAACAGTCTCATCTTGTTTCCTCTGTCATTATTTATGCCTTTGCATTTCCTGCATTAACGTACAGTAGTTAGCCACTCGCTAGCTAGTGGGTAGCTACATTGTTAGCCTCGTTGGCTTCTAGTCAACCGCGCATGTTCACGACGTGACCACTTGAATGCCGAGCATGTCGCGTACACAACTTCCGCTCTCGCACACACGAGCCCTTCTTGAACACAGCATAAGACGGCCAAATTAGATGAGTAACATCTGTAGCTGCGAGTGCTGCAGTGATTCTGTTTGAAACTTTCCCGATCTCTGCATGATGGACAGGCACACACACACACACACACACACACACACACACACACACACCCCTCTTTCCGCTCCACAGCTAATGCGGGGAGCGTGTTTGCTGAGTGTGTGCAGGAAGTCATGAGATATTTAAAAGGAAGCAGGTGGCCCCATAATAAAGCACTCAGACCAGATGGGGTCAAGGCACTCTCAGTACACTGATGTAACTAGAGTTCATACCTCCACAGTACACTGATGTAAATAGAGTTCATACCTCCACAGTACACTGATGTAAATAGAGTGCATACCTCCACAGTACACTGATGTAACTAGAGTTCATACCTCCACAGTACACTGATGTAAATAGAGTGCATACCTCCACAGTACACTGATGTAACTAGAGTGCATACCTCCACAGTACACTGATGTAACTAGAGTGCATACCTCCACAGTACACTGATGTAACTAGAGTTCATACCTCCACAGTACACTGATGTAACTAGAGTGCATACCTCCACAGTACACTGATGTAACTAGAGTGCATACCTCCACAGTACACTGATGTAAATAGAGTTCATACCTCCACAGTACACTGATGTAAATAGAGTGCATACCTCCACAGTACACTGATGTAAATAGAGTTCATACCTCCACAGTACACTGATGTAAATAGAGTTCATACCTCCACAGTACACTGATGTAACTAGAGTGCATACCTCCACAGTACACTGATGTAACTAGAGTGCATACCTCCACAGTACACTGATGTAACTAGAGTGCATACCTCCACAGTACACTGATGTAACTAGAGTGCATACCTCCACAGTACACTGATGTAACTAGAGTTCATACCTCCACAGTACACTGATGTAACTAGAGTTCATACCTCCACAGTACACTGATGTAACTAGAGTGCATACCTCCACAGTACACTGATGTAACTAGAGTTCATACCTCCACAGTACACTGATGTAAATAGAGTTCATACCTCCACAGTACACTGATGTAACTAGAGTTCATACCTCCACAGTACACTGATGTAACTAGAGTGCATACCTCCACAGTACACTGATGTAACTAGAGTGCATACCTCCACAGTACACTGATGTAACTAGAGTTCATACCTCCACAGTACACTGATGTAACTAGAGTTCATACCTCCACAGTACACTGATGTAACTAGAGTGCATACCTCCACAGTACACTGATGTAAATAGAGTGCATACCTCCACAGTACACTGATGTAACTAGAGTGCATACCTCCACAGTACACTGATGTAACTAGAGTGCATACCTCCACAGTACACTGATGTAACTAGAGTTCATACCTCCACAGTACACTGATGTAAATAGAGTTCATACCTCCACAGTACACTGATGTAACTAGAGTTCATACCTCCACAGTACACTGATGTAACTAGAGTGCATACCTCCACAGTACACTGATGTAACTAGAGTGCATACCTCCACAGTACACTGATGTAAATAGAGTTCATACCTCCACAGTACACTGATGTAACTAGAGTTCATACCTCCACAGTACACTGATGTAACTAGAGTGCATACCTCCACAGTACACTGATGTAAATAGAGTGCATACCTCCACAGTACACTGATGTAACTAGAGTGCATACCTCCACAGTACACTGATGTAACTAGAGTGCATACCTCCACAGTACACTGATGTAACTAGAGTTCATACCTCCACAGTACACTGATGTAAATAGAGTTCATACCTCCACAGTACACTGATGTAACTAGAGTTCATACCTCCACAGTACACTGATGTAACTAGAGTGCATACCTCCACAGTACACTGATGTAACTAGAGTGCATACCTCCACAGTACACTGATGTAACTAGAGTTCATACCTCCACAGTACACTGATGTAAATAGAGTTCATACCTCCACAGTACACTGATGTAACTAGAGTGCATACCTCCACAGTACACTGATGTAAATAGAGTGCATACCTCCACAGTACACTGATGTAACTAGAGTGCATACCTCCACAGTACACTGATGTAACTAGAGTTCATACCTCCACAGTACACTGATGTAAATAGAGTGCATACCTCCACAGTACACTGATGTAACTAGAGTGCATACCTCCACAGTACACTGATGTAACTAGAGTTCATACCTCCACAGTACACTGATGTAAATAGAGTGCATACCTCCACAGTACACTGATGTAACTAGAGTGCATACCTCCACAGTACACTGATGTAAATAGAGTGCATACCTCCACAGTACACTGATGTAAATAGAGTTCATACCTCCACAGTACACTGATGTAACTAGAGTGCATACCTCCACAGTACACTGATGTAAATAGAGTGCATACCTCCACAGTACACTGATGTAACTAGAGTGCATACCTCCACAGTACACTGATGTAAATAGAGTGCATACCTCCACAGTACACTGATGTAACTAGAGTGCATACCTCCACAGTACACTGATGTAAATAGAGTGCATACCTCCACAGTACACTGATGTAACTAGAGTGCATACCTCCACAGTACACTGATGTAACTAGAGTGCATACCTCCACAGTACACTGATGTAACTAGAGTGCATACCTCCACAGTACACTGATGTAACTAGAGTGCATACCTCCACAGTACACTGATGTAACTAGAGTTCATACTAGGGATGTCAACGGTTAACCGTTAATCGATTAACCGTCGCTAACGTCGTTGTTCGGTTATTGCTGTCGGTCTATCAGTTAATATTAAAAAAAAAAAAAAAAAAAAAAAAAAAAAAAAAAAAAATTTTTGGTCTATTTACTCAATGAGCTCATGCCCAAACAAGGCGTGTCTATTTAGATGCTGAAATGTTAATGCTTTTTGTGTTAGAAATTCTAACACAAAAAGAATTTGTGTTGAAATGTTGATGCTTTTTGTTAATGCTTGTTAATGCTTTTTGTGTTAGAAATTCTAACACAAAAAGCATTAACATTTCAGCATCTAAATAGACACGCCTTGTTTGGGCATGAGTTCATTGAGTAAATAGACAAAAAAAAAAAAAAAAAAAAAAAAAAATTTTTTTTTTTTTTTTTTTTTATATTAAAAAATTATGAATTAACCGATAGGTTAATCGATTATTAGCGTCGGTTAATCGAAAGTGAAATTAACCGAAAATTGACATCCCTAGTTCATACCTCCACAGTACACTGATGTAAATAGAGTGCATACCTCCACAGTACACTGATGTAACTAGAGTTCATACCTCCACAGTACACTGATGTAAATAGAGTTCATACCTCCACAGTACACTGATGTAACTAGAGTGCATACCTCCACAGTACACTGATGTAACTAGAGTGCATACCTCCACAGTACACTGATGTAACTAGAGTGCATACCTCCACAGTACACTGATGTAACTAGAGTGCATACCTCCACAGTACACTGATGTAAATAGAGTGCATACCTCCACAGTACACTGATGTAACTAGAGTGCATACCTCCACAGTACACTGATGTAACTAGAGTGCATACCTCCACAGTACACTGATGTAACTAGAGTGCATACCTCCACAGTACACTGATGTAACTAGAGTGCATACCTCCACAGTACACTGATGTAACTAGAGTTCATACCTCCACAGTACACTGATGTAACTAGAGTGCATACCTCCACAGTACACTGATGTAAATAGAGTGCATACCTCCACAGTACACTGATGTAACTAGAGTGCATACCTCCACAGTACACTGATGTAACTAGAGTGCATACCTCCACCTCTCAGTACACTGATGTAACTAGAGTGCATACCTCCACCTCTCAGTACACTGATGTAACTAGAGTGCATACCTCCACCTCTCAGTACACTGATGTAACTAGAGTGCATACCTCCACCTCTCAGTACACTGATGTAACTAGAGTTCATACCTCCACCTCTCAGTACACTGATGTAACTAGAGTGCATACCTCCACCTCTCAGTACACTGATGTAACTAGAGTGCATACCTCCACCTCTCAGTACACTGATGTAACTAGAGTGCATACCTCCACCTCTCAGTACACTGATGTAACTAGAGTGCATACCTCCACCTCTCAGTACACTGATGTAACTAGAGTTCATACCTCCGCCAACCTTTCTGCAAACTTTCATGCTGTTACGCCTTTTTGTGATTGGCCACGCCCATTGCAACACACTATTTTGCCCAGTGGGTGTGGAAAGTTAATAATTACCTACTTTTCTACAAAGCTTTGTGCAAATCCATTAATTTTTTTGGCGAGATATCCTGCAAACAGACAGACAGACAGAAAGACAGAGAGACAGACAGACAGACAGAGAGACAGACAGACAGACAGACAGACAGACAGACAGAGAGACAGAGAGACAGACAGACAGACAGACAGACAGACAGACAGAGAGACAGACAGACAGACAGGGGTGAAA
>NC_139646.1:16197650-16207650 GCF_964638095.1 Poromitra crassiceps
TTCCTGCAGCTTCCACGCCGGATCCGAATCCCCATTGATCTCCTGCTCGGCCGTTCTTAGCCACACTGACACAGCAGCTTCTTTTTATAGGGTTCATCAGTATACGGAATAAAACGAGGAGGGAAAGAGGATGGCGGCAAGCAGAGAAGGAGGAGAGGAGACAAGGCCCAAGGGCATACTGGGGAGGTGGAGGCACCAGCCCAGAGCAGACAGCAGTGAGTGGGTGCTTACTTATAGGACAGGGCGATGAAGAAGTGTGCGATTTTTATGTCTGATTTGCACGTTGGTGAGTTTAGTGCAATGGTGGCCCAGCCCTGAGGTCACGACATGCTGCTCGTGCACTGGAATCCAAAGTTAATGTCGAGCTGAAATGAAAAATTTCTTTTTTAACTATTTTAGATCCCATCCCCGGTCATAGAGTGCACCTATTTAACAATAGCTGGGTTTCCATCCAAAGGTATCGCAAATTTTAATCAAATTTTCAGAAAGTCGGCAAAAGAAAATGCAAAATAATGCGCGTTTCCATCCGCTGCTGTTATGCGAATTATAGAGCTGTCAATCACCTCGTGTTTGAGGCTGCCTGAGCTGCTGATCAGCTGCTAGACCCGATATACAGCTCTATAAAACACATCTAACGTTATTCATTTGAAGTTTCTTGATGATCTACAAGTAGACAAAGGTACCATAATGCAATTCCTGGATTACCAGGATTACCTCGACAAGCATAACGTTATAATCCACGGAGCATGCAGATAGTAAGTGAATGCAATTTCACTCAATTCTAGAAGAGAGTCGCCTTAAATTTAATATCCCAGTCTTCTTCTGTTTACCACGGCGGGTATTGTGCTGCGTAGCCTATTTACCATTATTTACCGTGTGTAGCCCTATTGCCCTACACGGCATGTCATGTTTTGCAGTGATCAAGGCAAACTGTTTTTTTTGAATGGAGAGACAACAGAATATCGCTTAAACTGTTTCCACTGCACATATGGCATTTTCCTTTTATCGATAGACCCGACTTTTCCACCTCCCTCAAGCGTGAAAACTTTTTTGCGACATTTGGAGGTTTTTGCAGTGTTTCCACTTGTTTTTTTATGCGCAAATTGAAATTTCGCATAAAAACAGGTGGATGGAAACCCGACTAAAGTATGCCAAAAGAAGTAGTAGCTCGAGGGGTAAGCCTGCCTGCTCTGGTAACGGGGGAGATGAGGTGGGGGGGGGGGGGGGGGGGGAGTACTGTAGTCCTTCACAACTGAATGGAGGCTAACATTAGCGAGGTGAGGCTAGCATACTAATCGTCGCTGTCAGACTCCATACTGGTTTGTACTGACGCTAGTGAGGCACCCACTTTTAACTATTCAAACTCGCCAAGCATTTTGTCACGTCTCTCTAGCGGCCTGTTGTCCAATCAAAGTGCTCCCAGTCTCTGGTCCCTCAACGTTTAACTCGGAAATACGTCAAGATAAGGAGGTTAAATAGTCTGGAATGCCATTTTCATGGATTTTCATGGACTTTAGGATGAATCTAGGTGTTTACAGTTGGCTGTGAGGTCAAAAAGAGTCGATAACTGCCACATCTGTGTATATAGTATGCCCGTCTAATCATTTCTACGTGTGTGCTTGTGGCACCTTGTTAAAGACCCAGATCTCCCCGTTGACGGTGGGTCGAGGGACACCGTGGCCGTTGTAGTGAAAGAGGACGCGCTCCTCCTTGGCGTTGCGGCGCAGCGACGTGCACAGCTTCTTCACCTCGTCCACCGTGGGGTCCAGACTCTGCTTGTAACGTGCCTGAGCCGGGGGAAGAGACAGCAACAACATGTCAGCAAGATTGTTTACGTTTTCATGTCATGTTAGACGAGTAGGAAAGAGTGCAGTTTGTCAAATGAAAAAGGGTATGTGGTTATTTTCCCATACAATTATTGTGCGGCCCTCCCAGGTAAGTTGACGGCCCGTCAGTTTGGCTGCCGTGATGCTGCCAAGCGCCAAAAGTGTTTTTACTGAACTACAATGATCATAATTCATTGAACTTACAATGTGACGCATTCTGTGCAACTTTCGAGGTGCGGTTTTGACTGTGCCGGCACAAAGTGAATAGGGAGACTGTGAAATGTAGCCTGGATAATCAGATGGAAGTATGATCGTCAGCTAATGTTGCAAAATGCCATTAGGTTTGACTAGATTGAGAGACATTAGTGGCTGAAAATGTATGAGTTACTGGGCTCGTTAAATGAAACGTCAATAACAAGTCGTCAATAACACCCCTCCCGATGCCTGCCAACCTGTGGGAAACACTGACAGATGTGACTTACTTATTGTGACCATATAGACTACAGAAGCATGTCAAATCAAGTAATAACCTCTGATTGCGTATGCTTTACAGTGACTTTATAGTGAACATGAACAGCATAGAGGGGTTGCTTGGCACAACATGAAGCAGCAATGCAAAAAGGCATTATTTAGCATGCATGCATACAGAGAATTCAAATGTTCAATACATTTGATTTTCAATCAATCATAATTAAATTAGAGCCCGACCGATATATCGGTCCACCGATATATATCGGTATCGGCCGATGTGTTGGCCGATATGCAGATATTTTTTTATTTAGTATTTTTTAAGTTATAGACAGCATGTTGTGTATATTTGATCTTTTTTCTTAACTCAAGTTATATTTTATATTTGTTCTATTTGTGCTTTTGTATTTCTAGTTATTTATAATTATTAAATTCCCAGTTCAGTTTACAGTTTCATTGCATTGATGTAATTTTGGACAATAAAGTTTATTGATAAGCTGTAAAATATCCTCCCTACATTACATATCTCAAGCCATGTCAAGTCATATCTTTGTCGAGTGTTTGATATTTGAGGGATCATTGCAAAAACATTGTGTAATATAATGTGTATACCGGTAATATAAGAATATCGGCCGATATATCGATGTCAGAAATGTTTTACTCCCTAATATCGGCATCGGCATCGGCTTCAAAAATCCAGTATCGGTCGGGCACTAAATTAAATAATATAATTACCGTATTACATGTTATTCTTCTGCCAAACCACATTTTAAGTGGCAGTATGAGTGCCGATTCCTGGTCAAAGCTTCCATATTTACAGTATATGCAGTCACAGGCAACATTGCATTTATTGGTTATTGTACAACAACTTTGAATGTGATTCAGCCAATCAGAACTGAGGACCAGGACTATTCGTTTAGTAAGAAGCGAGAAGATGGTGGCAAGAAACAGCAACAAGTGCCTTCTCAAAAACACAACTCAAATGCTAGGTTCAGCTTCAATCAGTCGATGTGAGTGATTGTGGCACTCTTATATTCTGATCAATAAGACCAGCAATATACACCTAAAAGGGACCACAGATATGATATGATTTAACATATTAGCACTTTGATAACCAGTTGAAAACCAGAGAGGCAGTCGACAAAAACGATATCTGCGTGATTTCAAACTCTGCATGAAACAACAACCACCTGCGAGCTACACACTGAAAATGGCAAGTTAAAAAAATTTTTTTTACCGTTTTATGTGGTATTTTCTTTTACGGAGATGTAGCCATTTGTTCCACCAAAATAAGTTCCGCCCAACGCTATTTTGCAACAGCACTGTCACCGCCTCCTGTGCGCTTCGTGCCGCCCTAGAAGATTGTGATTGGTTTAAAGAAATGCAAAGAAGGCAGAGTTTTTTCCCCCCTTTACAAGAATGATAGTAGGTTGAGCCAGACCTTTGTCCAGCGGTGGCATAGCGCTAATGTGGAGATGGGTCTGGTAAGTGAGACTATAACAAAGTCAAAGTTTCTACCACTAATCATGCCTGCAAATCCACAGAGAGGGAGAAAGCAGAGCAGACCAAGCCTTACTTCTTTATTCATCATGTCAGACCTAAATGATGCAGCACCTACGGATACATCAGCCAGGATCGGTGAGGTTCATATGAATCCAACAAGTAGCAGAAAAGGGAGAGGTAGAGAGAAGGTGGTGGCAGAAAACCTAGAGAAGCACATCATGTTCAAATTGGGCTACATGGCCACGGGGGGGTTGTCCTACTGGTTTTCATTATGCATTTCTTTATGCTACGTGCGTCAGTGGCCTTCCGACGAGAGAAACACCCAACGGTGAAATACATAAACAAGACTTACCGCTGCTTCTTTTAATTAGAGACATTCTATGGTGGACAATTAGCAAAGAGTCACGACGACCCACTTCTCTGAGTGCAATGAAACTCACTCTTAGGCCTTCTGTGACGCACATGCTGGCTGTTTTTTAGCTGAGCACTCCAACAATTAGTCAAAGTCAATTCCCCTAATTTGTCAGTGTGGATTTTCACACACACACACACACACACACACACACACACACACATACACAAATATATATACACTAGGCATGCCTACGGCCTCGCCCGTAGTTCAGCCTCGCCTGCCCTATTGGCGCGGGGGGTGTGTGTGTTGCTCACTAAATGTTATTGCATCAGTGATGTCACAATGCCTCCGTGTGTGTGTGTGTGCCCCATTATGACATCACTGATCAATCTTGTCACAATGCCTCCTTGTGTGTGTGTGTGTGTGTGTGTGACATCACTGATCAGTCTTGTCACAATGCCTCCTTGTGTGTGTGCGCCCTTATGACATCACTTTTGACATAATCACTGATGACATCATCACTGATGACATCACATCATTAGCTAATTAGCCTAATTAGAAAATCCGGCTCCGTCAGGTCACACGCACGGGTGCCCTTTACACACCCTGAAGGTTTCAACTCGATCGCACGTAAAACGGCATAGCTGTGGCCGAGCTGTTTGTCTGTTGAAACAGACAAACAAACAAAGTCCACATACTCAATTGTATTTCATACATTTTTTCCCAGGTTATATGCAAGAAAGATGTGTACTGTTAAGTCAAACTGACCAGCATGCCATACAGAGGAAAAGAAGACATCTCTTTCTCTGATTCAAGTTAGCTGAAAATACAACTAAACCGGCAAAAACTTTCCAAAAACATCTCAAAACAAAGTCTGGGAATGTTTCAAAGTAACCCAACAATACAGCAGAGTGTAACCTCTGCAAAACAGAATGACATTCCAGCACTTAAACATTTAAAACTCAAGTATCCTGGAGCCACATCTGAAGCAGACACATCTGAAGCAGACACATCTGAAGCAGACACATCTGAAGCAGACAGCAGTTGGTGAGTATTTCTGTTACCTGATGACTATCACTGACGGAGCACCTTGAATATGTGCTGATAGCTCTGGAAAGATACAGTTGTAAATTCACGTGTGCCCTCTCACCTCTACACACAGAGAATGCATGCCATTTGCCAGGCCATGACATTACTGAATGTTGCTGTCTCTCTCTTCACTCCTCCCCTTATTCCTCTCTCTCTCTCTGTCCTGTCCCCTTCTCCTCTCTCTTGTTCAGTTCAGATTGTACAAAAGAAACAGAGAGACACGGTTATAAATGAATATATAAAACTTTAACTGCTATATCTGAATTATATGGCACACCATCACTCCTCATGAGTGTAAAAGAAAACTGATTAAATCCCATCCCAAAACCTATGAGTTATATTTAATCAAAGGTTGTGCCTCTATATATTTCATTATCTCATTGGGGTGGTGTGGGGGGGGTGCATCCTCTGTGTGACAGCGAGCAACAGGATTTATGGAAACTTTGGTCTTAATTTTGAGGGAGACAAAATGCTACACACGCACCTTTAATTTGTGGGTAAATCAGCAAGTTTAACATTTCTGCGTGTGAATCTTACGCAGGCTGGTGATGGTATATGGTGCGTGAAAAACAACGAAATAGAGTAAAGTACTGGTTCTGTTGTAGGTTTTAAAAAGGAGCTCAAAACGTACCTCTATTGGAAGGCTTTTAGCTAAATGATCTTTTATTTTGCGTTTTAACCCCATGCAAGTTTTTACTCTTATTTTGTTATTAACTTTTATTATTATTATGTTACTATTATTATGTACCAATAATTGGTTTTAAGGTATTTTCTTTTATGTTGTGGTTTTATTTGCTCTTATTTTAATATTTTTGCATGTAAAGCACAAGGTGCTATCCACCTTATTTTTGAATGTCCCACTGTAAAAAATAATTGTGGGTACAAGGTCCGGTTTAACGTGACTCATTGTTGCAGCTTGCCATTTCCTTTGTTATACTCGGCTGCAGACCCGAATTATAAACCGGAAACTGGAGTATGTTATAAAAGTTATAAATATAGTCACGTTATAAACAACTAACCAACGCTGGGGGTCCGTATGGAAACAGTGTTACTCGAAATGGTTAAAAGTTAAATCAATTTGGTCATTCAGTGGCGTTTTACTGCCATGTAAAGTAACTATTACACTAGACGCTAGCATTAGCCACAGTAGCCGACTACCCAAAAATGCATTACATTATCCCAGCACCCGAACGACACAGCTGTAGAGCAGAATGGCTCTGCTGTAAAATCCTCATAGACGTTTTTTTTGTCAAGTTAAAACCATAGACTGTAAAACAGTCTATTACACCTGAAATAAGGTGGATACAAATAAAAGTTTATTGTTATTGTTATTGTTATTATTATTATTATATAGCGCCGTTTCTCGAAATAGGTATGGCAGTACCTTTTCAGTGCAGGTACATTGTGCAACACGGCCACACAGATCATCGACACAGGCTGTAATGGTGCATGTACTGTCAACACAAGCATATCCAGCATTGACTGGGTCTATTGTAGCTTTACTCTTGGCCAAAGTAGCCATAATTGAGCTGCGGAATTTATATGTTTGGGCAATGCTAACGAAACAGGCTGCGACGATACTGAAAGGCTTGCTTTGAGGAAGAAAATGAATACATGCTCATTGTTAATAGCAGCCAACCTTGTCGTCGCTCAACCACCGAGGCCGGGCCACAAACAATGAAACCTTGCACCGTCCTGGAGCAGAGACACCACACTTTAGTTCCAGCCTAACTGGATGAGTTTGAGCAGAGACACCACACTTTAGTTCCAGCTAACTGGATGAGTTTTAAAGTGAAGTGAGAAGACGCCTTGATAGTGGAGCTGGCAGACTGATTCAATTTGGGTATAATCACATGGGGGCGTCTGAATGCCGAGACTGAGGCTCAGCGTTGGTCCTGATGATATCAAGCGGTGTCTGAGCGGGATAATGGTGTTACTGAGGGTCCTCCTGCAGTGATGCAGGTGTAGCGTCTGAAATCAGAGCTTGTATGGGAAACGGGGGGGTGGGGATGGGTGGAGGGATATGACTTATAACTGTCAGAATATTGTGGAAGAGGGAGGTGTGTGACTTGAGGAAAGAGAGAGAGAGAGAGAGAGAGAGAGAGAGAGAGAGAGAGAGAGAGAGAGAGAAGACGGACGCTTTATCTGCATGTATTTGTTATTTTCTGATGAATCTCAATCATATTTAGATCCTTTGGCACGGCTGCTCATTAACATTCATGACACTAAAGCACATTCAATTGAACTGGCATAGAGAGAGAGAGACATTCATATGTATGAGAGAGAGAGAGATGCACCTAGGAGATTAAATTTAATATAATTAATTTTAATTGTAATATCCCAATCAGAATTGTATGGGGGGGTGGGGTATGAGTGTTTGTGTGTGAGTTACCCAAGAAGGTGACCGGGCAGGAGAGATGGAGGGAGAGACAGAAAGAGATTAACGGAGAGAGAAACTTTTCCTCCTAACTGTACACATGTTGGCCTGAAGGGGGAGCCCCGGCACCCTGCGGGGACCCTCTCCCTCCAGGCAGTACAAACTGCAGCTGTCTGCCTCCCTCACCTCCCTCATCCCTTCTTTAGCCCACACCTCCCACTGTAAAACACCTCCATTATATCCGTCTAGGCCACAGGGAGCAAACTCTTTGAACGCTGTGTTTTGTGCGGGCTCACTGCCGTCACCATTCATCATCCTCATCGTGTCACATCCAAAGAACAGGTGACCTTTCCAAAGTACAGTACCGTAAGCATTCACGATGCAATCACAATAAGTCTGTTAAGCGCTAAGAAGGGGAGGCTGTGGCTGTCTGTCACTCACAACATTTTGGACAACAAAACTGGCAACGCCCCCAGCGACAGGAAGCAAACAACTCGAGACAGCAAATCCAGCAACACGTTGCAATCAGTGAAAAAGTGTACTACTTATATCGTAGTGGATCAACCTTTAAGAACATTGTGTTCGTCTACGAGCACAAACGGTTGGTAGAGTTTGGTTAACAACAACAACAACAACAACAACAGTTTCTTTCTTGAGGGTATGTGTATGAGGGGTTAAATACCTAGTTGGAGCTCAGTTTGGACAACCCAGGCCTTTTTTTTCCACTGACTAAATTAGCTGACTTGAAAATAAGCATTTTGTTTATTTACTTATTTACTAATTTTGAATTATCATGGAACAAATAAAAAGCAATATGAAAACATGTATTCAACTTAAAGTAGAGACCATCTTGCGATGCGATCACACGAATATGGGCCAGGGGGTGTAAATTGTGTGGGGTGGGCGGCCCCCTCGCTCAGATCACGGCCATTTTCGAACTCGACCTTCATTTGATGTCAACTACAGAACTGTAAAGTTTTGTGACTGCATCGGTTTTGCAAAATCTGTCCACAGACAGACAATACAACATATACCGTATGCTGAATCCAAATCCTCTCAACTCGTGGATTTCAGACGTACTTACCGTGTCGTTATATAAGCCGCGGCACTGATAGACAGGCCTTTATTTATATACAATATATATGCTATACACTAGGGGTGTCACGATACACTCAGTTCACGATACGATACGATACACGATACTGGGTTCACGATAACGATACGATATTTTAACAATATTTTTTTGCGATCGATTTGTAAGTTGAGGGGGCATCCTCCATGCTAATTTGAGTAATTTCACGCACGCACGCACGCACACACGCACACACACACACACACACACACGGTTTCGTTTTTCCCTAAGCCAATTTACAGTATAGTAATCTAGAAAATGGGAAATGCAACCACAAAATACATTTCCTGCAGAACATATTGTTGCCTGTTGTCACATAGCAGCAACACAACATGGGTGTCAGAATGATCATACAATCATATCATATATGCGCAGTATGATCTCCAGGTAAAAAGCATTGCAAATCTGCGTGTAATAAATATAGGCCTATTTTATTTTCAAGGATCAGTGCCAGTGAATATTTGTTGACAACTTCACTGTGCCTCTCGTATGAATAAAACGCATGCTTTTCATCATCATTTTTGTGAAAAAGGCTTTCAAGTTGCCAGACTGGAAACACAAAAAGGACGCGTTGTTTGGATGGCAGAGACAGCTGCAGCCACTTGTTGTCAAGGACAGGAAATGAATAAAGGTGACCTCTGTCCTCCTCGTCACCACCGCTGTATCAACACTTCAGCACCAACCAACACCGGGCTTGTTAAGATGGAACGTACACGCAAAAGTAACAGGCAGCCAGAGAGACACAGGTAGAGAGAGACAGGCAGAGGAGAGAGGAGAGCCAGGCAGAGGTGAGAGGAGAGCCAGGCAGAGGAGAGAGGAGAGACAGGCAGAGGAGAGAGGAGAGACAGGCAGAGGAGAGAGGAGAGAGAGGCAGAGGAGAGAGGAGAGCCAGGAAGAGGAGAGAGGAGAGCCAGGCAGAGGAGAGAGGAGAGCCAGGCAGAGGAGAGAGGAGAGACAGGCAGAGGAGAGAGGAGAGACAGGCAGAGGAGAGAGGAGAGACAGGCAGAGGAGAGAGGAGAGCCAGGCAGAGGAGAGAGGAGAGCCAGGCAGAGGAGAGAGGAGAGACAGGCAGAGGAGAGAGGAGAGCCAGGCAGAGGAGAGAGGAGAGCCAGGCAGAGGAGAGAGGAGAGCCAGGCAGACGAGAGAGGAGAGACAGGCAGAGGAGAGAGGAGAGCCAGGCAGAGGAGAGAGGAGAGACAGGCAGAGGAGAGAGGAGAGCCAGGCAGAGGAGAGAGGAGAGACAGGCAGAG
>NC_139646.1:16210150-16335150 GCF_964638095.1 Poromitra crassiceps
AGTCCAGTCTAGGTCAGGGGAGAGTACCCGTGGTGATAATGACAAGTAGGCAGGCGGCTTCCTAAAACACCTGAGGGCTTTTCACACTGCATTCTCTTAGCCCGGAGCTATCTTAGCCCTGGGCTAAGAATAGGGCTAAGATAGCCCCGGGCTAACTTAGCCCCTTTACACACACACATTTGTTAACCTAAACCCAGGGCTATACGATTCCCACTGCAGTTCTACTAGCCCTGGGTTAGTGGCCGTTGGAAGTTGGAACATGTGACTAATGTTTATTATTCTAGTTAGCTTGGCCCCGTCTCTGGACCCGTTTCACACTGGCAACTTTTAGCCCCTCGTTTAGACGAAAAGTCGGGGTTAAGCCCGAAAAGTCGGTTTCCATTTCTTTTGCATCCGTCTGAAAACAAACATGTGAACTAAAGGTGGGCAAAGTTTTTCATGTTCTCTGTCAAAAAGTGATTTTGATTTTCTTTTCATATCCGCGTTATAAATATCCAATAAGAAGATTAAGGATATGTGAATAGCGGTGATGAAAAGGGGTTCAACCAGGGTTATGAAGGCCGATAATGATATTTTTGGATCAAAGCTGCCGACAGCGAATCCTTTTGTGCCGGCATTCAATCTCTTTAAATCTTACCATCTTCGTGCCAAGACATTCCCCCAAGTATTGAGCTTTTTCCTCAGACTTTTATTCTCGGCAGTGTCCTTTGAAACAGACTTTATACCATGGGCCACTAAAGATGGAACGCATTGAAACCCACACTAATGAAATTCTCTTAAGGGCTTTAGCCGCTTCTTAAGGCAGAGTATAAGAAAGATATATCATATACTGTAGTCGTAAATTCCCATTCCACGGGGCAGCAAAGATCAGACAGTGATAAACTGAATCCGTAGCAGCTCCAAGCAGGCTGATCTGTAGCCAGCCGTGTGATGTGACCCGCCTGCAGGGGGTGGGGCGAGCAACGGACAGTTTCCCTTCAGAGATCAATACAGCATCACAATCATCTTATTACCTCCGCCAAGGAGGTTTACTGTATGTTTTTCGGTGGCATTTGTTGTCTTGTTTCTTTCTCAGCAGGATTACGGAAAAACTACCGGGGCCAATTTTCATGAAACTTTGCGCGAGGGTGTAAACACGGGCCAAGGAAGAACCCATTACATTTCGGAGCCGATCCAATCCGACTCAGGAAGTTTGCATAGCATGGCAGTCTGGACTCTTGGCCTTGGCGGAGGAGGCCCTTCATCGTCGCTGTTGGATTCAGCTTGGAGAGCAGAGTCAGCTTTGGTAGTCAACAGTGAGCAGGCTGGTGAGCAGGCCTAGCACGGCGGGCGTCATTCCTCCAGTGACAGCAGTCCCACAGGGGGCAGCGTACGTGGCCAGGCTGAGTCACTTGGTAGCGGGTCGGATGGAGCAGAGGGAGAGAGGAGAGCTGACACACGTCACCTCCCCGTCCTGCCAGCACTCACCTCCTGTCGAGGCGTCGTTAACCCACGCACGCCTCTTTCAGTCCCAAAGCTATGGCAGCAGAGAGGCCAGGGTGGCTGAGCCATTGTGCTAGTGTGAAATCATTACCCGAAGTTTGTGATCATTTCTTTCTAAAACAAGAGGATAAAGTTGAAACATTTTGTCAATAAAATGAATGAAGTTACCTCTATCATTTAAAACGTTATTACTTGTTTGGACTTTGTCAATCATTTTGTAAGAGGTGGTGTCACTTATATCTCCCCCCCCCCCCTGTTCTTGTTGACCGTTTGATTGGATGTTTCAAAATCTAACAGAGATGGCTGATTGTTGATTGACAGCTGATTGTTCTTTGATGCTGGAAACTAAAGTAAAACAAATATCACAAACACAATGCAAACCTAAAGTGAAAAAACATCCAATTATCTGAATAATTTCAAGTATTTAGTTTTATTTACAATCCTTCTGTTTGGTTTCGTTTACAAATTGTGTTTTTGTTTTGTTTACCATACTGCATATTTTTTGTTAGCAATTCTGTGGCATCATCTTGACTTCATAAAATTCCGAGATCAACAGAGTTAGGTAGAGAGATAGCTGAATAATTCTTACTCCAAAACATCTTTCCTCTCCCATCTCCTTCAGTATTCTGGCCTCTAGGTCTCCATGGAACATGAGCTGCTCCATTGAGAAGAGCTGAGGAAATCAATGAGACTTCCACTCCTCTGACCTTATCAAACCTCACTTCCTGGATCTATTATCACAAACCTTTTATTCTGAATACTTAGCACCCCACACCCCTCATTTCCTCCATTGACATCTTGTTTACTCGTCCAGCACCAAGAGCGTTCTGAAGCGCGTCAAACTGCCTCGACTCTGAACCCGTTTTGATTTTGGAGCGTCAATTAGGTTCCACCAGCCATGGCCGTAGCCAGGATTTGAGAAATACCGAGGTCATTTTAGCGCGGCGTGTTTTTTTTGGATAGAAAATATCGAGGTCATGATCCCGGTGTCCTCAATGGTAGTTACGGCCATGCCACCAGCGACAAAAGTGCTCTGAGCTCCCCCCCTCTCTGCCCACTTTCATCCCCGCCTGTCTCCCATAATAATGCTCGCAAAACAAATCTCATGTCAGTTTAAATATAGCACAAGCGTGTAAAATATAACGCTACACTATAGCAAGACTGAACAAAGTGAGAATGCTCTTCTAAACACATCGGCTACCAAATGATATGTCCCTGCTGTGCTGCATGTCATGATGAGATCGGCAAAAGTTTGGTTAGACTGGATTGCTTCTCGCAGCTGCAATGCCTTTTTTCTCCACACTGCCTGATAGACAGGTAGGACGATTACAGTCTCTGACTGACGGGGGCTCAAAACGACGGTATAACAACTTTTTATTCATTGATCTTTGTGCGTGCCTACATATAAATGAGTGACCTTTTCCACAAAATACTCATGGTTCTGTGCTGTTGGTATTTGGTAGTCTGATGCCTGCAGTGTGCTATAGGAGCAGAAATTGACGCGCATCAAATGAGGTGCATCAATTAACGCTTTCTGTGAATTTGCGGCTTTAGTGTGTGAGTATCTATGACTGTGTGTGTGTGTGTGTGTGTGTGTGTGTGTGTGTGTGTGTGTGTGTGTGTGTGTGTGTGTGTGTGTCTGTGTGTGTGTGTGTGTGTGCACGCGCGTGCGTGCGTGTGTGCGTGCATGCGTTTGCATAGCATGGAGAAACAAAACATTTAGGTGTTTTGGCGCCCCACAAAACATCAAGCTCTCAACTCAAAGTCATGACGGAAGCAAACACTGGGAAGGTTTCTAGATATGAGGCTGTAGCTGAAATGCATGCAGCACACTAGAGCACATACATGTACACAGGCATGACCAATTCAATGTCAGAGTCTGAGAGCCTGCCTCGTGTGTGTGTGTGTGTGTGTGTGTGTGTGTGTGTGTGTGTGTGTGTGTGTGTGTGTGTGTGTGTGTGTGTGCGTGTGTGTATGCATGCGTGCGTGTGTGTGGGTGGCTGTACATGGTAGATTGGGGACAGAGAGACCTCTAAAGCGCCAGTCCAATTAAAACCGGAGGTTCAAGCGGCTCGCAGAAGGGCTCTATGTGTATGTGTATGTGTGTGCGTGTGCGTGTGCGTGTGTGTGTATGTGTGTGTGCAAGCAAGCGTGTGTCTGTGTCTGTGCATGTGTGCATGTCTACATGTGTGTGACTGTAATTTGTAATCTTGTCTGTCATGTAACCTTGTATTTGTAAGCAGGACGGAGCGGGTAATGTTGTAGTTTGTTGCAGAATGTGTCTAAATGAGAAAACTTCCTCAAGTTTAGTATAGCGCTTAATATGATGGAGGAGCTAAATGAAGTATTATGATAATTAGCCTATCAAGCTGTGATCCATTTGTTCATTGCTGCTCAATATAGAAAAATAAAACAGATAATTACATTTTCTGAAATATTCATATTTTGGAAAAGACTCAAGATCGTTAAGAAGTCAATAACGTTTATTAGTGACTGCAATCACCTTGTCAGAGTAGATATAGTGGATATCTCATTTTGGAATTCAACTTTTTTTAATTTAATTTACTTAATAGTCAGTTGGATAATTAGGATAGTGTAGAGATGAGAGGAAAGGTTTGAGTCATCTCTCTCATAATACAGCACGTAGCAGGCTAGCTATCATGGGGTATGCTCACTAGCTGGCGCAGCGGTAGCTGTGTGCTGTCGTCTACAGAGTGACTGTAGCTACAGAGTGACTGCAGCTACAGAGTGACTGTAGCTACAGTCACTCTGTAGCTACAGAGTGACTGCGGCTACAGAGTGACTGCAGCTACAGAGTGACTGTAGCTACAGAGTGACTGCAGCTACAGAGTGATTGCAGCTACAGAGTGACTGTAGCTACAGAGTGACTATAGCTACAGTCACTCTGTAGCTATAGAGTGACTGCGGCTACAGAGTGACTGCGGCTGCAGAGTGACTGCAGCTACAGACTGCAGCTACAGAAAATGGTGACATGGTAATGGCAACACTCTATGGTTAGCTCACCTTGTACCAGTAGAGGTAAATAAAAATTCCAACCAATAACACTGCCTGCCTCTCCCTAACTGATAGCCCATTGGTTTACACATCAGATGAATGGTCCCTCTTCACATTATGTCCCACCCCGATGGCAGCAAAAATAGCAGTTTGGAATAATTAGAAGAAATAATTAGTGAGAGAGAGAGAGAGAGAGAGAGAGAGAGAGAGAGAGAGAGAGAGAGAGAGAGAGAGAGAGAGAGAGAGAGAGATTTGGGATTCAGGGTCAATTTTAAAATGTGGATCAGTAGGGCGACGAGGGGAATGACATGACACACACAGAGAAGCATGCTTAATGCGGGTGTCATCAATCTACCTGAGTTCAGAAATAGCTGGTAATTCTGTACACAGCACCAGGGCCCCACCGGACATCACACACACACACACACACACACACACACACACACACACACGCACACACACACACAGAGAAGGCTGAAGCACACAGCGGATGTTTGCGGGTGTCTCCGGGTCTATGTTTCACTAAATGTTGTTCATCCTCAATCCCAGGGGGCATTTGGAGTGGCGTAGGGTTTCTGTGACTGACCCACTCCCTCCCACACAGAGGCTAAAACACAAACAGTATCTGCACACACACACACACACACACACACACACACACTCTGATGTAAACCAAGCAAGGGAACAAAAACAAGGGACAGAGGGGGTCTCTCTCCTCGTTTCCAAGTCTATCGATTGCCTTAGTTTCTTATAATAACTCACCCCAGCCCCGAGGGCTTCAGCAGACATATTTATAACCAGATCGATGGACCTATATCTACACCTGAGCCGGATATCTCCATAGACCAACATATCACTCTGTCTGTGTGTGTGTGTGTGTGTGTGTGTGTGTGTGTGTGTGTGTGTGTGTGTGTGTGTGTGTCTGTGTGCGAGTGTGTGTGTGTGTGTGAGTGTGTGAGTGTGTGTGTGTGTGTGCGTGCGTGCGTGCGTGTGTGTGTGTATGTGTGCGTGCGTGCGTGCGCGTAGTTGTATGTGTGGTGAATGTACTGTATGTACAAACGAATGGGAGATCCTGTGATTCAATCAAATTTCCCATTATAGCACTCTTTCACTCAAAGATTTCCAGGAAAATGTTTATTACTGGTTCTCATGTATCATCATGTGTGTGTGTGTGTGTGTGTGTGTGTGTGTGTGTGTGTGTGTGTGTGTGTGTGTGTGTGTGTGTGCATGCGCGCATGTGTGTGCGTGTAAATGAGGTTGCCCAGTCTCCTCATTAGTGCTCCTAGTCAGGAGGGTCAATATCCCAGCATGCATCATGACCTGAAGAAAAATAGCTGGCTATTAGCCAATAAGTTGCTCTTTTCTTTTCTTTTCTTTTCTCTTCCTTCTTTTCTCTCCCTCTTATCTTTCTCTCAGGCACAATCAAAGACATTTTCCAATTCCAAAAATTCCATATTTTTTTCAGAACTCAAGTTGTAAACTTTGTAGACATCTTGCTGACCGGTTTTACACCTTTAGCAAATGGCAAATAAGTTTAGCGCCCTGCTAGTAAATGACTACATTAGCAGTATATGTGGACATTTACCATAGAGTTTGTAAGAATATATGCATTCTCCTTTTTACTACTTGCCTGTTGTTTTACATTCATACAGCTCCATATCTTGGATCTGCCGCTGGAGCAGTTGGGGGCTGCCTGAGTGCCTTGCTCACAGGCGCCTCAGTAGTTCTTATTCACTTTCTCCACACACAGTTTTGATCCTACAACCTTCTAGTCACAAGTCCACTTTTCTAACCTCTAGCCAACACCGAGGTAATCTATTGACAGCGTGCTGGTGAATTTCCAGACTTCTTCCAAACCTGCTCATGATATATTTTGGACCATACATTTAAAGACCTGAAAAATCATTGAAATCATATTTATACTTTCTAGATATGAATCACCGTGGAAGCTGCCCGCCTCCTCCTCTTCTAATTATAGGCTTTAGCCTGCAGTATTCCTCTCTCTAGAACTTACGCAATGCAAGTGAAAAACCTGGAAACCCCTTTCTTTAACACCCAAACAAAAAAAATAAAAAAGCAGCGATGTGGGCTTTGCACATGTACAGTATGTGTGTGTGAGAGTGTGTGTGTGAGTGTGTGTGTGTGTGTGTGTGTGTGTGTGTGTGTGTGTGTGTGTGTGTGTGTTGATTCAAACATCCAGGCGCCGATATTAAGCATGTTTAGCAGAACTACTGGTTCAGTGGGGGTTTAAATAACACCTCTAATTGTGGTGTCCGTGTGCCTGCCTAGTGAGTAATGGAGGGTGTGTGTGTGTGTGTGTGTGTGTGTGTGTGTGTATGTGCAAGTGAGAAGAGAGAGATGTGAACATGTGTGTAACCGTGCATGTCAGGTGAGCCCTCGTTGCTGTGATTAATGAAGTAATTGTGTGAGTGTTTCTCTGTGTGTGTATGTGTGTGAGCGCGTGTGTGTGTGTGTAGACTATTACGACTCCAACCCTCAGGGTATTAGCGCCCATTGAGAGTGTATGGAAATGACCTTCTTCCAGTGTGTGTGTGTGTGTGCGTTTGTGCGCCGATGTGTGTTTGTTTATGTGTGTGTGTAATGTGTGCTTCCCAAGACTAAACACACACCTCCACACACTCCCTCTCCCCCAGGGCACTGGGAAATAGACTTGAGTGCATTTTCCTGCCGCATTCCAGGAAAACTCGGGAAGGTGTTTGTCGTTAAAAATAGCTCCCACATCTCCACATCTAATAGGCTTTTTGGATGTAGCTATGGTGTTTTAGCGATGACTATAATACAGCATCTCTCTCCATTGAGAGGAATAATGGCTGCACGAGAGGCTACATTCATATTGCATTAAGCGTAATCCGATTGAGCGAGAGGCTTAAGATTGCTTTATTGGATTGCTGTTGTGCGATGTCAGGAAAAGGAGCCTAAAAGCATTCAGAGGAACCTTTTTGACATCGCACAGGTCGACCTTCTGTTCACCGTGTCTGATTACATAATATACATTATATCCAGAGTTGTCATGGTGTCTTCTTTGAAGCTGGTAAGGACTTGTGGTAATCATTAAAAAAAAATCATGTGGTATTCACATGCTCAATGTTAGCATGATAATGCCATTAGTGGATAATGCCATTACTGGACATTCTCTGGAGTCAGATAAGTCATGAATGAACTTCTGAATGATAACCAGCTGTCCTGTTCAGCCTACATCGCACACTCCTGTAGGTTCTCCCTGTACAGCATCTGCAAAATCCGTCCTTTTCTCACGAGAGAGAAGCGACACATCTCCTGGTCCAGTCGCTTGCCATCTCCCGCCTGGACTACTGCAACCGCAACGTTCTTCTGGCTGGTCTACCTGCCTCTGACATTCGGCCGCTTCAGCTCATTCAGAACGCTGCAGCCCGTCTGATGTTCAACCAACCTAAACTCTCTCATGTCACTCCCCTCTTCCGGGACCTTCACTGGCTTCCCATCTTGTCACGCATCAAATTCAAGACACTGGTACTGGCCTACAGGGCAGTACACCAGACAGCTCCTCCGTATCTACAATCTATGGTGGTCAGGTTCCAAACCTCTCACCTCTCCCTCCCCTCCTCCACCAGTGCAGATCGCCTCGTCCCTCCTCCTCTACGTGGGATCAAAAGTCGCTCATCCCGATTGCGACTCTTCTCGTCCCTGGCACCACAATGGTGGAACGAGCTCCCCCCTTCGGTCAGGACGGCCGAATCACTGCCCATCTTTCGGCGAAGACTAAAAACACACCTTTTCAGGCTCCACCTGGGCCCATCTTGAACTAACATCTCTCTTTGTAATAAAAAAAAAAATCATTCCTTCTCAATCTACTTTCTACAAGTGCTACTCTATTCCTTCAAAAGTTGTAGCTGTCATAGACTGTGTTGCAAAATTGATTTCTGTATTGTTGACAAGATGTGATATTGTAAGTCGCTTTGGATAAAAACGTCTGCCAAATGACGTAATGTAATGAATGTTCATTGTTCTAATTCAAACCCTAAGCCAAACTACAAGAAATATGAAAATCTTCTCTTCATTCCACCAAAAATGAATAAAAGAAACAAAGTATACATCTAATTAGTCCTTATAAAGCATCCAAACAGAGCCACTGTGGAAGTGAAGGCACTTGTGAAAATTAAACATGCTACAATGATAGAATAAAATGCAAAGGCAGGACACCACTGTTCATTTTTGTTGACTGCAATATTTGCTTTGCTTTGCTGTAAAACCTAAACTTCCATGTACAGTACCACTGTGTTTTAAGTGGGGAGAAGAGGAGGATTACATGTATTATTATGAGCAACCGAGTCATGGCGTTTTGACGTTTTCAAATGAGTTAAAAATGCAAGAAGAGAAGACTTTGCTTTGAGCCGTCAATGAATATTTCCTCATCGTATGAACACAGGATAATAAACGACAGTCACATTGCTAATGTGACGGGAGGTTAGCCTTAGAGTGACACAGGAGGAGAAAGAAAGATGCAAAAGAAAGAAACAGTAACAAAAGTTAATATTCAAAGTCAATTCCATTTCAACTGTAAAAATCACATTAACCCTGTCAAAAGACGGCTGATACAATGTGTTGATATAATCCACTTCGGTGATAAAATGTGACGTGTTATGTACTGTAGATCAACGCTTTATCTCGTCTCTGCAAGTAATGTGAGGCGTTGCTTGCATCCAAAGCACTGTTTTAAACAGTTTGTGGATTTAAATTTCCAAGCAGCTCTCCTGTGCAGAAGGTCTTTCTTCACGGCTGTCTGCACACTTCACCTCTATGGAAACACTTCAAAGCTCCAGCGATATTAACTATACATCAAAGAAGCCAGATGTGTGCATTCGTGTGAGTCTTGGTTAGGGATGCACATTTTAATCCATTTCCTTAATCGACTGTCAGTCATGTTAATGACCAAGTAATTGATTAATCATTATGTCAAAAAACAGCTTTTGACATTGAAAATAGAAAAGGTGTGTCTGTACCGGTCTTTCGGCCTACTCAACAAGTTAATCAACCAAAATTCAAAAGATCTTCCTGCATTCCCCGTCATTGTGCTGTATTTCAACATTGTATTAAAATGATTACCATGAACACTGTTGCCTTTTCAAGTTTAATGCTTCTTACACTGAAATGTTCACCTGCTTGCTTGCTTTTCTTCTTCCTCTGTATAACTGGTGAAAGAGAAATTTTAACTTTGTGATGGTAAATAATTTCAGCAAAAAATGAGAAATAGCACAGAACCTATATTGTCGATGAATGAGTTAATACATGCTTGATCGATCAAATTCTTAACTGTGATTAATCAGTTGTTGAGCAATCATTAAAGGAACACTGCCGATTTTCAACCAGCTTTGTATCATTACAAAATCAGTAGTATCTGAAAACTGTAAACCATTTTGGAGGCTTTCAATTAGTTTGACAGTTACTGAGAGTTGATTTGAGTTAAGTTGTGGACCACTGATGTCATTTGGCTGATAGCCTGCTTGGCTCCGCCTCTTACATCTCTCAGGAGAAAGCTGAAAGCCTGCTTGGCTCTGCCTCCTACATCTTTCAGGAGAAAGGTAATAGCCTGCTAGGATGGAGTGATGAATTTTACGGGTGTGGGGGGCATGGAGGGGGAGAGGCAGAACCATATTGGGTAACAAAAAAACAAAATGAGCACATAAAAAGGAGGCATAAGATCTCATAAGATGTCAAATGTCAGATGTTTATTTTATCAAAGACATTTTGGAGGCAGCAAAATGAGTGGACACTACGTTCTTTTGATGTATAATGTATGGAGTATGTAATATTTATAATAATATTAATATTAATAATATATATATATATAAATAATATGTATACATATAACATTATTATATTAATAATAATAATATTTATAATAATTTCTCATATTTATATTTATATGTAATATTTTTGGCCAGGTACTGACCACCTCTTAGATTGTAATATTTACTTTTTCAAATTAATACTGCAATTAATTAACCAAATCAGTCAGTCAATTCATTCATTCATTCATTAAAACCTAATTCTGTGAAACGTCTTCTTTCTAAACCATACAGAGCAAGCTGAGAGGAAGTGGTGGAAAGGAAGGATGTTGAAAGACAAGCCTTCGGAAGTGAAGTGATCCCATTTCAAAACGCTCCAAAGTCATCTTAGCATCATACATATATCCTACACGGACAGTGATGATACAGCTGTGTGTTTCCTACTCTTTTGACATCCAAACCACTATTCAACCCCAAAGTGAAACTGAAGTTCCTGAATGAAACTACAGGCCTGTTGAGTCACCTGAATTATGAGCACGGCTCAGAACCTGGAGAGAACGATCGTGACTCTATTTTTTCATAATCTTATTGATCCAAAAGGAGGAAATTTGTCTCTTTCGACTGGGCCCCCTCCACAGGAAGGTCAGAGCAGCTACAGCACAAACCAGCACCCCTCCAGCTGAGCCGATGATGAATTAGCATCTGGCCCTGCTCCAGCATCCTCAGTGAGACGGCGATTCCATAGCAGACTCCAGGGATGCTGGATGCTGTAGCTGTAACCGTGACCTCTGACCTCCCTGTGGAAGAGGGGGGAAAATAACAAAATAGAATTTCCCAGAGGGGATCAACACACGATCATATCCCATCAAGGACTCTCTCCGACAGACTGGACACTCGGGGTCAGGAAGCGGGGGACCTTCCGGTTACAGGATGGTCTCTCTGGCTCGGAGCACACTCTTCGTCTTACCACAGTATCATCAATTTACCAGCACACAGGGTTTAGATGATGCAACCCTTTGTGCCGTAATCCAAGATGAGCATTCATAAAGAAGACCCATTCAGATGTCAAAAGATACGACGGTGTCAGCGCTCTTCGGTCGGTGCTCCCAGCCGAGGGCCTTTCGGCTGCTGTACCAGAGAACTGAACTTTGTTACACCGGAAAGGACATTGCTTTAGAGAAACTGATGACAGTGTTTGCCCTACCATTCTACAGGCCTGGCGGGCCCGCCAGGCCAACGGCACCCGCGCCAGGCCTGAAACAAAAATCAAAACAAAAAAATCTGCTCTCCCCAATAACTTCAATAAATCTTTATGGCATATTATTACAATACAACAATACTGGTGTTGACACAGTGTTGACAGTAATAGAACATGCCAAATCATTCAGAACAATAAAGCATTTTGCTTTTAGGAGCATTGTGCCAGCGTGCAGCGCTGTTCCAAAACGTGTCAACGTGTCGTTGCCTGGGAAACGCACATCCCATAATACAACTGTTCGCATCGCATCCCATAATAGTATCATGATACTTGGGATGCCATTGAGAACATAGATGCGAACAGGTTAGCTAAAAGTTTAGCCTCGCCTGCGATGGCCCCCACCGTTGCGGTCGGGGTACGTTTCAAAATCCCTCCAGGCCTGAAAATGTTTCTAGGGGAACACTGGATGATAACTATGTGGTTTATTAACACGTTCACTGCCGTCAACGAGTTGACTCTGCAAAAAAAAAAAAAAAAAAAAATTGACGGTGGGACGTTGATCTAACCCTTTTACATCTCCTATAAAAATATGGGAGCCACCGAACGTGTACAACCCATTCCACCGACCCACTAAGTGGCGACAGTGCTCTCCAGACTATTGAAAGCCGAGCCAAAACTGCAGGGAAAAGCGTGAGGAAGCCATTCTCATACTGTAGGCGAAAACGCTTTTGCGCTGGAGCACAACGGTGGCGCACAACGGTGGGGGGTTCCAAAAATAGACTGGGTGGAACACACTTTGAAACACGCAGCATAAAGCCCAGAATCGCAAAAGCTTCATCAAAGCTCTCAACCGAAACCCCAAGAAACGAGCGAGCCCATCCAGACTCGCCCGACGAGGGGCAGCCAGGCAGCACAGACAACAGAAACTCGCTTGTGACACGCCCGCTGCAGCCACGGAGGGAGGAGAACACACACGGAGGGAGGAGTTTGAAGGAGAGGGGGGTTTCCTGCTGTTATGGAGGAAATTACTGTTCAAAACTATTGTTTAGATGTCTGACGTCTTACTGATGCCAAAAATAAATGGTTAAAGTGACTGTTCTATCGAATTTCACAAAAAGGCATTTTTCTCACCTTTCATTTTCAGACGCTGAAACCATGCTGTATTCAACTGCTAATGCCTACATAACTACTAACTCTACAAACTAACTCTTTTAGACAGAGAAAGCACACATTCTATTAGTTCTTTTGAGATATTTTGTGTTCACAAAATCCTAACAGAAAAGAATCCTCGGCTCTTGAAAGATGAGCCAGAATCCTCAAAAAAAAAACTTGGCAGAAGCTACCTACAGTAAAAAAAAAACTGTTGGCAGTGAATGTGTTAAGAGGCTGAATTGGTTTATGTTATGTTATGTTTGTTCTCTCTCAAACACTCTGTGAGCACCTGCTAGAAAGTCACACATCATCTGATTATGTTCTATTTGCGTAAGAAGCTACGCCAACCGGAAACGCTCTTCACAGACGTCCCCCTCCGCAGCTTAGCCGAAACTAAGAGATAGCCATATTACCTTGCTGAGGTCTCAACAACCGGATGTCAACACGGCGGCACACAAAAATAACTTGAGCACAAAATTAAGTTATTTGTCAAAAAATATTTGGGGAACAGTGTGGCTAATCAACATTGTCAAGACATGACTCAGAAAAATGACAAAATACACTGGAGGGGGGCTTTAAGTATATTAAATGAAGTTTCTGTTTTATCTTTGTTTAATGTGCCAAGGTTCTTGACAGGTCCCAGCAGGGTCCCTGCAGGGACCTGTCATGACACAGACACCAATTGAAGATGGCTGCATCTGTAAATCGTATACAGCAGTGGTTCTCAACGTGAGGTCCGGGGACCACCAAGGGGTCCTTCAGGGGGTTCCAGGGGTCCCCCTGCAAATTGACGAACCGTCATTTCATTTACAAGTATATTACAGTACAAGTTAGTTAACATAATTAGAGAATGTAGAACAAAGACTTGTTTGATCATACGTTTCACTGTTATTTCTCTACCTACAAGACAGATAGTGATGGAATTCTGGATCTGGACAAAACCATATATAAACCTAAACCACAATATTCTCAGATTTCTGTGGTTGGTTGTGTCAGATTTGTGGTGACCAGATCACTTCAAATGTGGTTTATGCCTCTAATGTGGACACAATTGGGGACATTGATGTGAAAGTGTTTGACAGCTACAGTAAGGGCTTGATGTGAACGTGTTTGACAGCTACAGTAAGGACTGACTTCTCCTAAGAAAGGTGCTAGGAAAAGACATCAAATAAGAGCTCAAAGGAGAAGCATAAGGGATCTTGAGAGCAATTTGAGTATTGAGAAGAGAAGGCTGCCTGGGACAAGGAGGAGTGAAGTTCTTACCAAGTGAGTTTTTGGCACAGGGTGTGGGGGGGGGGGGGGGGGAGTGTGTGTGTGTGACCGCTGCTCCGCCCGGAGTGAGGTCATTCTGCCATCAGGGAGCCAGGAGGGAGAGGAAAACTACACCTGCCGACAAACTCCGTTCTAATTAGGGTGTAGTTCACCCAGGCGGGGTTAGGGTTAGCCCAGGCGCTAAATGCTGCAGATCAATCTCATAACATGTGGCTGGTGTGTTCCTAACTGTAGGACTGCTTAATATAGAGATAAGCCTCTAGTGTCGCCAACTAGGCCCCCTATCTGTCTTCATTAAGCCGGCTGCGCTCGTGGACTGGACGTGATGAATGGCTTCCTCTGTTCTCTCCTCACCTCTCTCTCCTACCTTTCCTCCCCCGCCATGTCTCCCACCCTACGTCTCCTCCTCCTTTCTTTCTGTTCATTCCCTCAGTGTTCTGCACGCTATCCCATTGCCTCTATGACCATCTGCCATGGGAGCCTGGATGTGTTTTGTCAGCTTGATCAGGTTGTCCATGCTGCTGATATAGATCAAGAGAATCTTCATTAGCCAGGCAGGCAGGCTTGCCTAATACGGACGTATAACTACAAGAGTCTGGATCCAAGAAAGGGTTGCAAACCCAATGCATTCTGATGAAGAGCAGTGAAGTGGACATGTCAAACATGGTGTTCATCAGTTCACACAGCTTGGGAGCAGCTCTGAGTGTGCAGTGTGCTACTCTTCTTTACAAAGGTCAAGAAATAAATTAGCACCTCATGGAGCCAGAAAGTCACTCACATTCATTCATTCATGACTGACTGACTGTTCTGCCCCTAGTGGTCGTTAGGAGGCATGGCAATGTCTACAGACAGTGAACCTGATCATTCACTAACTCACCTCCTCTCTGCAATATTCCAGGCAGCACTTCACACTGTGTCCTTGTTAGAATAATTATGACCAGTCATCTTTATCAAAACAGTATGTCACTATAAAAAATTTGCACATTTCAGCAGAATTATAATTTGTGACTGAAACTGGAATACAATTGTCCATTTTTAATGGAAACCATTATGACAATTTCCAGGAGAAAAAAACAATCCAAATAGACGTGATACATCAGAGCGTGATTTGGATAGGGAGAAAGTCAAATCCCAACCAAAAATCCCAACCGAAATGAAAAATGATGAAATACTATGACATGATATTTTGGCCATATTGCCCAGTCCTGCCAGTCCTTCTCCTCTCCACCCCTGTGTCTCTGTTGACTGATGCTCACTGCCATGGGCAAACTCTGCCATGCTGCTGTCAGTGACCTGAGCCCACATAAGAACTTTGAAATGCTACACACACAGACACACACACACACACACATCACACACACATCACACGCACGCGCGCACACAGGCACACACACACACACACACACACACACACACACACACCAAATCCATCTGTCCACTTGTGTGCTGGTTATCCAGTGAAGCGTCCATGACAGGGAGCTACAGGGGATTTGCCCTGGTAACACTTCCAACACCTCCATGTCTGGTTCACCTACTGAAACCAAAAGCATGCAGACCTGATGAGACAGGTTCAACGCCTTAAAGGAAAAGTTCACTCAAAAATGAAAATTCAGTCATAATCTACTGTACTCACCCCCATGCGGAAATCCCCTAGATAATAGAAGTGGATGGTGACCAATTTTCAAACTTAAATACAAGAAACAAACAGAAAACGGGGGGGAAAGACATCATTCACACCCTGTTTTTAGCTGAAAGCTTCACTGAAGCCGTAGAAAGAAGGAAGGCTGCAACAAGAGGAGTGGCAGTGTGGCACAGCTCAGCATTATGGAAGCATTTTTTTGTCTGTTGTTGTTCTGTACGTTTGAAAGTTGGTCACCATACACTTCAATTCTTTAGGAGATTTTTTGCAACTGTGTTTTGCTGTGAAACTCCACGGCATTGGGGTGAGTATATGATGATAGAATTTTCATTTTTGGGTGAACCTATCCTTTAAGAGGTGTGTGTGTGTGTGGGGGGGGGGGGGAAGGGAGAGAGAGAGAGAGAGAGAGATATTGTAGAGATAGAGAGAGCGAGATAGAGAGAAAGAGAGAGAGCATGGTGGTGCATGTAGGTGTAAGCACGCACAGGGAGTGTGTGCACTGTGTGTGGATTCTGAATCAGCAGGGAACTCGCAGGTCGATCTAGATTATTGGGATTGCGAACACCAACACAACTGCAACAGAGGTCAATGTGAGCTGAGCACTGAGCAGAGCTGTGGTTCAGGTGCTGAGTTTGAGTACTATGATGAAAGGTTTTCATCAATATTACCGCTGTACTTGATTCATCACCAAAGATCATCTGGAGCTCTCTTGTTTAGAAATCCAGAAGTTCATCCTCATGGCAAATTAGACTTTTCTTTTGACTAAAGAAATAGTCAGTGCTTTCAACTCTCTGGGCCTAATTGTTTTCGGTCACGATCCCTGTTAGGAGAGACCAAACTTCTCTAGCTGGTGTCAGCATGTTATCTTATAAAATAATAAGAAATAAATAACTTTCTGTCAGCAGTTATTGGATTCTTCTGGCTCTTGTGGACACTTATACTGGCTTAGGAGGTAGGGCATCTTTGATGAAAGATAGTCCCCATCAACACCCCCCAGCCCACCCGTGCGCGTGCACACACACACGTTCACACACACACGTTCACACACACACACACACACACACACACACACACGTTCACACACACACACACACACACACACACACACACACACACACACACACACACTCTATGCTTTGTGTACCAGAGCAGGATCACATAAGTATGCATGACTGCAAGTATGCAAATACAGTATTTTTTCATAATTCCTAAGTTCTTGCCCACTTAGGTGCCCAATGGGTGGGTGTGATCCAGAACCTACCAGACACAGGGGACAGTAAACCAGGATGGGGGAAACCTGTAGTCTCACACCTGAGATGCAGCCCTACAGATACTATTCACCTTATGTTCAGACGCGGGGGTGGGCCAAATTCTTCCGGGTCGTGTTAACACTTCCTGCCGTCACGGCGCGAAATATGAAAGAATGTCAGGAAGAAGATTGTTTTTGTAGCAGACAGTGCAGGGGGTAAAATAAAGAACGTAGCCTACTACTTTGAGCTCGGTACAAAGCAAGCAAGCGAGTATCCACTGTTAGCCAGGTCAGATAACGTTATCGTCGACAACGACGAGCACTTTCTTGTAAAACATACCTGGACTCCAACAAAGAAAGCTTCAGATAGTTTTCTCTCCTCCAAGCGCTCGAGCCACTTACGTCTATAAGACCCGCAGACGTTAACGTAATTGCCTGGAATGCGAGACTTAACGAGCCAGTTACATGGCGTTGCATTCTTAGACATTGTCGTTTGGTTTTATTTGGTATGTTACATACAATTGGCTAAATTATTAGTTAAGTCAGAGTTAGATGATATTGGAGCAGCCAGCCATTTTCCTTTTCTTTAGCCCAAAGTCGTCACACGACCACACAACCGGGTCAAATGGGCGTGGCTACATAAGGTGAATAGGACAACAAGGGGCATGGTCATCCTACCACTCCAGGTAGGATGACCACACCTATATAAACCAGCTGACAGGACACGTGACATCACAGCAACATCACGTGATGCTTCTGAGGAAGACTGCAGTCGAAACATGTCAAGGTATGAAAAGAAAATAGCTAGTCTGTTTATAAGAACATTTAAATATCCTACCATACACTATCAGTAGTACTACCCTGATGTGGTAAAACCCCGGCCACCTGGTACTGCATTGGGTTTAAGACAAACGCAAGTACTTTCTCATACCATTTCATCCAGGTCTGGCCTGCACATTGGTGTGTACAACTCAGTATGTTTCTCAATCAGACACAACCTTTGGCCCTCTGGCATATTTAAGTCGTATGCATTTCTTTATGAGTCTTTTTAATGAAAGCCCTGTTCTGTGGAGACTTGAGAGAGAGGGGGCGACGCGACATGGAGGGAAAACACACAAGAGAAAAGCAGAGATGAGAGGAGGTGAGGAGACAAAGGGAGACGCTGGAAGAGGTGAGAAAGTGGAAGGAGGGGAGAGGAGATGAGACGAGGAGATAACGAGGACATGAGAGGGCAGGAGAAGGCAAGGCGAGGAGAGAAGAGATGAGGAGCGAGGGGAGGCGAAGGGGAGGACAAAGTATTGGAGTGGAGCGGTGTATAACCATCAATTGTCCCTGGCCTGTGGCAGCCTACAAAGCCCTCTAATCCTGAACAGACTCTCCCTCGCCTTTAATGATGCTGAGGGACCGGAAGGAAGAAAGAACCCGGTCAAACTTCACATCGCTGGGCTTGCCTGATTCTCTCATGTTAGGTGCGGCTGTAACGGTTCACCGATAATGCGTGCTTGGGCTCTGTGACAGGGCTCCGCTTCTTTACTTGGCTAGAGGCTTTGTCCGTGGGTGTTTCAGTGCCAACGTATTTTCCTTCTGTGCATAATTCAACCCACTTGTTAGTCAGCATAATCGCATGCGTGTCCAGGAAAAGCATACAGTGCACGCACGCACGCTATCCTCCGGAGACCGGCAGCAGAGGCAGGGCCAGCTAGAAGCAGCGTTGAGGAGGAGCAGAGGCAGCAGCTTAGATCTGCTACTGTTGGGCAGCTAGGGCATCCGTCGAGGCTAACCGTATGGAAATACAGTCAAGAGCAGTAAAGTCAAGTCAAGCTTTTGACTCGTACTGTAAATCATGAAATACAGTCAAGTCAAGCTTTTGAGTTTTGACTCGTAAATCATGCAGCCAAAACAAAGGGCAGTAAATAATTTAGTCAAAACAGAGGCCAATCGTTTAGTCAGAACAGAGGTCAGTGCATCATTGTCTATTTAACCTTTCAACAGTGCGTCCAGCCGTCCACCCACAGTGTTTTCCCCTCACTTCTTTAATGAAAATATAAGATGTACTGTACAGTTAGTACACTCAGATCGCCACAATATCAAAACCTTGACTTTGGCAGTGATCCAACCAAAGGATTACGGTTTTGATATAGGATGCCAGCATACCTGCATAAGCTAAATAGCAAGACCTAACCCTTCAAACTGTTTAAAATGCAATAATAAAATTAGTTGAGTCAACTTTGGTTTACTTTTTTCTCCAATTGTCAATTGATACTTCTTTTACTGTAACTAGAAATACTGCATCACGGTTGTATGCCTCCGCCAACAAGTCAAGTTGCAGTCTACAGTACATCCATGTCTGTCCAGGTCCAGACTCAAACAAGCACAAATACCTCAAAGCCCACGGCACAGTGGTGTGACCATTCAGACTTATGGCACTTTAGGTCATGTTTAGGGGTACCTCACCAACATGGCTAATCATTTTCAACATGGAAAATGGTCCTACCCCTGAAACAAACACATCCCCCTAGCCATTCCCCCAACCAACCCCTGGAATCCAGACTCCCTACTAGGGCTGCACAATATATCGTTTCAGCATCGTCATCGCAATGTGCACATGCGCAATAGTCACATCGCAGAGCGTGCAATGTCAAGTAAGGTAAATTAACTCATAACATACAGTAATGCACGCCCTCTCTGTGACGTTCTAAGCTCTTTTCCTACTAACTATAGTGCTTTTACTCACTTAGGATCCTGCAACTCACCCTGTCTGTGGCTAAAAACACACTCACTTCCTACTACGTCAACCGCGCACGTTACCCACTAGGCCACCTTCTTAAACAGGCATGGCTTGATAGACCTATTTAAGACTTTTGGTGAAAATTCCTGTTTTTTTTCATATCGCAATATATATCGCAGAATAAAAAATTATTGCAATGTCAGTTTTTTCCAATATCGTGCAGCCCTACTCCCTACGACCTTCCTATCACTAGCTACAGCCCAATTTCCCTAGCCACGCCCCCTTCATTGACCCCCATACACCTTTTGACCACCCACATCCCCCTAGCCACTCCCTCTACCCACCAACCGAACCCTGACTCTCTATCTCTATGACTTTCCTATCTCTAGCCATAGCCCTTTTCTCTTTATTTAAATCTTTATTTTATATTTCTGATTTGTCATTCATATTTCATAATAGACTACGTTGTAATATTCAAGAAATTAAAAAAGCTTTCTTCCAATTACATAAAGAAAAATGGAGTATAGAAATATGGAATAAGCCTAAATTAAGAACTTATTGTCTTATAAAAAATATTTATGAAGTAGAAAAATATGTTGAACAAAATCTATCCAAAACACAAAGATCTCTCTGTGCCCAGCTACGCTCAGGTACCTTGCCTCTTGCCATAGAGACAGGTAGGTTTACCGGTGTACCTGAGGAACAGAGACTTTGCCTGTTCTGTGATCTAGAACAGATTGAAAATGAGATTCATTTTATGTTCTTCTGTCCTCTGTATGATGAATTTAGACATGTGCTTTTCGAGAAAATGAGCTGGCTATATAATGATTTTTTTTATTTGGATGATTATAAAAAATTGGAATTATGTTTTAGAAAGGGAGCATTCCATGCAGCCAATTTCATTTCTAAAGCCTGGGAAAAGAGAAAAAATATGCTGTATATTTGATTTGAGTTTTATAATGTGTACGTTTGTGTATATGTATCCAGTGTGGATATGTTTATATATGCATACACATTGTGTGTGTGTATATGTATGCATACATACTGTATGTTTATGTCAAGTTGTTTACACACCTTGCAAGATTGTTGTCTTTAGTGTCTTATAAGCCCATGCGGGCTGGGCACCCTGTGTGCACGACACTTGAATAAAAATATCTATCTATCTATCTTCTCTAGTCCCGCGCCTTTCCCTAACCACGCCACCTCCCACCACCCACATCCCCCAGCCACTCGAATCCCGACCCTCTACGACCTTCCTATCCCAGGATATGGCCCCTTTTACCTAGCTCCGCCCGCCCCTTCCTTGATGGAACGGACGGACATGAGGTCACAATGACCTTGAACTTTGACCACCAAAATCTACTCAGTTCATCCTTGAGTTCAAGTGGATGTTTGAGCCAAATTTGAAGAAATTCCCTCAAGGCATTCCTGAGATATCGCGTTAACGAGCATCGGACGGACGGACGGACGTACGGACAAACAACCTGAAAAGATAATGCCTCCGACCACGACTATGGCCAGCAGAGGCATAAGAAGAGGGAAGGAAACTACAACACCGCTGTCAGTACAGCACCACATGAAAACCATCAAGAGAATGATTTTCAGGTCAAATGTGATCTTGAACTGTGTATAAATATATATATATATATATATATATATATATATATATATATATATATATATATATATATATATTTCCAGGGACTACACTGTGGAAATGAAGCTGGAGATGTATACTCAGACTTATCTAAAATCCACCACCAGGCTTGTCATTTAATTCAACATTTCCCAAATGGATGTTCAATTAACCTCATGTAAAATGTGATAACTGCTCCAAATCATCTTGGGATTCTCCTAACAAGCTGTAGCCATCTGCCATCATTAAAGCTAAAAAAATAAAAAAGTCTCTCTTTGTGGTGGTTAAGTGTGACTACATTCGAAGGACGGACAGCGAGGCAGAAATCGTGCTATAAAATGAGCCCAATAAAAGCCGAGCCCGGGTCACTGTGAACAAGCAGCAAATACAGACATCCAACACCATGCCATGAGATGGAGAGAAGCCACAGGAGGAGAGCAGGCCATAAGATATGCTGGGGATTGAGAGAGAGAGAGAGAGCCATTACCTAAAGACTTTAAGGGGCAAGAGAGGGGACCACTAATTATCTATAATGACGGCGGGCCTGTTAATTGGTGGAGAGTGAGCAGTGGAGAGTGAGCAGTGGAGAATGAGCAGTGGAGGGTGAGCAGTGGAGGGTGAGCAGTGGAGAGTGAGCAGTGGAGGGTGAGCAGTGGAGGGTGAGCAGTGGAGGGTGAGAAGTGGAGGGTGAGAAGTGGAGGGTGAGAAGTGGAGGGTGAGCAGTGGAGAGTGAGCAGTGGAGGGTGAGCAGTGGAGAGTGAGCAGTGGAGAGTGAGCAGTGGAGAGTGAGCAGTGGAGGGTGAGCAGTGGAGAGTGAGCAGTGGAGGGTGAGAAGTGGAGGGTGAGCAGTGGAGGGTGAGCAGTGGAGGGTGAGAAGTGGAGGGTGAGAAGTGGAGGGTGAGCAGTGGAGAGTGAGCAGTGGAGGGTGAGCAGTGGAGAGTGAGCAGTGGAGAGTGAGCAGTGGAGAGTGAGCAGTGGAGAGTGAGCAGTGGAGGGTGAGCAGTGGAGAGTGAGCAGTGGAGGGTGAGCAGTGGAGAGTGAGCAGTGGAGAGTGAGCAGTGGAGGATGAGCAGTGGAGAGTGAGCAGTGGAGGGTGAGCAGTGGAGAGTGAGCAGTGGAGAGTGAGCAGTGGAGGGTGAGCAGTGGAGGGTGAGCAGTGGAGAGTGAGCAGTGGAGAGTGAGCAGTGGAGGGTGAGCAGTGGAGAGTGAGCAGTGGAGGGTGAGCAGTGGAGGGTGAGCAGTGGAGAGTGAGCAGTGGAGGGTGAGCAGTGGAGAGTGAGCAGTGGAGGGTGAGCAGTGGAGAGTGAGCAGTGGAGAGTGAGCAGTGGAGGGTGAGCAGTGGAGGGTGAGCAGTGGAGAGTGAGCAGTGGAGGGTGAGCAGTGGAGAGTGAGCAGTGGAGAGTGAGCAGTGGAGGGTGAGCAGTGGAGGGTGAGCAGTGGAGAGTGAGCAGTGGAGAGTGAGCAGTGGAGGGTGAGCAGTGGAGGGTGAGCAGTGGAGAGTGAGCAGTGGAGGGTGAGCAGTGGAGAGTGAGCAGTGGAGAGTGAGCAGTGGAGGGTGAGCAGTGGAAGTCCCAGCATTGGAAAGCAATCAGGGCCGACGGGGTGGGCGACAGTGGGAGTGATTGACGTGGAGGTTAAAACTAACGGGTGGCCGCTGCCTGAACCGCTGTGTCCCGATGATCTGACATATAGAATTCCTATGCTGCAATTTAGCTCGACTAATGAGAGCGAGGATGTGAAGATAATATATTACAATCTGTAGAGTGGATAATTGGAATGACTCACTCTTCAATTGGAGCCACTTTAGGAACAGAAGAGACTGGGTAGCCTAATAATTTAAACTGCTCTCGAGAGGACTAACCCTAACCCATGAATTCACTGTCGTCAATAAGGAATAAAAAGCCGATAACATCATTAGTTTAGGGTTTAATTAGTAGGGTTTTTGTGTGTGGTTGTCTTCCGTCACCATAGGAACAGAAAACAGGTTAAAGAGCATTCCATGTCAAAAAGCTTTGTAGTGTTCAGCAGAGAGAGGAAGTGCATGGAGAGAAGTGCAAAGTTTTCCTTTGTAGTGGTGCAGCAAAAGTGAGCGTGGAGTACAAAGAGATCCTGGCTTTTGGGAGGCATACGAATGACAAAACCTTTCTCCGGCTTCAGGTAGGGGGAAAAAAAAACATTTTGAAAAAAGTAGTGAAGAAGTGCAGATTAGACAGCTGACGGAGAACTGACTGATTTGTAGACCTGAAGGTTATTCTTCACAACAGAACAAAGTCAGACTGAATAGCTTTGACGAGAGGTCAAACCTACTGTATGCTACGAGTGTGATGACCTGACAGGGCAAGTGTTTAACCCATTGATACCTGATGCAGCATTTGCGTGTATATACCTCATTTGTGTGCGTATCCCTTTAAGACCGCGTCTTAAAGGGATACACACACAAATGCTGCATCAGGTATCAATGGGTTAAGATGGATACGTTCATCAGACACCCTCATGTACATCCGTATTGTCACAGTAGCACTGGTATTGGCACATTTGATTGCCAGACAAGCTTGGACACTGGCCAACCAGTTCAGCAGACATTCTGTGTACAAAGGAGATCCGTCTAAAATGGTTATCACAAATATATCATGATGACATTATTATGATCATGATTATTAATCACGATTTTTTTGTCTTGATGATGTGACAAATACAATTAGTTTACTGCACTTATTACTTACTTATTTACTGCAACTTCTAGCAACACCCTGACCACGTTCACCTATAGCGGACATAAAAAAAAGGCTAAATCAAATGTTACAGTATTGGCAATATGCCAGTTTTGCAGCATCCTCAATCCCTTTGTGTGAAGGAAAGCCACCAACAGTTTCATTGACAACATCGTTGCAGCGTTTTGGAGAGACACTGTAACAATTGCCAATTCAATATTACAGCCAAATGGTTCGAGCCGTTTTAGGGAGGCGACACTAGAGACCACTGGACTCCCGATGCACACGGAGAGTTTTGACTGAGCCCCGTGTGTAAAAGGAGGAGGACGATGTTCCTGTCAGGGCGGAAGGATCCTCGCAGTCAGCGGAGTCGCTCCAATGACTAGCAAAGAGCCAAAGTATTCACTATTCAGGGATAGAGAAAGTGACATCGCAAGAGCTCTCCGTGTTTAAATTCAGAAATCCAGGCACTGGATTACTCCCAATTTGCACCATTGTGCCTCAGCACTCTGACAGGTCAGTGGCTCCACTTTGCAAAGCTGGAAACGTGTCTGATTGGATGGCAGCAGGAGGAGCAACAGCGTTACATTTTCACGCTTCGCTAAAGAACAAGCCAATGAGAAGGTGGGTGGATAAGTCAATGAGAAGGTGGGTGGATAAGTCAATGAGAAGGTGGGTGGTGTATCTTTAATATCTGTACCCTGCACTGAGTCACATCCTGGCTTCCTGTGTCGCACCTTCCTGCTCTGCATCCTTTCCAGCAGCAAGATCATGCCAACATGCATGCGTGTACACACAAACACAAACACACACACACACACACACACACACACACACACACACACACACACACACACACAGGATGTAATAATAATAGTCAAACAGTGGCTATTAGTCCCTAAGCAGACTGGACAGTGAAACACGATGAGTGCAGCAATTGAGAGGTGACTCATTGTGGAGAGAGCATCAACGCACAGGAACGATTCATTACACACAACACTACACACACACACACACACACACACACACACACACACACACACACACACACACACACACTTTACTGACAGGCTGCGTTTACAAGGACAGACACCCTCATAGATTCTGAGAAATGGGTCTCTCTTCTTTGGTTGGAAAAGGAAAATCACAATTCTATGCTTGCCTGGAGCAGAAACTGGTTTTATCAATACAGAAATTATGCAATCAATAGACGTTAGAACAAATTTGCTGAATAAATACTCTTGGAGGCTTGACAAGTGGTTCAGTTTAACTGTGCAACAATTTGAAAGTGGTTCTGGACAACCTGAAGATATCTGTCCACCACGACCTGCCAGAGATCTGCCCTACCTGCTGTCGCCCACATGGAATGTACAAGTCTCAACTCTGCTTGGTCATTGGCCATTAGATGGTGCACTGGAACATTGCCAAATAGATTTCTTTGTTTTCAGATTTCTTTGGGTGAAAGTATTAAATAAGGCCAGCAAATAGCAATCCATTTTTGCATAACTGGATTTTTTGGCAAACCGGGAAGTCTATTTATTCCCCTGAAGCCCACTGATGGAAACCCACCTACTACAACCACCTTTATTTATTTTTTTAAGATTTCAAAGTTAAAGTTCGCTTGATGGTTAATCTAATCAAAGCAAGTAAAAAGGAGTTTTGCATTTTAGTACTGTTAAAAGTTTCCTCACAAGTGGAATTCTAAAGAAAGATCGACCGAAGAAGAGAGGGATACAGAGAGACAGACATGATGGAGGAAATTCTTTTCACACAGCAAGTGCACAAAGTAGCAGCAGCAGCAGCAGCAGCACAGAGTCAGAGGAAGCAGACAAATTAATAAGGGATATATCCCAAGTCGGCTGGCATGGTGCTGCCGTATCAATCTTTAATGTCCCTCATCCACTGACACTTTCATCACTGCTCATTCTCCACATCACATGCAAAGAGCAGTCGTGGTGCGCGTGCACTCTCTCTCTCTCCCACTCTGTGTCATTGTCTCTTACCCACGCCCAAGCACACCCATGCACACAAGCACACATGCATTTTGGGGGGATAAACATTAATTTATAATAAGGAGATATTATCACTTTCTGTGCCACTTTTGTGAGCCTGACATGACTCACTCACGCATGCACACACACACACACAGCCAACATTCACTTGACACTGTCACACATTTCAATTTGGTAAAAATTGAGTCATAAGAAGTATGTCTATCTATGACACAGAATTAAATTTAATATATATACAATAAATAAATAGTGACAATATTAGAAGTAGGCTACATCTTTTAAACCTCATAGCACCTATCTCCTTTTGGACCAGAACTTAGATTTATGGCGCTTTCTTTCAAAATGATTTTTCTTGTGTTTTCTTTGGATGCATGACAGTACACAACTGCCATAGTGTGTGTGGGAGTCCAGGTGAGAACTGTGTTCTATCTGCCAGGCAAGGTGAGGGTAGAGTGGGAAGTTGCTGGAAGTTTATCAGTCTAACTGAAGCCCATCTAGTTGCTGTATAAATTGCATGACATTAGCCCATGTCTTGTGGACGTTCTGAAAGGCACCATTAACAGCATATCTGATCTTTTCTAGTTTGAGATTGGACAAGATATCCTCCCTGATAAGGCACTTACTCTCCTTCTCTTCTGACTAGATCATTGCTTGTGTTGTATTAAAATCTCATACGAATAGCATCTGTCACACAGGTAATTGTAAATCTTTTAAGACAGTAGTATCAACTACAGGTCCCCAGAGGAGGCCGTATTGGTGGGTAAGCCATTCATTTAACATCTTTGGAGGTCTTTGTGCATTCATTTACCAACCTGCATTTCACACACAGCTACTGACCAGGACAAGTACTCCACAAAACATCTAACCTCACCCCAAATAAGCGTTCTTCTCTTCATCTCGATAGGGATCATATGAAAGAGAATAGAGGAGCGTCGCAGCTACTAACAGCTAACCAAGGCACATACCACAATAAAGGCTCTGGTTTAGAATGAGAGATTTATTCTCTCGCCCTGGGAGCGAGGATCAATAAAACACATTAGTACTTTTGTCGTATGAGGACCTACTCATAAACCCCAGGCCCAATTTGCGTCCCAGCCCCAAAGTTGATCCAAAATAAAAAGTTCCTTAAACACTGAAATAAGACTACAAAAGACAAAGAAGGTGAAGTGTATTGGGACAAATGGATAGTAGTGTATTGCAAGCAAATTGAGAAATTGGGTGGCAACTAATCCCTTTTTCTTAACGGTCTGTTCAAAATTAAATTTCTATTTATTTTTCACGTTACCGATTTTTGTTTATAACCGTGTTAAAGTAATAGAAATAAAGCATAGAAAGCACTGAACCACAGGGAACTAATGCATTCCCCTAACTGCTCATAAACTAGACTAGGTATGAAGAATGCTTACACTGCAGTCCCCTTGACATCACGATAATCTAGAGTTAATCCCCTCCTAACCAGATCCACTAACACTAGACGACTTGATGTCTCCAAACTGTCTTCTAGTGGGATATTTATGAGGTGATCAGCAGCAGTGAGGGAACGGATCGATATCCTCTCTCTCTCTCTTTCCCCTTCATTCTTGGTCTTTCTCTCCCGCCCTCCTCCTCTCCCATAAGGATATCAGAGCCCTGACCTGTAGCCTTCCTTATAAGCACATTGTTTATAGATCTATTGGCGCATAGGGATATCAGAGGCCGGACGTGTAGCCTTCCTCATAGGGCACATTGTTTATAGATCTATTGGTGCCACGTCCATAATTCTTCCTGTATGCTAATGGTTTTCTCTGTGGCTCCCTCTGCACTAAGTGCAGGAGGAGGGAGGGAGGGAAGGAGGGGGAGAGGGAGGTAGATTATCAAGACACTTTCTGCATCATGTTATTCACTCCGTATAGCTTAGCCGCAACTTGGTTGTCAATTGAATTCGACTTGAATTCAACTGATTTAGCAGCAGTTAGGGCTCCTCAAATGGAATCATGTAGTGGGTGTTGAGTCATTGTGTTGCAATTGAGGAGAGGCAGCATTTGTGCAGTATTCACACTGCAGCCAGGCAAGGATGAACACTGAACCCAGAGAGTGGAGTTTCATCCAAAATCAAACTAAAATTATAAGCCATAAAATGTCTATAGTGTATTAATTGATCTCTATATCTCCCTTTCATATTCATTGGCATTTTCAAGATCAGTATGAATTTGTTATCATTCTCTGCCATTGTTTGAGTGTTTTTTTTTCTTTTTCTGCTGGATTGTGATTGCCGTTGGGCTGATCACTGATGTGAAGTTATTGTTTCTTGAGTTGTGTTAATATAAAATGTAAATACGTAGCTTCCTTTGCACAGTCAAACCCAAGTTTCTGAAGCAATCATATTAGCCGACTTAACGCTCTCTCCAATTCAACTGATGTTCATGGCATGACATTTGGCACAAGTAAAAGCTGTGGTGTCACTGAAGCACGGTAACAGGTACACTAGCAGCATGGGGCCTCCCGAGCCTCACACTACACGTGCAAATTGTTCACCCCTACCTCTGTCTCCCACTGGCTCATTTGGGTGTTGCCACGGCGATGAGAGAAACCCTCAAAGCCAATCAGTGGCAAAGTGTTTGAGCTGCAGCACATTGATAAATAATACAGAGATCGGGGAGTGGACAGCAGGGATTCACAGGCTGCAGCCAAGCAGCACAGAGAGAGAGAGAGAGAGAGAGAGAGAGAGAGAGAGAGAGAGAGAGAGAGAGAGAGAGAGAGAGAGAGAGAGACACAGGCAGGCAGACAAAAAGAGATGTTTGAAATTACGATTACACTCGCCAGCCAGGGAGCAAGCAAAAACCTGTTTATCAGCTGATACAGTACATGCTCACTGAGTTAGTTCCCACTGCAATGCCTTTTGAAAAGATAATTGTCAAGAAGACAAGCACGTTGCTCGTTGTTTTCATCTCAATAACTACCAAACATCTAAAAAGTATAAAGGGGAGAATCTCTGCATACTAACCCCTCAAACACATAACACAGCCCAGAGAGAGAGAGAGAGAGAGAGAGAGAGAGAGAGATAGCGAGGAGAGAAAACGAGCAAGAACTAGTGAGCCTTGAAAGAGAATAGGGGAGCAGACAGAGCAGGCAGAAATCAGAGAGAAGCTGAAGGTTAAGTAATAGTGTTAACAGTGACAGTGAACACTGGCAAGACTCTGCAACAAAGATGGCTGACGTAAATACGATGGTGGCGGGGAAGGCGCTGCTACACATGAAGGAGCAATAATGAGATAAACAAGTAGAAAGGTGTTGGAGAAAGACAGAGGAATTTGAGTGTATGTATGCATAAGAATCTGTACAGCGGTTCCCAACCTTTTCTCACTCATGGCCCACTTGAAAATCTCAAAAATGTTGGTGGCGTAAACAGTACAGAGGCTTTTTATTTTAATGATAAAGGAGCTGTCCATCAGCACCACGCATAAACCCAACGATGGATCAGGGAGGCAGTAGAGATCCGGAAACGCGCCCACGGGACTGTCAACCCGGGATGAGGGCGCTGACATGTTGTCTCATACCTGGGATACAGTCCTCCATAAACTATCAGCCAACAGGGGCCATGGTCATCCTACCAATCCAGGTGGGATGGGTTACGTCACAGTAACATCACGTGATGCTTCTGAGGAAGCAGGAAGTCAGCAGTCGAAACATGTCAGGTATGACAAACAAACCTACTAACCTAAGCTACCTCTTGTTTATAAGAACATTTAAATAATAATAACTACTTTTCTTTCATAATGTATTGCAAATGATTTGGCGGTCCACTTGCAATACCTTTGCGGCCCACAGGTAGGGAATGGCTGTGTTAGTGCATGTTTCCTGCTTGGCTACAGTTACGTTTACATAGGGCATTTTAACCCATTGATACCTGATGCAGCATTTGTGTGTGTATCCCTTTAAGACCGCGAACCACGGTTTGCGGTCTTAAAGGGATACGCACACAAATGAGGGATATACACAAATGCTGCATCAGGTATCAATAGGTTAAGAGAAAATGATGTCATTGAGTGACCTTGCGACTAGGCAGCAGAATTCGCGAGATCATGAGCCAACGACACAGACAAATCAGCCCCATTGCCAGCGGTCGGGTGTCACTTTCACTCAGGGTCTTTATCAGTGACAGGCAGCTAGCATGCTACGCTAACTCTACACCAGAGGGACCACACGCAGACTCAACCGAAAACAGAATTTGTTGAACTATACAATGTGTGGACCCAAGAAATGTGACTTAAAACTTGTTTAGTACATAAATCACAATTACAAAGCCAAGCGCAGAGGCAAGTTATACCGAGTCAGCTTTAAAAAAGCTTTATATTGTGTGAGTTTTCAAGGCAACATGAGCTGAGTTACAAAGCGACTATATTTGATATACAATAACACTCGAGGGGACTGATCGGTTATAATGACGTTGGTTTCGGCTCAGATGTGTGCTAACTCGGCAATTATGTCATGCTACTGTTTCAACCTACGTTGCTCCCAAAAGGTCAAACACACAATGCATTGAAAACCAATTGTGTGGCTTCTGGTAGGCGTACCTAGGCTGTATGTGGTAGAATGAGCTAAATGGAGCTAGCTAGACCCCTGGGGGGCAGATCCACCGCCTGAAATAGCCCATGCACAGTTGGATCGGTCTGTGTGCGGTAATTTGCATCTACTGGATGAGCTGTCAGCTCCAAGCCAGCAAGCAGCACAATGCTTTCGTTTACATCATCCTTTCTGACTCTAGTCTAAGAAAAGAAACCCACAGCCAAGTAAGACTGGCACAGAGACAGAGAGGTCAAGACAGGATGGACACAGGAGAGGCTTGATTGAAAAAGTGAAAACCAACTTGGCTGCGGAGTGGAAAATGGTGCTGAAGAAAGGTCGGCGGGGGATGGAGAGAGAGAGAGAGGAAGAGTGTTGATAGAAAAATTGAGTGGGCTGCAGCCAAGACAGTGTTTGTCTTTCACTGTGCTTTACGGCCACAAGGGTTAATTTGAGAGTACAGGAGCAAACGCAGTCGGTGAAACTCTGCGGGTAGCCGAGCTGTTCTCAACACACTGCTTTCAACTAGCAGCACCGCGGCCGGCTTTCACCAAAATGTGTCACATGCTTTTGGCATTAACGCCTTGTGTTGATCGACTGCGCCCATCCGAGCGGAGCTGATCATTATGCAGTTCATCATCAACATGTTGACGAGGCAGCTAAGTTAAGTAGCAGCGGCCTCCTCGCGGAGTGCATTGTCAACAGTTTATGTAAGGTGTGTTGGCGGACGCTGCTCTGCTGTGTGGTGCTGTGAATCCCCAGGCTGGGAAAAAGAACAGCTTTCTCAGCCTCCCACACCTCCTACTCCTCCACTCCTCCTACCACCATTTGCTGCTGACCCGCTGGGTCGCCCGAGCCCAGGCCCACACTCCTTCAGCTGCCGTCTCTGCTGACCCGCTGGGTCACCCGAGCCCAGGCCCACACTCCTTCAGCTGCCGTCTCTGCTGACCCGCTGGGTCACCCGAGCCCAGGCCCACGCTCCTTCAGCTGCTGTCTCTGCTGACCCGCTGGGTCACTCGAGCCCAGGCCCACACTCCTTCAGCTGCTGTCTCTGCTGACCCGCTGGGTCGCCCGAGCCCAGGCCCACACTCCTTCAGCTGCTGTCTCTGCTGACCCGCTGGGTCACCCGAGCCCAGGCCCACACTCCTTCAGCTGCTGTCTCTGCTGACCCGCTGGGTCACCCGAGCCCAGGCCCACACTCCTTCAGCTGCCGTCTCTCTGTGGATGTCTGTCGTCCTCTTCTTACCTCATTCTTCACTTTGGTACTTTCTTTCCAAACTTCTTCTTTTTTTCCAGTGGCCATGCAGGTGGCCAGCAAACAGGTTACAAGATAATATGCATTCAAATTAGGGCTGGGTGATATAGCCCAAATATATGTCGATATAAAATATTTAATATGAGTCCATATAGATCATTATTGATTATGTTTAATGTGGGGATGCACGATATTTCAGCAATCATATCGGTATAGGCCGATATTAGTAATTTTTTAACATATCGGCATCGGTCCGATGTTACAATGTTAATATCGGTTATCGGTATCAGCCAAAATGTTCACATTGAGAGGAAACAATGAGGTAAATCTATGATTTATGGGCTTTTCCCATTGTTTGGAAATAAAGAAATGTATTACTTTTTCAAATTCACAGTGTTTACATGTGTTTTTCAGTATGTCATTTTTTAAATGATCATAGAATGTGTTTTTATACAGATCATATCGAAGAGAAGTGGGATCCGGTCTGTAAGGACACGCGGCCTGACAAACGGTGGACCTTTTGACGCGCTGCCAGGAGTTGAGAGGCTAGCGACGTACGCAAGCTCCATTATCAAGGGACATGATAGGTTGAAACTAGAGTGAAACTATCAAACATTTTATCAAACTATTTCCTTATTGTCTATCGCCGATATATATTGCTGCTGTTTTATCGCCCAGCCCTAATTCAAATGCTTCCGAGCAACTGGATGTTTCCATGTGAGTAAATCAACAACGTTATTTTCGGAGTAAATCCACACACCGAGTTACTTCCTTGTTTGCCTGTAAAGAGTGCTTCCGCTGTACACAACAACGCATGTGCTGTATGTCGCTTTTTTTTTCCTTTTCTTTTACTCGTTTTTTTATGTATTATTTTAATAGCGTTTTTTTAACCGTTCAAAATAGATTTTCAAATCAACTCACTGGGTACTCTTGCATCAAAGCCCTGGCTGCCCTGTGCAGCACTGCATTAGCTGGCTTTCACCTCTCCTCATACTGTACACCAGCTTTGACCCTTCACCTCTGTGGATCTCCTCACACTGTACACCAGCTTTGACCCTTCACCTCTGTGGATCTCCTCACACTGTACACCAGCTTTGCCTTTCTTTTGATCTTCCTCCCACTGCTCTCTAAAATCCTCCCTGCTCACCCTCTTCCTGTCCTTCAAAGGCTATGTTCAAGTAGGCAGCTAAAATATGATTCGTTCATTCACATATCCAACATATCCACCTTATCTAAAGTCTGAACAGCAAAACAAAAACAAAAACAAAACTCTGGGATCAGATTCTTTCAGATCATATTTAAACCACATTTGTACGTGGTTTGAAATACAATTCAAATCAGATATCAGTCGTCATGATCAGATTTCGAGTGTGTGTGGGGGGGGGGGGGGGGGGGTTTCGCTACCCTCCACGGGACACGTGTTGTGTTTGATGTCACGTTACAACGAGAGCAGAGAACAGCAAACATGGAGGACGGCTAGATCCATATATCCCTCGCTGAACTGTGATGCCTGTGATGAGAGCAGTACCAAATATACCACCCACCTTTATCGACTTGTGCGACAACTGCGTTCTGAACTGCAGATTGAAAATGCCATCATAAAAATAGTAAAAAAAAACAGGACAACGTCCTGCACTCGAGGCTACGTTGAAGCATGTTTCTCACTTAAGCTAGGTTGAAACCTAGCATATGGCTGGACGGTGTATGGGTGTGCTATGGCTAGGGATGTCAATTTTCGGTTAATTTCACTTTCGATTAACCGACGCTAATAATCGATTAACCTATCGGTTAATTCATAATTTTTTAATATTAAAAAAAAAAAATGTTTTTTTTTTTTTTTTTTGTCTATTTACTCAATGAACTCATGCCCAAACAAAGCGTGTCTATTTAGATGCTGAAATGTTAATGCTTTTTGTGTTAGAATTTCTAACACAAAAAGCATTAACAAGCATTAACAAAAAGCATCAACATTTCAACACAAATTATTTTTGTGTTAGAATTTCTAACACAAAAAGCATTAACATTTCAGCATCTAAATAGACACGCCTTGTTTGGGCATGAGCTCATTGAGTAAATAGACCAAAAAAAAAAAAAAATTTTTTTTTTTTTTTTAATATTAACTGATAGACCGACAGCAATAACCGAACAACGACGTTAGCGACGGTTAATCGATTAACGGTTAACCGTTGACATCCCTAGCTATGGCCGACCAATGGTGTAACTTGTGGCATGTTGGGCATGAGAGTAAATGGTAAAATGGTAAATGGCCTGCATTTATACAGTATAGCGCTTTTATCCAAAGCGCTTTACAATCAGTAGGTACATTCACCCATTCATACACCGATGGCGGCAGGCTACCACGCAGGGTGCTGGCACACCATCAGGAGCAATTTGGGGTTCAGTATATTGCCCAAGGACACTTCGACATGCAAAGTGGAGGAGGCGGGAATCGAACCTCTTTTATCCAAAGCGATTAGTGGACAACCCGCTCTACCTCCTGAGCTACAGCTCAGAGCGGCTGAGTGAGAGGGTTGACTCGTCCTCCTCACCTCTGTGCTCAGAGGGAATATTTCACCGGACTCTGTGACCCGCAGAGATTTAAATCTGCCAGACGGATTTTAACTGTAAAAGACCGGCAATTACCGGATAACGGAAACCCTGCTGCTGTCTAAGCCCAGTGAAAGTCCCTCCCTCATTCCCGGCTCTGTCAGTCCCAGTGGTGTGTGAGCACGTTTAGGAGCAGAACTCAGACTTTTCTTTGCCAGCATCTTCACGGCTTAATCCAGCAACATTCACCACTGGCTCCTTCTGTCAATCTCTACTCATTTACTCTCCAACCTCACCACCTAAAGCCCTCTCTTCCTTTACAATGTAGATGTAAAGTTTACATCTTCAGTCTCCTTCAGTCCCCCCCCCCCGCATGCGCTCCCTGTCTTCTTGCAGTGAGAGTGTAGTTGGGTTTCCATCCAAAGGTATGCGAAAATAATGGGCGTTTCCATCTGCTGCTATTAAGCGAATTATAAAGCTGTCAATTACCTCATGTTGCTGCTATTATGCAAATTATAGAGCTGTCAATCACCTCGTGTTTGAGGCTGTCTGAGCTGCTAGACGTGATACAGCTCTATTAAACACATCTAACGTTATTCATTTAAAGTTTCTTGATGATCTTGATGAAGTAGACAAAGGTACCATAACGCCATTTCTGGATTACCAGGTGCGACTCGGCAAGCATAACGTTATAATCCACGGAGCAGATAGTATGTGAATACAATTTCATTCAATTCTAGAAGTGAGTCGCCTTAAAGTTAATATCCCAGTCTTCTGTTTACCACGGCGGGTATTGTGCTGCGTAGCCTATTTACCATTATTTACCGTGTGTGTAGCCTTATTGTGTAGGCTACACAGCATGTCATGTTTTGCAGTGATCAAGGCAAACTGTGTGGTTTTTGAACGGAATATCGCTTAATCGGTTTCCACTGCACGTATCGTATTTTCCTTTTATCGATACACCCGACTCTTTTTTTTATTCGCAAATTGACATTTTGCATAAAAACAAGTGGATGGAAACCCAACTTCTGTTTAGGAGTGATGGGTGAGGGCTCGCCTGTCCATCTGCTCAGGCCTTGAGGCTCCGTCTCTTGGAGGCCCGTGGGGCTGCTGGAGGAGCACAGCAGACAGACTGAGGAGCCTCTGGGAAAACAGAAAGCCTACTCACAACAAGCCGCCGCTGCTGTCATTGACACACACTCTCTCTCTCTCTCTCTCTCTCACACACACACACACACACACACACACACACACACACACACACACACACACACACACATCACAGACACACACCCCTTACAGCTGAGTTTCCAAGCGCACATGATGACTCTGAAAAACTATGAATGATTGTGAAGAACACACAGGTGTGACATTGCCACAGTATTAGAAGTGACCAGGTGAACACTGGGCACGTCCAAACAAACCCAATGACCCCTTTCAACTTTCAAACCAGTGTTAAAATGCAAAAACACACACAGGTAAAGTGGCATTACTCCCACACGTCACGGCTGTCCATATGCAACCTACGTACAGTATATCTGTCTGCATTTTCATTAATGCAGCAAAATAAACGAAGCACTATGAACCTGATGTGGGCTTACATCAGCACATGTCCATCATGCACTGTAATTGGCGGTCAGGTAGCCCACGAACACAGAGTGAATATTGAAGAACTGCGTTTGTCGCATTGATGAAAGCAGAAAACAGCGTCTTACGGTACCGATGATGCATAATAGAAAACATTAGAAACAAGAAGATGTCCTCAGTAGAGCACAGACCTCCGCCATGTTTGACAACCAGCTTTTGGTGATATGCCATGCCATGCCCGGCCAACACCCCGCCCCCTTTTGGCCAATCGCAATCGCCATGAAAAGTGAATCAGTTGTTGGCCCATAGCCAACCTTATACCAAGTTCTGTGCAAATCCATAGAGCGGAGCAGGGATGCGATATTTTTGTAGGTTAACCCAGAAGTCGTGCACTTCCTGGTTCCCTCAGCGGGAAGTCAATGGGATTTTGATTGAATTTCTGAAATAAGGTCTGTGGTTAACAAAAGTTTATGAAACAGCAAATGTTGTGTTCAGCAAGATCATCTTCACAAATGAGGACCACTTTTATGATTTTTGAAGCGTTTTCTGAAAATCGCCATTTAAAAAAAATCCCATTTACGCTTGATATCTCACCTTAAATGCATAAAAAAGGGCAGTTTTTGGAGTGTGACCATTCCAGTTTTCATGATTTTTTTTGAAACATTAAAGAGTACCATGTAAATCCTATTTGATCCCAGTGTGTTTGCAATGTGCAGCAGCGTGAGTGAATATAGTCATTGTAACAATATAATGTATAAGAGCACACAGGAGGGGAGGTTGACATGGACTCACTCACCCTGGGTTGCCAGTTTTCATATTGTTTCTGCAGGTTGGCCCCAATGGTCTCCAGGGCTTTCTGCGGGCTCATCGACAGAGGATCTGGCAAGCAAACACAAAGGCAATGTAAACACACCCAGATCACAGGGCACACAGCGACAGCGCTCCTAGCATAGCAAAACCATAGACACTCAATATAGAGCTGACAAAGCAGCCACACATATGACATATATCGTCCACCAGCTTTACATTACATTTCTATTTTAGGCATTTATCTGGCACGCTTATCCAGGGCAACTTAAAATTGATTATGTAATAAACAAAAAAACAATCCAAGTAAAAGTCCCTATAACCCATATACATCTTAACATCAGTCAACAAGGTATCAGAGCCGTGACACTGGCCCTGGATACAGAAATAACCTAATAGCTGAGTTAAGAAAAAACAATGCAATGCAGCCATCCTCAAAGCAAATTCCTCTCCTTCATAGCCAGTTTCATATGAAATCATGCGCAGGGTTATAGGGAAAATAGTATCAGCACCTCCGGGTGAAATATTGATGAGAGAAAATCAATATGGCATAAAGAATAGCAGAATATAGATTGAGGGGGATCACATTCTGCTCAGCAGGCAGAGAATAACACATTTGCCAGATTGCAGGAGATGTTCATAACAACAACAAAGCTAAGGTCTGTTTGAGGAGCTACATGTGAACAGCACCATTTGAAAAACACCCCCTTCAACAAAATGATGACTTTCTTTTCATTCTCTTGGAAAACATATTTTAGTTAGAGATTCATTTTGTGATCAAACACTTCATGCAGTATGTAACTATGGTCAAATAAGTCGCCTACCATGTTTAAATTAAATATTATTATTACGGCCATCCTATTACATTGTACAAACAAATTGTGTGTGTATTAGTAACTGTTTATGGAGAGGACGTTTTCACACACACACACACACACACACACACACACACACACACACACGCACGCACGCAGTGGCCACTGAATAGGAGATGTAGGCCATTCTACCAGCATTTGGCTGGAGTGTGAGTAATAATTTAAACACCTTGGTACATCGGAGTACATCTCCCTCCCTTGCTTCTAAGTTCTAACCCGAAAAAATCGCCCCCAAATAACTTCTCAAACAGGTCTGCACGGTGTCAGCAGCATCCTCAGAAGCCACTGCAAAAAGTAGCAGAGAACTTTTGAGAACTGTGCTCTCACTTGAGTGTTCTTTCCTCACTCATAAGAGCCAAGTCTCAACGGACCTCAACGATGCTTTTGAGGTTCCTGCTCAAATAGGGACGCTTCCATTGTTGACGTTTTATGTGGTGTCGTCTGGTTCTGGTGGGGCAGATAGCTTCATCTCTAGCTTTATATCTCTGGCTTTATGCATGAAGATCCCTTGGGACCACCCAGAACATCCCTAAATGCTGAGAAATAAGAGCAAGGGGAGTTGTTGCACAGCGTGCCACTGCTGAAAATCTACTGTGGTACCTGGTTTGAGAAACAGTACTATACTAGAATATTCCAGAACCAGCGTTTCACACCATGTTTACTATTTGCATCTGCCATAATATTCACACTCATAAAAGTAGATTCCTGTCAAAATGTGTTGCCTTATACAGTATTTTACCCTATTATCATAATATCCCTATTATCATAACTTAACACCATTTGTTTTTTGTCCCATGCTTGTTCGAACAAAGAGGAAGCTGTGCATCAGCACAATACAGTATGTCCCAAGTCGAGATGCACCGATCGATCGGCAGCTGACCGGAATCGCCCGGTTTTCAGCTGATCAGCCATTGACCGGTGACCGGCCGTTCAGTCTCATATATCCGATTCCCAAAATATGCCCAAAATAATATGATCCGAGAATGCAGTCAGTGCAATGCAAGGACCTGTACTGAAATGTGTACAGTACACACTGTAAAGTCCTCAGGCACAAATCAACGCTGAAATTCACTCTCCTTTAAAGAATCTACCTTCTCATGGACTGCTCTTTGTTCTTTGTCCTAGTGTGTGCACGGTGTGTATTCATGTTAGCGTATTGACTGTGTGTGTGTGTGTGTGTGTGTGTGTGTTCGTGTTCGTGTGTGTGTGTGTGTTTGTGTGTGTGTACTACTGTAATGGCAAATTATTGATCAAGTGTGTATTGATTGATTAATTATTAAGTATGACAATTCTAAGGTGTATTTTGTGAACTGTGTTCTTCAGTCATTGCAGAAGATTGCTGTGCAGAGTTTTCCTGTGAGAACCTGTGTCTTGTTGTGACTATAGACTGGATTTGTTCAACATCAGATTAGCTACATGGCTGAATGGAAACTTACTAGGCTGAATGGAACTTTTAGACAGTAGTGGAAAATCACTGCCCTCCACGCTGGGGGGCGGGCATCGATAGTTTCAGTATATGATGTGAAGTAAACAATAATGCGGGGCTCTTGCATTGACAACGTGGTCAGGAAGAGACCTCTCTGAAGAGATGTTATTGTGGAATAAAAACCTCCTAGAACACTTGAAACGGATATTTCATTATTGATCAATCGGCAGGACATTGCAGTGGATTTTTCCTCCACAACTTGGGGGCTCGTCACGGGATCTCACGACTGGGATGCGGACCTCTGGCATGTCGACTGGTGATAACCTCCTGTCAAAGTTGGACCTGAAAGCTCGATTAATGCTAAGAGAGCAGGAGTCGACATGCGGAGGAATGTAGCCCAGCGCTGTGATCTGCGGAACCTGGTGAGGCAAATACACACTGAATGCAATGTTGATTGATCAGTTTTATGTCAAATTGAGTAGCTGTGAAATTTAGAATAATGTTATACAATTGGTTCTAAAAATAGACAATTGTAACTACTGTTAAAAGCTGCAGGTCTGGGGGATTGTGTAGTGGAGAACGGATGTAACTTCTGCCTGGGCAATTCTTTGCCTTTGAGGGGAGTGCGGGGTCCTGGGGATGCTCGCGTGAGATAATATTAAATAAAACTCACTATTGCCGTTATCGGATATACTCACCGCCGAGAGGGTGAGGCGTTGCGTTAGGAAAACGGATGTAACTTCTGCCTGGGAAATCTTTTGCCTTTGAGGGGAGTGCGATGTGTCCTGGGGATGCTCGCGTGAGATAATATTAGATAAAACTCACTATTGCCGTAGCTTAGAGCGCACGCGTAAGGGAGCTTACTAAAGCCGACTCATATTTGGGCAAGATTTAGAGAAGAATAAATCGGCCTGTTTGTCGACGGGCAAACAGTAAAGACGCAGGTTGAAAGGTATTACTTGGCGTCGACGTAAGTTGAAAGGTATACTTAGCGTCTAAAAACTGCAGTAAGTGGAAAAAAAAACACATACCCAGACCTGAGTTTTGCGAAAGGAGGTATAAAGTATATGTGGATATAATAGAAGGGATACAATTACAAAGTCAAAGCATTGGGAAAATTCTTACCATTCATTTACAGAAAAAGAGAAAAAAAAGAAAAGTTGTTTTCAAAAGGTCTCTTTCCTTTGAACAAAAAAAAATGAAATAAAAAAAGGGGAGAGTGTGGGTGAAACTGAGCAGTGAGGCTCATTGAGGAAGAAAAAAAAAAAAAGGGAGAAAAATGAATGGGAAATGAATGGGAAATGACTGAGATATGAATGAGAAATTTCTGAATGAGAAAAATGAGAGGAAGAAAAATCACAAACTAAACTTTTTGTTGTGGGGCTAAACGTTCAAATTGAACTTTTTGTTTTGGGATGCAAGCGTTAAACAGGGGCTAAACGTTCAAATTGAACTTTTTGTTTTGGGATGCAAGCGTTAAACAGGGGCTAAACATTCAAATTCAACTTTTTATTTTGGGGCTTAAACGTTCATATGTGTGTAGATAAGCCGGCCGGCAGGGGACAAACAGGGTTGTTTACTTTGTTATGTGGATCCACAGTTATGTTTTATTTTAACCCATACCTTCCTACAAAAGATGGTTGTTATTTTGTTTTTATTGGTAATATCATAAGGTATTGGTTTTGATTTCGCACACACAAACAAAACCACAGCTGTTTAGAGAAAGCTCACGAGGAGCTATGGGTTTGTATAAATATGGGTTTGTGTAAATACACACCAGGGAAAGCACATTTGTCTCAAGCAGACCTACACGCCACATTTAGAGGGAAATATAGACTGTATAAAAGTTATGGTCTAGGTGGTTTTGAAAAACCACAGAAAACAACAGCAACACATTTATTATTAAGGGGAAAAGAAAGTATGTCTGCCAGAAGCAATACATACGGCCATACATATCATTTATTATGTGAGGAGTTTAATCTTTCGCTAGTGTCTCTTAATGTGTCTTAAAAGGTCTCAACCTGGAAATTGACCCGTGCCTCACCACCACCATGTAGCAGACTGAGAGTCAGCGCCAGGCTCAACTACACTGAAGACCACCAGCGGTCCAGGCTCCAGCCAGACGATCAACACTCCGGGCAGGCTTCAGCCAGGGAACCGGCAGCAGCATCCGTACCAGCAGCCACTACAGCCCTGAACACCGCAGCTAGCGGCCAGCAATGGGAGAGAGTAAAATCTCTCCCTCCCGTGTAAGTGTTTCACCACACCGGTGTGACGGCTACAGAAATGCATATGAGTGGTTTGCTTGCTGTAAAAGAATATATGACTGCCGTGGAGTTTTCGATTCATAGGCTTGGCCCGGAGGTTGACGCCACCTGGACAGTAACAGCGGAGAGGACTCAACGAAGCGAATCAAGACGGAGCGGAGAGGGTGTGAGGCGCTGGTCAATCACAGGCGAGAGACTGACACGGCCGGAGACGCAAGCCAGTTGAGGGTGGAGGAGTTCACAGCAGAATTTTCTCCAAAGACACCAATTATGAGCAGATAAGTAATGACACACATGAACATTTGCATGTTACAGCTGTTTGACAAACCATTGTTTTAGTAAAGAATCACACACTGTATACATTATGTACATGCAATGCACACAGAGCAAAAGTACTTTTTTTTGCAGTAGTACAGTATTGTATAATAGAAGTTATGTTTTCTTTTAGGAAAAGCGTATTTAGCTTGGAAAACCCTTATTGCCAAGCGAAAAGGTAAATGTTTGTGAACACACTGAGATTTCTCCCCCCCCCCCCCCGCTTCTCGGCCTGAAGCGGCGCAGCACCCTCCAGATAACCACAGTACATAGCGCACACACATTTTCCCAAGAGGACTGAGAGAGAGGCAGAGACAAGTTAAAGGGTGTCTCTCTCTAAAAAATAAGTATATAAAAAAACTGCTAAATTAATTGACACATGCGTTATATAACGCATCTGTCAAAGGGGGTAAGCAGCTTTTGTTTTTGTGTCTGTTTTTTGTTTTGTTTTTAAGTTTTTGTTGTTGTGGTGTATGTGTTTTGTGTGCCTGTGTGACTGAGACAATCAGATGGACAAGCAGACTGAGACAATCAGATTGGACAATCACCATGGGACGATCTCCAATGCCAGATGCTGAGATCCAGCTTCCCACATTCTCCACCAGCGGAATTAGCTTAGGCTTTCCACACACACACACACATGCGTGAGCTGGACCACAGACGGTTTCCCCATGACGAATCGGATGCAGAGAGTCGTACTTTGCGTGGTTTGTGTAAAAACTGTGATCATGTGTATTAAAAAAGCGTTTTGGAGTCATGGGAGACAGGGGAGTGTGAACACAGTGTGAATGAGTGATGTTTGATGGTGAAAGGTGTGTGATCGTTGAAGGCAATGTTATTGTACACCAGTTAGACAGGAGAAAGGGGACTCCAGTGTGACTGGAGAGCGGAGAGGAGGACAAAGACTTGAGACATGACTTGGACTTGTAAAATAGACTAGATTGACCATTTGCATCAAAATTGGGTCGTGGGTTCAATTTCCCAGCCTCTGAGTGGGCTGCATGCCAAAGTGCACTTGGTGTGTAGCCTATGTCTGCCAGAGGTTTGGAAATCGTCAACAATTGTAGTAAGAAACCCGAAAAAAGAAGAAAAAAACATTTGTAGCCTGTGAGAATGTTTTTGTATGAAATGTGAATAGCGGCTTGCTGATATGAGTGGATAGTGGAGGACAAGTGGGAGGCGGGCCAAAACGATTTAGTGACTTCGATTACCAGGATCCAACACCAGTGAACAGGAGCCAATTATCAGAAATGTGTAAACTGTGTGTTTTTAAGAAGAAAAAATATATGCCAAAAGTGTGGAACAATAAAAAAGGCCATTGACCTCTGACACACTTCGTTTATGATATGAAATCTTGGGTAAATAATCATGCTTAATTTGATATTTAGCATCGCCAAGAGTTTGATTTGAGCAAATGATACATTGTAACATAAGTATGGATTAAGTATTAAGTAAGTAACCGAAATGAAGGACTTATTAATTGTGATTGTGAACACATAGGGAAATTTTAATCTATATAGATGTGTGAGATGGTACATTTTTTTCTAATAAGTTAAGGATAATAGTTATGTTAGTTTTCTTTGACTGTGTTTGAACTTATAGTTTGTTATCAATAATTTATTTTTAATATTGATAATAATGATTTATTCTTATCAAAAGTGTGGAATTGTAATGGCAAATTATTGATCAAGTGTGTATTGATTGATTAATTATTAAGTATGACAATTCTAAGGTGTATTTTGTGAACTGTGTTCTTCAGTCATTGCAGAAGATTGCTGTGCAGAGTTTTCCTGTGAGAACCTGTGTCTTGTTGTGACTATAGACTGGATTTGTTCAACATCAGATTAGCTACATGGCTGAATGGAAACTTACTAGGCTGAATGGAACTTTTAGACAGTAGTGGAAAATCACTGCCCTCCACGCTGGGGGGCGGGCATCGATAGTTTCAGTATATGATGTGAAGTAAACAATAATGCGGGGCTCTTGCATTGACAACGTGGTCAGGAAGAGACCTCTCTGAAGAGATGTTATTGTGGAATAAAAACCTCCTAGAACACTTGAAACGGATATTTCATTATTGATCAATCGGCAGGACATTGCAGTGGATTTTTCCTCCACACTACGCACCTATCCAGCACTCGAGTCTGGCGCAGGGGGAGGTCTTGACCACATCAGGAGGGTCCACTCCCACGTTGAGACACAACACCAGAGCGACACTCACCGTCTTCATCTGAGGAAGGGCAGAGAAAACAATCTTAAGGACATTATCCTGTCATTGACACGTGCGAACACACACACACACTAGGGCTGAACGATTAATCGAATTTAAATCGAAACCGAGATTTGAAACAACGCAATTAGATTAATCGCAAAGGCTTCGATTTGACGATTTAACATTATACATGTGACATGCCTGCATGTAGGTACACGTGACGTGACGTTGTTACACAGCAGCAGCACGCCGTAGACGTGACGTACGTTTACGCTGCAGCAGCAGCACGCAGTACTATCAAACGTGCCTGGATGGAGGAGGAGAAAGCATTAGCTGCAGTCTGCAGAATAGCTAGCTAGCAGCTAGCGAGCCGATTAGCGAACTTTACAAAAGTTGACACATTATTCACTCTGACTTGATTTTTAATAGATTATCTACAATGGAAGGGCAGCTATCTAACAAGACTCGGAAGTGTAATGTAACAAGAACAAGAAGCGGCCGCCGGATGATTTAGCACCGAAGAAAGGCTGGAACTACTTTGGATTTAGAGCATTGATTAGTGACCAAAAGACAGTGTTATGCAAGCGCGGTGCATAACCACCGACAACGCTTCAAATGTCATAAAAGCTATGGAAATCAACAGATGGACCAGACTCCAGTGCTTCACCACAGACTACACCTCGCCATCGGTACGTTATTTAGCCTAGCAGCTAGGGCTAGCAACGTAGCAAGTTAACTTTACTAACGATAGCTCTCTCCCTAAGGAGATAGCTCATTTAGCTAGTAAAGTTAGCTTGCTAGCCCTAACTGGCTAGTTGACGTTACATGTTCTGGATGTTGTTTTTTTTCTTCCCCTCTCACTTAACATTCTCAGTCTGACTGCCTGAATGCAGTAGGCTACTTGTATTGTAACGTTAGCTTGGTAAGCCTACAGTAATGTCTAAATGCCCCTCTTCACCTCTTAGTACTTATAGAATAATTTGGTTAATTATTTTGTTTTTCAGAAAAGTTGCGAACAAGCTACATAAGTGGAGAGAATGTCCCACAAATCAAGGCCCGGGTGAAGACAGAGATGGAACAAGTGCAGGTGGCACTAAAGGTAACCTGCATTAATTCTCTCCTCTCTCCTCATCCTCCCTCTCTCTCCCCTTCCTTTCCTTGCAAAATAGGGCTTCACTGAAACACTGCTTGTGTATATAGCCTGCCCTGTGCCCCGTCTTTGATGCGTGAATGAATGTGTGTGCTGTGAATTGCATTAATGTGAAACTTAACAGTTGTGTCTGTGTTTTGCAGGAGAAGAGGGCTGCCATCACCCCAGATGCTGCTGCTGTGCCTCAAAGTGCAGCACAGGAAGGAGCCAGGCCATCGGCTGCAAAAAAGGCCAAGCGACCCTTGGGCAGTTACTTCAAGAGCTGCGGTGATGCTGGTGCTTTTTGTTTTGTTTTTATTGTTAAAGACTTAAGACTTGAGTTGTGTCTCAGACTGAGACACAGAGAGAATTGCAGCTGTTGTTTAAAAGCAAATAAATGTTGCTGGAAGGAATTCTTATCCAAGTTCTCATCCTTGCATTGTAATATAGAGCAGTTTGTTGATTGTGATGTTTGAATGTGGTAGGCAAATGCTCCATTGTGTTTTACATTTATTACAGTTAATATTGCACTGAAACTTGAATTAAAAAAAAATCGAAATTAAATCGAAATCGCAATATCGGTCAGAAAAATCGCAATTAGATTTTTTACCCAAATCGTTCAGCCCTAACACACACACACACACACACACACACACACACGTCTGACTTAATTTACAATATACATAAGTGACAAATGAGCACACACACACCATTTATGACTCCAAACTAGAGACAAGCTTATACAAACACAAGTTTTTGCCAATTTCATTCCACCGGCGTAGGCCCACAACAGAACACAGCACTTGCAGTGGTCGGAACCCCCCCGCCCCGCACACACACACACCATCAAATCACCTAGCCTACTCACCCTTAAATGAACAAGACTTCAGCAGAGTTGACTGAGAGTTTACCAATCCACACTGCATGCTGATGTTGTACTAGGAGTAGCTCTAAGGCAGCTCAATCTCCCCGTACTTAAAATTCAACTCATCCATGTTGGTGTGGAGTAATGTTGACAAACTAGGTCTGCACCATCTTGTATTAATCATATGCCATCTTAGTTTCCACAATTCCTTATCGTCGTAGACTATTTGCATATTGTTATCAACAGTACTGAATTGAATTTATAGTATCTGCTGTAGTTGAAACAACTCAAGGTGTTGATATACAGTAAGATGCAGAAAGGTCCACTAAAACAATACCAAGTGTTACTAATAAATAACCATAATGATGTCATAATGATGCTCCCTCTACAACAACTTTTTTCCCTATTAATGATTTTACCCAGAGCATTTCGACTGAACATGCATGCTCTCTTGTAGCACTCGTGCACAGTTTCGTCAGGTGGTGGGGGCGGGGCTAAGTGTCTTACCCAAGGGAAACTCCACGCTACTTGCTGAGGGAGGAGAACACATCGCTTATTCAATGTGCCCACCCACATGTTCCCAGCTGGTCCCGGGATTCAAACCAGCGAAACGCCAGTCACAAGCCCACTCCTCCAGCCTTCAAGGCTGCTATCAGCCTGGAGCCGAACCATCAATGTGCCATTGATCAGGGAATTTAACCTGGAACTGCCGCCTCAGCGGCCGGCAGGAGATTGTTGATTGGTTTCATACGCTCCACAGCTCGTAGGCGTGAATGTGTGCAGGTATGACTTTAAAGCAGGGCAGTGCTGAAGAAGCACAGACATGTTCAGCCCTTCCTTGGATAGATGAATAGAAATAATATTGTGCTGTAGTACCATGTGCACTGCTGTGTTGTTGTATAAAGGTCAGTAGTAGCTACAGACTGAGAGAGCCAGGTAACTAACACAGAGGCAGCAGACCACTGGGACTCAGAGCAGGTGAGGGAACAGGTCATCTGAAATGGGACAACCATCGATCCATGGGGTATGTGGCCAGTCCTTACACACACACAAACTTACACACTTACACACACACGCACTTACACACACATACACACACACGAGCGCGCACACGCTTGAGCTGGCAGCACCGGCCACCTGCGGTGCAGAAGATGACACACTGCAGTAGTAAGTGAGAAACGGCTTCCTAGTGCGTCACACTGACCACGTCAGCGCTCATCAGTCCATCCTGCCGCCAACCTGCAGCATCACTCAGGGCGAGGAGTGACCGCAGGCCACAGCAGCTGCCACTAAGGCCAATCAATAGCTTTCATGCTGTCTGCAGTGCAGTGACATCCCCACACTGGCTTTGGTTCACTGACGTAAGCAAGAGACATGTAGCCTGGAGTTTAGGACACCGCGCGGGCGGCAGCTAGGCCTACATACTCCAACGTCAGCTTGACGAGCGCGTCTCAGAGGAGTTCCCAGCAAAATGAGTAATAGTGTGATTTCACTATGATTTCAATGACTAGCCCCAAGGAGTGAATGTAGTTGTGCGTATATACTTGGTCATAGCGTTCACTCTCTCCTGTTATCTCCCCCATCTACATTATAGTATACTTGCGCTGTTGACGTCAGCTGTGTCGAGTCACGTTTTCGGGGAGCTGCACGCCGCCTCCGCCGGCCTGGCAGGCTCACTGGCCGTGGCGTAGCCCTACGCCGCTACGGCGAGGGCGTATAACACCTTTGTAGACGTGTAGTACAATCGCCATGCATTAGGTCTGGTATTTCTCCCGTTACATAATAATTAATTGATTGCATTTATAGAGCGCCTTTCTAGATATTCACAGTGCTTCACATATCAGGGGAGTAGCACCCACCTGGTGATGCACGGCAGCCATTAAGTTAGCATGAGAACGCTCACCACACATCAGCTATCACAGAGGACTGAACGTGCCCATTAAGTAACGATGGATGATTAGGTGGCCATGATGGAAGGAAGCCCTGTGTGGGAATTTAGCCAGAGCACCGGGGTTACATCCCTACTCTTGTGAAGAGTGCTGATGATGATCTTTAATGACCACAGAGTCGGGCCTCAGTTTAACATCTCATCTGAAGGAAGGTGCTCACTCCCAGGACAGAGTCCCTGCCTCTGCCCGGGGGATATAGGGATAGGCATAATTTCTTATTTGTTCGATACATGTGCTTTTAAAATGGTACCGTGCCTAAATGGTGCCTGAACGATACTTTTTTAAATTTAAAGTGGTTTTAAAGTGGATTTTTTTTAAAGAGGATTTAAGAGGATTAGCTGTGATGCCTGCAGCAACAAAAATGTTGACAGTAACTGCAGTGTAGCTGGCCTGGTCTACACACTAACGTCTCATCTCCACTACTGATGATGGCGATGGATTTCAGGAGGACAATTTTTTGTTGATGGCAGCGCTCGGCCAGAGCTGACGACTCACTGTTTTATCAGCCTCTCTCTTTGTAGATGAAAGCCTGATAGCCAACGTCGTTTAGCTCTGTGCTTAACCGACATCAGGAGACCTTTGTGTCGTTTAGCTCTGTGCTTAACCGACATCAGGAGACCTTTGTGTCGTTTAGCTCTGTGCTTAACCCACATCAGGAGACCTTTGTGTCCTCTTGGCTCCACTTAGCCCTAGGTCAATTAGCCCTAGGTCAATCAGCCCTAGGTCAATTAGCCCTAGGTCAGCTGACTACAGCATCCCTGCTGCGTCCTGTGGACTCATTCTCTCATGCGCCTCCTGAAATCTGTATGGCTCTCTGGGCTTTCTGATTTGTCAAAGTCACAAACAAAATCAAGGTATTAAGGTTTAAAACAGGACTTCAGACAAATGGTATGTATGAGCTTGTCTGTATGCCTGCATCAATAATCACCAACACCACAGCGGTTTAGAACGAGGCAATGACTACCCACACACAAATAAGATGAGACTTCAATGATCCCCATGAGGAAACTTTCAAAAGTGCCATCACTTTATAACTTGTACAACTTCTAAGCAGAATACTGGATAGTGATTGGCTCCAGGATTTGTGATGTCACAAATCATGCTTGGTGAAAACGGCTCAGTGAGCTCAGAGAAGTTTCCACTTTCAGCAGACGAGTGTGACAACAGCTTTCTAGTGTCAAACTCTTCACACACATCATTCTGCAACGTGAAGCTCAGACATCCAACTGAAGGAGCCAGAAGAAAAACACTTTTTTGACTTTAGGGCGTCTTGAACATTTGAAAACAGAGGACATGGAGAAGATGAAGCAAAGAAAATCAGACACATATCTCAGTCATATCTGGGACAACATCAAAACGGATTCATTCACTGTCCACAAGGCATGTTTGGATATTATATTGGGGTACGGAAATAGATAAACTACACGATCTATAGCAGCTCCGTGTTTAACCGTCTTGACAGTTTGCACACATGTAGGTCAGCGCAATGGGAACTATTACAGTCGTGACCTTTTCCAGGTATCGTCAGTCAGGTATGGTCTGTGTGCGTAATGCAGCCCTATGGTGTGTGCAGGCTGTGTGTGTGTGTGTGTGTGTGTGTGTGTGTGTGTGTGTGTGTGTGTGTGTGTGTGTGTGTGTGCTGCGTGGTTAGCTACCTCCCAGGGATGAGCAGGGTTAGGAGAGCTGCTCTTATCAAGGTAATTAAGACTCCCTCCGCTTTCCCAGCAACGGAGGGAAAGGTCAGTGTGCTAGTGGGACCCAGGAGGGCAAGACCCAATACAGCCCACACTCACGAATCCACACACACACACACACACACACACACACACACACACACACACACACACACACACACACACACACACAACATTACATCTTCTTATTCGTCATTCACTGTCATGTGACCTCGTCACCCCGTGCCCTTTTAACAGCAGTACAGTCTACTACATCATGGGCCTATTCTGATGAATGGAAACTGAGGTGGAAAACACGACTGCTATAATGCACACAATACTCTGGTTACTGTGAAAAATGAGGTTACGGTGATAGCTCAATGATAAGGTGTTTACATGGCCAAATAAAAGGAAAAGATTGCGCAGATGTGCCTCGTTGTGCGCGTGTAAATGTGCCTAGTGCCTATTAGCTTTACAGGGACAGTAAAACATCTCTACCGGTAAGATGGGAAAAGACTTTTAGCAATAAGACAAAGTATAAAGACAAGTGGCACTGTGGGGATAAGCAGGTTGGGTTTGCCCTTTGCAATACAGCAGCTGAAATGACAGAGCACGCTTTGGGGAGGTACGTCCTGTGAGAGAGAACACACACACACCGGGCAAAATGTCAGAGACTGTTGATTATCCGGAGGAGATGCTAAGCCACTGTTTCATTTTTTATTCTTGTCCTCCTTCTCCCATCATTAGGTTTCTGCCTTAAAGGACAATTTCTGTATCCGTCAACCTGAACTCCATTTAAAAAGAATGTATGTATAAACTAACTAATATGAACAGAAATCTTTGAAATTGATGCAGTATTGATGCAAGATCGCTTCAGTTTGCAGCTGCTTTTCCCACATGCCCCTACTGCACTAAACAAGCTTCTTTTTACCACTGACAGGATCCGATCATTCCAAAGGGATAGCTTACATACTGCTCACCTGACATAATCCACGTTTCCACAAGCCCTTGAAAATACATCATTTACACCCTGCTTTTGGTTGAAATATAGCCATATGTGCAGCTGGACATGCCCAATTTATTCTTCCCTACAGTGCAGGTTTCAGCTAAAACAGGGTGTAAATGATGTCTTTTCAACTCAAGTCAACTTGGCATCTCAGGGCTTGTGGAAACTTGGATTATCTCAGGGCTTGTGGAAACTTGGATTATGTCAGGTGAGCAGTACACAAGCTATCCATTTGGAATAATCTGATCCTGTCACATTACTTAGTTATACATAAATAAATATGAAAATAGGGTCCAGGTAAGAAAAATACAGAAATTCTTTAACATACCCCAAGATGTTTTGCGCGCGCATGCACGCATGCGCACGTGTCGTGCACACGCACACAATATTACAGAACTGCCCGCTCTAATGTTACATAGTATATGTAACATATACAACAGTCTAGTCAATGTTTTTGGTCATGCAATGCACTGCCAGCAGAAGAGATCACAGCACACTCATGTCAGCAGAGTGGTCTCACTGACAGGAGAGGAGAGCACCCTCGTGTCAGCAGAGTGGTCTCACTTAATCATGAACACAATTAACTAGCTCAAGGCGCCAAGATGATTAACATCATAATATAAACAGCACTCATTAAATTATTTGTTTCCACCCAGCATCCAACGCAGGCAATTAATGATACATTGGATACACATTTGCATGAGAATAATAAAGATGAATGAGAGATAGTATTTTTCTGCTGCAGCTCATCATCACAGTGCGAAGTGGCATTTGGGTGTGACGGCAGCCAGATGTGGTCTGCATCCTCCCCATTCATTTGGTTCCATACATCCCCTTCCCACATTGACAAACACTAAGTATGAGTCTCCACTCACTCACCAGCCTGGGAAATGAATGACCCCACGCCAGTTAAATGCTGGTAAACTTAAGCCAACATCTAAAAATCTAGTTGGCAGGTAAAATAGTCAAAGCGGCAGTGGTGAATATTATGATTTAACAGCCGCTCACTGTGGCCTGTAGTAAATTACTTTTCCAGCCCCTGGTGTAAACTGTCAGACCTTGGGCTTGTCACTGTGCGTCCTTAATATTCTGTTTGTTGGGTTGTAACTGCAGCGTGCCAAGAGAGGTTTTAGCTCACTTCACATAAAGGTATAAAGGGGATTAACTAAAGGCAAACAGAAGAGTAGGCTATGTAAGCTGGTTTTTATCTGTGGGGAGTGGGCCAGTGTGGGAACCATATCGACAATCGATTTAGACTTCAGTCCAGGCTGTACCTGGGGCCAATTTAAAAAAACACAGCTCATTATTGCTGGCAGCGTCATGTCTAGGTTTGAACACATACAATCAAATGTAACACAAAAGAGGAAGACAGGAGGGCTGAAGAGAGGAAGAGAGGAAGACAGGAGGGCTGAAGAGAAGAAGACAGGAGGGCTGAAGAGAAGAAGGCAGGAGGGCTGAAGAGAGGACGAGAGGAGGGCTGAAGAGAAGAAGGCAGGAGGGCTGAAGAGAGGAAGACAGGAGGGCTGAAGAGAGGAAGACAGGAGGGCTGAAGAGAGGAAGAGAGGAAGGCAGGAGGGCTGAAGAGAGGAAGAGAGGAGGGCTGAAGAGAGGAAGACAGGAGGGCTGAAGAGAGGAAGACAGGAGGGCTGAAGAGAGGAAGACAGGAGGGCTGAAGAGAGGAAGAGAGGAGGGCTGAAGAGAGGAAGGCAGGAGGGCTGAAGAGAAGAAGAGAGGAAGACAGGAGGGCTGAAGAGAAGAAGGCAGGAGGGCTGAAGAGAGGAAGGCAGGAGGGCTGAAGAGAAGAAGGCAGGAGGGCTGAAGAGAGGAAGACAGGAGGGCTGAAGAGAGGAAGGCAGGAGGGCTGAAGAGAGGAAGACAGGAGGGCTGAAGAGAGGAAGACAGGAGGGCTGAAGAGAGGAAGAGAGGAGGGCTGAAGAGAAGAAGGCAGGAGGGCTGAAGAGAGGAAGGCAGGAGGGCTGAAGAGAAGAAGAGAGGAAGACAGGAGGGCTGAAGAGAAGAAGGCAGGAGGGCTGAAGAGAGGAAGGCAGGAGGGCTGAAGAGAAGAAGGCAGGAGGGCTGAAGAGAGGAAGACAGGAGGGCTGAAGAGAGGAAGGCAGGAGGGCTGAAGAGAAGAAGGCAGGAGGGCTGAAGAGAAGAAGGCAGGAGGGCTGAAGAGAGGAAGGCAGGAGGGCTGAAGAGAGGACGAGAGGAGGGCTGAAGAGAGGAAGACAGGAGGGCTGAAGAGAGGAAGACAGGAGGGCTGAAGAGAGGAAGACAGGAGGGCTGAAGAGAGGAAGACAGGAGGGCTGAAGAGAGGACGAGAGGAGGGCTGAAGAGAGGAAGACAGGAGGGCTGAAGAGAGGAAGACAGGAGGGCTGAAGAGAGGACGAGAGGAGGGCTGAAGAGAGGAAGACAGGAGGGCTGAAGAGAGGAAGGCAGGAGGGCTGAAGAGAGGACGAGAGGAGGGCTGAAGAGAGGAAGACAGGAGGGCTGAAGAGAGGAAGGCAGGAGGGCTGAAGAGAGGAAGGCAGGAGGGCTGAAGAGAAGAAGGCAGGAGGGCTGAAGAGAGGAAGAGAGGAAGACAGGAGGGCTGAAGAGAGGAAGGCAGGAGGGCTGAAGAGAGGAAGGCAGGAGGGCTGAAGAGAGGAAGGCAGGAGGGCTGAAGAGAGGAAGACAGGAGGGCTGAAGAGAGGAAGGCAGGAGGGCTGAAGAGAGGAAGACAGGAGGGCTGAAGAGAGGAAGGCAGGAGGGCTGAAGAGAGGAAGACAGGAGGGCTGAAGAGAGGAAGAGAGGAGGGCTGAAGAGAGGAAGACAGGAGGGCTGAAGAGAGGAAGACAGGAGGGCTGAAGAGAGGAAGACAGGAGGGCTGAAGAGAGGAAGACAGGAGGGCTGAAGAGAGGAAGACAGGAGGGCTGAAGAGAGGAAGACAGGAGGGCTGAAGAGAGGAAGAGAGGAGGGCTGAAGAGAAGAAGGCAGGAGGGCTGAAGAGAGGAAGGCAGGAGGGCTGAAGAGAGGAAGAGAAATGGAGGAAAAATAAGAGGAAGGCGTGACACCTGAGCAGGACAGAAACAGAGAGCAGGCTTCACACTCGGCCAAAATGCTCTTCCACACATTACAAGTGGCTCTTCATCAAATGGGTGGCCCTGGCCTGTTAATTTGAATGTTAACATTAATCTGAGAGGAAAGCCTAAACAAAATTAGATTTTAATACAGGTCTGCCGGACCTCATGGATTTCCAATAATCTCATAAATCCTTCTCCTGTGTGAGGAGAAAGGTGGGGGGAGCGAGAGGGAGAGAGAGAGAGAGAGAGAGAGGGAGAGAGAGAGACAATGTAGCGTAGCCTCAGGAGTGCAAGCTTTCACAATGTTTTGCTCTTTGGCACACAGTTTGGTCCTTTGCTGAAATATAGAGAGACAGAGAGCGAGAAGAGAGAGAGAGAGAGAGAGAGAGAGTGTGTGTGTGTGTGTGTGTGTGTGTGTGTGTGTGTGTGTGTGTGTGTGTGTGTGTGTGTGTGTGTGCATGTGTGTGTCTGGGTGAGACAGAGAGAGTGTGTGCATGTGTGTGTCTGGGTGAGAGACAGAGAGAGAGTGTGTGTGTGCATGCATGTGTGTGTCAGGGTGGTGAGTGTGTGTATGTGCACGTCTTCCCGTCTGGGCCCATGTGGGTAATTGGAGGCTGTCCTCCTCTCATTAATAACCTCTTTGTCCCTCCCTGCCCTCTCTGGACTCGCCATCGGCCCGCAGCACCTCTCGCCACGTGAATCAATGGCCCCTGATTATTCCATTTGTTAAATGAAGCTATTAAAATAGTGGAGGGCATTGATCTCCTCCAGGGGCGCTATAGTGAGCTGACTGCAACACGTCAGCCATCAGAGGCTTCAGCTGCAAATCCACAAAGAGAGAGAGAGAGAGTCAGTTTTCAGACATTAAAGACGTATATTAAAGACGAACTGAACCCGACGGAACCCAAGTAGCGCGAGGGTCGGAGACGTTTCAGAGTCTAACTGCTTTACCACCTAATTATGGCGGCCCTGTCAGTTACCCACGATCAGGACACTGTGGAACGCCACTGAGAAGAGTTTCGTTTCCACATTTATTTATTTATCCAGTGTTTTCCAGCAACACCCTGCTCTGCTCTCACAGTTACACACCTGCCACTGCTGAGTAAAACCCCCGTCTTCTACTTTTGGCCAATGAGCCACTGATGTGAGTCAAGTTAACCAGAAATGAAGTGAAACAAGTCAAATTGATACCATTAATTTTATTTCTTTTCCAGAATTTCTCTGTTCATCATAAAGTCGACACTGCTCGGCGTACACCACAGCTGAGTAAATGGTTTTTAGACACAGCTGAAGAATGTGTTTATGTGTGCTCCAATTCAGTGGTTCTCATCTGGTCTAGCCTCAGGACCCACATTTTTCCTTCAATATTGAGCACCGAGTGAGACTGGGAAGCATTCATATTTGTCCAGAGCTGTGACAAGCAATATGTTTCATTTATTATTGCATTGAACCCAATATTCAGTGTGTTCCAAATCACACTCAAAACTCCTATTTGTGTCAACACACCCTGAGAAAACAAAGTGTGTAGTCATTAAGTCAAGACCCACATTTCAGATATGGGCCCCTTTGGAAATGGCCATGACCGTTTTAGCCTACAGTTGGAGTTATTTAGCCCCCTTCCCGACAGGCTAGCATGCAATGGTTGACACCAATGGATGCCTTAGGTCTTCTAGTTTCATATGATACCAGCATCATCACTCTGGCTACAAGTGAGCCCGCTACAGCCTCTGGAAGACAGTCATGTCAGCCGTGGACATCGGCGTCCTCAAGGATTAGAATAACTTTTCTTTTTTTCATGCACACATCCACGACCCACTCACAACGGCCCTGCAACCCACTTTTGGGTCGCAAGTTACTGAACCCACCAATTGTTCTATATGCATTTATTAGTCACTAAAAAAATTCAAAACAACAAGGGATAGAAAAATAATTCTAGGGAAAAACAGATTTTGAACAAGTCTGATTTATCTTAGCATGATGGCATCTGACACAAAAACCACAAAAACTGTATTACGGTAATCATAACAATAACTAATTGACTAACCCTGTCATCATAACATAAATGAACACCTGAAATCAGCATCATCTTTAAGAGTCCCCAGCCACTTCTAGACCCTGTTGGGAACAAATTAAGTGATATGAATATGAATGAATACTAACAAACATATGTGCCTGTTCTGGTCCTCTTAGTCATGGAAAAGTGAACACAATTGGATTTAATGTTAAAGTTTATGCCAAAAACCGGTGTCTATAAAAGCCTAAAATTAGAATAGAAAGGATAGGGGTGTTAAGTTGGCTGCGATGACAAAGCCAGAACAGCCAAGCTTAGACACCATCTAAGCTTCTTTTAGAGCCGGAGGAAAACCCTTCCACTGCTCACAACCTACACAACTCCCCATCTCCTTTAGAGCCGGAGAAAAACCCTTCCACTGCTCACCACCTACACAACTCCCCATCTCCTTTAGAGCTGGAGAAAAACCCCTCCACTGCTCACCACCTACACAACTCCCCATCTCCTTTAGAGCCAGAGAGAACCCCTTCCACTGCTCACCACCTACACAACTCCCCATCCCCTTTAGAGCCGGAGAGAAACCCTTCCACTGCTCACCACCTATACAACTCCCCATCTCCATCGGCGCTGCGCACGCGGCGACCCGGCTGAGGGCAGTAGATGGTCCTTTGGAATCTGTACATAATGCAACAAATGTTTATGTATTGTATAATATTGAAGTGCGCCTTTATTACTTTAAAACTAGTAATAATGTATCTCAATTCTGTTGTAATTATCCACTACTGTCTGATGTGAACCAAAGTGCCCTTCTGGGACATGTATTAAACTGATTGATTGATTGATTGATTGATCTACACTCATGACATAGACACAGAATTGAACATCCGTAATCATTCCCACTCAAAACGAACACTCTTCTTCCATCAATCTAGTATTTCGTTCCTGCCCATTAACCTCCCCCTCGTTACAACCAACTACAATAGGAAGAGGAAAAGAGATGTGATATAAACTGAGATGGAGTGACAACTGATAACAGAAGAAAGCATCAGGCTGGAAGCCAGATATGCAATTAGCGGGCTTGATAAGCCCGCTCGTCTTTGGAGGATATGAGAAAATCACTCTTGGAAATCCGGAAATCCCAGAGACGCATAAAAACTTTAATATCCCGAATGCATATAAATGAGAGAGAGAGAGAGAGAGAGAGGGGGGGGGGGGAGAGAGAGAGAGATACAGCTTGTGGCAGCCTTGTTTGTTTAAAATGCCAATTCAAATAAACAAGTGTTTTTTCTGTGATACTCTATTGAGCCCCCGAGGAGAAGCTTGTCTTTTGGCTTCCCACTCTGCATGGAAGGTCGACTACAGACCTGCGCCGGGAGCGAGTAGGGAATCAGCATCTTGATCAAGGACACTTCAGCAGTGCTTGCTAACAAATGATTTGAGGATTTGAGTCTTGGCCTTTTGGTTTCAGAACAGTGTTCTTACTCACCATGCCAGCCCCGCTACCACGACTCAATATCAATATAAAGTCAATAGCCCGTAATTATTTATAGTGCTTTGCAAATACAGTACATTTTCTTTTCAGGCCCCCCATGGCTGAAAGTCTATATTCTGGCTAATGGACTGTGTACATTGATTGAATTCAACTAATGACACAGAAGATAAAGCTGCACAAAACAACCTGTCTCATTCCCTCATTATTACAATGGGCTTGGCTATTGATGATGTATTGATTCAATTATTCCAATGTGGAAGAAGGCAGCAGGCGACAACACGTGTGTGAAAAGCAGCAGGGAAGGAGGCGAGAGAAAATGTAGTGCATCTCACAAAGTTCACGTTTGAGCAATTCATTAGGGAGGCAGACTTAATAATAAAAAAAAAAAATCTGTCTCCCTGATAGTGAATTGTTAAAACATCAAAAAACATGACATCAATCACCAAAAGAGACAATAATAAAAGAATAAACATACATACATATACACACACACAGACTTAGTTTCTTCAAAACTAGGGCTGCACAACTTTGAAAAAATATAAAAGAAATTGCGCTTATTTTGACTGCTATTGCATTTGCGATATTAGTGGGGAATCTGGGGATGATCATTTTTACATTATGATTCTAATTTTAATTGAAAAACATTCAAATGATTATGGTGTGATTCTTGTGGGGATCTGTACCAAACAAAGATTTATTTCTTATTTGTTTTAGTCTGTAGAACATGATGTGTTTACTGTTAACCTTGGAGCTGGTTTCACGAGAGATGATCAGATCACAACACGACAAATCAATCTTGGAGCTATACTTTATGCAAATGAGCAGGCGGGCAGTGCCCGCTCCCAGCTCGCGGAGCCTGTTTTTATAAGACCAGGCAGGGACCATGTTGGAAATGTACATGTTTATCCCTTGGATTTTGTTGCCTTTTATATAGTCAAATCAATCAATCAATCAATCAATGCATTGCATGGTTGCCTCCAATACACATGAATGGGATGCGTGAAAGATATCCACCATGTGGAAATGCACCTTGAATGTGTAACAGTGCGGTAATAATAACCTAGTCGGGACAACAGATGATGACGGAAACTGAAGTTCCACGACTGCACTTCTGTTGGGCTGGTTCAAAAATGTTAACCATCAACTCTTGTACAGTGCTGCTGACATATGGGTGCTCTGGAGTGGACTAACTGGAAAAGGCTGGCATGGCGAATGCAAGTGATACATACAAACAAACATGAGCTTTGCGACAGGACACATTAAGTCCTGGGGCATCAGCCAGTCAAACAGCCGGCACACATACGGGGTTCAAAGGTCACAGCTGTGGCGGGCCGGCCTAGACCTTGTTCACTCTCTCTGATGCAACAACAAGCACGACTGACTACAAAGCTGCGCCGTGTTACCTCTGCTCACCTGAACAGAGGCGCTGATTCCATTCAGACCGCTTTGGTTTACTTTAGACAAGACAAGTAGCAAACAATCAGCAAATACTTCAGCATTCAACACGCTACGTTAACCTTGTTCCCCATGGTCAGAAAACGTCGCCAGATTTGTCGCAAATGACTTTTGAGAAATAAAGTCACCAGGAGGGTCTGAAAAGTCGCCAGATCTACAGTCAACGTTGCCCAGCTGGCATCACTGATCACTGTGCCAGTCCAAAGGACAACACTGCTCTATCTTGAGGGAAAGCACTCATAGAAATGGAGCCGTGCTGTTTAGAGCACCTTCATCAGCATCAACAGAGCTTCCTCATGGCACTCTGACACTCACAATAACTCCTTTACAGCTAAAGCCACACTGCATGTCCTCCTGCCTGAATGCACATATTCAAAATAAATCTAAAAATCTACATAGTGACTGAATGCTGCATAGCCTAGCCTAAGACTATACAGACTATTAGTAGTATATATAGGCAGTATAATCTACTGCCTAATGCCTATTATTGTACTGTACACCGTGCACTCTACTCATTGCTCGTTCTCCCCATCACTGCGGCCAAGACCAATTTCTGTCCATTTCTCATTGGCAAATAAAGGAAATTCTGATGCACCTCCACGCTCAACAAGCTGAACAGGCCCCATAAGCACAGAGCTCTAAAAATATATCCTCGACAGCATCTCAGGAGCTGATATACAGCCAGGCTGGGAGGAAGGAGCAGCCGAGGGGGAGACAGGATGCTGGCAGGTGAAGCAAAGAAAAGCATGCTACAAAGGTAAGGCTGTGAAGAGATGGACATGTCACATGTGCATCAAGATGTCTGCCTCTCTGTTTGACGTCATACAGCTCTCCATACCGCTTCCACAGTAGGGCTGTGAATCTTCACTGGCCTCACGATTCGATTCGATTACGATTCAGAGGGCTACGATTTGATTCGATTATGATTATCGATGCATCTCGATGCATCTTAAATCGATGCATCACTTTTTTCCGCAATACATGATTTATTTTTTCTCACTTTCTTTTTTCTCACTGTGTGGCTACTTTTAAAATAAAAGTGCATTTGGAATTGCATTGTATTATGGTCCATAATTAAAATAAACAACTGCATGTACTTCCATTATATTTTATTTGATTATTAAAAATAAATCAATAAATCAATAAATTAAATACGGTAATCGATTTTTGACATTTGTGAATCAATGCAGGATCGTGCACGTCCGCATCACGATGCATCTTATAATCGATTATTTTTGACACCCCTATTCCACAGGGGACTTTCAAACATCACAACAGTGAGGGGAGGAAAGTTTCCAATGCAGCTAGCTCTGTGGTATGTTGAGGCATCTATGTTAAGAATCTGTGAGTTATGATTCACAGCTAGCTCTGATGTATGTTGAGGCATCTATGTTAAGAATCTGTGAGTTATGTCTGCATCTGAACATGGCCATGTAATTGGTCATATATAGCAGAAACTCTTATCATTGGTCATGAATAGCACCAACACTGCCAGGGAAAGGCATTTAATTGCAGCTGAGGCCACCCAAGCTAAAACAAAAACTAAAGTAAACAAAAAAAATGTAAAGAGATCTCATCTTTAAGGTGCTTTCGATGCAAGTGGCCACCAACTGGTATTTCTATTGATTTTGCAGATATTTCTAACTGAATACTTTAGTAGATATTTCTACTGAATACTTTTGGCTTTATTTTATCAGGTGTTGATGCATGTGTGGACTGGAGGTCAACTCTAGCGGCCGTGGATCTACGCTGGTCAAAGCCTATGCTGCTATCAGTAAGTTCTCTTATCTGGTCGAGGTTCAGATTGTTTTATTTGCTTTCAAGACACAGGCGTCACCTTCTCTGTTCACTGTGACTGCAAGATTACAAATTGGCCTAAAACAACAAAGTATGTTTTGCCTCCTCCAGAAATACAGAAACTGCTTATTTCATTGGCGTATTTTTTTATTGTTCCCCTTTCTTGTTGTTGCTTTATATGGGTAAAGATAAACTGAATAAATCAACACAAAATTTAAATCAATAAATAAACTAGAACGACCGCAACGCGGACATATGCCTCCGCCATTAGTTAATTCTACAGTCCAAATCGCCATTTGAGGCAAATTGGAAGAAATTCAGTCAAGACGCTCGTGAGATGTGGGGTTACAGAGCTTGAAAATTGGGTGTGTGAGGTCACAGTGACCTTGAACTTTGACCACCAAAATGTCCTTGAGTCCAAGTGGACGTTTGTGGCAAATTCGAAGAAATTCCATCAAGACATTCCTGAGATATCGCATTAACAAGCTTGAAAATGGCATTCGAGAGGTCACAGTGACCTTGACCTTTGACCTTTGATAACCAAAATGGAATCAGTTCATCCTTGCGTCCAAGTCGATGTTTGAGCCAAATCAGAAGAAATTCTATCAAGCCGTTCTTGAGATATTGCGTTAACGAACTTGGGAATGGCGTTCATGAGGTCATAGTGACCTTGAAGTTTGACCACCAAAATGTAATCAGTTCATCCTTGAGTCCAAGTCGATGTTTGAGACAAATTTGATTAAATTCCGTCAAGGCATTCCTGAGATATCGCGTTAACAAGCTTGAAAATGGCGTTCGAGAGGTCACAGTGACCTTGACCTTTGACCACCAAAATCTAATCAGATCATCCTTGAGTCTAAGTGGATGTTTAAGGCAAATTTGATGAAATTCCGTCAAGGCGTTCCTCAGATATCGCGTTAACGAACCTCGTACGGACGGACGGACGGACAACCCGGATCCATAATGCCTCCGGCCTGGCTATCGCCGGCGGAGGCATAATAAAATATGTACCAACTTCCACGTCCAATCTCCTTCATTCCCTCTCTACAGGAGGACATTACAGCCATTTGACGCTGCAGGTCTGCTATTCCAGTGAAGGGAGCGAGGTGGTGGATCTGCTCTAATCACACCTCTCCTCTTCTCTCCTCTCTGTCTAATTAACACTATTACAACACTAATGGCTTCTGATCAGTGGCTCTGGGGCAACATACAAGCTTGACTCCATGTCTGCCTGATTACTTCCTAATCAATGATTAGGTCCCTTTTTAAGCGGAGCAGCCGCTTTTATAAGAGACTACTGTACGTATGTGTGCTTGAGCACGGAACGTGTGTGGACGAGATTTAGCCCCCCCGGTTCATACAAGGAAGTGAGTGGACACAGAAGGCGCCACAGCTCCAAGCCAGTGAAACGTGCACACACCTGTACGCGACATGCGCAAAACTGCACTGCTTACTTCACCTGGGTGTAATTTTATTATTGGTTAAAGCAGGGAAGGCGCTTGCCATCTGAAGCTAGCCATGACCTTGTATGATACTGTAGAATACTGATAGGTGCGCTTCTATCTGAACACCGTTATCAGAATTGTGCGTTAGTGCGTACTAGCAGGTGCAGGGGACAGGACACATGCATAGCTGTACACAGCTGCACAGACATGTGTACACAAACACACACACACCTCAATCGCAGACGTCACATCAGCATCAGCCCCACAGGGAATAAACACCCAATTTTGATCAATGGGGATTATAATTGTGCTGATCTCCTTCATACCTGTGACAACTGTGTGTGTGTGTGTGTGTGTGTGTGTGCGTGCACGCGCGCGTGTGTGTGTGTGCGTACATGCATGAGTGTGTGCTAGTCCTCTGATTTCCCATGGTGCAGAACATCATTCACGGCCCACTCGATAGCCCCATCGCTGGACACTACTCTGCCCAGGCTTTACTGTTCATATAGCAGCTGAGGAGACATCCTCACTTCTACAGTTACTATCCATCAGTTTCAAGCTCCCAAAAGAAGGAGTGCTGCAAGGCAAGTGTGTGAGCACCACTGGACACTAGGCATGGGTCGATTTCCGGTTTTACCGGTTCGGTTCGGTATACGAGCCCAAACCGGTTTGATCACGTGCAAACCGAAAAAACCTTAAAAAAAAAAAAAAAAAAAAAAAATTCCCAGTCCATTCTGATTGCACTATTGTTCGTATTAGCCTCTTCTCAAGTTGCACTAGTAGGCAAAAGTCTTATTTTGTTTATTATGTTGATGTTTGAAGAAAAGTTAAGCTGAATAGTTATGAGAAATAAAAACAGTGTGTTGTTACAGTTAAAAGGTTCTGCTTATTTGTATTCAGTGTTCGTGCTGGTTGGCAGCATACCAGCTTAGAGGTGCATTATCGCCACCAACTGCAGCCGCTTTGATACGTTTTTTTGGGGAATATCGAACCGGTTTCAAAATGTTCAAACCGACCCATGCCTAGGCCCTATATTGTGTGAATTTGTGAGTTTTGAAGTTTATAAGGCAGCTCAGCTGTAAGCCAATCCATTCTGATTGCACTGCTTGTGTTTTTATTAGCCTTTTTCTCAAGTTGCACTATAGGCAGAAGTCTTATTTCATTTATTATTTTGATGTTTAGAAGAAAAGTTGAGCTGAATAGTTATGAGAAATAAATACAGGGTGTGTTTGTTACACAGGTGTCCTGCTTCTTTTTATTCAGTATCATTGCTGGTTGACAATACCAGCTTAGAGGTGTATTATCGCTATCAGGTGGACTGAAGTTGCACTACAGACAGTTATGGGCCACACTCGGGAGCCCTGCTTTAAAAAAAAATAAAAAAATAAAAAAATAAAATGTAATTACAAAAAAAATCGGTATACCGGTTCGATCCGGTTTAGACGGCAATATCGAACCGGTTTTAAAATTTTAAAACCGACCCAGCCCTACTGGACACCTGGAGAGGAAATGGCTGAAGTTTGCAGAGTTAAAGCAGGGCTAAACCCCAAAACACTTTTTTTCAGCTTTTAACCAAATATGGCTTTTGGGGTGGTGTGTGAAGAATTCTGGTCAAAATTTCCACATTTGAGACCAAATTTATAATATTCTATTCTATTTTTGCCCTCCAAAACGGTACAACCTGACGTCATGTCGTACTCCTCCCCCCTTCCCCAGTCCCCACTCATGTGAATGATGAAAAATGATTTTTTCATGTGATTATTACTGTACTGTGTTCACGCCAGGAGAGTTGCAACATCTCCATTCACTCCAATGGACCCGTTTTTAGTGCAAGTTTAGTCCTGCTTTAAGGCAGCTACACACACACCAAGAGCGATGTGAATATACAGCACGAAATTGCAATGCAAATCTTGACCCACCTGTCAATCACAGCAACAGATGTGTACACGTCGGACGCGAATTTCTGAAAAATCGACCGTGGTGCGAAAAAATCAACACCGCAATAACGCTCAGCGAAACTTTGCAGTGCACGGTTGCATTGACTGATATATAGGTTCGAAAAATATTATTAGTGACGTGCAAATTAATCGCATGAAAAATCGCTGGTGTGTAAGGACCTTAAGACCCAGTAATAGCAGTTATGCTGTGGTCATGCTGTGGTATGACACGTTTATCCAAAGCAATTTTCAGTATCAGGAGTGGAGGATGAGTCCACTGAGCTACAGATTGAGTCCTACAATATACAACAATATATAACAAATAGATGTTGTTTTTGTTTTGTTTTTCAAAACTGCAGCATTGACAGTCTCAAGAAGCTACAATTTTTTCTCTGGGGCAAGTAATACTAGTCTAGGGCTAAAGAGTCCAACTTTGGCTCCATACCTCTAGATGTAGTGGACTGGGTTTGACACCGGGCCAGAGTTATATTTAAAGCCAAATTCTTCCCCTGTCAAACACAAACAAAATATTCTCTTTAGTTCCAGAACTTCCAGTTCTCCGGAGTCCAGAGTCCAGACATGAAAGGGCATATAGTCTCACTTGTTCAAAAATGTGGGTCTGCTGCCTGAAAAATGCTCTGAGCAAGAATTTGCGATGGTGATACATGTTACACAGTGGATTTAGTCTGACTTTCTGTCTGATAGGATTGATGGTGATAAATGTTACACAGTGGATTTAGTCTGACTTTCTGATAGGAGTGATGGTGATAAATGTTACACAGTGGATTTAGTCTGACTTTCTGATAGGAGTGATGGTGATAAATGTTACACAGTGGATTTAGTCTGACTTTCCGATAGGAGTGATGGTGATAGATGTTACACAGTGGATTTAGTCTGACTTTCTGATAGGAGTGATGGTGATAAATGTTACACAGTGATCAATGTTACACAGTGGATTTAGTCTGACTTTCCGATAGGAGTGATGGTGATAGATGTTACACAGTGGATTTAGTCTGACTTTCTGATAGGAGTGATGGTGATAAATGTTATACAGTGATAAATGTTACACAGTGGATTTAGTCTGACTTTCTGATTGATGGTGATACATGTTATACAGTGATCAATGTCAGTGGATTTAGTCTGACTTTCTGATAGGAGTGATGGTGATAAATGTTACACAGTGATAAATGTTACACAGTGGATTTAGTCTGACTTTCTGATAGGAGTGATGGTGATAAATGTTACACAGTGATAAATGTTACACAGTGGATTTAGTCTGACTTTCTGATAGGAGTGATGGTGATAAATGTTACACAGTGATAAATGTTACACAGTGGATTTAGTCTGAATTTCTGATAGGAGTGATGGTGATAAATGTTACACAGTGGATTTAGTCTGTCTTTCCGATAGGAGTGATGGTGATAAATGTTACACAGTGGATTTAGTCTGACTTTCTGATAGGAGTGATGGTGATAAATGTTACACAGTGGATTTAGTCTGACTTTCTGATAGGAGTGATGGTGATAAATGTTACACAGTGGATTTAGTCTGACTGTCTGATAGGAGTGATGGTGATCACTTGGAACAGTGATAAATGTTACACAGTGGATTTAGTCTGACTGTCTGATAGGAGTGATGGTGATAAATGTTACACAGTGGATTTAGTCTGACTTTCTGATAGTGGTCGATAAAGCGTTGGGTCATTTCAGCCAGTTCCTATTACCTCTTTTAAATCAATAGCAGGCTCACATTTAATGATGCCTTCTTATTCCAGATCTCCCTGCAGCTTGACAGCAGTGTCATTTTAGTGATGTCCTCCTAACAGCAGTGAGGCATTCAACTTCCATTTGGGTGAATGTCTACAATGGCTGCACAGTCTGCCAAGGCTATGCATGACTATGTGGCATTTGGCATTATTACAACTATAGATCTCCGTAGCCGTGAGGCAATGAAATAATCAGGTAGGTAGCACTGCAGTGGATGAAACGCCAGCTTTATATGAGCTGAGCAGCAGAGAAACCCTCTGTAGCCATTCATGAGGGAAAGCTTTGAGACTCCCCTGTCACAGCGGAGCGTGGGTAGCCTCAAGCACAGCAAAATGAATTGCACAAAAGTAGAACAATAATAAAGGCTAGGGTGAGGGCTGGTTCGCTGCCGTGAGCTTGGCTGCTTAAAAGACGGATGTCCTCTCAAAGCACAGCGAGTGGCTTAAATGCATTTGACTTGTCTCTTTAATGAGATAAAATATGTTTAACTTTAAGCGATTCTGAGAGCTGGCAGGGAGGATGGTTAATATGCATGTCAGCAAGCTGAAACTCCATTTACAGGGACATCAAATTGGACAATCAAATTACTATTCTGCACTGAAAATCATCCGTCTCTGGGTTGGCATGGGCAAAAGTTTGACACAAAAGATTCTGCAGATTTTAACCAGGGCCTGGTTGCACCCGACTGCAGGAGTTGCAACCGACTGCGCAATCATGGATGTGAGGCTGGTCGTGACCCACGATGACATCGTGTATATCGACGACAAGCAACGTGACAATAGATGATTGCCGATGCTTTTGCCAACATTGGGGCGATTTTTTTTTGGCCAATGCGCAACCAGCAAGGCCATATGCAAACGCCATCGGAAGCTGTTGGCGTTTCACATTTACATTTTTTCAAACATCAGAAATACAACTGCCTTGTCCCTCCATGACCAGATACCTGTAGAAGTTCAGATAAGTAGGCCTATGTTTCGTTGGACATAACATTATCAAAGAGTGTTGAGGTAACTCCAGCTGCTCTTGAGCTCTGGGGAGCTCTGGCCATCTGTGCCAGATGTGAGAAGAGGCTCCATCAATGGAGCAGCAGATGCCGAAAGGCCGGCAAGTTCAGCTCTGTCCTCCTTTCTGTAGAGAATTATTGATCTATTCATCTGTCATTATGATGATGCATTAAAGCCCTTGAAAATAATACGATATCGTTGATCAAAAATGCAAGCGCAGATCTACTTCACAGAGTGAGAGCATGAGAGAGAGAGAGAGAGAGAGAGAGAGAGAGAGAGAGAGAGAGAGAGAGAGAGAGAGAGAGAGAGAGAGCACCGGTTATAGGGCTTGTCATTGTTGGCAACTGGTGGTGCTATAGCTAGCTAGCTAATTCACTGAGGCAAGACTTGAAGGCTATGGCTATAAGAAGCTGATAAGTCTTCAAGCCTTAATAAGCTTGACACACGCCACCATTCAGCAATCGGTTCTGCCACATGTGCACCGTTTTCCACTCACCACTGTGATCTCTACAAACTGGTTGAATGGCCCTCTCGTCACGCCAGGCGACTACAACACTGGCTTCAACTTGTTGTCTACAAATCAATTGTGGGAAAGTCACCTAATACCTCTCAACCTCCTGCACATTTCCAACAGCAACGACCGCCTAAGATCCAGTCACCTCATTAGCTCTCAACCTCCTGCAAGTCACCTCTTTACCTCTCAAACCTCCTGCACATTCCAAGTTCCAACAGCACCTACTGCCTAAGATCCAGTCACCTCATTACCTCTCAACCTCCTGCACATTTCCAACAGCAACGACCGCCTAAGATCCAGTCACCTCATTAGCTCTCAACCTCCTGCAAGTCACCTCTTTACCTCTCAAACCTCCTGCACATTCCAAGTTCCAACAGCAACAACCGCCTAAGATCCAGTCACCTCATTACCTCTCAACCTCCTGCAAGTCACCTCTTTACCTCTCAAACATCTTGCACATTCCAAGTTCCAACAGCAACAACTGCCTAAGATCCAGTAACCTGACCTCATCATTACCTCTCAAACCTCCTGCACATTCCAACAGCACCTACCGCCTAAGATCCAGTTACCTCATTACCTCTCAACCTCCTGCACACTTGCATCAGCACCTACCGCCTAAGATCCAGTCACCTCATTACCTCTCAACCTCCTGCAAGTCACCTCTTTACCTCTCAAACCTCCTGCACATTCCAAGTGCCACACAGCACCTACCGCCTAAGATCCAGTCACCTCATCATGCTCACCATCCCAAAAGTTCACACTGTCTTTGGTCATCATTCCTTCCGTTTTGCCGCAGTAAACAAATGGAACACACTCCAAAACACTCTCAAACTCACAGTCTCACATCACTTAACATCTTACTTAAAATCTGAAACAGGTCGTAGTTGACTGCTGCAACTGCTGACCAGCCCTCTCCTCTCTCTTCTGTTATAAGTCCATACATAATCAGTAACTGCCTTCTATTGTAGTTAGATAGTGTTTATTGACTTCTTATTTATTTTTATTATGAACGTATGCTGTCCTTTGCCATTTTTGGTAGGCTACTGTATGTGTTGTTGTTTTGTGTTGATTGTGTTTTTTATCTAATTCTACACTAATTCACAAAGTATACATGTTGAGTCAACCACACTGCTATGCGCAAGAGGGTCTCCCTGAACATTACTAATTTACAGATATAGGCACTAGCATCTTTCCCATCAAACTAAGGGCTCATACTTTTGATGCATACCATTTCTAAGATAGAAAAGACTGACTTTCTGCTGCTTTAGATTTGCAATATCTAGCCATTATTCTGTGCAATAAATCATACCTTGGTAATCTAATTTCCCCATTCCTCATATTATTAGTTCCTTCCACAAATAACTTAGCACCACCACAGCTATTTGTATATGGAAAAGTATTATTGCATAGCTGCCAAAATTTTTAATATCTGTGATCCCCATTGATTTGCATTGTAGATATGCCTGCATCAGTTTGTACCCCCCAAAAAACCTTGGGTGCCACATATCCATGGCTGAAGTGATGCAAAGCAGAGCGACGAGACAAAGAGACCCAATGACTTCAAACGACACCTCTCACAGCTCCATTCAGACAGCATCCTTCACCTGCTGAAATACTCCAAATATTATGAGCCGACATTTACCCTGTCCTTCATCCTCCAGCTCTGCGCCAGCGCCTTGGAACCCTCGATCTTCTCCGAGTGGCGTTTCTTCATGAAGGCCAGTGGAAGTTTCCAGTCATTCATGTCAGGCTCGTCTTCCTCAGCCAGGCCCACGGCCGGTGAATGAAGCAGGTCTGAGTCCATTTTCATCAGGGCCCTACGGGGAGAGAGTTGAGAGAGAGAGCTCATGTCAGTCAATTAGATTCGATGACTTGCTGTGGCCACTTGAAGTGTTTGCCTGGTGGGAAATCAACACTAGTCAATGGCCAAATGCTTGTTGGTTTTTGGAGTTTCTTTGCTGTACAAGGCAGGGCTCAACATTAAGGCTTGGGACAAGTGTTTTTGTTTTTCCAATGTGCATATATGACAAACATGTAAACACAATAAACAGAAATAACAACCAAATCCCTGAGCCCCACCACCCCCCAGCCCACCCAGAGAAAGGCCAGCGTAGTACACAGTGTACACAGTATTGTCACTGGTATTGTATCAGCAGCATACCAAAATACACCATTTAGGCAGTGTCCAGTGTCTACTGCTACTGCAGCAGTGACCAGCAGGGTTCTCTCAGCAGCCAGAGAAGACCATGAGCAGTCGCCGAAATGGCTGACAAAATAAATAAATGCAAATAAACACAAATATGTAGTGCATTCATTGTAGAGGGTCGTATCAAGCATGTGGCCGCTCACAGTCCATCAAGACACAGACATAACAGTGCATTTGTTAAATGCCCTTCTCCTTGATACAGTCAGCAAAGGGTCCACAAATCTTTTCAAACTTAGAGGGACAGTTAAACATAGAGTATCATATCTCTTCCAGGTGTAAACAGGAAATCATATCATTGAGCCATTTTTTATAACGAGGGGATGAAGACTTACATTCCCCCAATATTACCCTTTTAGCTATAACCATGCCAAACATAAGAGCCAGTTGAGTTGATTGCCATATGGTAGTTGAGAGCAGTCATCAGAACAGCCCAGGATAGCCAGATTACCGTCAGGAGTGAGTAAGTTGCTTACCAAGTATTACACTATACATTTGAAATATTTCCTCCTAGAACTTTTGCAACTTGGAGCATGACCAGAAGAGGTGAGTTCGAGTCCCATCCTCTGATTTACATTTGCCACACTTAGGGGAAACAGAAGGGTATATCCTGTTCAGCCTGACCTTTGAATAATGTAGATGGTGCATAACCTTAAACTGTATGAGCTGGATTCTGGCGTTAACAGAGCAATCCTTAATTCTACTTAACCCATCTTCCCAGAGTTGAAGAGCTATTTCAGAGCCGGTCTCCTAACACCATGCATCCTTGAGATATTCAGAGGAGACATTCTCTTTAAAGAGAGTGACCGGACAAGTGCTGTTGTTTTTTTGTAGGACAAGTGGAAGAGAAATGTACTTGTCCCACCGGACCGGACAAGTTAAAAGTCCAGTGTTTCCCACACAGACTTTACTTGGGTGGGCCGCCCAGGTATATTACGGCCACCCAAGTATATTTGGCGACGCCGTCACATTGACTTTTTTTATTCTGCTTTGTGACACATGACACCGAATTTATCAGAAGAACTGAGTGACCTGTGAAAAGTATGTTGGATAAGTTCATTTACATTTTAAGTGACGAGGCAAACAAAGTCTTGAACTGTTTCAGTGAAACTGTGTGAGAGAAAAACCCTCCTTCGCAAACAAAATTAAAAGAGGAAATTATTGTAAAATGACTCATTTTTACCCGACAACTGACTTTTGTGCCTGGACAAGTGAAAGGTAAATTTACTTGTCCTAAGGACAAGTGCGTCAAAAAGTTCATGTGGAGCCCTAACTGCACAGTACTCACCCTTACAGTAAATAGTGAACATGTGAAAAAAAGGTTTCCATCCCTGAGTGCAGTGCTTCTCAACATGGGGTCCAGGGACCCCCAGGGGTCCTTGAGGTGGTTCCAGGGGGTCCCCAGCAAAAAAGGCAATATAATTTATTTTCACTAGAATTCCAAGCGTAAGACATTGACATAAATGTATGGCTATTTTAGTCATGGGTTTCATGCACTTTCTGTAATAAAACAACTAAAAGTGTGAAGACCCTCCCACTCCCCTGGCCCTGTCTTGCAGGGCTGATTTTCAATAATATCGAATATCGCATAATTTCCCGAATATTGACATATTTCACATCACATGAAGGTACTGGTATCATTATGAAACTGGAAGTCCGAAGGCATCCTTTGGTTCCCTAAAATGTCATGCTAGCTGGAACCAACCATGTCATGCTAGCTTGACGGGAAAGGGGCTAAATAACGCTCAAAATTCAGGAAAGCAATTGCAAGGGGAAAAACTGCAATTGCCATTTTCAAAGGGGGTCCCTTGACCTCTCACCTCAAGATATTTAAATGAGCATGGGTTATATGGGTACCCAACCTGGAAAAGGTGGTTCCTCTGGCGATGATGATGATGGCAATAATATCGCGATATTTGGGAGGGACTATATTCTGATATTTAAATTTGGACGCTGCGCAAGCCTAGCAGCCATTAGGCTGATTGGGTGCACCTGGACCGGGTGCACTCATTGGGCTTAAGAAGTCTCTTCCCTCCTCACCGAAGCATCTTTTGTTCTGGTCGTTTAATGTAGTTTGTGTTGTCTAGTTATTTCCCTTAGTTTTAGTTAATAAATTATTGTTTTAACTTTTACTTTGGTGTACGATTCCCCTCATATGTTACAACCCTGCTGAAGGAAGTAAGAAATGAGGAGTAATACACCAAAGTACAACAATACTTTATTTACCAAAACTAACGTAAAATAACTAGACACCACCAACTACAGTAGAACAAACAGAACAAAAGGCGCATTGGTGAGGAGGGAGAGAGACTGAATGGTCTGAAGTTATGGTCTTAAAAGTTCACTAGCCCAGGTGCACCCAATCAGCCTAACCGCAACACCAGACGCCTGCAAGTCAGGGCCAGGAGAGGAGGGTTGTCACAAAAGCTAAAATCTCAGATGGGGGAACCGCAGCCTGGTATCCAGACCCTGTGAATCAGTTTTCAGCACTCACCACCAGGCTGGAACCCTGGGGCAAAATCTGGGGGTCCGTGGTCTAATTTGTGTCAGTTTAGGGGTCCTTGACATGAAAAGGTTTGAGAACCACTGCCTTGCATGGCATACAAGGAATGAGTCATTTTGCAATGCACTGTGAACTCCTGCTCGAATGACAACAATAACACCAACAAAGCATGGCTGAAATTCAGTACGCCCACTTTTTATGTTAACGTTACACCTAGCTGTCACGCCATGATGAAGCTCGAGCTGGCCACGTGAACACAACTGGAGCCACGGACGAGGATCTGCTCAGTCCCGTGTAATAACTCACATTATGGACACATGTATGAAGTAACGATAGCCCGGCCTAGCAGCGTTAAACTTGGTCATACAACCGGCTTCTTGGCGAGCAGCCGCTAAGCTAGTTACTTAGCGAATAAACCGGCTGGCGGACATTCACTAACATGTTAGCTAAGCTAGCTCGGCTAATTTGACAGCTCTCACTGAAGATGGCTCTGCCAGCTGTCAGACTGCTGAGCAGGCTATTGCGATTTAAACTGTTTCCAGTTAACGTAGCTTACGAAACAGTGAAACATTACGACCAAGCTGACAAGTGTGGGACAGAGCAGATGTGCAGAAATGGCGCTTGTCGGAGCAGCGAAGCGTACAGATGCATGCAGACCTTGGTGCGGTAGGATGATCAACACGGGCTTGGGAACCTCTCCGTCTCCGGACGATGACAGATACGGTCGCGCAAACAATCCTGGCCAGAAAATTGTAGGGCAGCGTCCACAGCCTGTATATAATGTCAAACCCGTCAAGTCCAAGTTCCACCGGTATGTGCTTGCAGGGGAATCTGCGGGTCCTCTCCCCACGGCTCTTCGCTATGGGAAGGGGCTTGAGACGAGGCCCATCTTCACACGGACAGTCTGCCACAGCCACACGGAGCAACGACCCCACGTATCGATGACTTTGGTCGTATGGTCTCCCTGTACAGCGGTGTGTCGCTGTAGCTAATTTCGTGTGATGGTTTCCGCGAAATTCAGAGGCAAGCCCAATAATTTCTCCAGAGAGGCACTTCTTCAGCACTTCTGCAAGGGCGCAGCCATCTTGGGTTGGACCCAGAATGCACCGTGCAGCTCTGTGGGCGGCCGCGGCTGTCATGAAACGTTACGTCACCACTGCTGTTCGTGTGATACACCACTGTCAATGGATACACCATAGGTCAATGGATACACCAAAAATAAAAGCAAAGTGTCACTATCCGCTCACTAGACTACAAATTTGAGTAAGTTTTGTGGCGCAAAATCAGCTGCCTGTTTTGTCAACGAGAAACTGTTGTAACGTCAAACTGCCAAACAAAAATCTTTTTTTTATGTTGTTGCTGTTGTAGTTAATAATGTATTCTTTTTTAAACGATTTTATTTCAAGCTCAAATATACAAATACATGGTGTGTGTGTGTGTGTGTGTGTGTGTGTGTGTGTGTGTGTGTGTGTGTGTGTGTGTGTGTGTGTGTGTGTGTGTGTGTGTGTGTGTGTGAGTGTGTGTGAGTGTGTGTGCACACACACAAGCCAGGAGAGACGCCCAGGCCTTGAGGTCACCTGCAGTCGGATTTTAAGCACCAAAGTCGGCCTCCATGAGCCAGGAGACCCCCAGGCCTGGAGGTCACCTCAACGTGGATTTTAAGCATCAAAGTCGGCCTCCATGAGCCAGGAGACCCCCAGGCCTGGAGGTCACCTCGACGTGGATTTTAAGCACCAAAGTCGGCCTCCATGAGCCAGGAGACCCCCAGGCCTGGAGGTCACCTCGACGTGGATTTTAAGCACCAAAGTCGGCCTCCATGAGCCAGGGCAGACCCCCTGCCCTTTAGGTCAAGTCTACTCAGACAATTATAGCATTTTCAAACAGTTACGTTGCTGTATAGTATAAACCAGGGATGGGCAACTGGCCACATGCGGCCCTCATCCTCACTCAGTGCGGCCCTCGAGTATGTATTTATTGTTTCAGGGGGGTTAGGGGGGAAAACACAGACAGCATGTCACATATACTTGCCAACACTAATTTTCACGGAAGTATCCTTATTTTTAACCCTTTCTCCTGCTGTGCTCCCAATTGGTTATTTCTCCTGATAATCTCATGTCTCAAACCAATCATGTTTGTTGCGTATCCAAATTGCGGCAAATTTGACACTGCACTTCCTCGGGTCCCCAGCAACACACCCGCCAAGTGTGAAGTCAAATAGATGTTCTTGAAATATCCAAAGGAAAGACAGACACACTCACTCACTCACTCACTCACTCACAGATTCCTGGAATTAGTAGAGAAGATACTACAGTAGAAGTAAATGTTTTTTGGGGTCTGAGACATAATATGCCTCTTTCGAAAAACTGTGTGATTTTCCTCATTGATGGATATGAAAAGGAGACAGGTGTCTACATTTATTCACAACCTGTGTCTTCCAATGGTTATTTCAAATACAACCAACTTGCCCTGCGAAAACTGAAGGCTTCTGTGAATCAGAGGTTAGATCTGCTTAACCTGCCTCTTTTATTCATCAGTTAGAAGAAGAGTGAATTTCAAATATGTATCTGGGAAACTCTGCAACAAATGTTGTTGAATATTGGTCTAAATCTTAAGTATACAAAATGAGTTTCATGTTTGCCATATATACCATGTTATCTATAGTCAATCGTGGGATACTGGTTTAGTTTAGTTTATTTGTTTGCCATTTCAAATTAAAAGGACACTTCCTTGGTTACAACACCAGAGTACATGCACAATTAAAAGAACGTCAACGTTAGTGCCAATGGTGCCAATAGTGGGGTTTGGCTGATTTAACAGCCGAGTGTAGACTGACATGAAGTATGTCCTCTGTGTAATCTAATGAATCCTGAGCTGGTTCACCTGATAGTTGCATCAATCAAAACATAGTGGGAGAACAGCTGTTGTGAAATCCCTCACTGCATGTGGGAGAGCTTTAAAGGTAGCATACTGCTGTATATAACTCAGGATGATCAAACATACTATGAAACAGTTGCTGCAAATACACATAAAGAAGAGAGGTTGTAGGTGACTGCAGCCACCGGTGAAATGTTGGTGCAAGTTTTCGAAATGTTTGTTTTTGTGTGTTTGTTTACAAAACCTGATTTTTATCATCACAAAATAATAGAGTTTCTGATATTCCCTTGAGTCTACCTTGTAAAACATCTGGTGAAAGTCATTTCATTAGAGTGACCTCATAGAGACACGGACATTCAATTACCAGGCTAAACACAGCAAAACTGTCAATTAAAGTTGGACGATATATCTCAAATAGGCTACTTATTGCTTGTTACATGTTACATTGCATTGTTGGTTGGTTTTTCTTGTGTACACCACCTTGCTTTCCTCACTATATCTACTGAACCAGTGAATTCCCGTGCGGATTTGTCCCCCCAACATCCTTTGCTGTCAGACTTCACACTCATATTTCTCAAACAGCGGGAGCTAGAGGTTTGTTCTTGAAAGAGGAGTCAGAGAGATTAAAAGGCTGTCCCATCTGTCCCGAGGACAGAATGAAACAACGGCGTGTTCCTTCCTTCCACTATAAGAATACAGCACGAGGAGGAAGCAGTTGGCCGTGACATTATTGAGAGAGCCCTTTAATTGATGCGGCAAAATGAAAATGTTTAGTGTTGTTGAGCAACGAGACATTTGGCTGTAAGGTCTTGATGGCTTTAATCAAGCAGAACACGGGACGTCACAGCGTTGAGATCGCACACAGCTTCCTCTGGGCGGTCAGCTCATCAGAAAACATGAAAATGCTGCACCAGATGGACGGAGGGCATGAAAATATCCCTCTGAATGCATTCACCAGTGCAGTAATCCCATCGCAGCAATCTGGTGTGTAGGAAACTCATATGTCCATCAGGCTGAATTTGTTCCTCTGCCTGCCCCCTCCCGCCTCCTGTCCCGGTGTCCACTGCCGTGAGGAAACCAATCCAATCTCCCAGGTGTGATAGAGGTCGTGACCCTGGGATATTTGGCACAGGGAGGAGAAGGAAGAGAAGATTAGTATACTTTTTCTACCCCCCCCCCCCTTCTATCTCCTTCCTTCAGACTGGGAGCAGGGTGACATGATCACCTGGACCGGATCCTGGAAGCTGGAGCTGTTCCCAGAGCCAAGTCAGACATGGGCAGGAACGGGCTAAATAAAAAACATCTCCAGGGACTAATTACCATAAGGCTGGCAAGACAGAGAGAGGAGAAAGATGGAGAGGGAGATAGGGAGCGAGAGAGATGGATGTGAGGGAGGGGGCGCGTCACAATAGGAAGCTATGCTATCATGTGATTCTCCAAGAGAACAGTGACTCCTCTCAGGCAGGAAACTGGAGACACAAGACCCGTAATGGGGCATTAGGCTTCCTCTCCTGCGCTCTCCAATCACATCAACTTTATATGGGGATCGCAGTTCCTAACTTTCTGGCTCAGCTTTATTGTCTTACATGTACTTATCTGCGTCCATCGGTGTCATGAATCAAGTTGAACAAGAATTGAAGTGTTTGAGAATCTGCGATCAATTCTCTCTGACCCCCCCCAATAAAGTGTCACAGTCGTTACTCCACCCCCTCTGCCGATCTGAGGAGAATTGTAGATTAGCTGGCACATGCTTCCTCCGATACATGTGCAGTCGCCAGCCGCTTCTTTTCAGCAAGGAAGTTTCACCGGTAGCCTATGAGGTATCTCGTTGGAGGATCACGCTATTCCCCTCAGTCTCTCCCCCCTTCCTCGAACAGGCGCCCCGACCGACCAGAGAAGGCGCTAGTGCAGCGGCCAAGACGCATACCCTTAATCCGGCTTCCCACCCGCAGACACGGCCAAGCCGGAGGTAACACGGGGCACTAATCTGTGACCCTTGTGTTGATTCTCTGTGACACTAAAACTCCTAACGCAATCTCTTGCGAAACTTTTGAGGAAGATAAAAGGTTATTCTGTGCTTTTTTGTTTTTGCCACCATGTCTGTGAAGATAAAAGGCCAGACTTTCGGTCCACCTTTAATTATGCATGCCATTGCTGTTTTCAAGCCAAGTTTACGGACCATCAATAAAAAACACTGGTGCAGTGATGAATGCTTTGGATTCCTCCACATTATGATGATCAGTGTTTTCCCTCGAAGCAGCTATTTTCTCAGACAGCTCTGGTAGAAGCTTCGGCCCTCATAAGTCACCTTCAAGGTTGATTGAGACATAAATTAAATCCATCTACTCTGCACCTCAAACCTTTGAGAAGATGATTGCTGCAGCATTTGCTTCGATCTAGTGCAGTGCCTGTTTGTCCCACTGCTGCACAGAGCGCTGTTTGCATGTTTATTCAAAGTTTATTAATGGACCCTTCTCACGGGGCCATTTTGTGTCGAAAAGGCAGGGTAAACACAGGTGCAAGAAAAACACTAATGAGGGTTTCAAACTTCCATGATTGGAATTTGGAAACCCTCATTAGTGTATTGCTTGCACCTGTGTTTATTCTGCCTTTTCGACACAAAATGGCCCCCGTGAAAAGGGTCTATTGTATAAATGTGTTGCGAGTCCAAATTGCACCAAATCTGACACTGCACGTCCTCTGGTCCCCAGCAATACACCCGCCAAGTCTGAACTAGACTGGACCGACGGTTCTGGAGTTATGCGAAGGACACTCACACTCACTCACTCACTCACTCACTCACGTCTCACTCACTCCCTTGCTTTAGTAGATACAGAGGATGATCTGTAGATAGACATCAAAGTAATACGGTATGAGTTGATTAAAAAAGGGTGAAGGGATATCAAGTGGAAGAGAGCTGTTAGAGAGAAAGGCATATTAGGCTTTCTCCTTCAGCTTGTAAGATAAAAGAGAAATGAAGAAAATGATAGTCTGTATCATTTGAAGTGTTAATTTCCTAACCGGTGTTCATCATCCAACTTCAACATTCAACATTATTCGAAATATAGACCCAGTCTGTGTCTAAAATGTCAAAAGTTTCAAAAGTAATTTTGCCGAGCAAGGATTTACGTTACTCATTCTCTTTTAAAAAGTTTAACTTTACATTTTGGGTTATCAATCATTTTGTCAGATCGGATATCCCATTTTAGAACAAAGCTTCATTGCTTGGCTCTTTGTTGACAGCAGTGTTGTTGACTGCGATGTTGTTGACAGCGGTGTTGACAGCAGTGTAATGAGACTAAAACACACAATATGATTGATTAGATACAATGTCAGGATCATGATAGTAGATATTAGCAATGAAATTGAAATTGAAAAAATGTATGTCTGGAATAAGTTCCAGGTCCAGGCTACTTGTCTCTGTTTTAATGAGGGGTTCAATTAGAATGGATTAAATGGATAAAGAGTACAATATCTACACATTTTAAATTAGAAGTGATGTAAAATGTGACTTTTTCATGCAACAATATGTGGGACTATGTTGACTCATGCCTGCTTCTTGGTGTCACTGATGCATCTTGCAGAGATTTTGTGGTAAAGCCACAGAAACCAAGCATGCTTTACAAGCCTTTTCAATCAGAACAGTATCTGACAGCAGTGATGCCTATTAAAGCTTACCAAAAAGCTTTGTCAATAATTAGCTTTGAGAGATACACAGATTGCCCCTGTCTTCGTGCAATTCTTCTGTCATCGCTAGCAGCCTCAACAGACAAGATAATCGATAGCCACTTAGACAGGTGCTCATTCATTCATGACCATACAGGCAGCATGGCTCACACATCGAGACATGTCTCCATTTAGCCTTGATCAATGTGTTCATATGAAGCCAGACTACACCCAATCAATTGGATGAATGTGGGCCTATGTTCTGTCTCCTCCCAGTCAAATGAATCCGCATGACGCGCGACAAGATTACCTTCCTTACAGCGTCAGCACCTTGCAGGAAGTGATATTTTACTTTATATTAATGGCAATGGGTGACACCAAACGTGACTCACTGATGATGTCAAGGTTTTCATCACGTATTTATGACATCACTGATGATGTCACGATCCCACCCGCTGCACGGCCGAGAATAAATGGTGATTGGTGGTGTTCATGTTCACAGACCCCGTGAGGAGACCTGAACAGCCCGGAGGCGTACAAACAGACTCACGTGTATTTATGTATCATATAATGAGGATAGGGACCGCGGCGTGACAGAAAAAGTGTTATTTACAGAGCGCATGGAGCTTGCCCCGTATGCTCCCGTTATAGCCTGTTTGAGGAGTGTACTCGGTGCGACAGATCTTCTGTGGGCATCCGAATGAAACCAAAGGTATTTGGGTGAGTAAAACATTATATTCTCCTTTAACACTCACATCTACACACACAGGCCAGCCATGATGTTAACACTCACACGTACACACACAGGCCAGCCATGAGGCCACGGCTGCAGGCTTTGTTCCACTGACAAGACCAAGGCCACATGTTCCCACTCATTAGCAACATGCCCACACTCATTAACAGAGCACACTAAGCATGAGGACCATTTAGCCAACAGCTGCAGCTCACCCTCGCCTTTCCAAACACACCAAGAGGTGTGGGCGGCCTCATCAAGCCACATCAAACCCAGCACAGACCACTTCAGCTGACTGAGATGACATTGTGTTCATCTGAAAGGGCATGGCAGTATAGTATCACATGCATACTACGGTAGCTGTGGCATCATCTTAACACAATGAAATAAAATCTCCTACTGTACTGTATGTTCCCAGGCTCCTGTTCCCAGGGTCCTATAGACGTTCCCCAGATTTATATGGCACATAATGGGAACATGACAAAGGGTCCAATGTCCCCCAGTTCACAGTTCTACATGTGCTCTCCCAGGGTCCAATGTTCCCAAGGTCCTATGTTAGCAGGGTCCTACAGTATCAGTATGTCCCCCAGTTTGATATTAACACACATCAACCATAGGACCATGGGAACATGACCCTGGGAACATAGGACCCTGGGAATATAGATACACTCCTGATAGCACCATCTTCTGAATTGAATGAATGATCAGCCAGAAGAATAAGAGCAACAGAGCTGAGGGGAATTAAAGTGTGATAGAGTGAGCGCTTTGTATGACAACAGTCAAGACTAATGAGACATGAGGGCAAAAAAGCATCCAAAAGGAGGCAATCAGCCCTCTGTAGCGGGCTTCAGAGGGAGCGCCTTGTAAAGACGCTGGGTGAGCGTCGAGCGGCCCTGCGCAGCACATCAAAGGTACACGATGGAGGCGTCTCAGGCAGATTGAAAAGATTTTAAAGAGTTGTTTTTGATATTCAAATAACTCTGACACGCTTGTCGCTCAATGTGCTCACACGTGCGGAGAAGAAGAGTGCGCGGCGACCGGCACATCGTGTTTCTTTGGATCACAAAAGACACTGCATCCATCAACTCACGCTGCACCCAAGTGTCAAATGTGACACATTTTAAGTAGATTTATTGGTCTGTACTAATGTGCAATCCATACGTCCCTAATGCCAGTGAAAAGCAAAATGTGAAGTTATGGCTGAAGTATATTTCTCTAAGAAATATTACTAATTAAGAATTAAATTATGACTTGGTCATTAAATGATGTGTTTGTGATCTTAAAAGTGCCAACAAATGAGACTGGCACTAAATATGCATATTTATCACTCATGTCCATTTCAGTATTCCTCCTCAAATAAAAAAATATATATAGTGAGATGTTGTGCCATGCTAACGTCTCTAAGCCTTCTCTGATATTATAAACGATGTGGAGCTTGACACCATCTCCCAGAAGCAAACCTGAGTGATGACAGTGTGCTTTAATTAGCTCTGCCTGGCTAATTTGTCATTTCTTATTACATAGACATAATGGGTTATACCCGCTCCTCATTGAAATATACCTTATTCCCCACAAGACAGGCAGCACTAAGTATACCCACAAGACATAAAACACAAGACAGGTGACTTCCATAACTGCCGTGGGCTTAGCTCGCCATTTGGAGAGGTGCATGATGGGATCTGGGTCGCTGCCTATAGGAGACAATGGGCTTCCTTTAACTTTCTTCAACTTAGGAAATTAATTAAATGAGAATGGGTATTCTGTGGTGTAATGTAACTAAGTAATAACACTTTGTTACACTGCTTGCAGTATTTTTGCAGAGTATCTGTACTTTACTTGAGTATTTATATTTCTGTCAACTTCCACTTTTACTCCACTACATTTCCAAAACTAGAATGACCGCAACGCGGACTTATGCCTCCGCCATTAGTTCATTCTTGAGTCCAAGTGGATGTTGGAGCCAAATTGGAAGAAATTGCATCAAGGCGTTTCTTTGCAGAATTGGATATTTGAGCCAAATGTGAAGAAATTTAGTCAAGGTGTTACTGAGATATGGCGTTACCGAGCTTGAAAATGGCATTTGTTAGGTCACTGTGACCTTGACCTTTGACCTTTGATAACCAAAATGGAATCAGTTCATCCTTGAGCCTAAGTGAATGTTTAAGGCGAATCTGATGAAATTCCGTCCAGGGGTTCCTCAGATATCGCGTTAACAAGCTTGAAAATGGCGTTTGAGAGGTCACAGTGACCTTGACCTTTGACCTTTGACCACCAAAATCTAATCCGATCATCCTTGAGCCTAATTGAATGTTTAAGGTGAATGTGATGAAATTCCGTCCAGGCGTTCCTCAGATATCGCGTTAACAAGCTTGAAAATGGCGTTGGAGAGGTCACAGTGACCTTGACCTTTGACCACCAAAATCTAATCAGATCATCCTTGAGCCTAAGTGAATGTTTAAGGCGAATCTGATGAAATTCCGTCCAGGCGTTCCTCAGATATCGCGTTAACAAGCTTGAAAATGGCGTTCGAGAGGTCACAGTGACCTTGACCTTTGACCTTTGACCACCAAAATCTAATCAGATCATCCTTGAGCCTAAGTGAATGTTTAAGGCGAATCTGATGAAATTCCGTCCAGGCGTTCCTCAGATATCGCGTTAACAAGCTTGAAAATGGTGTTCGAGAGGTCACAGTGACCTTGACCTTTGACTTTTGACCACCAAAATCTAATCAGATCATCCTTGAGCCTAAGTGAATGTTTAAGGCGAATCTGATGAAATTCCGTCCAGGCGTTCCTCAGATATCGCGTTAACAAGCTTGAAAATGGCGTTCGAGAGGTCACAGTGACCTTGACCTTTGACCTTTGACCACCAAAATCTAATCAGATCATCCTTGAGCCTAAGTGAATGTTTAAGGTGAATCTGATGAAATTCCGTCCAGGCGTTCCTCAGATATCGCATTAACAAGCTTGAAAATGGCGTTCGAGAGGTCACAGTGACCTTGACCTTTGACCTTTGACCACCAAAATCTAATCAGATCATCCTTGAGCCTAAGTGAATGTTTAAGGCGAATCTGATGAAATTCCGTCAAGGCGTTCCTCAGATATGGCGTTAACAAACATCCGTACGGACGGACGGACGGACATCCGTACGGACGGCCGGCCGTACGTACGGACGGACAACCCGGATCCATAATGCCTTCGGCCTGGCTTCGCCGGCGGAGGCATAATAAAACTAAGCATCTTAGTTACAAAGTAAAATCAGAAGAAAAGGTTTGGCGAATCAGCGCTCCTAGCTTGCAAGTTAGCTTGATCACGATCCACACTCATTACAGTGCACCATAATGTTGTTTGCCAACCGCTATAAAACTCAAGAAGAAGAAGAAGAAGATTTCCACTCAGGACCAGGCACTTGGCATGCCATCGTTTGCCTTTTTATTAACAACATTTACTTGTACTACTTTCAATACTTTAGCACATTTAATATCAGAAAATTACTTTTGATACTAACCTACAGTAAATAAATAACAGATACTTTAGGACTTTTACTCAAGTAATATTCTAATAGGTGACTTTAACTTCTATACCGAAGTCATTTTCTGGTAAGCTATCTACCGTATACTTTTACTCAAGTGTGCCTTTCAGGTACAGTACTTCATCCACCACTCCGGGTATTACATACATTTTTGCAATGTTCTGTCCACCTCCACAGAGAAACCTGATGCGTCGTGATGACATTTTTCCTCAACAATTTTCTCTGTAAGCGATGTTTACTCGTCTCCAACCGCAGTAAACATTTATTACAGCCCTTTACAAAGACAGAGTCGTGACAGAGAGAGTTGTATTTTACAAGAACACTCTGGTCACTTCAGGTATAATTGAAAGAGGAGGTACAGGGTGCCCTGTTCCCCCTATTACTCACTTCCACTGTAGACCCGTCTGCTTTACAGGGTTTCATCTTCACAACATTATTGAGTCCTAAAACACACCTGCTCCCAGCGGTGTCTCGCTCTCTAAGTGCTTCAGCTTGTCTTTAAGACCACAAGCTTTCGCTCTATTATAGCACAGTATACCATTTTTGGGGACGCTTAACCCATTTTTCCACTTGGATGCTGCTGCGGTACACCTCCGCTGAGGGGTGAGTGCTTCCATCACCTCCGCTGAGGGGCGAGTGCTTCCATTGCCACATAAGCAGAAACGGTGACATTTTCATGAGTGGGTAAAAAGTGACCTTGGTGCATTCAAGTGCAAAATGCACTGTTGACAAGCCTGGCTGATGTATTCCCTAGGGATGTGAGACACATTTTTTTCTATCTTTTATAAAAACAAACCCCTTATGTAAAACCTAACAGCATTTAAAGTGGTTTGATATAATTAGCCTGGTTAAAACCATCCGGGATCCGTGAACTCACATTCTGTTTTGTTCTGCGGTTCCGTCTGGTCGCTGTGCACAGTAATTTCAGTGGGTGGAAGTACTTGCCTTGACAACTCCTTCAGCCAATCAGCGTTGCCAAATCCAATCCTTCAGCCAATCAGCGTGGGGGGGGGGGGGGGGGGGGTTTGGAGGCCAGACTGATCCGCAGAACGAAACAGAAGGTGAGTTCACATGATCAGTATGGTTTTACCAGGGTTGAGTTCAGCCCCGACAAGCCGTAGCAACACGTTTATTGAAATGGAAACAGTGGTGCGTTGAACACCCTGTTGTGTTATGCAAGCATTGCAGATCTGTTGGATCCACTATGCGCACTACCTCTTTAAACAGCGGGGTTCACTGTATATACATGTCACTGCTGATTGGGTAACCCACCTCTGACACACCCACCAAACCAGAGACAACGTCCCTCAAAGCCCCCGCCCCCGCTATCAATTAGCCACTTGTAGATGTGAACGGAGAATGAAAGAGATTAAAACCCAAAGCAAGTGGAATTTTTCTATGTTAAGAAAAGTATATCTTCTGTCAGCTGTTAAGTCAGCTTTAACAGTGTCACACCTTTCTTATGCTGTTAGTTGGAACAGCATTATAAACCTGTGAACATGCCATGCTGCACCACCACACCGCACCACCTGCACAGGGAAACGCAAACACACCCTGCACTTTTAACATCTGCTGTAAACTTTGATCACCATCTCTTAACTCTGCATAAATATCTTATGATGTACATATCTCTCACTCGGGCCTACTGGAACAGAATGTCAATCCAAGCGATGTTAAAGAGGAAACCTGCCTCCCCTTCTGGAAACATTTTGGCCCCAAACTTGTTGTTGACGCGAAGGCCTAATGGGAAAGATGTTGTTTTTGGATGGAGTCCAACAAGGCCAGCAGCAGCTTGATGAACAGCGCTGTCGTAGCACAAGCTTAATGTGCGGGCTTAGGAGAGTTATGACCAGGTTATGTGCAACACATAATGCCACTGGTATTTGTTGATGTCACTTTGGGTTTTAATGAGGAGGGAATAAGTTACTAAATGGCTCTCTGATGTGGCTGGACATCAATAAAACAATGGCCTGTTCCAATCTGAGAGGTGGCGAGCAATTGATTCTAGGGGTGAAGGTCATGACCAAATCATTCAGCTCCATCCCTCAATGCCTCATCTACATATATGGACATCTAGAGGCAAATAATGGACCCAGACACAACTATTTAAAATGTCGAATTTGTGCTGTATCGGCATGTGTGTGTGTGTGTGTGTGTGTGTGTGTGTGTGTGTGTGTGTGTGTGTGTGTGTGTGTGTGTGTGTGTGTGTGTGTGTGTGTGTGTGTGTGTGTGTGTGCCTGCAACATGCATAGAGACAGACAGGCAGATGAACACCGGACAGATGGAAGAGTGAAGTTTGTGACACAGCCCAATCCCTCCTGACTCTCCCTTCATCTCCCTCTCTTTGGGACAATCGAAATGGAGACATCAGTGCAGGAGTAGTCTCTCAAAGCAGATGCTAATACTCCTGCCTACCCGTCTGTATTTCAGCAGCTCTCAAAATTGGTAAAAAAAAAAAAGAGGCAGGATATCTGCTCATTTCCCGACTTCCGTGTCCGCTGTGCAGTCGCTTAATAGCTCTGACTGGAAAACAACCTAGTCGAATCCTAGCTAGCTAGGCTGCTGAGCAGAAATTTAAATTCCACAATATATTTTAATTTTATTTACATATTTATTTACATGAACATGCGTCGTGATTGGTCGAATACCATCGAACTTCCTTCCGGTCTGAAGTGGGGTTTTTTTCTTTGGAAGATGACAACTTCCTCTGTCCAAATTTGAATGTGCTGAAGTAGAGACTGTCTCTGCATGGAGCATTCAAAGATCGTGGAAGAGATAGACTGACTTGAGAGACTGCAGGAGAGACAGGGACGTTACTACGCTCAGGCTTCACTCACCTGACAGCACAACTTACATCTCGATACTCAGGAGTGAGGTAGTGTGAAGTTGTGAACAAAGGTATAAAGTTGCTTACTTTGTAGATCCTGCACAGAGAAAACAAAGAGTTAATAGTTTTGAAAATGGAAATTACACTTCTTCAGACAGAATAAAATCAGACCCTGATCATTAACAAAACCGTGATGAAGTAAAGAAAGTGTGGTACACTAGTGCAAAGAACTTTTTCTTCTGGGGTGGACATCAAAATAAGCCTACAGATACAAACAAAATACAGCTGCTGCTCTCACTAAAACCCTTCCTTCCTATCTTGTTTTGTTTGTGCTGTACTCTCTCTGTGTTACAGTCACCCCCCTTCCCCTCCCCTGCCTCTTCCCTCACTGCTGTTGCAGATGCTGGATAAATAAGCCTGCGCGGTGCGCTGCCAGTGTGTGAAATGGTCCTTATCTATCTCTGCCATTAGAGAGTGGGTTCTATTATAAAGCCTTGCATTATTCAGTAAGCCTGAAAGACTGATCGTTATGGATTGCAGCCCTTTTCCGCGGAGCCCCTGGAGTCCGGCTCAGCTGGAAGGCCTGCTGGCTGATGCGTGCATAGATCTCAACCTGACCTTGTGCTCTGAACAGCGGAGTGGAAAGAGGAGCGCTGCATCATCTGGGCCTGTTGTGTGTATTTGTGCGCTGCAAAACACGACCAGGCGCCCCCGACTGACCAGAGGAGGCACTAGTGCGGCGACCAGGACACTTCCCACCCACAGACACGGCCAATTGTGTCTGTAGGAACATCTGATCAAGCCGGAAGTACTGCTGCCGGGGAAGTGAACCCCGGGTCTCCGCGGTGGTACTGTAGGCGAGTCCTAAAAATATGTCGCTTTTGAGAACAAGAAGGCAAAATGGATCGGCCTGGAGCACAAAATGTAACGCAATGTTTAAAGAATGCAGCTTTTACCTGGTTTCGTCTGGACATGGCTCCAAGAGTGACACTAAATTATTCAAAGTTCCTGTAAACAAATCAGATTATTTGCATTCTGTGCAGACTAGTACAAATTGATTGACATTTAATGCAATTTTTCTCAGTGTAATAGTGGCGTAAGTGGCAGACACATGGTGTGTGAGAGAGAGAAACATGGCCAAACATATGGTGCTGCTGCACTTTTTTTTAAATGCGTGGGACAGGAGATGAATATTGAACAGATATGTGTGGCAAGCTGCTCATCCTGACTTACTGTAGCCTTACTGTAGCATATACAGTAGATATGTGTGGCAAGCTGCTCATCCTGACTGTATAGCCTTACTGTAGCAGAGGCTGTTTCCCAGTGGGAAGTTCGCCTTAATCAGTGAATCGTGACGCATAGAGCTCTACCTCATTTGCTCCCATATGGTAAACAAGCATGTATTGCTGGGCTTGGATGGAGATAATGAACCATTACTTGTTGTTCTGTAGCTATTCAGGCTACTGCGCGCTCTAATGGCAAAGAATTGCCTGACTTTAATGTGCATGTGCTGAGATAAGGAGAATTTGTTACACGCCTGTCGAAGGCTGGCAAATTAGACTCTGCCATTAACCATTTGTTATCTCTGCTGTTTCTTTGCCTTCAGCCTGGCACCTGGCTGATTACAATGCACGCGATCGATAATTAAACAAATTAAAGGGGACTGATGGGTCAATTTTCATCTCATCTTGGCCAGCGGCTGCCACCACGTCACGCATCACTCTGGAAAAGCTCTTGCAATGCAACAGACATAATTACTTTTTTTTCCCCCGAAATGTTATTGCACAGTGGTTTCCAAAGCCCGGCCTGCACTAATGGCACAGCTTTACACACGCGAGACTCTGCTCCACTCAACTGATCTGATCTGATCTGATCAGATCTGATCTGAGAGCAGAAGAAGGAGGGAAAAGTCGTCGTCGTAATTCTCAGGAGCGGCAAGTCACTAAACCGATAAGGTGTGACAAAGTCCCTGGCTATCTTTTGCCGCCAAAACTTTGAAACCCGGGTATGACGATACACTTCTGGGGACAAATGGAGCAATGACTGATGATGGATTGAAAGAATATTATTTGAGTAATGTGATAAAGAAAAGACATGTCACAAAATGTTCTAACACATACAGGAGATATTTTTAAGGTATAGGCCTATGGCTTCCAAATTGATTTCTGGCATTTTATTTATTGGTCCTTGCCCTGTAATAATGATAAAAAACTAACTAAATAAAATATAAAATCTGATCTTTCCAACATGATCCATAGCAGACTGTGGAAGACTCTTCCCACACTGTGTATCTTGTAAATATGAATGCAATAGCCGTGAGGATAGTTACGTAAAAGTCTGTTTAATTATTTGAAAACATTTCGTTTTCTTTTAGCACTTCTCCCATCAGAGTGGTGAGATTTGACATAACACTATTTGCATACCAGTCAAGGCAGTGATCCAGCCCAAAGCTAAAAGATGAGACGAACATACTCTCTCTCTCTCTCTCTCTCACTCCCAAAACAGTTACTGCCTCGGTCTTCCTTACTGCGCCTCAGGGGTAGAAGAACAAGCACAAATACCTTTAAGCCCAGAGCACAGTGATGTGACCATTCAGCCTTATAGCATCACGCCCGCTCCCACCACGCACATCCCCCTAACCACTCCCCCTACCCACCCCTCGAACCCTGCCTCTCTACAACCCTTCCTATCCCTAGCCCAACCCCTTCACTAAACGTCCATAACTTCGCCATCTTCTGACCCCAGCAGGCATGCCGGCCAGCGCCATGGGAAAAACACTAGGTGAATAGACACAAAATAAATGAATAATATAAAATAAATTATGGGTTTATACAGTGGAGATGCTGGCAGTATTGGTGGCTAGTTTGAGGTCATTTTAGTCTAACAGCCGTCAGGATATGTTGTATGAAGTGCTTCAGTCAGTCACTAGAATAGGAAGACAGGGAGGGCAGGTACACTTTTTGTGGGTTCCACAGACAGGAGATGTGAGGGATGTCAGGAGGAGGAGGAGTCAGTGGAACATGTAGCTCTGAGGTGTAGAGAGTATGGGGTGCAGAGAGAGGTGATGAAGGAGAATCTGAGGAAGTTAGGGGTGCAGGAAATCACATGAAAAGGATTATTGAGCACGGGAGCGGAGAGCAGGGCTCTGTGAGCTTTTGTAAGGGATACAGGGTTTTTTAGTAGGGTACTGGTGCTCGCAGCCTGGCAGGATCACACTGCCTGTGTGGCCTGATCACCCATGCAGGGAGCCCAGGTAGACTTAGCTGATGAGAAGGACTTCATGCCTCTTGTCTGGGCCGTGTCACCTGGACACTTGGACTGCGTCCGGATCCTCCTGGCAGCCGGGTCCGACCCCAACAAAGGCATACGCAGCTCAAACACCCCGGTCTACGGGGGCAGGCTGAACATAGAGGAACTCATCAGGTTCGGTCTTGCTGTTCCTGTTGACATAGACAGCGATCACACCCTCGAGAGGTCTCCTCTCTACATCAGCACTGCCGACCGCCACCTGGACTGCTTCCGCCTGCTGCTCCAGGCTGTCATTCTGACCTGTGACGAGGCTTCTCGCCTGCTGCATGTGGTGCTGGGGCGCAGGTGCGACGTGGCCTTCGTCCAGCTGCTGCTGGACCACGGTGCCGACCCGGCCCAGGTGACCTGTGAGCAGGCACAGCTGGAGAAGACGGATCCCGAGGCTCTCAGGGTCTTTCTGGAGACCAAGAGATGTCCTCGTAGTCTGCTCCAGGTGTGTCGGATCTGGATCCACCAAGCGCTGGGCACACATCGCTTGAATCAAGTCCTGATTTAGTTCTTCAGTGACTGTGTTTCCCTAAGGCCACCTTGGCAGTGCCCTGCTACTGCTACCAGCCTCCTACTGGCAGTTGCTTTAAAAGCACCAGTGGTCTCAGTTTAATGTAGCCTGCCGTACGCAAAGGATGTGTCATTGGCTCATTTTCAGAAAAATCGCTCTTCACGATGTCAATAGAGCAATGGCCTGTGTGCCCTGGCATGTGGCCTTGTGCCCTAAAAGAAATTGTGATGCCGAAGGTCAAATGGTCTTGCCCCTAAAATGACAAAATTCCCACCCTGGCATACACCAACCATAGCCAACCCTACTACTAGAATTTGGAGAGCTGTGTGCCCGTGTGTGCTCGCTCAGTTCATCGTCTCCAGAGTCCCCACCTTAAAATTGAGCGCATGAAAATTCTAGTTTCTTATGACATGAGGTTCAGTTAGGTTTGCACAGAAACAGCCACAGAAATACTTTTACTTTTACTTGATTACATTTCAGAGCCTAGCCTATTGTTTTACTTTTACTTTACAAGTTGAATCAGTCAGTCGGCTACTTCTAATTTCTTGTTGTTTTTTTTTACACAACTGTACTTATACTTAAGTAAAGAATGTGTGTCTACTTTTCCCATCTCTGGTAATCACATAGAAAATATAGTTATAAACCTTGACAAACCACATTTCTCGTCACAACGTGTGCACGAGCGAGTGAGAGAGACGCAGTGATATGTTGAACAGAGAGAGAGTGGAGAGAGAGAGAGAGAGAGAGCGAGAGAGAGAGAGAGAGAGAGAGAGAGAGACTCCGACGGTGGGACAGGCAGGCAGTGGGGTGGGGAGTGACTTCAGTTTAAGGTAGATCAGCTCAGATCCCCACCCCGCGCACCCACGTTTCAAAAGCATGTACCCAACGAGACTAAACATAAGACTACCAGCCAGGACCTCATATAAAAGTAGTAGGCTATACATTTACAGTTTCGCAGGAAGACATACGTTTGAATCAGCATTATTTAGTCCTACATTACATAATTTCATATTCCATAACATATGTTACATTACATTACATCCTACACAATATCTAAGCTCTATTTCCACTTCAAATGTTGCCAATTTGTCCCAAAGAACACTTGGGCTAATTATGGCATTATATCATACAAATACACTCTGGTATCACTCTCTTAGATTATTGGCTGTGTAGGCGCTCAACAAATAGAACTCAGGTCCACCTTAAATGAGGGGTTGGACGCTGTAGGTAGCAGAACCTGCTGCCTCCCTCCCTCCCTTCAGTGATGCAGTGAGAGCGCGCTGCGCTGTGGCCGCTATATAAACTGGGACGAGAAACGGTGAAGTCTCACAGCTTCAGTGGACAGCTCCGTGGTGCTGAAATCTCAGCCGCACACTCGCAGCGACCGAGGCACCGCACACACACACGCCGTCATACATGACTGGAACCATGGACGGATTCTCTTGGAAACTTTTTTTACTTTCTTGGCTGGTCGCGGAGGGCTCCGCGCAAGACTTCGGACAGACCCAGTTTATTTGCACGTCGGTGCCCAAGGATATGGACCTGTGCACGGCTACGATGCAGAACAGCGGGCCTGCGGAGGACCTGAAGACCACGGTCATGCAACTGCGGGAGACCGTACTGCAGCAAAAGGAGACAATTATGAACCAAAAGGAGACAATCAGGGAGCTAACGTCCAAGTTGAGCCGCTGCGAGAGCCAGAGCCTCCCCGAGGCGGCGGGACCTGGGGGCAGGCGGCCGGGATCCAAGAACACCATGGGGGATGTATCTCGGGGTCCCACGGACACTCTGGCCCAACTGGGACAGACTTTACAGACCCTCAAACAGAGGCTGGAGAATCTAGAGGTAGGCAAGCCGGGGGGAGTCCACTGCTAAACCGGCTTAAATACTCGCATTTTCTGTGCGTAAAGTTAATTGAATTAGGTTGTCCTGGTTATTAATTAGAATGGGAATTAAGCCTCTAAGCCACGTGCTGCCATCGTTCTCTCCGCGAGAGAGCCACATGTGTTAAGGTTATAAGGACATGTGCTTGGCAGTGCGACAGAATCGTTTAAGTATAAGTGCAAGTGCAACAGACTTCTCAGGTTCCCATGCCTCGTCTTTGCATAATAAACCATGTGACGCAGAGCGTAAACACAAACAGTCAGAGAACACTTCCAAACAGGCTGTAGCTTCTAAATGAGCAAAGTGAGCATGTGTTTGGGAGTTTTTCTAACCCGTAAAAAAAAACTCTCCTCCCTCTTTTCCTGTTCAATCCAAACCTGTCTCCCTCCAATGCAGCAATACAGCCGAGGGAACAATACCGTGCAAGCGAACAGCCTGAAAGATCTACTGCAAAACAAGATAGACGATATGGAGAAGCAGGTTCTGTCCCGGGTCAACACTCTGGAGGAGACCAAACCGGGCCCGAGGAACGACACCGACCAGCGGAACAGAGTGGAGTCCACGCTGACTTCTCTGCACCACCGGATCACAGACCTCGAGAAAGGTGCGTTTGAATTCAGAGGAAACGGGAATGTGCGCACAGGACTTTTAATTCCCAGTTTCACATGCGTATGGGAATAGATCAGCTCAGTTAACTCGTTTTTATGTCCCTAAAGGGGGCTCCATGGGGGTTCCCCGATTTGGTAGGCAGAGGCTATAGTTTTCGATCACTTGTAGGAAAGCGCAATAAAAGACCGGATGGTAAGGATGCTTCTCTTCTCACTGCGCCCTCCCTATCTACAGTAGACAGTTATGTAATTCTGTATTAAAGCATATTAACGAGAAAATCCTCCTTAATTGGCTGTTATGCAACTTATCTGCAAGGTCGTCGGAACCCAGAGAAACCAGATGTCTTCAGCTCGTGCACATCATGAACACAACAGTTTATACACTGCCGCAGCCATCACGTTGCGCACTGATATTAAGGGAGGAGGAGAGAGAGCTGCATTGCTTTGCATATCTCAGTAGCCTACCTGTTAACACCGTGCCCTCGTTGAGTTAAAACGTAATTATGTCCTGCTTGGACGCACACAGGCTATTTGCAGATGCCGGAAGGCGAGAAACTTTGCAGGGTGATTATCTGACAATGCGCGCCTCGCAACAGGCAGGCACAGACAGGCGCATTTTGGAATATCGATCCTGTTCAGTTTAACTGCGTGCGTCTGTGTGTGTGTGAGTGAGGGGGAGGGTGCGTGAGACACTGTGCGTGTGTGTGTGTGTGTGTGAGTGAGTGAGTGAGAGAGATCTCATACATACAGTATAGGCTACATGCAACACACTGAGAAAGCTAAAATAAAATACAGAAATTCATATAATATAGGCCTAATTACAGTACACATAGAGGGGTTGGTAATTATAGCACAATAAGGCAAGGAACCACCATTATGAACAAAAATGATCACTTATATTTTCAGAAAAGCATTTATTGTCTTTTCCCTATTAGAGACTGTTTTAGTTTTGTAATTTCCACACATTTTAGACTATGATCTATATTACGAGTTTATGTGTGGAAGATTTATGTAAGCCAAAAAAGATGGATAAACTGAGCAGTGGCTTTACCCTCCACTAAATCCCTAAACAGAGTGAATAGTTTGTGACTGAAAACAATCTCCTGCACAGGCAAAGACAACAGACCCACGGACAAGTTCCAGCTGACCTTCCCCCTGAGAACCAACTACATGTACGCCAAAGCCAAGAGGAGCCTCCCTGAGATGTACTCCTTCACCGTGTGTCTGTGGATCAAGTCCAACGCCTCTCCTGGAGTGGGAACGCCCTTCTCCTACGCTGTCCCAGGACAGGCCAACGAGCTGGTGCTGATCGAGTGGGGGAACAACCCCATGGAGATTCTCATCAATGACAAGGTAATAGCAAACTCATCAGCGGAATGATAAACACAGTTTCATAAGAAGAGATTTGATCCATTTATTAGTTGCAATACATCCGTATGGTCTTGTGCATTTCATGTTAGATTCTAAACTTGTCCAGTGAGATTTACAATGAGGGCAAGAGTAGAATGAGTATCATTTCCTATAGCCCTCAGAACAGAGACACATTGAGAGTTGTCCGGGTATAGTGGTGCGGTTGCCTGTCTACCAACATGAGGGTCACGGGTTCGTGCCCCGTGTTACCTCCGGCTTGGTCGGGGTCGATACAGGCACAATTGGCTGTGTCTGCAGGTGGGAAGCTGGATTTAAGGGTATGTGTACTGGTCGCTGCCCTATAGCGCCTCCTTTGGTCAGTCAGGGGGGAGGGGAACTGGGGGGAATAGCGTGATCCTCCCACGTGCTATGTCCTGCTGGTGAAACACCTCGCTGTCAGGTGAAAAGAAGCGGCTGGCGACTGCACATGTATCGGAGGAAGCATGTGCTAGTCTACAACTCATCAGCAGAGGGGGTGGAGCCCTGACAGGGACAGCAGGGGGAATTGGTCAAGTACAATTGTGGAGAAAAAAGGGGGAGGGGCGGATCCGAGGAGAAGGAAAAAAGACACTGAGGATTGCGGACCCTGTTTTCTAATGGTACTAATGGTGCTGAGATTATGAAATTACAAATAGAGTAACGTTAGCAACAAAAGGGCAAAAAGAAAGAGAGAGAGAAAATGAATGATGAAATGATAAATAATCATAAATATATAAACAAAAAAAGCAATTCTGAACCAATATTGCAAGAAACCGATGAGGAAGTGAGGAGTGTTTGGGTGAGAGCCATTACCTTGACATTATTTGTGAGACAGAACTGGTGGAGAAGAAGTAAACAAATAAGTGCTAAGGTGAGCAAGAGAAGTACCTTTTTTTTTAGTGAGTAGAGGAGGAAGATATGGGAGAGGAGAAGTGATTCAGCAGGAAGGTGGGTGCTGTGTGAGGAACATCTCAGAGACATGGGGAGGAGAGATGGGAGTGGAGATGGACGGACCCATGGGCCAAATAGATTTGCTTTGGCGTGACGTCACAGTTTGAAGTGAAATATGCATCGTCGCTGTTGCAGGTTGCAAAGTTGCCGTTCCTCATCAACGACGGCAAGTGGCACCACCTGTGCATCACATGGACCACTCGTGACGGCATGTGGGAGGCCTTCCAGGACGGAGTGATGCGAGGCAACGGTGAAAATCTGGCACCGTACCACCCCATCAAGCCACAGGGAGTGCTGGTTTTGGGACAAGAGCAGGTGAGCAGTGCAACAACAGTGGATATTAATTAGTCTCACGTGGTCAGACCCAACGTCTTATGTCAGCACGCTTCCAGCGATGGAGGGTCTGAATCACAATTCAGCATTTCCGGGTTTTGCCAGAGGAAATCCCTTGGTTCCAATAGTATCATGGGGGAAGTCCGGCTCTCTGCATGCATTGGTGCATCGTTCAAAAGTACCGGACACATTTTGTTTTGGTCGTAGGGGGCGGTCCTTAACCATTTCAAGAGTTGTGCACCAGACAATAGATATCTATCTACGGCCGGCTACTGCGAGACTACATATTAATTGTCTGCAAATCACCGATTGGAACTACTGTGATTTGATTCCCACATATTTGGAAACGAGCCCGAGCCAATTATGAGTTTTATTTTGGAAATAACAGAGTGCTTCATCACAGAAAAGATCAAAGGCAGGAATATTCATGTGCTGGGATTGAAGAGGTGGCCAATTAAGAGCTACCAATCTAATTAATGTGCAATATATCATCCCATCACGGGACGCCCCAACAGTCCTTTATCAAGTCGGCCTGGAATCTGACAGGAAAACATGCTTTCGCACTAATTTCAGGGAGAACAGTATTCTTCACGGAGCAAGACAGAAATAGTGTCAGGGAGACAGCTTACAGCAGACTGAAGTGTTGGCCAAGTAATGATGTTGTTAAATTGGTGAATCAACTGCATGCTATAAATGCAGCGATAAATAGACACCCAAGTGGTTAGCAAATTGGAGTCTAGTACCCACAAGGGTTATTTGAAGGGGTGCCAGGGTCTCTCCAGCAAAATACAGCATGGATTAATTTCACGTTTATTACCTGCAATGAGAAAATGAATGAAGATGACTGTTCAATCTCTGCTGTTGGCTGTTGTCTTCACATCTAGAATATAGACAGTTATAATTATGTGTAAAGATAGATAGAATCTATCTACGGTATCTATCTATCTATCTATCTATCTATCTATCTATCTATCTATCTATCTATCTATCTATCTATCTATCTATCTATCTATCTATCTTTCTGATAGAGCACTTTATTCATCCCCAGAGGGAAATTCCAGTGTTTCAGCAGAAATATACAGTACATACATGACAACAAGACACACACATATTTTATTTTTATTTGTTTATTTGCACATCTTTAAAAACAGAAATGGACAAAATGAAAACAAAATAATGTGCGGGTAGACAGGAAACCCTTGATGGGCTTATGCAGGCTCTCTACCCTCGGAAAACCAATATTAATAATAATCTTATTAAAAAAAACCACAGAATGAGGTAGGTGAAAAACAATGACAAACAGAATTACAATATACGGTATACAAAAACTACTCTAACTACTGTTAGGAGGAAAGATTTCTGGTCCTGGCCTTCCACTCCTACTTGAGGATCGTAAAGGCATATTATATTACGTTGCTATTAATGTACACTTAAATACTTTTAATACAAAATGTGCCATCTGCATTGCAATGTGCATTAGGATATCAACTGTACTGGGAGGCATTATATTGCAAGAAATATTGAACAAGAAAGCAATAGAGCAAAGTTCTCTCACCCCTAAGCTTTGCAGATGTATGAATGTGAGATTGAATGACACCACTGATGTTTGGCACTTGTCTGCGTTTCTTCACAGGACACTTTGGGAGGAGGCTTTGATGCGACACAAGCCTACGTCGGTGAGTTAGCAAACCTGAATATCTGGGATCGGAAACTATCTATTGGCGAGATCTACAACTTGGCAACCTGCAACAGCAAAGCACAAGCTGGCAACGTGTTCTCCTGGACGGAGGCCAACATCGAGATATTTGGAGGAGCGACCAAATGGACCTTCGAGCCTTGTCGTTCACTCAACTGAACTGCATTTGACCGTTTGAGAAAGGCCTGTTCGTATTTCTCAGCTTTTGTCGTTCTTGTCTTCATTTGACGTTTGTTAGGGACTATTTGATCTTAAGTTATTGGTAAGCTTAAATCCGGGATTTCTATTCATGCATACTTAGATATTTATGTGCAAAAAAAACTAAACTTTTCATCTTGAGGGGGGGGGGAGGTGGGGGGAATCTATTTCGTCTTGGAAACCTCAATGACAAAGTATTGGTATCTGTTTCTATTTTTTTCTTGGACTTTAAGTTGAAAGCACACCCTGACGTTTTTCGTTTCGGGCTTATTTTGTCTCGGACTGACAGCTGGCAATCTGCGCCTTATGTTGGACAATTCACAATCCAAGTGAGGAATTACATAACTACTCTGGCCCTCCCCTCCCACCTCCACCCACCCCCATCCTTGGGAGAGTTGGAGATTACACTGTCCGTCCAATTCTTGTCAGTGTTTGGCGCTGTGACGTGATGTTTGACGCGGTACAGCCCCCTCCGAACCCCCATGTGGCGCTGTGAAGTGATGTTTGACGCGGTACAGCCCCCCTCCGAACCCCCCACGTCTCGCTCCCCCGCCCCTCCGGAACTTGCACTGTGACTGACGAAGAGAAAGCCAGGAGAGGAGGGTATACGCCGAAGGACACTGCAAAGTCAGACTGTGGTACAAGTCATTTGTAATCGTTGTTCGCTTCAAGTGTTTCTGTAAGAATGTCGTTACTTGCCAACATTGCTACAAAGCCTGGGTGCCTTGGGCTGGTACAAATATTCAGCACATTTCAGTATGTTAAGTTGCAAAATTCAATGTATTGGTTTATGATTCTTTTTCTGGGGCGGGGTGAGTTTCTTGTTCCTCTGGTAAATGTAATTTAATTAACGGTTTGTTATCTGACATGACGTGTTTTGGCAGGTGTTTGTACTACTCTGTATTAGGAATGTTACAGTGTCTGTATAGTAACAGCATGAATGACAGAGTGCTGTGAAAGCATTGTTGGAATCTGCTTTACTATCTTCTCTGGGTCTGGGTTTTTTACTGTATTGTTATATGCTCCAAGCATGGCAACACTGAGAGATGAAGAATTTAATTTTTGTAATAAAATTGTGATACTTAATGTCATAGTCGTGCGTCCGTGGCTTCCATGGTCTGCGTCAAAACGTGTGGTGAAGGGGGTGGAGAGGCGGCGATGGGGAGAAACAGCGGGAGGAGAGGGAGAGAAAGTGGGTGCAGGAGAGAGCTGATGGCTCAGCTCCAGATATACGGTCATATTTCTCCCAAGTCAAATGGTAAAGAGAGGGTGATAATTGCTAGATAAGTGAAATGTGCAAAAGCAGTGAAGGTCAGGGGGGCACTTAGAAGAAGAGAAGAAATTAAAGTGTGTGTGTGTGTGTGGGTGAATGACTGTTTTTAGCTGACTGCTGGAGATAACCCAGTCGGCGCTTTGTTGTTGCTGCTGGTGTGAGATGCAGTGCCTGCACTAAAGAAAGCAAGGCTGTCGGGAGGGAAAAGTGCCTAGTCATATCATCCTTTGAGTGGCCCAGTTCAAGCCAGCGCAACCCAAACCAAAACGACAGCACTTTCTACTTCTCCTAATCGTTTGACTTAGATCAGTGCTTCTCAAACTTTTTTTTTTTTTTTTTTTACATCAAGGACCCCTAAACTGACAAACCAGGGTCCCCCATCTGATAAGATTTTTGCTTTTAGATGTTTTATTACAGAAAGTGTATGAGACCCATGACCAAAATAGTCATACATTCTGTCATTGGGTTACTTACGCGATGGAATTATAATGAAAATAAGTTTGCTGGCGTTCCCCTGGAACCCCCTCAATCACCCCTGGGGGTCTCCGGACCCCACCTTCAGAACCGCTGACTTGATGACTCATCGCTGTAGCATACTGTACATATTCACATGCAGTCTATAGCTGTCACAGCTGACAGTTGCTGCATTGAAATAGAGACACTTAGTTGATCTGCTCTCGCCCGCGGTGAAACCAACACCTCATCCCACGTTTGGCTCTTCTCTACCTGGCCACCATGAGACATGTTTAGACCAGCCAACCCGTGTAATACCACACTTCACCAGCAAGCTGTTCCCAATGGACAGCTGTTTCGGTGATTTTTCTAGCCTACAGTTCCACAGATTTGTATCATATCGCATCGTATCATATATCATATCCATATTATATCTATATCTTATCCATATCATATCATATCATTTCATATTGTGTATAACGGTTTATCATTGATGGTTTATCACTGATTTTTCTGGTGGGATGTGTTGGCATTTGTTTCATTCACAAAAGCACTCAGAAAATGACCCCAAAAAAAAGAAAAGACAAGGCATTAACACAAGGAGCAAATCTTTTCTCCTGAGTCACCTCCCCTCAGTACTATGGGATGCTTTTGCAGCGCAAACCACACAGAGGCCAGAGAACACTTTTTTGGGGGTCCACATTCCATCTGCCACATTGGCTGAAATTGTGTTGTGAAAATAATTTCAGCAGCCAGCTACATTTTTTAGAAAATAACAGGACCTCTGAAAGATGGCTGGTAGAGTAGAAAAACTCTCCAGCTGCTGCTAAAATGTACCAGCATGTGGCTTGTGGTGGATAGAGAGTTCATTTCCAACAGCAACGTGCATAGTCTTACCTACAACTCTTCACAGTGAGGGTGACCTGTGCTTCTTCCAGGTAGACTGCAGAATCAGCTTTCCTTGTGCCAAGTCACAATGTTGGCCAAGATATTTTAATAAAAGATTTGAACCAACACATTATAAGAGGGCACTTTCAGAACGTCATGGTTACAGGTCAGAGGGCCACCTTGGATCCCCAACGATGCCGCTATATTAACAACCAGCCGAAACCATGGACTGTATATAGAGGGTATGCATGTGATGTCACAGAGGCAGAAGTCACTGTGGGGTCACGCCCACTGAGTCACAGCAAGACTGAGCTTGAATGCAGTAATCAGCCTAGATAAGTGACACCTGCTGCTCAGGGAGGAACTTGACACTCATTTTGACACTCGTTCCCGATTGAGGGGGCGTGTTCCAGTGGGTGTGCATACCCTCTATTCTGTGGCTGCAGCGGGGAGGGTGGAGCACATTCAGATGAAGCCTGGCCCCTCCCCCACACACACACACACACCCGTCAATGGGCACCCAGTCATAATCACTACTGTCTGTTTACTACGCTCAGCTTATACCCTGCCAGCCTGATGCTGCTAAGCCTTGATAGACTGTTGCTGCGGTGCATGCCAGTACAATTGCATTTGTGCTCCAGACTGTATGCGTTGTCCAGAATGTAAAGCAGACAGACCGAAAATAGATCCAGGCAGCCCAAAGGATGATCTTATACGGCTTCTCTATGCGTACGACACAAAGACCGAGCTATCTCATGCGTGAATACAATCTCATCCGACAGCATTACTGTACATGATGAAATGTTTGGGGTTAATCCTTCGCCGGCGTTGAAAGTCAAAGTATTAGAGTGTAATTGTTTCGTAAACTCCTGACATAAGCACTATAAGGAGGCCCCATGACTAAGGAACAGTACAGAGGAACTTCTGAAGGGGAATTGGTAATATATTGGGCTGCTATATGCTAAGGTACAGAACATTACATCAGGTTTTGCTGACGAAGCGCACATTCTAGGGCACCTCCTCACCTGGCAATGTAAACAGATGTTGTCCATAATGGAGATTAGGAGAAGACACCCTACTTTACCTTAAAAGACACCTGTGTTTGGGAAAACTTTTTTTTAAAGAATTCTTCACAAAATTCGGTACATTTTCACATTTAAATAGACAATCGTCGCCATGTCTGCGTACATATAGAAATAAAATTATTACAAATAAAAGACGGCTACTGTAAGTGATGTCACGGTTATGTCATGGTCTAGCATTCGCTGAGTGGTTATTCCTGGCTGTCAATCAAAAAGAGGCAAAGCTAAGGTAGTGATGTGATGCGGATGTCCTTTTTCTAACCAACTGATCTCTGCTTGGTATTGATTTGACAGCCTTTCCTTGTGATTATGCCCATGGGTTAACCCCATTCAGTAACTAGGAGCGCTTTGGCCATGACAGTGAGAATGTAACAGATTGATGCTTTGAAAATGTTAGATACAATGTTACATGTTGAAAAAGCTTTAACAAAATAAATGTTTGATTGGTTCAGAATTGCAGTTTCCTCAGACTTGCTGTACCATGTAATATAGTATAGTGCATCCTAACCTTGAGAGCAACAGACTTGGGAAGCCACAAATAGCAGAAACAGCGCTCTGCCAATATTCACTCACTGAGGTTAAATAGTGAGAATAGAATAGAAGGGCATCACTGCAGTTACACAACAGCCAAGTCAACTCTTTCCTTCTGCATCAGCACACACTGACATTTCACACAACCTCTCCACAGCTACGCACAAAAGCTTCAAGCTACGAGTCCTGCGCCTCGGACACATCAACATGTTGTGTATATACGACCAAACCCAATCTAATTAAGGCAGTGATTTATTGATTTTGAGTTTGATGCAAACGTAAGTGGGTCACAGAGATTGATTCATTTTTTTGCTCCAAAGGTATAACTGTCATAACAAAAGAGAAAGAAATTGCATTTTTAAAGACAAGCCCCCCAGAGTCGAGCCACAAGAGACAGACAAGACTCACAGTGCTACACTATGGCATAGATTCATATTGCTACATTATGTCATAGATTCATATTGCTACATTATGTCATAGATTCATATTGCTACATTATGTCATAGATTCATATTGCTACATTATGTCATAGATTCATATTGCTACATTATGTCAATTCTTCCACAGTTTTGTTCTTTTTTCTTTTGGGGGAGATGGAGTGGATAAAGAGTAGACATCTCTGACATCTCATTAATTCATAAGCTGTCCCCTGTGCCAGTGGCAAGAGAGGAATAACGCTGCGGTTCACAAGAGCAGCCGATGCCTCTTTTTGACATTGGGGTTCACAAAGCAGCAGCATGTGCGGTAATGAGGGGTTGGGGGGGGGGGGGGGGGGGGGGGCAGGCTGCACGCTGGACAAATACAAATGAGAAGGCTGTCCGCTCAAAGAGTTTTTCCCCTCAAATATCAGTGCATAGTAAGGCCTGCTGACTATTGGCAGCTTGCTTATTTCTACCAGTGCAACAGTTAGCTCTTTCATCATGTCTGAGACACTGTAGCTCTTTCATCATGTGGAGCTCTGAGGATGGTGGTCGAAGGGATTGACTCACAGCTGATGCCTGAAAGTGGAGTACCAAACATTGGGCTTTCACTTCAGAGAGAGAGAATGAAAGGCTCCTCTCCTCTGCACTCGCCTCTCCTCTCCTCCCCTGCCTCGTCTCCTCTCCTGTCCTCTCCTCTGCTCTCCTCCTCTCCTCTCCTCTCCTCTCCTCTCCTCTCCTCTCCTCTCCTCTCCTCTCCTCTCCTCTCCTCTCCTCTCCTCTCCTCTCCTCTCCTCCTCTCCTCTCCTCTCTTCTCCTCCTCTTCTCTGCTCTCCTCCTCTCCTCCTCTCCTCTCCGGTCTTCTCCCATGGAGAGAGCTCCCAGAGGCAGCGGGGTGCGGATACTTGTGGCATTTAATGAGCAGCAGAAGCTTCCAGGATGGATGCTGGAGGGCTAATGAGGCTTCCTGGGCAGGCCGGGATCTAGGTGGATGTGGGCCACACCGCGGCAGGAGGCTCCTCCACTGGGACACAGACTGCAGGACGCAGTGGGACACAGACTGCAGGACACAGTGGGACCCAGACTGTGGGACGCAGTGGGACACAGACTGTGGGACACAGACTGTGGGATGCAGACTGCAGGACGCAGTGGGACACAGACTGTGGGATGCAGACTGCAGGACGCAGTGGGACACAGACTGTGGGATGCAGACTGTGGGACGCAGACAAAAAAAGTTAAATGGGGGGGGGGGGGGGATTTTTGATCCCCCTGTCTTTATTTTTTGTTTTTGCTCCAACTGAAATGTTTTATGGTCACTCATGATTCAGTAGGTCACGGGTTGGCTTGGTTCCAGGCTTAAAACTCATTATATAAGGATTTTTTGAAATGTCTATGGAGAAAATGAATGGGGAACTCTCTTCCGGGGGCAGGAGATGTCATGTAACTGTTCAGTTCCATACTGTTGATGAGGAAGAGGCAGTGAGAGCTAGGCGCCATCGATCACTACAGTTGCCCTTGGTAGTAGACTGCAGCTACTGCTTAAATTCTGCTTTCCGAATGCACAAGTGCGAAACAGGCCTATTCATTCTCCAAGCTTTCTGAATATCAAATAGAAACTCTTCTTAGAATCACCAGTATATATGTTAGCCTCTCTGCATCCCAAACAAGTGTGGACAATTCTGAGCATTCAGGCCGCTCTGCAGTATGAGACGTGGAAGCCTTTGAAGTGTCCGTTTGATCTGAAACCCGCTTGAGTTTTAGCCCAATGGTCCACAGTCTGTCTGCTGTGGTGTTCTGCGGGTGTTTCCAGGTCCAGACCAGCAGTTCTGACCAGTTGTTTTCAGCTGGTTTTCTACCTCCACTAGGCCTTCATGTAAAAGCGTGTTTTTCAGGAATGACTAGAATGCCTATTTTGTCACTGATGCCCATGCATCTTTTTGTTTAAATATGGTTTTTGAAAAAAGTTCTCAAGTGATAAAGGGTCATAAAACTCACTGAACCAAACTAAACGTTCAGTTAATCTAAAACAGAAAAACAACCATAACTGCAGTGCTCAAGATGCTCAGGCCTGGGCCAATGAAACCTCGCCACGCCATTTCCAATCTGCTTTGATTTATTAATGCGCCGAGCCATAACCTGCCGCCACTTACCCCCTCACTGAATCCTCCATGAAATATGTATGGCTGACGCATGACAACAGGATGTCACAGAGGAAGCTGGAGGTACACTGGGGTGGGTGAGGCAGGAGTCGAGGTCTGAATGAAAAGGCCATCTGAGGTGAACTCCCTGTGGATACACCATAAGACAGATAAGTGAGGTTCAACACAGGAGTGGTTAAAGCTAGGATATGAAACCTTTTGACAGGACAATAACCCAATACTGTAAGTCATGGTTGACCCAAGAGAAGGGTTATTGTCATGATGGTCAACATTGTTCTTTCAATAGAATTACCTTCCTCTAGACCAGTGATTCTCAACTGTTTTCATGTCAAGGACCTCTAATTTAGTCCACATTCGGGCCCCGGAAACCATTTGATAACCTTTTGTTTCACAAACACAAACCCAAATCTGAGAATATTTCTTATAGATACACTGCGGAGCGTGTCATCATTCAGACCCCCCCCCCCCCCCCAATCCTGGCGTTCTCCTATGTCACGTGCGTGGTCGCGTGTTGCACACAAAGATCATATATATGGAAGATGAACACTCCAATTTACTTCCTTGACAGCTAGATCCACATTTTTCTCAATGGCTTCCTTGTTTTGCTCAGGAGTACAAAAACACTTTAATTGGCCATCTTTTTTTACATTTGTTGTCTGCCCAGCCCACCACACAACAGCTTTTAGCTATGTTTAATTCAAGGAAAATGACGCTGGTGTGTGTGAAAATGAATGGAGAGCTTTCCCCCGTGATGGGCGTGGCCTATTTCATGCAGTGTCTCTATCATTAGGTCTGACTTTGTCCAGAATTCCATGGCTATCATTGTAGGTCGAGAGATAACAGAGAAACTATGTTGGAAACACTCATTCACATTCTCGTGTTCACTTCTTGTAAATGAAACAATGCTGAAGTTGATCAATGCATCAATTTGCTGGGGACCCCCTGGAACTCCCTCAAGGACCCCTGGTTGGTCCCCAGACCCCCCATTGAGAAACACTGCTCTAGACTGTCATACTTTCTATGCCTGACTCAACCTCCTCTCACCCTCTCTCTGTCACTCTGTCCCTCCTACGCCCTCACCCTCTGGATTTCAAGCACTGTGAAGCCAACTAAGCAGGTTCTCTTTCTCATGCTCCCCACCCACATGTTCTCTCTCTCTCCCACATCCCCTTTCACTTTCTCTCTCATGTCATGTCCCTGTCATGTTCCCCCTCTCTCTCTCTCTCCCTCCCTCCCTCCATCCCTCTCTCTCTCCTTCCCTCGCTGCCTCTGTGTCTCCTCCTCCTCTTTCTCTCTCTCCCTCCCTCCCTCTCTCCTTCCCTCCCTGCCTCCGTCTCCTCCTCCTCTTTCTGGGGAGCTAGTTACAGTCCATATCTTACAGAAACGGGCCATCCACCAGACTGATTTCCATAAAGGAAAAAGAAAAAAAGAAAAAAGGCTGGTCTGCTGCACTGAGCAAACCTATGAGGAGACGTACGTGTGTGTGCGTGTGTGTGTGTGTGTGTGTGTGTGTGTGTGTGTGTGTGTGTGTGTGTGTGCGCGCGCGTGTGTGTGTGTGTGTGTTGGGGGGGGCAGAGAGTAAATGAGATACCTGGAGATGAGAGCACAGACCATCGGAGGACAGAGAGGGAGCCAGACGACCATCTGGGCCAAATATAGGTCCTGGATCTGTGGTTGATCTGACAGTGGCCACCGGAGGGAGGAGGGGTGTTAGAGAAGTGTAGGCTGTGCTGTAAATGGGATGATGTAATGTCCCGAGGGGCCCTAAGTAGGGAGTGATCACATATTCAAGGTCACTAGTAGGAGGAAGAGTGTCTTGGGTGAGCGCACAGGCTTACACCTTCTCCTTCTACTGTGGCATGGCTCCTCCCTTGAGCAATGACACCTGTAATGGCGATGGCTTGTCCTGGGCTCAGGGTGCGAGGAGGAGGGAGGGAGGGAGGGAGGGAGGGAGGGGGAATGACAGAGAAAGATACAGTCAAAGAGAGAGAGAGAAGGAGAAAGAGAGAGATTTATTTACATTGATATATGTATTGCAGTATTTTATATACGTATATAGAATGCTGATACAAAATGCTGATATTCATATTCAGCAAATGTTTAATGCAAAGACTCTGATCTGTTGTTTAATTGATACAAATTTTCTTATATCATTGTGCATTTGTTGAAGTATGCTTTGGCAATATTTAGCCTAATTGAATTGAGAGACTTTTAGAATGACATTGAACGTGTGAGCTTTGTAATGCTATTGACAGTGTCGTGATTGTTATTTTCATATGAACAGGATTGATAGGCCTGCTTTCTACTCTGTCGTTATTGCCCTTGGGAATGTGCTCTGGCAATACTGCACTTGTCTATTGTCGTGAACTGAACTGAATTGAAGTGAGAAAAAGAGATGATGCGAACGTGGAAAAGAAGGGATTGGTAAAGGAAAGGAGGAGAGGGAGAGCAGAAAAGAAGGGATTGGTAAAGGAAAGGAGGAGAGGGAGAGCAGAAAAGAAGGGATTGGTAAAGGAAAGGAGGAGAGGGAGAGCGGGGGGCTGAGAAGATGAGAGCGCAAGACAATGAGAAGAGGTGGAAAGAGTGAGAGATCAGAAAAACATGGGGGGAGAGAGAGAGAGAGAGAGAGGCTAAGGAGAGACAGAGGGGGAGAGAGGCTAAGGAGAGACATAGATGGAGAGAGGGAGAGAGAGACTAAGGAGAGACAGAGATGGAGAGACAGAGAGGGAGAGAGAGACTAAGGAGAGACAGAGATGGAGAGAGAGACAGAGAGGGAGAGAGACTAAGGAGAGACAGAGATGGAGAGAGAGACAGAGAGGGAGAGAGAGACTAAGGAGAGGCAGAGATGGAGAGAGAGAGACAGAGATGGAGAGCTGTTTGGTGAAGTAAGCACGGCGGAGACGAGCTGACAACAGTGAAATGGAATGGGATAGAAAAGATGCCGCCATGGGCACACATACATATTCCATCTCCAACTCACAAAGCCTTTCTTAGGAAACACCCATGCCTCCCCCACCCCTCTCTCTCTACCTCCATCTCCCCCCCTCTCTCTCTCTACCTCCCCCTCTCTCTCTCTACCTCCCTCTCCCTCTCTTTCTGTGCCACAGCACCGCAATAGCAGTATGAATAATTGAACAAGCCTGAATTGGGATTGAGAATTTCTGTTGCGGGTGTCTGCTGGTGCGGCATGCAGGCTCTGTTTCTGTTTCATTCCTTTCCTCATTCATGACAAAAACAAGTCAGGAAACACAGCCACACACACACACACACACACACACACACACACACACACACACACACACACACACACACACACACAACTGCTAGCCTTCTTCATTCCCATACCTGCGTACCTGATTGTGTAGGACGCCTACACAATGAGTTCATGCATGCCTTCCTTGTGGGGACCTGAGAAAAGGGAAGAGTAGCCTACCGTGTTGGGCTACAGATGCAGCCTTGTACGACATTGAGCTGCATGTTCAGATTCAGTAGGCCTCTGTCAAGTCTTTTGCTGAAGGATATGAATATTTCAAGCAGATTTCCAACTGGAGCAACTGTCTGCGTATGATCAGATCAATCAGTCAGTTTTCCCAGATGAGAAGTTTGGAGAAAAACAGAGAAGGGGAAAAAAGACTGAGGGACAGACTGAATCTAATCATAATCATGTGGAGTATTTAATTCCTACTTACACTGTAACACTCCGGCATGTACAGCATATATTGTATATATTGTACAGCACTTGCAATGTTGTGATTTTTTCTTTTAGATACTATCTTTTTATCTCTGAATATTGATATGACCCCTATGCTGCATACTTACACTTACTTACTTGTGGCAATAAAAGTGATTCTGATTCTGTAAACTTGGACATGTATATTGCAGTGGATGTGATGTGTGTGTGTGTGTGTGTGTGTGTGTGTGTGTGTGAGAGAGAGAGAGAGAGAGAGCTGCAGTGGATGTGATGTGTGTGTGTGTGTGTGAGAGAGAGCTGCACTGGATATGTGTGTCTGTGTGTGTTGTCTGAGTGTGTTTACAGCGAAAGAGGCTGGGTACCTGTTTATGGGCTTGTGTGGGAGAGAAGGGAACAGTGTGTGTGCGTGCTTGTGCGTGTGTGTGTGTGTGTGTGTGTGTGTGTGTATGCGTGCGTGCGCGCGTGTGTGTGTGCTGTTTGGAGCTGGGGGAGTGGAGCGAGTGAGCTGTAGAGGAGATACAGAATGAGATAGCAGAAATGTGTATCCACAGGGTATTGTCAGGCCAGGCCAGGCCAGGCCAAGACTGTGTGTGTGTGTGTGTGTGTGTGTGTGTGTGTGTGTTTACAGTATATAGTATATTATATATTATGTGTGTGTGTGTGTGTGTGTGTGTGTGTGTGTGTGTGTGTGTGTGTTTGTTTGTTCCAGTCTCAGTTTAATTGGCCCAAATCTGCCATTCAGTGAGGCCGGTTCCTCTCCTCTCCTTGTGGACTCCCGGGGTGGGGGGGTGGGGGTGGATTTGTGGAGAGACATATGTGACATATTAAACCAGCACTCTCTCTCTCTCTCGCCGTCTCTCGCCATCTCTCGCACACACACACACACAACTCACGTTCCCATCATCTGGGATCAAAGCCAGAGGATGGGCACAGTGATTAGGTCAAAGTACATTTGTACTGTGAAAGCAGGCACGCAAATACAAATATATATACACACACACACACACACACACACACACACACACAATACTTTATAAACTCTTCACACACTTAAATTTTTACTACACATAAGCAAACACACACACACACACACACACACACACACACACACACCATTGTGACCTGCTGATGTTACCTGCACAATACTTTCACTATAAACTCTTCACACACTTTAATTTTTACTACACATAAACACACACACACACACACACACACACACACACACACACACACACACACACACACACACACATGAACTTCGAAATTCCGACCTTCACTACCAACACATGCAAGCAATTTAAAAGAAACATGTTATTAATACCCATAATTACTTATTTCATTTATATAATTTATGTGAGTCAGCATGATGTGTTTGTGTGTATCACTGTGTATGTCTGTGTGTGTTTACATCCAGCACCAGTCTAAATAATATAGACAGATGAACAGAACAGAAGGTGTGCGGCAGCAAAATCATGGCTGCAGGTGTTAACGCATAACTAAAATATGAATACATCTGTTGTATGGAAACGGCACAACTGACAATTAAGCAAATGAAGGCAAAACTCCTTTCGGCGTGATTGGTGCTGAAACGAGCCTCGCTGAAGTCAAGCTGACCACATGCTCGCAAGCTAAATCAAGATAGTGAGGGCCAGGAGAGCTTAGCTAGCCCGCCAAGCCGCGGCTATAACGCCTAACGAATGCCCTTGCTTATGGTAACAACAAGCATATTTCCACTCATTAACTGTGAGGCAGACTGTTCAATTCAATACGATTAATCTGTTTTAAGCCTCACTGGCCAGGGATATTGTTTTGAGTATTGCATAATGACATATAAATAAGTTGGGAATTACATAAGGAAGCGCAGAGTAGCTACCCTGACGCTGCCAGATGGGGGCGGTATTGTTTTCACCAGACATGCACCCAGGTGCTGTGTCTTGTGAAAACAACACCGCCCCCATCTGGCAGCGTCAGCTTCCAGAGTAGCAGCAGCAGCTCGGTTGACTTTCTCTTGGCTCCGTGAGCTGGAGAGCGAGAGCTGACGGATGATGGAGGGGAAACAAGAGAGGAAGAAGGGACTCAAAGGCCTGATTCAGCAACTGGATAAAAGCCAAGCAGGAAGCAAGTGAGCACAAAGTGCACAATGACAAGGCTCAGGGAAGCCACTTCAAACGCCACGGAGAGGAAAGGACCTGGCTTTCCTCCCCGGATGGCGGGCCGATGCGCTGAGGGACTGACGCAGCAGCAGGGGACGACAGGGCAGAGAGTCAAGAGAAAGTCAGATGTGGAAATGGAGGATAGGAGGGGAGAAAGAATATGAAACAACTTATCGGATAAGTTCACCCAAAATGATAAATTCAGTCAGTATCTACCCACCCCCATGCCGATGGAAAGATGGGTGAAGTTTTATAGTCCACAACATTATGATTTCAGCTACAAAATGGGTATAAATGATGTAGCCTATTTTCAAGCCACCTTGCATCTCAGGGCTTGTGGAGACTTGGATTATACCCGGTGGGCAGTATGGAAGCATTTTTTTTTCTGTTGTTTTACATTTGAAAGTTGGTCGTCATTCACTTCAATTGTTTAGGAGAATTCTGCAACGGTGTTTTGCCGTGAAACAAATGTTTTGTGAACTTCTTCACCTGTCCTTCCATCGGCATGGGGGTGAGTAGATAATCACTGAACGTTCATCTCTGGGCGAACTAATCCTTTAAGTTGCATTCACCGGCTCTGCCTCATGTTGTGCACTGCATTTAGCTCATTAACATACCGTACAAAGTCCCATCAAAGCGGTGCTGATTGAGCCGCTGCGTGTTGAAGTGATAATAGTAATCGGTACTGTGAGAGAGGGAGGGAGTCAGTACTGTGAGAGAGGGAGTCGGTACTGTGAGAGAGGGAGGGAGTCAGTACTGTGAGAGAGGGAGTCGGTACTGTGAGAGAGGGAGGGAGTCAGTACTGTGAGAGAGGGAGTCGGTACTGTGAGAGAGGGAGGGAGTCAGTACTGTGAGAGAGGGAGGGAGTCGGTACTGTGAGAGAGGGAGGGAGTCAGTACTGTGAGAGAGGGAGGGAGTCAGTACTGTGAGAGAGGGAGGGAGTCGGTACTGTGAGAGAGGGAGGGAGTCAGTACTGTGAGAGAGGGAGGGAGTCGGTACTGTGAGAGAGGGAGGGAGTCAGTACTGTGAGAGAGGGAGTCAGTACTGTGAGAGAGGGAGGGAGTCGGTACTGTGAGAGAGGGAGGGAGTCAGTACTGTGAGAGAGGGAGGGAGTCAGTACTGTGAGAGAGGGAGGGAGTCAGTACTGTGAGAGAGGGAGGGAGTCAGTACTGTGAGAGAGGGAGTCAGTACTGTGAGAGAGGGAGGGAGTCAGTACTGTGAGAGAGGGAGGGAGTCAGTACTGTGAGAGAGGGAGTCAGTACTGTGAGAGAGGGAGGGAGTCGGTACTGTGAGAGAGGGAGGGAGTCAGTACTGTGAGAGAGGGAGGGAGTCAGTACTGTGAGAGAGGGAGGGAGTCAGTACTGTGAGAGAGGGAGGGAGTCAGTACTGTGAGAGAGGGAGTCAGTTCATGAGGAAACGGAGGGGTGTGGATGCACTGCGGTAGAATACGACCTCGCCAAACACGAGACAACTTCACATGGGCTAAAGGCCGAGCGACCGCCTGTCAGTTTCTCCCAAACCCCCTCACCAATTACTCCACTGATGTCCCCAGGAAAGACAACTTAAGCTCCCTGCACACTCCACAAATCCCTGGCCTCCCTCTACCCACACACAGGTAGCTGGCAGATTCATTAAAAATCCTTCCTGTGTGCGTGCGTGTGCGCTATAGGAGTGTGTGGTCTCACCTGCCTTGCTGGCCTGATGTCTTCCCCAGAGAGTTCCCCTGCGCGGTCTCCCCTCGCCTCCAGTTAACTAGGCCCACAGCTGACCTTCACAACACAGATGAACAAGCAATGGAGTCTCCTCCCGAAGCTATTTTTGGTCCAGAAAGCCACAGCCAGATCAAATGACCAAGAGGTAGTTCAAATGACAAAAGTGATGGTTATTTTGAAATGCGGCACAATCTCTCGATGAAATAAAGCCCCTGGTTATGTGTGCCGTTGTCATCGATATGGTGAATGTGGTTTACAGACATGTGTACAGAGGGGGGACAAGAGACAGATTTGGAACATAGCCTGTGGAATAAGATGGTGGTAGTGTGTGACGTCACCCATTGCTTTCTGAAGGGATGTGTTGAAACCTGGAGATTGGGTTTAGTCACCAGCATGTTGACCACTTTTGAGTCAAAGCGAGGCAAATGGTGGAACCCATAGATGGTTTCACCGGAATTCTGTTGCTAGGGAACCGTTATAGAGTAGAACCTAGTTTATTTCCTTTCAGCTATTGTATTAGCAAACACTGCAACATGCTGCCGTGATGGGTGGAAAAGATGTAGTCGATTTTCAAACATACATGTTCCATAGTGCACCCCCCCATGACCTTGGCATGCTTTCATCAATTGAGGCTTTTCAATTTTCTATGGCATGTTTTTTTTTTGTCAAGCTTGCTACAGAACATCAAATGCATATCCACGATGGGAGACACCTTTTGTCACGCGTGCCCGGGAAAATGTTTCTGTGCAGCTGATTGTGAAATTGAATGCACTGCTTTGAGATACAAATAGAGCCACAGCAGAGATCGCTTTCACGTCAGGAAGATGGAACAGGATGACAGGGAAAAGGTACACACAGGTAGATACAGGTGCTGTAGCCTCCATCTATTGAGAAGTAAACAGCATTCTCACTCCCAACTCATCAAATACTACTGACATAACAAACCCTCACAACAACACACACATTCTCACTGCTAAGTTATGCCAACTCATCAAATACTGACATTTGGTCAGGACCTGTCGTCACTTTTAAACGCACTGGGTGGGTACCCATTTCTTGTCATTTGCCGCCTTTCTCTGAACCTTTTGACTCCATCATTTTTCGACGCCACAAGACCGCCAACAACTTGTGTAACGGTCATTAGCCTGAATTCACGGAAGCAGGCTGCTGGTATAAGCTCTGCCATTGGTACCGAAATGCCTCCGCCGCTGTGAAACAACAACAACAACAACGCTAGATCATTGCTACACGCTGAAAATGGCAAGTTTTGACGAAGATTTGGATTGTGCAATAAAGCAGGCCGCTTGGTACTTTCGGTGGATGGTTGTAAAGGTAAACAGAGCCTTTGTCCACGCTATACCAGAGTGGGGTTATGACCAGCCAGACTCTCTCCCGGTGCAGGGAGATAGCCTAGGCGCTCTGACCAAATGTCAGGATTTGGCGCGTTGGGAGTGAGAACGGGTTGCTCAGCTCACTCACACACACACACACACACACACGCACGTATGCACGTACGTGTCTCTCCCTAAAATGTATCAAAGAGTGTTAACTTCAGTCGGGAAGGAACATAAAAGGATGAAAGCATTTCACATCCCATAATAGTAACGTTACTGTATGTCGCAATTTCCCCCTTTGGTCTGTCTGTCTGCGTCGCCCTCTTTCATCTCCATCTATAGCCGAGAACCACGTGGAGGCCCATGCAGGTACGGCTTCTCCAGGAGGGGAGACCAGACAAAATGTTCATACTTCATGTCTTCAGTGGATTTCTGATCCCGAAGAGCCGGGGACTAGATGAAACATTGTTTGATGGTTAAACCAAGTTGTGAGAAATCAACTGGATACCCCCCCCCCCCCCCCCCCAAGTTAAATAAAAAAATAAAAAAAATTCAAGCACCGTCTCTTCTCTCTTGGAAGTCATTCATCAGAGAGAATCGGAGATTGTTTTGGACATGAAGAAGGGAGGTATAAGATCTGGACTCAGTGGGTATGATTCTGTACAGTAAACACTGTGACAGTGTGTCTGCTGCAGTGCCAACACAGTAGGCATAGCCAGTTCTTTTAAACACTTATTTAACCAATGTATGTATGTTTTTCTTCTCTTTCTTTTCTTGTCTTGTGTCTAAGCTTGTTCATTTGTCTTGTTCATGTATTGTTAAAGAAAAACTGAAAATAAAATATTGAAGAAAAAACCCCAGCACCACTTATTTAACCAAGTAAGTTGACAGCAAACACAGAGTTTCACACATAGGCCTACATGCAGTGTCACACCTGCACGGTATAAACAGGTGGAGGTTCAGCGTTTTGCGCAGTAATACGCACCTTCAAGTCATTGACATGCATAGCAAGATTGCTTTTCTATTTCTGTAAGGAAAACTCTGAATAAAATATACGGGACTTGGAAACACTTATGTAGGACAAATAGATGTAAAGGGAAAAAACAAAGTCTACTCTAAATGGCTGCTGTGACTGACGTTTTTGGAGCACAGAAAAACAATGTTAGGAGGAGAGAAAAATTATAAACTGCAGACGCAAAGTCAATGGGGATGGGAAAGGAGAAAAATAACAGCAACGCAAGTATTGGTCATGTTTTGATTAAAGGTACAATCCACCCTAAAACACATTGACACTGTTAACAAGTACAGATACTGTACTGATGTGAGTGAGTGACGTGATGTGATATAAGGTCTCTAGCTGACAGATCTCTGTATGCCAGGAGACATACAGGAGTTTCATACAGCTCCGGGGAGCTAACTCAAGTTAGCACAAGCAGTTGTGTCAGATTTGGTGCAATTTGGGCACGTGACGCATTAATAAACGTTGACTAAACAAACAGCGCTCAAGTTGAATTCACTTGAAAACATTGTACTGACAGGGTTGAAAATACAAGTTCTTTCTTCCTTCTTGATATTTTCACAATATGGCATGGCGCCAACTTTAGTAGTTGTTAGTCGCCTGACTCATTTGCATATCAATATACCTAGCTCCCGTAAGCCCACCGTCACGTCACAAAAACACGTTTACATTTTCTGGAGGTTGTCAAAAGTCATTCTGGGAAACAGGAAATCCCCAACTCAAGTAGAGTAAGCAAGGCAAAACAAGACAAGACAAGGGAAAAGTGGCTACACCAAAGAAGTCAATTCCAACACTTCCTCACCTGGAATAGACTGAACATCACAAATGATTGATATCAGATCGTGTAGGAGTGTCTGAGGGTGGATTGTTCTTTTGAGCTTTACTTCTCCACACTTGTTGTTCTTCCTGCTCTTTCCCCAGCTCTCTGCAGCCCGTTTCTACTGCTCGACCCTGTCGATGGTGAGCAAAAGAGAATTGAATACTTTTGAGAATTTGACTGAGGCCATCAATCTTCTTGTCCTTCTGATTGATTTCTTGAAGCGGTCTTTATTTTTTGTGTCCTCCAAGGCTTTAGCAGTCCATTCCTCCCCGTACTGTAAGGTTCGATGCAGAAGGGAAATGTCTTTGCTTTTCTCCTTGAGGACAATCAGGTCCACCGCTCTGCTGCTTTCTTCAGTCTCTCTTCCATATCTTCCCTCTCCATCCTCCGTAGGGCCCTTCATTCTGTCTGATGGTGTTTCTCAGGGCTCAGGGTGTTTCTCAGGGCTAACCCCCCCCCCCCCCTCTCTCTCTCTCTTCTGCCCTGGGAAAAGCCTCCAACCTAATATTATCAACTGTCTCGTAACTCTACTCTGTTTAGGTACTGAAACAGGTCTAGATTTTGACAACCAATGATATTGTTGAGTGGAATTCTTTGCATCAGAGACTGTTATTACAAACCCTCAGGACAATGTTGCCACAAAGGTTTGCATGTTAGTATATTCATTCATTCATTCATTCATTCATTCATTCATCTTCTCTACTAGTTTAATCCTTATCAGGGCCACAAAGGGGCCTGAAGCTTATCCCAGCATGCATTGGATGCAGGGAAGCTTCAGGACAGTTAGCCAGTCCATGATCATCTCAAGGTGAACATAGACTCATAACTATGGTCAATTTAGTTTCCAATCTATCTGACTTGCATGTCTAGGAAACCGGAGTGAACTCCACACAGAAAGGGTTGGGAATCGAATCACCACCTAGGAAGTCTCCTACAAATATAATAATGATAATAAAACAGTTTAGATTTGAAGTCATAGCAGCTTGTTACTTATTTTAACTGCGATATCCTTGCTATAGCATTATGGCATATTTTGTTGTAAATCTCCAAATGAAAAATAAAGCTAACAATGTTGTGTCCGTTCATTATTGGAGATCAGTGGATTGTTTTGATATTTGACCGATGCACAACATGACAGCACGAAACCAAGAGTAAATGTCTAACATGTAACATAATGTACAACAGGACATCTCTAAACCAAGACTAAATGTCTAACATGTAACTCAACAGGACACGAAACCAAGAGTAAATGTTTAACGTGTAACATAATGTACAGGAGGCCTGTGGTGTATTGGCCCACAGCTCTGTCAAAATCCAGCAGTAATTTAGTACCTGGAGATTCTGTTCACTGGAGAATTAGATTCATCGGTAATACTAATATAATGGGAACATCGCTCAGCTTCAGAATCCATTAATGTTATATTCCAGTTCCTATTATATGGTTTAGAACAATGCTATCAATAGTATAAAGCCTAAAGTGATTCTCAAACTCTCGGTAAGCACCGCAAAAGTCAGAAAAGTCCATCTTTTGAAAGCAAAATGAGGAGAAAAGACAGGACAGTTATGAAGCTGTGAAACACCGTTAACAGATGGAGAGCAGAAGGGAAGACATGTTTGAGCATCAGAGTTGAGGATGAGTCTAAAACAGAATGAATGAAACAGAGAACGGTGGCAGATCTGTCGGAGACGGACAGGGAGATCATTCAAATGGATCCTTTAAAGCACACAGTAACGTAACACATTCAATCTTTGATCATTAAATCACATCAAAATGTTGTTCATTAAGTATGTTATGTTGTCCACATGCTTATGAAGTTTTCATATGAACGTTTGAATGTAATAAAGTCAGGACAAAGTCAAATGTCAGTTACGCCCCTCTGGTTCTCACCCTCTGATTTTTTTGTTTTGGCTCACCCTCGCTATGTAATCTCAACACACTGCTTTACAATGTGCATCACACAACACCTTAACACACACACACACACACACACACACACACACACACACACACACACACACACAAACAGAACCTCACAATCTGCCCCGTGTACTCGCCTGGTGCCCCATGCTGTCTGCATCCCTCTGACGTAGGATCAGTCCGTGCCTCCGTGGCCTCCATGAGCTGACCCCCCTGCTGATCAATACTGCCCCATCTGACCGCTTCTATTCTGGGCCTCCATCCCTGCAGAGTCAGCCTCCCCCCTCCCCCCCTCCTTCCCTTCCGCTCAGCTCCCTGGGACCAGCCTGGCACAACGCTGCGCGGCTCGCTGCCAAGTGTTACTCATTTATAGAGAGACACTCAACGACGGCACCTAATACACAATATGGCCTGTGTGTGTATGCTACTGTGTGTGTTAAAGTGTGTAGTGTGTATGCTACTGTGTGTGTGTGTGTGTGTGTGTGTGTGTGTGTGTGTGTGTGTGTGTGTGTGTGTGTGTGGTGTGTAGTGTGTGTGTTACTGTACAGTGCGAGCACACGGATACATTTCTTTCCCCACAGATATTATGAATGACCGATAGTCGGAAGCGGTTCAGGGACATTTCTGATTTATTTACAAGCCTCCCCTACTGTAAAAAGCCCAGTGACCTAAAAATGTAATGAGATCAGTACTGTATAAAAAGAGCCAGGCTGACCCATATGTGCATAAAAAGAAGCAGTTAATCTCGGTTTCTTCACAGCCAAGACGGCTCACAAGCACATCAAAGTTACAAGATATTACCTCACTCGTTCTCAATGTCTCTCTCTCTTTCACACACACACACACACACGCACGCACACACGCACGCACATACACACGCACAAACATTTTAAGGACTCTTCCCTGATGGCACTGCCGCTCCTTCACCAGATCCTTCCCTGTCCCACTTCCTACCTGAGACAAGAGGATGGGAGGAGGGAGAGAGGGAGAGAGAGAGAGAGAGAGAGAGAGAGAGAGAGAGTGGGGGGGGGGGGGAGAGAGGGAGAGAGATGGTTAATTAGTTCAAGTTCAAGTGTACTGTAGCAATGTAGAGCAGAGCAATGAAATGCTTTTATGCTGGGTCCTTTCAGAATAAAAAGAATAGTAACATAATATATTCACAAAGATGAACAAAGAATGAAAATAAAATATGAATCAATTAAAGATTTAAAAAAAAAGCACAACTTAATTACCAAAGAAAGACCAGCGCAAACTCTTTAATTCGATGCACTACTGCAAAATCATTTCCCTGTGTATGTAGTGTTCATAGAAACTACTGTAAACGGGGTAAGGGTTAGCAACATAAAGCTTTGACCCGGGTGTCACTGTCACTTGGGATGCAGCAGTTGCCCTCGGCTCGGCTCAAGCTGCGAAAAACACACAAACAAGGCGTGCAAAGTCCTGCTCAAGCCGCCACGGGGGGAGGAGCCAAGTCAAAATGGCAAACTCAGGTTCGGGTTTACACCAAAGAAGGGGCCACATCACGCAGCAGCACCAAACACAGGACCAGAGCACAGCTATTCCTGCAGTCACACAGGACCAAACACACGACCAGAGCACAGCTATTCCTGCAGTCACACAGCACCAAACACAGGACCAGAGCACAGCTATTCCTGCAGTCACACACAGGGCCGTAACCAGGGTCCCGAAATAGGGGAGGTCCAGCAAGGGGAGGCGCATGCGGGCGCCACCGAAAAAAATTTGAGGTTTTTTTTCCCCCTTTTTTAGCCATATTTAGAGTAATATATCATTTTAAATCAACATTAGGATTATACTGTTGTGATGTCATTATTCAGTATATTCTCTTTCATGTCACCACCTGCTCAGCTCTCCTGTCAACATAATTGTAACTAACAAACACAAACTGTTTTAGCCAAATTCATATCAAAATGACACCTACAAACACAGGTACACAACCCAAGCCGTACACAACACACAAAGTCATCATCGATAATTAAAAAAAACATACAGAGGGACATTTATTTATTCCTGATAGGAACGATTGAAAAATAAAATAAAATATATTATGTTGTTTTTAACTTTACACCACCTCTTTTTGTTACTTATTGGGTCATGAAACTGAAACCATGCATATAGCCACCTGCATACCTGACTTCGGGAGCTTGGCAATTGGCATCATGCATGATTAGCCAGTAGCATCCCAACGTGTCACACAGGTAACATTACTTAAGAGACAGACTAGACACTTACTTTCTTGGTTGTTGCTAAAAAATCTGTCAGTGTCACTCACTGTCTGTCGTTCACTTCGCTCACTGTCTCGCAGCTCGCTCACCTTCAATTATCTCGCCAGGCAGACAGACAGTCATCACTCACCACCATGCTGCTGCTCTCTCGGAATCAAGTTACCGCGGACGCGGCGTCAGATGACTTCCTGCCTGACCTGCCTTTCGTTTCAAAATAAAAGCGATCCCGTGTTTTCCATGCTTTTCCATGCAGATTGTTTTATAAAAAAAAAAAAAAAAAAAAAAAAAAAAAATTTCCTCTGAAATATTAGGGGAGGTCCGGACCTCCCCGTCCTCATAGCTAGTTACGGCCATGGTCACACAGCACCAAACACAGGACCAGAGCACAGCTATTCCTGCAGTCACACAGCACCAAACACAGCACCAGAGCACAGCTATTCCTGTGCTGTAACAACAAAAACCTGCCTAACAGCCAGGCAGAGCTTGTCCATTAGTAGCTTTCACCATTGTTTCCCTCCAAACAGCAGAGACTCCCCCGTGCAGTTAGTTTGGGCCCTACAGCTCTTTGCTCTGAACAGCCACCAAGGACATTTGCAGTGCATTACAGAGGCAATCAGCAGCCGCACGTAAAGCGGAGGCGAGTGACACGGAGCGACACAATGGCAGAGAGGGGGGAACAGAATCGGAAGAGCGAGGGAGGGAGAACGATGGAAGGAGAAGTGGAAAGCGCAGAGAGGCAGATGGAGAGCGAGGCGGAGAGCTGTTATCCCATTATAGGCGGCCGCAGTGCCGGTCAAGGTGCTGAACAGGCAATAAAAGGACAGCATAATAGAGATGTAATGGCAAGAGGGCCAGACGCCGCACAAGGCCGACCCAGGGTCAGCGAGAGGCGCGCGGAGAGGGGGCCCGCGCTGCGTCCGCGGGGGGCCGGACGCAGCTCTCAGATCAGTGCATGTGATGTTCATTTACTGCAGGACACATTCGTTATTAGATGTGGACACATTACTGCATAGCATGGTGATTAAGGAGAGGTGTGTTGTTAGATCTGCTGGTGGGATTGTGTGCGTGTGTGTGTGTGTGTGTGTGTGTGTGTGTGTGTGTGTGTGTGTGTGTGTGTGTGTGTGTGTGTGTGTGTGTGTGTGTGTGTGTGTGTGTGTGTGTGTGTGTGTGTGTGTGTGTGTGTGTGCGCGTGCGTGCGTGTGACTGCCACCTGAACCTACTGAAGATGGTTTGGGCAGCCATATTTTATTTTACTGTGATATCATCACACATCCTTTAATCTCTGCAGGTGAATATATAAATGATATATATATATAAATATATACATGATATACTAATATATTATTGATATAATAAATAATACATCCTTCTACAGTCCTGGATTTTCCCTGGCAGAACATGAGCACATGGATGAAATGCCTTCATGAAGCCAGTGGTGCCAGTCTTCCCTCTTTTATCTGAGTATTTATCAGTAAGCTTGTTTTGTTCCTTTTATTTTTAAAGCATTTGTCATTCTGTTAAGAAAAGTACTGTGTTATTATAATCATCATTGCAGCTATAATTAGCTATTATGTATTTGGCAGTCACTGGTGGCAGGGGAATGCATGTGGGGAGTGGATTTGAAGAATTAATTAACAATAAATGACAATTTTGTCAGCCCATATACATACAGATGTTACCTGTTTCAAAGTACCCTATTTCTGCCGCCTGTCGTGGCAGTAAGTGTTTTTCTTTGGCTGCTAGTTCAGTGAGTTTTGGTCGCAGAGAAATCAGACTAATACCATTTGAATCTGTGGATTCTCGGCTTTCATTTGACATATTGTTGGACTCTTTGTGGTGCCAATAAATGAGAATCCAACCAATACCGCGACCACCGCGACCACCGCGCGCGGCAGTACTTTTGCGGCAATAGTTTTGAAACAGGTGACATGTGCACACATAGTCCTACATATAAGTCCTACATATAATTTACTATATGTATGTACTTTGTTCCAAAATGAGATATTCACTGTGAAAAAGCTACTGCACGCACGTGCATGTAGGACAAAGACATCAAGAGTCATTATTACCAGAATACATTTTTCAGTATAGAAGCCATATGTATATAACCAGACAGTGTGACCTAGTTAGGCTCCGTACAAATCTGTCTTTTTATTATTATTATCATCTCAGGTCTTAAATCAACAGGTAGACCATGGAATAAACGGGGTCATCCCTATGTTCCCCGGGTCCTATGTTCCCCGCTTTTCCCAAATAGGGTCCTATGTTCCCCGCTATGTTCCCTGGGAGAGGTTAGGTTTTGGGTTAGGGTCTGGGGGAGGTTAGGTTTAGGCGTGGGGGGTGGGAGAGGTTAGGTTTTGGGTTAGGGTCTGGGGGAGGTTAGGTTTAGGGTTAGTGAAAAACGGGGAATATAGAACCCGGGGAACATAGAACCTGGGGAACATAGACATGATCCCGAATAAACACTTCCAGGTTAAAGGCTTCATTTGAAACAGAATGGACCAAAACTATTTTTACCTAAGCATAACTTTAACAGACACTTTCACTTATTTGAATGCAAAGTATGGTGGATTGCTGTTTTGCAGTGGTTTCCTCAGCACTTTGCCACTGCCTCAATGCAGATGCAGCACTCCAGCTGTTAGGTGTTATGGTAAATATATTTATATACAGCAGTGCTTTTTAAAGTCTGACGACCACTCAAAGCCTTTGACAGTATGTCTACATTCACACTTTGGCATGCAGCCCCGGAGGAGTGAGCCTCGAACCCGGAGCCTTCCGATTCCCAGACGACAGCTCTACCTCCCGAGCTACAGTACCGCCACCGCCTATGGCGCTGTGTTGTCACCCATTAGCCTACATTAACCTGACAAGATCTGCATCTGATCTGACAGAATGAGAGTAGCAGGGACAGGGAAGGAGGAAGAAGTGAGGAGTTGACATTCACAGATTTTCTTTTCTCTTGTAACTGTCAGGTCGCAGGTTTTTCTCTTGCAACCGATCAGTTGACACTTCTCAGTGTCAAGCTGACATTGGATGTATTGCACACTGAGCGTTATGGCTACTACACCTACAGTGCAAGAACGTCTTTTACACATGACTTAAACAAGATGTGTTGAAAATGACTTCTCCTTTTTAAGCGTGTCGGTACATCCAATGTCACAATGACACTTAAGAGAGGAATATAAGTGAATATGGCCTCTTCTCGGACTTCTTCTTTCAGTGATCCAGGCCGACGAAAGAACTTTGTCCGTCTTAAAATAAATACAGCGCATAAATATCCTCGCTGTCAAGTGCGATCACATTTTCCTTAAAAGATGTGCCGACAGCAACACATTTTGACGTACATATATTGCAGTACTAATACCAAACAGGAATGATTCTAATGTGTATATGAATATATTTTAAGGCATATCTATTTACGCACACACACAAATGCATGCTAGAGTTCCTTGGAGAGATTTATACAAGTTTTATGAATCATAATGAAGGACTTCAGGCAGTACAACACACAGCTTCATACTGGCTAGCCGGTCACGTTCAAACTCAAAGTCAGGACTGGAAGTTGCCTTGGTTACTACAGGTAAGACAATCATTCATATTACCATACCGAGGTTGGAAAACATAACAGACGTACAAGTAAATATATCTAGTACCTAATGAGGAGCAGGGCCACCCTTTGCATTGGGAGCAGCTTCATTCCACGCTGCATCGCTGTCATACTGTACAAATCCTGAACTGTGTCACTGCTCCAGAACTTCCCATAAATATTTAATGATGTTTAGAGCCTGTGCTGTGGGAGGCCATGGAAGACACCTCACTCTTCAAGCCACTCTTGGAATTTATTTAGTGGTGCGTATGGACACCGCAGTGGTACGCAACCTTGCCCTACTCAGGAGCCACATTGACAAAAAAATTATTTGCAAGAGCCACAATCCAAAAACGTCCCTTTATCTTTTTAGATTTTTATTTATTTATTTATTTTAAGTAGGACTTAAAGGATGGCTTTACCGATAATCAACCACCTGAGGAGAAAACATGGCTGCTTTCTCTGCTCCTTCAGTGCCGAAATGCATTCTGGGCAGTGTTGAATTATCGTACCAGAGGGCTAACAAGTTCATTGGTGGGAGGTAAATTATCGCACAATAAGATAATTATCGTACATCTGGTGTTTTGGAAGGTTTTCTGCTGTACACATTGACTGTATATTATTATTATTACAGTAAGTACAGTAGCCCAAGTGTCATCACAGGTGTTATCTGCACAGATGGATTTTACCTGAACCCTAACATGTGCATTATAATGCCACCGTTATCTCCATATTTATGCCCTGGGGGCATGTTTTAATTTAGTTGTTTGGTGGTATTTTCATACGAATCTTGAGTCCTAACTGTAAATTCATTAATTATTTTTTACCTGCACCACGCTCTTTAACTAAATAACACATGATAGAGTTTCAAGTTAAAGAATGGTGTCCGTGAAAGTTTCATATACTTGGGAGAATAATTGTCAAGATAGCTTGTGGAGAGGGAGTGAGGGAGGGAGAAGCCAAAAAGTTGACCTGGCTAACCTCCATGTCTGTGCTGGACAGCCATGGTCGGCCGCGCTTTCCTCTGCCCAGGCCAACTGTCTGTCAGACACACAACCTGAACATGAAGGAGCGAGGAGAGCAGCAGGGGGCAGGAGAGAAAGGGAGGGGTGTGTGTGTGTGTGACTGAAAGTTAAAGACAACAATTTCATGTGCGTCCAACAAAACACACCTGGTCGTAGCATGTAAACATTTTTCACAATTGAAATTCTATGCAATTATTTATTATTTATTTATTTATTTATTCATTCATTCCTTCATTCATTTATTTAACAAGGGCCCCAGGCCAGTTCAAGCCCAGGATTGTTGACGGTGTGTGCCTTCTCCAAACGAGCCACCAGGGTGAAATGAGTTTTTGCCAAGCAGAAAAGGGAAAATAGATGAAAGAGAAAGAGACAGAGAGAGATTGAGAAAGAGATTGCCCAGTCCCTGAGTATGGCCAAGAACTGATGAAGCCCAAACATAACATACCAAACAAATAATAAATAAGTAAACCTAGTCATAACAGGGAGCTCCCTGTTATGCTGTTATTATGACTATGGATTCAAGTGTACATAAGGAGGAATAACTCATATAACTTGAGAAGTAACTCAATCACCTTTTGCTGAATAGAAAATTGCAATATAAACTACATTTATTTTCGTGAAGAGTGTGAATAGGGACACGACCTTTAACGCACTGGAGCTCAGTATCGGTGAAGTGTGAGTTCAGTGAGTCAGAGAGAAGCAGGGAGGCGCTTCGTGACGCACATTATGGGGCTACGCAGATGAACACATTGATCTGTGCTGAGGTGGCACACTGACTCCACACAGGAGCAACAACGGCTGGCCAATGTCCTGTGCTTTGAAGTACCTCAGCATGGGCCAACGCAACGGCTCTACTGTGGTCAACAATATCTACAGTATGTTCTATCCCAATGAATATAACAGGTGCTTCTTTCCCTACTGATCTGCTCGTGTGCCTGCAAAGTGCATTTCCAAGTCTAATCCAAACATCTCCATGCTGCCAAAAACAAGGCCATGTCAGATTTCTGCTACATCATCACATATCAGTGATGAGAAGTCAGTGAGTAGAGCTGCTCCAGCTAAGAGTGCACTTTTTCTTGTCTTATTCTCTAAGAAATCTATGCAAATCAAGTTGTGGCACAAACACGCACACCATAAAAAAAAAGCAGACAGGCTGCCTTCATTACCAGCTGAAAGTGCAAAAGTGTGGGCTTCAGCTCCGACTAATCCAGCGAGGCGGGCACCTTCTGCCCCAAAGTGTCTTTTATAATTGGTGCGTTCTCTGATCTTTTTGGAGATTCTAGGATGGAAAAGCCTCTGGCTACAGTAGCTTGCCTGACTGCTGACGATGCCCAGGTCTCACCTGTGCTTGCATCATTTATGGAAGTTGGTGTTGGGAAGTGTTAAGTGTAATTTATGGATGAATGTCAAAGCCCTCACTGTGCCTGATGTGAACCAAAGTGCCCTTCTGGGACATGTATTAAACTGATTGATTGATTGATTGTACGGCTACGCCGTACCAAAAGTGTGACGGACCGTCTGTTCGATGCAGCTGAGGTGAACAGCGCAAGTATACTATAACTAGGCCTCTCGCTCGCTACGTGCGATCGATTCCTATCGATTCCGATCGAGCTGGCCCTGCAGCTCGCATACGCAGTTCGGCCGCTGCACGGCCTCGCCCACAGCTCGGCTGCTGCTTTGGCACGTGCGTGTGCGTGTGTGTGTTGCTCACAAAATGTTATTGCCCTTAAGTTTACATGCGCGCGGGTGTGTGTTTGTGTGTGCCCATTAAGTGTACATCCATCAGTCAACACTGATGTATTGTATTGTCATCCCGTGACTTATGACATCACTGATGACCACAATGCTGATGATGTCAATGATGACATCATCAGTGGGACAAAAATGGAAACAGAGAACAGAGAAACAGAGAACAGAGCCTACATTGCCAAATTTAGAGATATAAAAAGATAATAACTAGGTTGGAGACTCTGGAGATGATGCGTTATGGCTGCAACATGTTGTGGGATTTATGACATCACTGAGGATGTCACTGAGGATGTCACAATGTTCCCTCACATGAGTGACATCTTTAGTAATATCATAACTGATGATGTCACAATGAAAATGTGACCAAAATTGTGACTAACAGACACCACCATTTTTTGACACAGGCTTCAAACACACTCGACACACACACAGGCACGCTTCAAACACACTCGAGACACACAGGCATGCTTCAACCAAACACACTCGACACACACACAGGCACGCTTCAAACACACTCGAGACACACACACAGGCACGCTTCAACCAAACACACTCGACACACACACACAGGCACGCTTCAACCAAACACACTCGACACACACACAGGCACGCTTCAAACACACTCGAGACACACACACAGGCACGCTTCAACCAAACACACTCGAGACACACACACAGGCACGCTTCAACCAAACACACTCGAGACACACACACAGGCACGCTTCAACCAAACACACTCGACACACACACAGGCACGCTTCAACCAAACACACTCGACACACACACAGGCACGCTTCAAACACACTCGAGACACACACACAGGCACGCTTCAACCAAACACACTCGAGACACACACACAGGCACGCTTCAAACACACTCGAGACACACACAGGCACGCTTCAACCAAACACACTCGACACACAC
>NC_139646.1:16337650-16375150 GCF_964638095.1 Poromitra crassiceps
TGTGTGTGTGTGTGTTCAGAGGTGATTGGAGAGGCCAAGGTTGTGCTTGGGGTATTGTCAGGAGACCAGAGGTGCGCTGCTGTTTTCATTGATGCTGATGAGGCCATGTGGAGATACACTGAGAATTCTGTATGACGGCAGATCGGGCTTACACCACATAAGCCCACCCTTTAATTTTCCCAAACAAGGTTTACCCACATATTCGGACGGATATCAATAGTGTTTTCTTATTTAAAAGAGAGAGAGGAGAGAGAGAGAGAGAGAGAGAGAGAGAGAGAGAGAGAGAGAGAGAGAGAGAGTGCAGTCTGCTCAGCTCAAGCGTCTGTGTATGTATTTAGACAGCTGGAAAGCAGAGAGACAAAGCACTGTATCAGACTGAGAGTATTCTAAAGGGGGACACGTAGTCTATTCTGAACAACTTGGTTAGAATGAGCTGGAGCTTACACTATTCTGACTTTTTCAAGCCAATTTTAGATTTTCATCTAAATTCAGTAGTATCAATTTATAGTAGGTACAGCCTGTTCGAGAGGCATAGAAATATCATAATGCTCAAAGTTCTTTTGTTTATATTGCTGGTTGTTCAAATAGAGCTTACAGTAGACTTACATTTACTCATTTCTTTCTCTCTCTCTCTTTTTTTTTCCCTTGACATCACTGTCACATGACAGGCTGCTGTCAGGTCATTTCATGCTATCTCCCACACGCAGCCGTCCCTTTCCAGATGCTCTATATACTGTACATCAAATCTTATTAAGGGACTCCCTTGGCAATAGTGCTAGTCTGCTTCCACTGAGACGTTGAGTTGACAGTAAAAGTACTGGGGGGGGGGGGGGGGGGGGGGGGGTGTTGTAGCTTGTGGAAAAAATATTTGTATGTATGTATTCCAAAATGCCTCATATAGAGAAGCATTTCTCTTTGATTTACACACAGACTAAAGTGCAGCAGGCTCATTTTCAGACACCAACACCTGAGATTCAAATTGACTGTGTTTGTGTCTGTGTGTTTGCATCCAGCTGTGTCCCCCTCTCTGTCATCATCTGTAAGAATGTGTGCGTGTGTGTGTGCGTGTGTGTTGTTGGATTCAAATAAAGCTTTTAAAATATGTACGTACGCCAAGATTTGCCCTCAAGGTCCTTTCATTTCACAGAGAGGTGTCCACACCGCTGCCAGCTTCATCAGAGTTCACACCTCTGCTCTTCTCTTTATTCAACCTTTACCTACCGCAACTCGCAGAACAATATTTCCACATATCAACTGTGGTTAACCTTAACTACCTCCGCCCAACAGAGTTGGCCGGGTCAACGGAGTTGGAGGTTATATTTTTGCACCTGTTTGTTTGTCTGCAGGCTATCTCAAAAAGTTATGAACTGATTTGCACGGAACTTGGTAGAAAAGCAGGTCATGGGCCAACTTATATACTGATTAACTTTCCACGCCCACTGGCCAAAAGGGGGCGTGGTAATGGGCATGGCCAATCACAAAAAGGCACCTAACTTCCAAACAGATTGACGTAACGCCACAAAACTCTGTAGAAGGTTGGAGGTATGCACATGCCCTCTGCACCTGTTTTAACATCTTTGTGATTCTCTTTTCAAATTGACTTTTTTGTTGATTTAGTTAGTTGTTTATTTATTCATTTATTCATTAATTTCCCCTTTCGTGTTATCTGTGACTTTCTCTACTTATAATCTCGGCACCACTGGAAAAGAGGGTCTCAACCCTCAGTGTGTTTTCCCAGAACTAAATAAAGGTTGATTGGTTTCACAACTATACGTCGTTTGATGGAGTCTGAATGAAATTGAATCTCCTGAACATGACGAGGAGGCGGCTGGCTTAGTCTCATATTCATACCCTTTTCATCGTCTGTGCAGAAATCCTTTATTGGGGGAAGTTGTATAACAAAGTTAAACTATCAGGGCTTATTTCCCGCGGAACTTCATTAAACTGCTTTGTGACTGCTGCTGAAAGAGAGGAGAGCAGGAGAAAGCGCTGAAAATCACTTTCCGATGGTTCATGACTTTTCCAGAGTAGCTGTTGATGGAAGTGACAGGGCACTAGACTGCTGACCATAATTAGATCAAACGGGAGTCATGCGAGCACCGGGAGCCACTCCTCCTCCCCCGCGTGACGTCAGCGATGGCCTGACTGATGAGGACGTGGGCCGTGGCAGTGTGACAGGGACCAGTGGGCCGGCTGTCACCTGTCAGCGGTCCCGTCCCCGCTGCCTCCGCACACCCCTGACGGGTGCTGCTGGAAAAAGAACAGAAGCAGCACCAAACATTATTTATGGCGCTGACACCTGTGGTGCGGCGACAGGCTGCAAGGCAAGACGAGAGCTGGAGTTTTTAAGAACCGATTGCGCCGTGATTTGCACAAGTTACACAGTATTGTTATATTTGAGAAGTGACACAATCTCAAAGTATTTATGATATATTTACCAGACACGACAGCGATGGCTGCTATTGTTCTCACCTTGTGAGTCTTTGTGTGTGTGTGTGTGTGTGTGTGTGTGTGTGTGTGTGTGTGTGTGTGTGTGTGTCATCACAGCGTGTGTGTTATCACAGCATGTGTGTGTGTCATCATCACAGTGTGTGTGTGTGTGTTGTCATGGGAAAATGTGGTCCTGCAGACACCTATAATTGCAGTGGTGGAAATGGGCAGGTTTTACTGTGGGATCCGCCGGATGTGAAAGAGAGAGAGAGACACAAGGGCTTTGTGCTACAATAAACCTATATCAAATAATGTCATACTGCATAGGATTCAAATCCAGTCTGGGGCCCGTGCTGCATGTCTGCTGCCTCTCTCTGTCTGCTGTCAGCGATCCAATAAAGACGACAATGACATGAACCACTGCAGAACATACAGTAGGGCTGCACAATTAATCGTATTTTCATCGTCATCGCAATATGAACATGCGCAATAAACACATCGCAAAGACTGCCTGAAACGCAATGAATAACAAAAGTGGTTTTATTTACATGCGTCATGCATTCCCACTCAGCATCTGATCATTTTGTCTTGTGTTGTAAATCCAGCGTACACCTTTCCCTTTACAACAGCGTGCTCCGCTCCGCCCCTCTGCCAAAGCCCAAACACGCTGTGTGTAGTTTCAGCTAGAGTCAGTGTGTATTTCGTTTCTTTATTCAGTGGGCATAGGCTATGTTTGGGGTCTATGTTAGCATTATTAAAGCAGAAAGACATAGGAACTGTATAGCTAATATGCATACTTTAATATCTGCTTATTTATTGCAAGTCGTATCGTCATCGCTATATTGAACAATGTTATCGCACATCGCAGATTTTGCTCATATCGTGCAGGCCTAACATACAGTAGGGCTGCAACTAACAACTGTTTTTGTGATCAATCAATCTGATGTGTTTTCTCAGTATTAATCAATTATTCAGTTAGTCTATAAAATGTAAAAAAGAATGACAAATGGCCATCAGGGGGCATTGGACATTTGTCAGGTTATCAGGGCCAAAAGTGATTCATAACATTTTAATCTGACCAGCAGCAAAAAACAACAACAATGTATTGATTTTATAATGATATCAAATGAAGAAAAGCAAGTAGCCTAAATCTTAGCTTATGAAGCTGTAACCAGCACATTTTCTTTCAACCATTTTCAGCCCTAACACTAACTGTACTAATTTGCTTCTACTGGATAACCGTCAAGAAATAGCTGTCAGCAGTGCTGATGCAGGATAAATACATGAAAGGGAGATTTCTACAGTGGCAGCCCCAGCACCATCACACCCAGCGTCTCTCATTTGACTGAACTAGCCCTTTAAAAAAGACCCGCGGTGTCCTAAACAATCAGGAATTCCGAGCAGAGACTATCAGTGAACTGTGAGGAGTTGAGCCCCGTGCGTCTATCTTCTCTCCTCGCAGGGCTTCTCTTCCAAATCAGCGGCTTAGGGCCGGGCCGCTGGCGGAGCGCGACTCTCGCTTTGAAGAGACGCCGCCTCGCGCTGAATTCTGATTGGGTGAGGAGGCCGATCTGATTCACTGCCGTGTCCGACAGCTGTGCAGCGGAGTGAAGAGGGTTGATGGAGGAGGGGAGACAGCCAGAGAAGGATGAGATGAGAAATCGGGGGAGTGGAGGAGCTAGAAACAGACGAGCAAGGGATAGTGTGCAAATAATAATAATAATAATAATAATAATAATAATAATAATAATAATAATATACAAAATAAAAATAAACAAAACCAAGGTGTTAGGAGAGATGTGCCGGAGGATAGTGGGGTGGAAGAAGAGAGTTGAGTTGTGTCTACTTGAGAGAAAGAGAGAGGAGCAGGAAAAGAGAAAAACAGAGAGAGAGAGAGAGAGAGAGAGAGAGAGACAGGCTGGCCAGCGCGAATCCAGCTGCCTTGCAAAGTTACAGAGAAGCAGGGGAAGAGAGGAAATGAGCACTGTATAGAGCAGCAGTTCTCAAACTTTTTCTGTCATGCCCCACTTTGGAGGAGGAAAAATGTTCATGCCCCACGGCCCCAACAAAATTGTAACAAAAGGGTCCAAGTTTAACTTTTATTGAAATTACATCAAGATCCTGACCATTCCTTTCTATTTTTTTTCAGTAATGTTGTCCAAATAAAAAAATAACTTCCATTTCAACTTTATACAAAATGTTGTGACTGCTACTGTACATCTGTGCTTTTTTAAATAATAATCAAACAGAAATTGCAATTGCAATCACTTTGCTAGAAGAAACAAAGTTAACCAGATTGCTCCATCAGATAAAAATCTAATGAAATGTGCAATCACTTTGTTATAACGATATCAATAAAGTTCTATCTGTGCAAAAAATAACAAATATTTGGCAAGAAAAATTTGCATTAAGTCTTATCACTGTATTAGTGGCTGCAATGAACCTGTTTTGCACTGTACATATTTTCAAAAATAATATCAATAAAGTGCAACCTGTGCAAAACTAAACAAAACAAGTTCAAATATTTGGCAATATGAATGAACCATCCATGGAATGAATGCGAAGTCACTACAGAAGCGGGGTTCATTTATTGATCACCGGGAAAAAAGTCTGAAGTCAAAACATTGGTTCCGTGCTGCATTTCTCCCTGCGCCCCCCCCCCCACACTTTAAGAAACACTGGTATAGAGACAGAGGAAGAGAGGATGTTTGAAGCCCCGTGTCTGACATCAAACCTGTGGGCTTTAGGAAGCCGATCAGCCTTTGACACCCAGGGCATCAGAGAGAGAGAGAGAGAGAGAGAGAGAGAGAGAGAGAGAGAGAGAGAGAGAGAGAGAGAGAGAGAGAGAGAATGGTGGCCGGGATGGGAGTTGAAGGGGAGGACGAGGAGGGGGGGAGGGAGAGAGGGAGAGAGGGGAGGGAGAGAGTCAGTGAAGAGAATTGACATAACGAATGGTGCAGTCTTTACCCCGCTGGGATTTAGCACGGCATGCATACTACATGTCTATATGTTGAGTGCCAGGCTGTAATTCATGTATTTATGTGCATAGTTCACATATACATGCTCAGAGAGGAAGGCATTAGCATGACACTTGAGTGTGAAGTCAAATATCATCATGGTGGATTCAGTGCTGTCTCAGCCGACAAATCACAGCGCTGCATGGCCTGTAGTAAAAAGAGTATTACACCCATATGCTAATGAGCTCTAGTGGGCGTGATGCATGGAACAGGATTTAGTATCTTCGGGAACTCACAAGCAATACAAGCCGCCACCACTCATGATGATCTACTCCACGCACACGCACACACACACACACACACGCACACACACACACACGCACACGCACACACGCACACGCACACACACACACACACGCGCACACACACACACACGCGCACACACACACACACACGCGCACACACACGCACACGTACACGCACGCACACACGCACACACACGCACACACGCACACACGCGCACACACGCGCACACGCACGCACACACACACACGCACACACACACACACGCAGGCACACACACACGCACACACAAGCACACACGCACACATTACAGCGTATGAATGGCTTGGAAGATGAGGCATTATTATGGCCAGGCTGCAGCGAAAGAGCCCCGCGGCTGTGGTTTAGTTAGAGTGAGTGATGATGCATTGTGTGTGTGGTGTGTGTGTGGTATGTGTGTGTGTGTGTGTGTGTGTGTGTGTGTGTGTGTGTGTGTGTGTGTGTGTGTGTGTGTGTGTGTGTGTGTGGTGTGTGTGTGTGTGCGTGGTGTGTGTGTTAGTGTAGGTGTGGAGTGTGGGGTGTGTGTGTAGGAGCTGCTAGTTGACTATAGTCTCGGGAGTGAACGTGACGGCGTACAGCATAAAAGCCAATACTGTACTCATGCGTGGGCAGAAAGACGCTGATGGCATGTCAGGGCGAAGAGAAGATGAGAGGCTGCTGCTCAGGACTTGAACCTGCGCACCGCATTCATTATTTCCTCAGGGGGTATGATGAGTGTTTACTGGCATACAGTAAGTGTGTGTGTGTGTGTGTGAGAGAGAGAGCAAGAGAGAGAGGGGGAAAGAGAGACAGAAGACGTGCAGAGCATTCAACATTGATGTACTTTGTGTGGGTGTGTCTCTGGATAGGTACTGTAGTAGATAGATAGATAGATAGATAGATAGATAGATGGAAAGATTATAAATAGATAGATGATAGGTAGCCTAGATAGATAGATAGATGGAAAGATAATAGATTAATAGATAGATAGATAGATAGATAGATAGAGAGATAGAGAGATAGATAGATAGATAGATAGATAGATGGAAAGATTATAAATAGATAGATGATAGGTAGCCTAGATAGATAGATAGATAGATAGATAGATAGATGGAAAGATGATAGATAGATAGATAGATAGATAGATAGATGGAAAGATGATAGATAGATAGATACATTAGATCATACATGGGCAAATTACGGCCCGCGGGCCGGATGCGGCCCGCCGGCGCCACCTGTGTGGCCCGCCATGGAATTGCAAAAAAAAAAAAAAAAAAAAAAAAAAATTTTTTTTTTTTTTTTTTTTTTACACAGTGCACCTGAACGCAACATGCAAGATACCCGCTGAATAAATGTCCAAATGTTCATGTCATTCTGGCCAATACTCCACTTCTGTTATAGCATTTCAGTCTGGAATATGGAATATCTTTCAATAATCTTTATGACTAAAAGGCTACATTGAATTAGAAATTTAAATAATTAACTCATTGGTTTTGGATTTATTTAGCTTCAAGACTGCATTTTTGTTTGTGTGACCCTCAACACAGGCTTTGATTATGCCGGGCCACTTACTGATACTTATGCTTAAATTAACCCACTCATATTCTGATTTATTTCAAGAAAAACATTTTGGCTAGTGGAAATTCTAATTGGCTGGTAACTTTAAAATCTAGCAGCCATATTGGCAGGTGGTCAAAAAACTTAATTTCAAGCCCTGAGAGCAGGTGGTGACATAGGAGTGAATGAGAAAAGGATGAAATATTGGTGGTTAAGACTGAATAATGACATCACAACTGTTAATTTAAAATGAGTTATTCCTCTAAACGTGGCTTCAAATGCACCAAATTTTTCACGCTGGCCCCGTTCGGCCCTCAGCAAAACCTGGTAGCGAATACATTTTTTGTGGCCCTCTCTATCATCAAAGTTACCCATGCATGGGTTACGGCATGACAATATTTGTTCGGCCCCTGGCAACAATCTGGGTTTCTCATGTGGCCCCCCATGAAAAAGAATTGCCCACCCCTGCATTAGATAGATAGATAGATAGATAGATAGATAGAGAGATAGATGCCTAGATTAGTTCATATTGATGAGGCACGCTGAAGAAGCGCCTTGGGCAGATGACTATCCCATGCTCTCTCTAGGATTATCAATATTCATAGGTGTCAGCCATCTCTGATCAACCGCATATACATATACACACACACACACACACACACACACACACACACACACACACACACACACACACACACACACACACACACACAAGCATAATATACACAGAAAGAAAATATTCCCCTCAATCTCCAGCCAGCCATGTGAATGGGACTACTGTCCCCTCTGCCTTGGAGTTTAGCCAGAAGGCAGAAGCTGATGATGGTTTTGAAAAAGCCTCGATCGTAACGTCACATGTTTTCTGAATATTGTGAAAGATAGATGCTGAAATAGGAGATGACAGAGAGCAGTGGGCTGGAACGGAGGAATAAAAAGTGTATTAGTATGTGTGTGTGTGTGTGTGTGTGTGTGTGTGTGTGTGTGTGTGTGTGTGTGTGTCACCAGCCTAGTAAAATGCCACAATACATGAAAAAAACACGACACTTTCATCCAATTTCCTCCATCTTTCAATGGTTCTGGGATGCTGGGATGCTGGGATGATGATATGGACATCTGGTGACATCTGGCCTGACAATTCAAAACATGTTTCAACTTGCAAGCTAAGGTGGGAGACTCATCCACGTGGAAACCCTCTGGTCGTCACAGGAAGGTCTAAATCGCACTCTTGACAAAAAGCCGAACGCCGCTGCTGACCGCAGCAGCTGGCCGCGGCCCGCTGGCGGGCGGCAGGGTCACTTTAGAAGCAGGAGCGGACTTAACGCAACAACAGCCACTCAATGAAAACCAAAGCTCTGGCCACGTCTGTCCGCTCGGCCCGGCCAGGAAAATCTAATAACCGATGTTCGCTGCGTCTCCTCTGCCTCTCGGCCAAGGCTGACGCATCCTTATTACAATAGATCGGCCCGCATTGATTTGTCTTTAGAAGCTTCGGGGGAGGGGATAAAAAAAAGGCCAGATTGATTTTCTGGTTTGGAGTGAGAGAGAAGGAGAAGGAGTTTGAGCTTGTGGAGAAGTGGATGATGGCAGGACAGCTGGACAGCGTGTGTGTGTCTGTGTGTGTGTGTGTGTGTGTGCGCGTGTGTGTTTTTAAAGTGGAGGTGAGCGCCTTGGCGGTGCGGGTGAGATTGGTTTCCACGCGTGTGCTTGTGCCAGGGCTTCTATTGGAGATAAACAAGGCTATTTGTCTGGCGCCGCAGCTCACCTGTCGTGATAACTCAAGTGGCGGGCGTCCATCAATCACAGACGTCAGGAGGATGTCACAACACAACAAGACCCCGAGCCCACGGCGGAGACGGTGGAGACGGCGGAGACGCCGCCGGCACAACACTCGTCGGGACGGGTTTACATTTTTATGAACAGAAATGCAAAGCGCAGGATGTCCTCCCACACACATGGAGGAGCTGTTTGGCTCTAATCATGCTCAAAGTGCCTCACCACTTGAGAAAAAAAAGGAGTTTAGCGCTATCATAAGTGAATGGGGTTGTCACGATACTAGAATTTCCAACTTCGAGGGGGGGGGGGGTGGCGGGGCTTAAAAAAAAGACAAAAAAAGAGGGATGGACAGACGCACGCTTCTCCCTAATCTATGCCCGATAATACGAATTAAAAACGTTGCACTTACACAGCAGATTACCCCTGCTCTAGTCATCAGCCTATCAGAACACCTTTAGCTTGTTGAAGCAACAGATACCCACCAATGATAGGAAGGGAAAAATCTGTAGCATTTTTGAGTTTTCTTTTAGAGAAAGCACTGCTGTTATCGATACTGTTGCAAATGAGTATTGTATCCGTATTTCTTTTTGTATCAATACTTGTATCAATACCTGTGTTTGCAATTGCAAATGAGTATTGTATCTGTATCCGGACTTATTGATACTTTTGACAACCTTATAAGTGAATGATTAAAGATTATGCCACATGCAACTGTAGTTTCTTCATTTCCCCACTCCAATTGATCACATTGCATGGGACAGGTAGCATGGCGTACCTTTTCGAAAAGATACGTTTTCAACACATTTGAAGAAGAAGTAGCTCTACTGCTCTGACGGTAATGAGAAGGTTCTTTCAGTATTGTTGTGATAAGAGGGAGACAAGTTATGGATGGAGCAGTGAACAGATGGTCGCAGGGAACAGCTAAGCAGCCGGTATAAACAGAAACATGACACACACAAGCCTTTTCACCCATTCATCATGTTGTAAGCGGGTAGTAAGCGGACATGATGGCATCATTGAGAGAGCGCATTTGTGGCAAGGAGGTATCTGAATTCTTGAGTTTGACCTGAACTGACTGCCTTCCTCCTGGGAAAGGCACACGCTGTGACATTATTTCATGCATTTAAAGTTGGAGATGTTTTAAACACGTGTCTACTTTCGCTCCCTCTCTAACAGCTGTACGACTCTTATGTCAGCCTCCATTCCTCCCCCGTTTCACTGGGATCCGTAATGTAGCTGTGTTTGGACTCAGTCACTCTCAACAAACTGCACAAACGTCTCTTATAACGGCATCGACATTTGCCCTGTGTGTGTTTTTCTTACTACTCCTTCTTATACCATCAAAATCAAACCGCAGGTGAACCTTTCTTCCCCCGGCGCCTCGGAAGAGTTCGCTGCTCGGCGCCAGCGACTTTGACGTTGGCAAGCGGGTGTTGTTGTTTCTGCCTCTACCTGTCTGTCAACACCTGTGAATGAAGCCATGTTTGCTACTCGCTTTGTTTTCCCCCACCTCCCACATCAGCCCCCCTTTGCCCTTTTCCCTCCCATCTTCCCATCTCTCATTCCTGGGGGCTCAGCGATTGTTCTTCTTGCTCCGTGGCTGAGGAGGAGGAGGAGGAGCGCGTGTGCGTCAGTCTGGATGTGTTTGACGAGGGAGGGCGGCCGCGCTGAAAAATGAGGCAGGTGGCTGCAATCTATCAACAGTGGAGCGGCGTCCTGGCAGACGCAGGCGAGGCGAGCCGAGGGTTTTCCTGTGTGAGGCCGGGCGTGATGAAATGGATGCGCTTCTTTCTGCATCAGACAGACAGACCGGAGCGTAGAGTGTGTGTGAGAGAGCGAGAGAGGGGAGGGGGAGAGAGAGAGAGGAGGGGGGAGGGTCTTTCCTCCATCTGTAGGCTTCCGCATCTGCCCCCCCCCCCCATCATCCCTATCAACTCCCCCCTCTCCTCCTCACATCAGGGAGTCGCTCTTTAATGGTTTGCTCTACAAATGCGCAACTCTCTCTCTCTCTTTCCTATGCAGTTTGTATCTCTCTCTCTCTTTCCTATGCAGTTTGTATCTATCTCTCTCTCTTTCCTATGCAGTTTGTATCTATCTCTCTCTCTTTCCTATGCAGTTTGTATCTCTCTCTCTCTTTCCTATGCAGTTTGTATCTCTCTCTCTCTTTCCTATGCAGTTTGTATCTCTCTCTCTCTTTCCTATGCAGTTTGTATCTATCTCTCTCTCTTTCCTATGCAGTTTGTATTTCTGTTTGCCGTGGATACGGATGACAGAATGCAGATAAAAAGGGGGAAGAAAGAGGGAGAGAAACTCTTCCACAGCTCCATCACTCCCTGTCTTCTCTCTCTCACAGCCCCCCCATACCCACCCTTAATGTAACCACATCCTGAGTGATAACTCCCTCCTTATCACCTCTTCTCCCAACCCCCTAAATCAGTACATACATGTGTTTTAACACACACAGATGCGCGCACACACACACGCACACACACGCGTGCGCGCGCACACACACACACGCACGCACACACACACACACACACAACCGCCACAACTGTTATACTATCTGTCCATTTTTCGATTGATCTCCTTCCGTATCATCTTCTCTCTCAATCGCCCACTTCAACACGTGCGCGCCGCACACATACACTGACACTACACACACACACACACACACACACGCACACGCACACACACACACACACGCGCACACACACACACACACTGTACCATGTCAGCCCAGCCAGATGCCTTCCACTGCCTGAGGCATACTGTGCTACTCTCCCCACGGGGAGGAGAACAGGGGGGGAAGGGAGGGAAGGCAAACTCAGCAGGCGGAGGGAGGGTGAAGTGATGGAGAGAGGAGTGAAAAAGAAAGAGGAGAACTGAATATCAAAGAGGCTACAGCGGGGATCTCTGTCATGGAGAGCGGAGAGTCTCTCACTAGTTCAAAAATATGATTCCAGAACAGACCGAGGCAATGGAACGGTTTCACTACAAAAAAAGAAATTTGAGTACATACACATAGTTCTATCCTTAAAAACTGGATTTCATATAGGCAAAGATAACATCAAATGGCGCTTATCTTCAGTGCTTCCAAAATGAGCATTTCTTTAAATAAAGAAAAGGATCATTTGGCTTACTCTAAGTATATGAGCTAACTGCCATGTTGACAAAGCGCAGAATGAGCCAGTGATACACGGCACAAACAGAACGAGTTCAAGGCGCGCCAGAGAAACAGGACCAAATGAGGGAACAACAGAGGACAGTTAAGACGGCCTGATGAAACAAGGAGAAAATAAACGGGAGAAAATGAGAGAACGATAACAGAAAAGCGTAGGGGGGATTCTCACGTTGAGATCACTCGCCTAGTCGTGTCTTCAGCTTTGATTTCAACATCAAATGTAGCAAGGAGTATTTTCTTTAACCTTAACACGCACGTTCATATGATGCACACCATGTTATGAGAGAGAGAGAGAGAACAAAGAGTGTAATAAACAGAACAACAAATACTGTCGAGAGCGTGAGATAGTAAATGGCCTTTTCCACCATATCTCTCCGCCTCACTCTCCTGGTGTGGATTCTACAGTTAGAAATTGGGGTCAATGTGAAGGAATCAACTGTAAAATCTTAGATTTACTATGTATGTGAAAGAGAGAGAGAGAGACAGAGACAGAGAGAGATAGAGAAAGAGACAGAGAGAGAAAAAGAGAAAGTGTGAGAAAGAGACAGAGAGAGAGAGATTGTTAAAGGTCTGCACCCCTGAGTCACCTCTACATCTTTTATTTACTGCCCTTAGAAGCAGAGTTGGTGCCAGAACCGTTTGCTCCGCGGTGGCTGGGTCTGGGCTGCCTGCCTGAAAGAGCCAGAGGCTACAGTGCTCCTGGACACACGCACGCACGCACACGCACACACGCACACACGCACACACACACACACACACACACACACACACACACACACACACACACACACACAGTGGTCCAGTTCATAAGTACACATGTTGTACACAGTATGCTGATGTTTAAAAGAGGTGGAAACTACTCTAAGTTAGAGTAACTGACATACGGTTAAACTGGAGTTGTCCAGAAGTTCTCCAAAGGTACAAAGGGCGAGAGGAGAGATTCAGCGCCTCTCCAGCCCGCTCCTCCGCTTAACACGGCCAGTGAACGCCTCCTCCAGCAACAAGCCGTGTCCCTGTACCACTCTAACTTTTTAATGAGTGAGGCTGCTCTAACCTTGCGCCAAACGCCTCCGCAACATTTTCCCTGACATTCTGGATCTGTTTGGAAAAGGATGGCAAAGCGTGTATGATAGCGTGTATGATGTGTTGATTAACAATTAAGACTAATTAAGGTGTTTTCGATTCTTATTCGTCAAGAAAGACCTGATGTATTTTTGTGACACACAGCTCCCACATCTCAGCAGCAAAAGATCACAGGAACAGAACACCAGATGACATGTAAGGCAACCAGGAAGTGGAAATAATGTAACGCAGCATTCACACTGTGAAGTAACACAGATGTGCCCACTTATACATGAAGTGCTCCAACCAAGATAAAATAATAAAGCAAAAGCATTTCTTCTGGCGGCCCATTTTGGAGCCAGGAAAATCTTTCATGGTACAAAAATAAGTCGCGAAGTAGAAGAGAGAGAGGTCTGCTGCACAAGATGTTAGTTGGTTCACACAATCTGATATGGAGGAGCAAGCTGTTCCAAAGTTTAGGGGCAGCAATAACAAAAGCACTTAAGTTTTAGCCTTGGCTTGAGGACTTAAGGGACTTAATAGCATTGTATGGGCACAATAATTTGATTCTGGAAAAGCGATATATATTTTGTAACCTTTATTTTATACAGGGTGAGTCTCAGTGAGAGCAGTGCCTCAGTGCCTCACCCCTATCTGCAATCTAAGGTCAGGTCCCAAACCTCACCTCATGGCCCTCCGCTCCTCCACCCATGCAGATGGCCTCACCCCTCCATCACTAAGGCCATGTTCAGACTAGGACGCCAAATCCGATTTGTGAACTTTAATCTATTAATGATTCTATCCAGATTGGTTTTATGAGTCTGGACGCTCCAAGTCTGATTTGTGTCACTTGTCCCAAACCACATATGGAGGTAGTTTCCAATCTGCTTTCGACTGATGTGACTTCAGTGTGGACGCGCTGATCACCCAAATCAGAAACACTGTCAGAAACATTGTATGTTGGCTCATTGGCTCATTGTATCTGGACACACAGATCCGACTTGAATACTTGCCCAAATCAGATTTGTGGCAGTGCGGACACACTCCCAAATCAGATTTGGGAAACCAATCAAGATAATGATGATTAATGACTTTAGCAGCAAATTGGATTTGCCTGTAATGTGAACATGGCCTAAGTGGGCTCAGAAGTCGCTCACGCCGTCGCAACTCTTCTCATCCCTGGGCAGAGATGCTCACAAGTCATTTTTTACAAGTCCAAGTCAAGTCTCAAGTCTTTGTTCACGAGTCCAAGTCAAGTCTCAAGTCTCTTATGGATGAGAATGCTATCATCTGCTGCATGCCATCTGGTCTGCTTAGCTACACTGCATAGCTAAAACTAAGGAATTCAAAGCATGTACTGTATTATCTTCACTCCTTTATTAACATACACAGTATGAGCATTGATTAACTGACATTATCATTAGTAGATGTTTCCTTAATGTTAATGCACCAAAAAATAAAAAATAAAGATTGTTCACAAGTCCCAAACCTTCAAGTGCAAGTCAAGTCTCAAGTCTTTGAGGACAAGTCTCAAGTCAAGTCTCAAGTCACTGTGTGTGTGACTTAAGTGTGACTCAAGTCCAAGTCCCCATCTCTGTCCCTGGCTGGGGCCACAATGGTGGATTTCGAAATGCAGGATGGCAGGGGAAGAGGCAGACAATTTGGCATGGAGGTCAAGTAAGTGTGTGTGTGTGTGTGTGTGTGTGTGTGTGTGTGTGTGTGTGTGTGTGTGTGTGTGTGTGTGTGTGCGTGCACGTGTGTGTGTGTGCGTGCGTGCACGTGCGTGTGTGTGTGTGTGCGTGTGAGAAGATGCAAATTGTGAAATGCAGGGTGACAGAGGCAGAGTAGGGTGGGTTACTCCTGCCAACCTGCATTTTGGAAATTCGCATAATGTGGTCGCAGCTTTGACGAATTCACGCTTGTTTATCTTTTTAGCTTTGTCGACTTTGTTTTTCTTTACAAGGCAAATGAAATAATGGAGCAAACAAAAGAGTAGGGCAAGCTAAGTGCAAAAGGACAATTGATGATGTATTTGTGTAGTATGAGTAAAAGCAATAACTGATCATAATCAATCAGAATACAGAGAGAGATGTAGCAAAAAGGATCGGCCCATCACGCCCTCGCTCGAACCACTGAAAGCCTTTGACTCTTCTACTCCGAGTCCTCTCTAGTCTGTTATTTATCTCCTTCTCTCTCTTACACACTCATTGATTTTTCCACATTCTCTTGCTCTCTCTCTCCCTCACTCCCTGAAGACCTCCCTCTGCACTTCTGTTGTTTCCCTCCTCTGTTCAGATCTCTTCATCTCCTCTCAGGCTGCTCCATCGTTCATGTCTCGCTCCTCTCTCTTTCCGCGGAGACACAGAAACTCTATTTCTGCAGCCTGCCACCCAGGGCCTCGGAGCGCATCCCGCTGTGGAGTCGCTCCTCCTGCGAGCTTCTCTGCAGCCTGACAGCGTAACATGCAAAGACAGATGCTACCGTGTGCCGCTCAGAACTAAAGACAGATGCTACCGTGTGCCGCTCAGAGCTAAAGACAGATGCTACTGTGTGCCGCTCAGAGCTAAAGACAGATGCTACCGTGTGCCGCTCAGAGCTAAAGACAGATGCTACTGTGTGCCGCTCAGAGCTAAAGACAGATGCTACTGTGTGCCGCTCAGAGCTAAAGACAGATGCTACCGTGTGCCGCTCAGAGCTAAAGAGAGATGCTACCGTGTGCCGCTCAGAGCTAAAGACAGATGCTACCGTGTGCCGCTCAGAGCTAAAGACAGATGCTACCGTGTGCCGCTCAGAGCTAAAGACAGATGCTACCGTGTGCCGCTCAGAGCTAAAGACAGATGCTACCGTGTGCCGCTCAGAGCTAAAGACAGATGCTACCGTGTGCCGCTCAGAGCTAAAGACAGATGCTACCGTGTACCGCTCAGAGCTAAAGACAGATGCTACCGTGTGCCGCTCAGAGCTAAAGACAGATGCTACCGTGTGCCGCTCAGAGCTAAAGACAGATGCTACTGTGTGCCGCTCAGAGCTAAAGACAGATGCTACCGTGTGCCGATCAGAGCTAAAGGCAACGTTTCCAGCCTCATGTTCTCTGACAAGAATGAGTGTTTAGATTGTGACACTGCCGGTGACCTGTGTACATGTGTGTTTAAAGAGAGGGGTTGCCTTCAAAACATGTGGGGAAATGATGGAAGAGTTGATTTGCATGTATATATATATATATATATATATATATATATATTTGCTGTTTTCAAAGCATTTTTGCTATGGGTACCTACATGCTGGCCATAGGAAGGAAAAGGCGTTTTCTTTTCTTAAAAACAGATTCTACCCTTGAATCCAATGAGCACCAAAAACCTTTTTGCAAGCAACTCTAAAAATGGTTACAAGAACAAAATGTACCGTAAAATCTACATTTAAGTGTCTTTACTCAACTTATAAGCAATAAGGCAGTTTGCTTTCGCCGCACATTATTGTACATGATAAACTGCATGCTGGACTTGGTTCCTTTAGTTGCTAGAATAAATTACTTGCCAAGGGTAATAAATGTACAAGAATGTATCTTGGTGACACCGGTACAGAGATGCAAGCTGTGTAATCAGAGGTAGTAGAAGTACACACATCCTTTACTCAAGTCCAAGTCAAGAAAAAGTACATGGTCTTAAATTGACTTAAAAAGTAAAAGTAAATTGAGTATTTCTAATGTATTGAACTAGTTCTCTGTTGAGCACTGCTCTGAATCTGTCTGCAGCTCCAATCACTAATGTTAATTCTCTTCTCTCTTCTTGGTGTTGCTTCTTCGTGTCTGTGTCTCTTTATCTCCTTTTTGGTGTCACTTTGGTGAGCAAGCAGCCAATCACATTTGGCACGCACACAAAAAGAACAATAAATGAGTAGATGATTTCTCGAGAGCAACGAGTCTGTTCTGAAAACGTAGCAAGTAGAAAATATAGACCAGTGAGGTTGAAACGCGTTGCGTTTTGTGCCCCGGTGTATGTACTGTATGAAGATGTACATTGTTTGTTAAACTGTCTTATGTACTTTACTTCAGTGGTTAAACTTGCTACAAGGACCCAAGAAGCTCCTTTTTTCTTTATTGTTATATTTTTGGCCTGCTAAGCTTTCTTGTGCCACATTTTGGACTTTTCCTACTGTTCAAATGTAGTGAATTAAAGTGACGTAAAGCCACAGAGATACTTGAAAATCTCACTTAAGTACCTTTATTACTTGCCACCTCCTGGCCATAATCTTGCAGTCATTTACAGTAACGGGCCACATGATAATCTTGCAGTCATTTCCAGTAACGGGCCAGAGGGCCACATACCTGGACTGTATAAAAGCAGCAGCTTGAAGATGGGAAGGTGTGAAGTCTCTGATGGAACACATGCTGAGCCTGTTGAGTAACTGAGAGGGTAAAGCTGGGTTAAGGCCTGGAGGAACCCGCTGCAGCCCTGCCGACTCAGCACAAAGCCCCGCACTCTCTTTGTAGAGAGGCTGATCAAAGAGTAGAGAGCGCTCGGAGGATTCACCGCGTCAGAGAGGTTCGGAGGGGATGTGCACGGACACTCCCGCTATGTTTCCCGATGGGGCACGAGGAGGGGGGCGGGTGTAAGAGTGCATACGCCCCCTTGTGTGTGTATGTGTATTTGTGTTTGTGCGCAGCATCTATCTTAGCGTGAATAAACCGCTCGGTGTGAGCACACAAATCTCTGCGCTTTTGGTGCAGATTGGCGGATTCCGTATGCGTTTGAAATTGCGTGAGTTTGCGAGTGTGAGAAGGCGCCATGTTGGGAGTTCAGAAGCGTCAAACGGCCTGTAACTCTGAGGGCTAATGAGGAGGGCAGGGGTGGAACTGGGCGGTGCCGGCTGTCACCTCAAGACAGGAAGCGCAGCATCAAAGGCTGTTTCCTCTCCGTCTCAATCGTTCTTTCCCTCGTCCTCCCTCTCTACCCTCTCTATCCGAGCTCGCTCTCGGGTCCTGGGCCTCTCTACCCTCTCTATCCGAGCTCGCTCTCAAGCTTGTATTATGCTCACCCTGCCGTGAAGGGCGCGGGGGTGGAGCGAGGGGCGGGCGCGTCAAATGACGTAAACGTGTTGGGCGTGGTTGGGCGCTACCTCCGTCTGGCGCTCGCCTTGTGCATGAGTTTTTTTCTAACAGCGCGAGCAGCGCACGGCTTCTCTCCAAACATGTCCGCTTTCAAGCCACTGAGCCCTGAACACTGAGCTGTGTTTTCACCACATTTCTTGACCCATGTGGTAGGCTATAAACTTTGATTTGCAACTGTTCGTTTTTAGTCATTTCACCAAGTAAATGTGTTGTGTTGAGAGCATTATTGAGAGAGATTAAAAGCAGCACAGAGTAGGCTATCAGGGCTGAGAACTAAAACGGCTTTCAGTAAAAACAAGTTTGGTGATTCCTTCATGTGTTGATGTGGGGTCATTTGAGAGTGAAAGCACACTCAGTACTGCACATAATAGCGTTTCATTGCGACTTTTCCACGGGCTGTTCTCACTATTACCATTGTACAATAACATGCTGATCACTTTCTGAGTATAATGGCATCTGCCCCAGCGCGAGGTCTGCACGGTGACTCACGGAGACTCGCGGGGCCACACCCCCACGGAGCTTGGTCGAGTATAATTCAGCCTTCAGGTCCTGGGCCTCTCTACCCTCTCTATCCGAGCTCGCTCTCAGGTCCTGGGCCTCCGCCCCTGAAGCTCACTCTCAGGTCCTGGGCCTCCCCCCCTGAAGCTCACTCTCAGGTCCTGGGCCTCCACCCCCTGAAACGCAGAGAGAACCTGTCCTGTCCGTTCAGTACTTCAGTTGGCCCTGATACCCCTAAAAACTGCTGACGCAGCAAGATGGAGTAGTGGGTATGGAGAAGGCCCGGGTTCAAACATCCGCCCTGCTGAAGTGTCTGAGCAGAACACTGAATCAGCAAAAAGAGAATTTCCTAATTTCCACAGTAAAATAGCATTCTATTTATTGTTACATTGATCGCTGATGGGTGGAATGCATGTTGCTGTACCATGTAGATGGTATGATGTATATAATGTATGTATGGTTTTATTTCATGGGTTTCATTTGAATATGGATTCACATTTATTGCATTCACAGTTTTCACACTCTCTCTCTCGCCCCGATTTTTCATCTCTCTCTCCCCACTGTGTACCAACTAGTCTGACTCAACAGAATTAGGCTGCGGGTATACATACGCTCTGCCATTGGCGTCTTCCATTTCAGACGGTTTCCTATCGGCGTGATTTCAAAGTCCACGTCGCTACGAGCTAGCAACGTACATGCTGAAAATGGCAAGTTTTACATGCTCGACATACGTTTTTTACTGTTTTATGTGGCGTTTTCTGCCAGACTCTCTCCAGTGCTGGAAGTGAGAACTGGGAACTTCATCCTCTTCTCCAACAGATTTGCTTGATTTAAACAGCATATCAGATAGGAATGAATACACTTCCAAAGTTACAAACACAAATGCTTTTACTTTAGGATTTGGGGAAAGCCCTGGATGAGTCAGTGGCTGCGCCTTTTAAACCCATTTTAAGACCTGTAAATCCCTCCTCTCTCACTGGCTGCTGAGATGCCAGATTTACAGTTTCCCTGTGTGTGTGTGTGTGTGTGTGTGTGTGTGTGTGTGTGTGTGTGTGTGTGTGTGTGTGTGTGTGTGTGTGTGTGTGTGTGTGTGCGTGCGTGCGTGCGTGCGTGCGTGTGTGTGTGTGTGTGAGAGAGAGAGAGTTCACACACGTGTAGTTTAACACTTACCTCTTCCTTGTTGATTCTGCCTTGTGTCTGCCGTTGGGAAGTGTTTGCGAAGGTACTCTCTGGAGCGAATGTCAGCCTGTGAGAAAAGAGAGGTGAGAGAGAAAGGGGGATGCCGAGAGAGAGGATGGGAGAGGAGAAAGAATGAGAGACAGAGAGGGTGAGAGAATAGAGAGAGAGAGAGGAGAGAGAATGAGAGAGGGAGGGTGAGAGGGGGGAGAGAGAGAGAGGAGAGAATGAGAGAGGGAGGGGGAGAGAGAGGGGGGAGAGAGAGAGGATGAGAGACAGAGAGGGTGAGAGAATAGAGAGAGAGAGAGGAGAGAGAATGAGGGAGGGTGAGAGGGGGGAGAGAGAGAGGAGAGAGAGAATGAGAGAGGGGGGGGGAGAGAGAGGCGGGAGAGAGAGAGGATGAGAGAGGCGAGGAGAGAGAATGAGAGAGAAAGGGTGAGAGAGGAGAGAGAGGAGAGAGAATGAGAGAGAAAGGGTGAGAGAGGAGAGAGAATGAGAGAGGGAGGGTGAGAGGGGGGAGAGAGAGGATGAGAGAGGAGAGGAGATAGAATGAGAGAGAGAGAGGAGATAGAATGAGAGAGGGGGGAGAGAGAGAGGGTGAGAGAGAGAAAGAGAGAGGAGAGAGAATGAGAGAGGGGGAGAGAGAGAAAGAGAGAGCAAGAGATAATGAGAGAGGGAGAGAGAGAGAGGAGAGAGAATGAGAGAGGGAGGGTGAGAGAGCGAGAGAATGAGAGAGGGAGGGTGAGAGAGCGAGAGAATGAGAGAGGGAGGGTGAGAGAGAGATTCTGTATTTAGCAAATTGTCACAAACAATTTTCAGGTACTTTGTTGCAAACCCCAGTGAGAAGAGAAGAGCATTACAGACTGAACACGTTCTTCTGAAGCTCAAGCCTGCCTTGATGCTGCCTTCAAACAGAACAGATTGTTCTTTGTGCTGTAGAACCTGACCAACATCCAGTCAACCTGCTGTGTAAAACAAGTGGTGCTGAGCCAGCAGCACCGTCCAGGACTTTACATGGCTCCTACATGGCTGCCATCATCTGAAAACGTCCCCATGTGATCTCCCCTGTGGCTCCGAAAAATGACGAGAATATATCATTTATTAGGGGAGTTTGTTTTGCCTGTGGCATTACTCTCAACACACGTATGAGTAACAAAGGAAAACTCACGCTGTGAAGATAAAAGCTTCCATCAAATTAACCAAAACACAGAAAACAAAGACCAGGCTATTCGACATGACTGGTGACCATCCATCTGTCACACTACTTTAGAGTGAGGTACCTGAAGCTGTCGATGCTGTTCGCACGAGTATTGTTTGTTTGTGTGTGTGTGTGCGTGCGTGTGTGTGTGTGCGCGTGCATGCGTGTGTGTTAGGCCTCAAATATGCAAAGCGTTCATGAGGGAGACTTTCTATAGTAATGACAGTGTTTTTGAGGTGAAGCTGCTAACATTGAGAGGCAGCCGGATTCGCCAGATCTCGATTGTACGAGAAATCCATGGATAAACGTGCCGGTGTCGGGGTGCAGAAATCGCTCGGGTATAGGCATTTGATTGGCTGTACCTTCGGGCACGTGGTGGGATTAACGTGGGCAAAATGGCCGACCGCTTTAGATTAGCTAACAAGCTAACGTTAAGCTACTGATGTTATCAGGCATGATCGACATTAAAAATATGAATTGGAGTTAGGGTTAGCAAGCATTTCCGGTAGGGCGAGCCGAATCCGTAACCCGAGTAGACCCGACAAGGTCCCAGATGGTTCTTTCTAACAAGGGCTTCTTGCCCCATTCAATTCCCCTGCACACACCACACACACACACACACACACACACACACACACACACACACACACACACACACACACACACACACACACACACACACACACACACACACACACACTCAGACGTAGCTGTCTACTAAACTTTCACTTTCGCCTAAATATTCTCCAAACGTGTACATATCTGCCTGATAAGCGCATGTAGAGTCTAATCTGCAGACTCTATGGTGTATGCTACAGGTGTACTGGCCTGTCTGGTGGGAGTTATGGAGCCTAATTTGTCTGAAACAGGTGTTTGAGACATTAGACTCTATATAAGTTTTGCTGGGAGATATAAATGTGTTTGATTTCTATTTAATTTCTTGGAGGCCACTGTTTTGTGAAAAGCGACTAAAACAAAGTTCAGACTAAGCAGGTTTGGAATGTCTTAGTCAAATTCTGGAGCGTTTGCTCAATCAGCTTGGTTCATTTGGACAATGAGAACACGATGAATGTGGCATCAAATAACCACACAGGGAGCAGGAGAAATGCAGGTGCCAATCCTCTTCTAAGTGAGAGAGAAGATAATTAACTGGAGAGCCTAGCAGAACAAAATGAACCAGCACACCAGAGAAAGTCAATTAACAATAACAAGCACAGACACTCCATCATGCTTGGCTGAAGTTACACAGCCTGAAATCAGATTTATTTTCACTCTCCCTGCCACCAGAATCTCTAATAGCTGAGAGGGAATATGTCAAAATTCATAAAGATTCTGCACTTTGTGACAAGTTTTAGCAATTTGGCGTGGAGTTAGGTATGGGCAGAAGGTTTTCAAAAACTCACCGGAAAGAGCCAATGTGATATCTCAGCTCCTTTTAGTACTAGGTCATTATATAATGTCACCTTTTCTACTTTGTTTGTTGCTGGAATTGCGGGAATCCATTTCTGAAAGTCATTTTTCTATTTCAAGGTAATTTGGTTGGCTTATAAGCGGGCAGCAGATACAGAAATGCAGCAAACTTTCCCTCTGTGGTTCAGATGAAGAAAAGCACACTAGGAGTGTGATAGATATAAACACTAAATGATCAGCGTTTGTGTTTCTGACGAGGAGGGAATGAAGGAGAAAACAAACATGGAAACGTGAAGAATATGGCAGCCGAGAAAAGCCTCGACTGAAGTTTGATCCAAGAGTTCAAATCTGGCTGCCATTGTTTTCCCTGGCATGGTGTGAAGGCACAGGTGAACAGGTGTGCACTGCTGGCTCTCAGTCAGCGCCAGCGGCTTTTAGTACATACAGGCCCCACACACACACACACACACACACACACACACACACACACACACGGTCTGAGTCTTAGCTTCCTTCTAGTGGCCTGGGGCGGGTCGTTTAACTCCGACCCCCCAAAGCCCCTTCAGTCCTGCAGCAATGTCTGCCTGCTCTCTCCCTTCTTCCCCTCCTTTCCTCTCTGCATCCTTTCTTCTTTTTCCATCTCTCTCTCTCTCTCTCTCTCTCTCTCTCTCTCTTGTGCTTCCTCCCCTCCACCCCCTTTGCTTCTCTCATGTCTCGTCTCCTTTCCCACCTCCATCTATCTTTGCCTCCCTCCCCCCCCCTCTCTCTCTTTCTCTCCCCCGTCTCTCTCTCCTACATCCATCTCTCCCACTCCCTTCTTCCCTCCACACCCCTTCTCCAAATCCCTCTAGTCTCCTTCTCATCTCCATCTATTTCCTCTCCTCTCTCTCTCTCTCTCTCTCCCTGCAGAGGTCCAGGGACAGTGGCTGCAGCGCTCGAATGTCAGACAGTCATATATTAACATTTAGACAGCCTCGGGGCCAGACGGAGCGCTACAGGTTAAATCAGTCACCTCTCAAAAGCTCCACAAGCTAACTGGGGCAGCTGGCAGCGGCGGCGCGCCGGTGTCAATCTCCACGGATGTTTGACAGTGTCAGACGTTTAACATGATCGTCTTACGACTGTGAAACTCTCTCTCTCTCTCTCTCTCTCTCTCTCTGTCTGTCTCCCTCCTCTCTCTCCCCGACCACTTTACTTTGCCTTTTTCTCTCAGACTATTCCCGTCAAATTCCACTCCACACATCCAGGTGATGCTGTAGCTGCTCCACACAATTATGTTTTGTCATCATAATATACACAAATGTAAACGAAAGCTGAGCAGTTACAATTTTCTGCTTCATTGGAGTACGTTTGTCGCGAATACACTAGAAAACAATCAATATCAACTATAGTTCTTATTTTCATTTCTCATTTCTTTAGTGCACAATTTGAGGATGAATGTGTTTGTCATGTGGAGCTAATTTAAACCTCTGCTACTTTTGAACTGACGTGACTTTCACGGATTACAAAGAAAGTATTGGATGTTATGTGTACTGAAATATTTTTAGTATCGTATGAAAACTCAACGCTAGTCTGTAACTAGTGTAAATATTCTATTAGTACTATCTTGCTGGCTTTGCAACCTGTTGTATGAGACATTCTTAAAAATAAGGGTTAAATTAATGAACCCCAAATGTAGCTCATATACTGTTCTGCTCTAAAGCTGCCTGAATCCGCCTTTTTCACTTCCCACCCAAGTGCACCCATTTTGTGTCTAAAAGGCAGGAAGTAACACAGGTGCAAGCAAAACATTAATGGGGCTTTCCAACTTCCAATCCATTTAGATTTAGGTGAACCAGTACCGGGGGGCCTCGTTAATGTTTTGCTTGCACCTGTGTTACTTCCTGCCTTTTAGACACAAAATGGGTGAATTGGGTGGGAATAAGTGAAAAAGGCTAATGTAACTGGCAGCTCATGCAAATAAAACAAAATCACGGTGAAAAGTATGGAAGGCTGTGACTGAAAGCAGGCCCGCCTCCAGGATGAAGTGACTGAGGGGGGGCAGTTATAAATTGTGAGGTTGCAATTTGAAAATGGCCATGCCAGTTTTCCCCCGCGCCTAAATTCGGAGCATCAGTGCACCCCCTTGCTGACAAGCTAGCACAACATGGTGGACACCAATGGATGCGTGAGGTCTTCTAGTTCCGTATAATCCCAGTACCTTCACTCCAGCTTTAAAAGATTAGCAAGCTACAGCCTCTGAAAGACGGCAGTGTCGTGCGCGCGCGAGGAGGAGAGGAGGAGTTAAACTACTGAGTGAAAGCCACTGCTGAAAGTTTTCGAAGTAAGTTGTGCCTGACTTCACTTCACACTCCACATTACAACATTACAACTGTGTGAGACAGGAAGAGATGAGAGCTTTGATTATTCATCGCTCGGCTAACAGAGCAGACACGGGCTGCAGCAGAGTGATACTGTGAAGTCCCTGTGAGGATAATTCCTCATAGTTAGTGACTCTCAACTGCTCTCACAGTATCACACGTCTTGCTGTCTGCAGCCTCATTTGTTACAAAACACTTGTGTGAGTCAACGTGTCTGTGTGTGTGTGTGTGTGTGTGCGCGTGTGTGTGTGCGTGTGTGTGTGTGTGCGTGTGTGTGTGTGTGTGTGCGGTGGTGACAACAAGCAGAAATACACAAGCTCTGTGGGTCTGAATTATTCAAAGAGTGCAGAGATGAAGCAGCAGGGAGGCAGAGATAGATGGATGGATGAGATGGAGAGAAAAAACGTACAGTGAGGACAAAGAAAGTCAGGGAGAACAAGGAGGTGGAGAGAAGTCGGAAAAGTAGGTAGTCATCAAAAAAGCGGTACTGGCGACATAAGAGAGGACACGCCAGGGCCGGTTCCAGAACAAGATGACTAGGGGTGCATCCTAGATAGGAAGGGGTGCAGATGCCCGGCCGAAGGCATTACTAAAAATAATGCATTTGACCATCATTTCAAGTAGAATGATACCACCCAAGCAAGAATATTTCAAGTGTTTCAAGTGCTTTACTGAAATATTTGGACCATATAATGATAATACAATTATCTCAACCTTAAAAGGTTACATATAGGTGCCAAAAAGCCATAAAATCACATCAAAGAACAAAGAAAAACAACAACTATAATTCAAGTTTAAACAGTAAGTGTGCAGCTGTAGCATTTATTAATTTTTTTTTTTTTTTTTACTTTTCAACTGAGCATGCAGACAATTAAAATAAGGGTGCAATGCATGCTTTTGCACCCCCGTAGAACCGGGCCTGGGACACGCGTGTGCGCGCACGCACGCACACGCACACACACACACACACACACACACACACACACACACACACACACACACACACACACACACACACACACACACACGCATGCACACGCACACCTACACTAACACACATACAAACCATACAAGGACTTTTCAAACTTGCCAGACTTTCCAGGCCCAATTTCTTCAAATTCAAGGACCCAAAATGGCATAGTTTGAGACAGGGATCGAGGTTAATTTGTTACAACACTGAGAATTTGGTAAGCTTTAGGTTTGCATGATTCAAAGTTTTTATTTATTTATCATGATTTTATGTGCTACTGTCCCTTTATGCAGCCCCTCAGTTCAGCTCCGTTTTACTCTTCAGCTGAGAGCAGAAACTACTGTGAAAACGCATGGAACACTAGTGTCAAAAAAGCATGAATATCTCAAAAACTATGCATCACCTAGCTTATATTTTGACATTGTGGGCGAGAGCAGAAGTAGCTGAAGGGTTTGATGTATAATAGTGTTAAGGTTGGGTGATCTGTCACAGTTTGAATATGTGTGTATTCATGAAGAGTACAGCCTGTAAAGTCTGGCGGAGTGAATTGTTAAATCGCACACTCAAGGCTGGTTCCATACGATTCCTTTGGTTGGTTATGGTTTGAACAGTGCAGGGGGCTGGAGCAATGACCAATCAGGCACTCAGGGTCTAGGTGACCTCACGTGACCTCACCTAGACCCTGTGTTCTCGTTCAAATGTCGTAACCTTATAGTAAGGTCTTATAGACGTAAGTGGCTCGAGCGCTCGGAGGAGAGAAAACTATCTGAAGCTTTCTTTGTTGGAGTCCAGGTATGTTTTACAAGAAAGTGCTTGTCATAGAGACACTGCATGAAATAGGCCACGCCCATCACGGGGGAAAAGCTCAGTTCATTTCCACACACCAGCTTAATTTTCCTTGAATTAAACATAGCTAAAAGCTGTTGTGTGGTGGGCTGCGCACACAACAAATGTAAAAAATCGCCAGTTAAAGTTTTTTTGTACTCCTGAGCAAAACAAGGAAGCCATTGAGAATTGGCGAGAAGAAAAATGTGGATCTAGCTGTCAAGAAGTAAGTTGGAGTGTTCATCTTCCGTATATACGATATTTTTGTGCAACACGCAACCATGCACGTGACATAGGAGAACGCCAGGATTGGAGGGGGGGTTTCCGTTTTCCCCCGTCTTGGGCGTGGTTTCTGAATGATGACACGTTACGCAGTGTCTCTATTGTCGACGATAATGTAATCTGACCTGGCTAACAGTGGATACTCGCTTGCTTGCTGTGTACCGAGCTCAAAGTAGTAGGCTACGTTCTTTGTTTTACCCCCTGCACTGTCCGCTACAAAAACAACTCTCTTCCCCCAGCACACCACCCACAACCAGCACAAACAAAACCCACACCCAACACACCCAGCACACCACCCACACCCAACACACCCAGCACACCACCCACACCCAACACACCACCCACATCCAGCACACCACCCACGAAGAATAGCCGTAGCATCCTGCTGCGGCTAATGGGGATCCTAATAATAAACTAAACTAAACTAAACCCACACCCAACCCAGCACACCACCCACACCCAACACACCCAGCACACTACCCACACCCAACACACCACCCACACCCAACACAAAACCCACACCCAGCACACCACCCACATCCAGCACACAAAATGCATTCCTCAATCTCTTGCCCGGGCTTTTATTCTAAGCATGCCAGCTCCCCATCGCTTCTCATTCACATTGAAATTCCATCTGTTTCTGCAATCTGGGGAGCGGAGCCGTCTCCCAGGCCGGTACAGGGGATATATGCAAATTCAAAACACAGAGATTGTAGCGTGGACACACACACACACACACACACACACACACACACAACACACACACACACACACACACACACACACACACACACACACACACACACACACACACACACACACACACACACACACCCCGTCCTATTACAGGGGGAAGTTGTACATATATCGGGGGTGCCACACAGAATCATAAGTGCACACATCTTTAACATGAGTGGCTCTGCTGGGAGTTAACCCACTGTAGCAGTGTTGACTGTGTAGCAGTGTTGACTGTGTAGCAGTGTTGAATGTAGCAGTGTTGACTGTGTAGCAGTGTTGACTGTAGCAGTGTTGACTGTAGCAGTGTTGACTGTGTAGCAGTGTTGAATGTAGCAGTGTTGACTGTGTAGCAGTGTTGACTGTGTAGCAGTGTTGACTGTGTAGCAGTGTTGACTGTAGCAGTGTTGAATGTAGCAGTGTTAACTACTGTAGCAGTGTTGACTGTGTAGCAGTGTTGACTGTAGCAGTGTTGACTGTGTAGCAGTGTTGACTGTAGCAGTGTTGACTGTGTAGCAGTGTTGACTGTGTAGCAGTGTTAACTACTGTAGCAGTGTTGACTGTGTAGCAGTGTTGACTGTAGCAGTGTTGCTGTCATGCTCCATCCATTCATCTGCACAGGACCGCAAGATTCACAAAGCAACACTGTCATCCACACAGTGCAAACAAAGTACATTTCAGTGAGCTTCAGTCAGCTTGGACATACAGGAGCGCGACCCCATTGACCTTGCATTCGTTTTCGCCCAACTTTCCGGAGCTCCTCTGAGGAACAGCATGGACTGTGCTGAGAGAGAACTCTACAAATCAACATCATCACTGCTAAGTAGCAAATAGCATACCTGCCAACATTGGGCTGTGACAAAGAGGGAGATTTTCGGGCGTAGCTATCGGTGAATGGCCTACCCTCAACGTCCCCCCTACCCCCATATATCCACCCTCCACCACAAATTAATAGAATAAATACAAGGATGTAAAATAAACATACAAAATGTACAAAAGATGTGATCAAAAGTCAACATCTAAAATTTACATCACAAAAAAGATCAAGTGCAAACAGTGCGAGAGTGTCAAGTGAGTGAGAACACCTTCAAAAAGAAGAACAGTCAGGAATGATTAAAAAAAAATTATGCAATCTAAGAGTGAAGCGAGACAGGAGATGAGACAGGAGATGTCAAAGCTTGTAAAACGCATGGTGTTTGCTGCTGATGTGGCTAGTGGTTAGAAACAGGAAGGTCTCGCACCAAGTGCATTGAAATTTGGACGCGTATTTCTTCTTGGTTCCTGTCTGGGTTGCCAGGTACCACGACACATCCTACAGTCTTGGACATAATTACAGAAACTGTGAAACACCAATTTGAGTTGTTGTATCACAATGAAATCGGGAGATTAGCGGGAGAAATGACCAATCGGAAGCACATCGGAAGAAAGGGTTCAAAATAGGGAGACTCCCGCGTAATTTAACCTGCCTTCTTAAGAACATGCCAAAATTTCCGCTTGTGTGATTTCTTAAGATCTATATTAAGAACACATTGGTGAATCCGGCCCCTCCTACCAGGAAAACAGCTGGACCGTCCGATAAGACAAGAAAGCCAGCAGACAAGTGTGCCTCGTCAGGCTGTAGACAGCGTGCTGACTTTGTGCAATTCTATAGGAAGTAATTGAACAGAAGAAAAGGCATACGGCTGACAGGCAGTGGTGTTCAGGTAACTACTGGAGACAGAGGCAGAACATAATTAGTGACTTCCGCTCACTGCAAAGCACTCAGACAGAGACAGGAGTGTTCTGGCAATAGGCTGTTATGTCTCAGCCAGTTCCTCTGAGCCCCATTACCAGTGGATGCCTTCCCATCAGAGTATGTGTGTGTGTAGTGTGTGTGTGTGTAGTGTGTGTGTGTGTGTGTGTGTGTGTGTGTGTGTGTGTGTGTGTGTGTGTGTGTAGTGTGTGTGTATGTAATGGGTGGGGTAATGGACTTCAGCCAATGGAGCGGATGTGGCCACACACATGATGACATGAAAACATACACACACGTTTACACAAACAACACACAGGCAAAATCCCATGGTTAAACGAAACACACACGCATGCAAACATACTGTACAGTAGTATGTAAAGGTGTGTGTGTGTGTGTGTGTGTGTGTGTGTGTGTGTGTGTGTGTGTGTGTGTGTAAAATACTTTTTGGCTCAGTGTCATAATAATAATGATGTGATGCTTTATTGAACCCTGTAGGGCAATTATCTCTTTGCTTGGCTTCCTCCCCTCCACAGAGGTCAGAGGTCATGGTCAGCCACAGAGCAGCATCACTGGAGCTGCTGGGGATTCAGTGGCTGTATTCAAAACTTTAAACACTTTATCAGCAGGACGTAGTGATTTAGGCAAAAATGTAGCAGATGTCGTACTGATTTGGAAGAAATCTCCAGTGTGCATCCGACCAGTGTATGTCGCCTACTGTGTCCCACAATGCAAAGTGCTGGTAAGGTCACCACAACCGCCCCCGGTCACTTTTGCAACAAAACCGCAGTGAATATGGTTCCTTCCAATCGTCGGATAGGTGAAAAAAAGCGCTTTCACCTTTCTCACGATGATGGAGACCCTGGCCGTTTCCCATAGCAACAACAAATATAGAGAAAGTGAAAGAGCAGGGAATTTACATGACTGTAAGAGCGATCATAAAGGCAGATTAAACCGGCGGACATGTATTGGAAATATCTGGTAAGCTCGCTTGTTCCACAACACTGTATTGTCTGATAGAAGTGCTAACCAGCTGATTACTGAGTTAGCAGCCGCTAAGCTAACGTCAGGTGACGTTATCATGATCTTGTTTTTTTATTTCTCCTCACAAAAAGTGCTCCGGGCAGTGCTTTTTCCATGCGAACAACACTATGTGAACAGCCCCTAATTAAGACTGTTGCATAACTATTAAGCCAGACTTCTTTTGAGTTAGCCACCCTGGCCAAGCTTTTGTCGCTATGGCAACAAGGAGGCCTAACTCTCAGAGTGGGAAGTTTAAATACTGCACTGTAGCTGTTTCATACAAGATGGTAAATCTTTGGTTTTTGGAAAAAGACTGAGGAAGAGAACGAGTCTCCAGAGACAGAAACAAACAATTACAGATAGAACAATCAAGATGATTTCCCAGAGAAATCATAGATCATAGATCAAGATTTAAATCTAACTCAATGTCTGATTTAAGCCTAAGACTAGGTCTATCTTGATGCAAATGACCCCCCCCATTGGCCTTGTTTGTTAATATACCTAGTTCATACAGGAAGAAAAGATAGGCCTACTCATTCTAACTGGACAGGACCAGCAGGACACTAGCAGCTTTCTTTGTCAAAGAACATTAAGATTGAATTGTACCACTGTGCATTAGGGTTATTGACTTGCTCATTAACAAAACAGAGAGGTGGAGATATGCCTGTGTGTGTGTGTGTGTGTGTGTGTGTGTGTGTGTGTGTGTGTGTGTGTGTGTGTGTGTGTGTGTGTGTGTGTGTGAGAGAGTGTGTGTGTGTGTGTGTGTGTGTGTGTGCGTGTGCATGTTGTGTCTGTACTGTGGATGAGTGTCCCCCATGTTTTCGTAACATAATATGATTCCAGGAAAAAAGGACAGAGATAAAGAACAGATACATTTACAGTTTACTTGTCAGACAGCCCCAACTCAATTTAACAATTTAATTTAATTAAACGAAGAGATGAGATAGATGCTGCTATCGAGGCTGTTCTAAACAGTAGCACTTATATTTTTTTCCCTTATGATTTCCCCCCCATTTTCTCCCCAACTGCACTTGGCCAACTTCCTCCACTGCCCCGCTCGCCACTCCACCCTCTGGCGATCCGGGGAGAGCCGCAGACCAGCACCATGCTTCCTCCTCCGAGACGTTGCCAGCCGCTTCTTTTCACATGACAGCGGGGAGCTTCGCCGGAAGGATGTAGCACGTGGGAGGATCACGCTATTCCCACCAGTTCCCTTCCGCCCCGAACAGGCGCCCCGACTGACCAGAGGAGGCGCTAGTGCAGCGACCAGGACACATAACCTTAATCCAGCTTCCCACCTGCAGACACAGCCGATCGTGCCTGTATGGACGCCCGACCAAGCTGGAAGTAACACGGGGCGCGAACCTGCGACCCTCGTGTTGGTAGGCAGGGAATCTACCACTACACCACCCTGATGCCCAATTAACAGTAGCACTTCTTTGAAATCTGAACAGCACCCTGATTTGAAGGCATTTATTAAAAGAGGAGATGTTTAGTGCTGGATTATATTCAGGAGGATACATTGGTCTCGAGTGATCGGTTAGGGAAAATGGAATCCCCCTGGGGGATTTCCCCCACGGAAATGGGTTAGAGTGGAGGCAATGTCAAATTGAGTGTAACGGGTTGACACTTCACTCTGATATCAGGCTAGCGTTCACATGGACATACTGGACTATTCTTGTGAACACTGTAAACACGACCCGGTCAACGGGGTCACACTCCTGTCTGTGCAAGCTGACTGAGGCTCACTGAAATGCCCTCCACAGTGCACTCCACAGGTCACCCCATTCACCTTGTATTGGTTTGTGGGTATAACTATTTCCAGCTGGTATGAGGAACAGGGTGGATTGTGCTGAGAAAGCAATCTACCAATCAACACCATCATTGGTAGGTAGCAAATAGGACTAGGGTTCCAAAATTTGAACTAACCCTTTACATTCCAGGCTCGAGTTCCTGGGCCTAAGTTCTTGGGTTTTTCCTTTTGGCCTTCAGTGGAAAGGGGGTTAATATCAGTATGTTTTGTCTGTGTAATGTACAGTAGGTGTGCATGTATGTCTGCCAACACATACTGACACATAATGCTCTATCTAACACCTATACATATGAACACAGCAGCAGGCTACAGGTTAGAGAAATGTGCTTTTGACTGGGAGGTTGCTGGTTTGAATCCCTGGACTGACTGGCAATATGTGGGGGGGAAGTGCCTTGCTCAAGGACAGATCAACGGAGATCCCTGGCTAAATAAAGTTTGAGAGAATATATATACTGTAAATAAATATCAAGTACATGTATCTTCTGTTGTTGGTTGCTGAAGCCTGGGGCCACTTCGGGTGGAGTTTCAGGTGCTCAAGGCAAGAGTGTGTACTGTAGTTCGCTCTGGCCAGATAGAAGCAATGTAACTGCAGCAATCAGAAGTAAGGCATTAACGCAAGAGCCAATCTCAGCGCAGGTGACTTGGTCCAGGATGGTGGCACGCCAGCGAGAAATTTGAGAATTATGGAATATTGCCCAGTTTTGAACCATTATGTTATTTGAGAAAATTACCTATAGCTATCATTTTATCATTATCATATTAATTATACACATGTGTCACAGTGACCACATCCAGCAGAGAATGAGTTTACTCTATTAAATATGGGCTACCTAGCATCGTAAACCATCCTGATCACGTGACTCACATTCTGTTTGGGTCATGTGGTTCAGTCTGGCCTCCAGCCCGCCCCCATGCAGCGATTTCCAGAAATGACAAAGGGCACATCCCAATCAGGGACCTGCCTCGTAGTTGACAAATGTACTAGGGCTGTCACTTTTTCCCAAAATAAAGTTTGAACGAACTTTAATTGCCCGAAAAGTTTTTTGGTTAATTAATTTTTATTTATTTATTTTTTTCAGGCCAGGCCACCGGGCATCAGCCCGACGTGTTAGCTTGGACGCTCACAGTCACAACACTGCCTCACAAACTTGGCTGCATCCAACTCGAGACAACTTTTCAGACCCTGGAGACAATCTTTCTCAGAAGAGACTAACGCGACAAATCTGGAGACTTTTTCTGACATGGGATTAACATTACCAGCAAGCAGCAGTTGGTTAATTTTGGTTCATAAAAAAAAAAAAAAAATCGAACAGGTCAATTATACATTCGAACATGCCCTCCTCCCCCACATTCGAAGTTGAATTCGAATTTCGAATGAAAAGTGACAGCCCTAAAATGTACCCAGCCAATCAGGGACGCTATTTGCAAAACAGTATGGCGGCTCCCCAAGCAATGGGCGATTAAAAAAAACACGATTTCAGACGGACAAGCCTGTCTTTATTGTCACACGATTACAATCAACACATGCACGGAGGGCCACAACACACACATGCTGACGGTGGCCGGTGAAATTTGTCCTCTGCATTTAACCCATCCTGGCTTTGTCCTTTCCTCCGGGGGGCAGGCCAGGAGCAGTGGTCGCTTTCTCGTACAGCGCCCGGGGACCGACTTCGGATGTTGTCGTCACTGGTCGGATGACGATGACGATCTGATCTTCTGCATGTTTTTAATGGGGGGGGGGGGGGGGTTATATACGGAGGAACCCCCCTGGGGGAGCACGGGGAGAACATGCAAACTCCACACAGACAGAAAGGCCCTTACGACGAGATACCCCACCTGGGCAGTAGGCACTGAAGATATGGGGGGGAACACAACCACAGCACCCACAGTGTCCCAGGCGAGAATCGAACTCAGGACCTTCTGACTGCGAGGCGACAGCTCTACCACTGAGCCACCGTGCCCCGTAACGTTGATTAGCGTAACGTTGATTAGCCGATCAACGTTAACGTTAGTAGAGTAAACACAGCATGACACAGTTATTGCAGAAATAGACTCAATAACAACAATGAAACAAGAACAAGAGTACGCAGCAGCTGAGCTTCATGGCAGAAAATACATTTTCGCCGTTCTTCCAGATGTGGATTTGGATTGGATTTGGCGACGCTGATTGGCTGAAGGAGTTGTCTGTCAAGGGCAAGGCAAGTACTCCCGCCCACTGAAACGGCTGCGGACGGCTTGGAGTCCAGAGCGAAACAGAAGGTGAGATCATCTTATCAGGGTGGTTTTTACCAGGCTGTGGGCGACCATGGAGTGTGACAATTTAATGGCGTGAGAGAGCATGACTGTGTGGGGGTGTGAATCAAGTCTTGGCGCGCGTGCGTACGACATGTGTGTGTGTGTGTGTGTGTGTGCGCGCACGCGCGTGTGTGTTTTAGCAATCCACTGTGGTATATAATATTCTGCTGCAGTGCATTCACACCTCAGCCCTTCACTGCAGAATCCAACCATGATGTCATCCTTTCCTTTCATCTTTTTCTCTGTCTGTTCCCCCCGCCGCTGCTTCAATCATGATGTGAAGAGAAAGGAGCGCATTGAACATCCGACGGAGCAGGGAAGGGCATCAAGAAGGGAAATGGAAACAAAGCAGAGCAGAGGAGAGGAAAAGTGCGAGTAAAGGGTTAAAGCATGTACTCGAAGGCCTTAGGCTTAGAGAATGGAAAAACCCATCTGCCTCAGTAATAACACTTTTTCTCTGCCAGCACTGATTCCTGCAGTATTAAACTTTAAAGCAACACCTGATCCCGAGCGCAGGTCCAATCCATAATTCTTACTTACGGTTTAATTGCTTATTTTCACATTTTCTGAAACTAGGGCTCATTTTCTCAAAACTCTAAACACAAAGCCACTTATACAAAATGCAAAACCCACAAATCACTGGCAAAATGAAGCGCTGCATTATCATTTGTTCTCTTTTCAGAATGCTATTTTGCAATAAAATGACGCACAACCATCAAATGAATACATGTTTCTAACTAGAAAGGTGCACTAAGTAGAGCGCAGATCTCCACCAGTATCTACATACAATTCAGGAACTTGTGGCTCATAATATACATATTCACAGTTGATAGTGCTCTGTGCCGATACAATACTAGTGATCAGCACACCTCTGTCCGCCGTGACGGCAGCCACACCGCCCCTCCCTCACTCTCGCTCGCCCACTCACTCTCTCTCTCCGCTAGCTTACCGTTAGCCAATTAGCCTGCTGCACCCTGCAGCTAAAACATGACTGGTGCCTCAAAGTGTCAAGACTGCTCTTCAACCCAACTGTGAACAAAACCTTCTGTCCTTAACTTGCAAGCTACAGCAAGTAGCTTTACAAGCATTTCCATAACAATATCTATGTTTCCAACCGACTGTTGTTGATCACTTGCTGCCCTACCGGCTGGAGGAGTCAGGAGTCACCAGTCAGACGGTCATTGTCATGAGGGTGTAAAACACTCAATAAAATAGGTTTTTCAAAAATTGTGAATCACCGCGACCACGAGAGGTCGTTGAGCATACAGGCATGCATGAATTCTTCGTCTTTCAGTTTTATTAAGATTATTTTTTGCCTTTAATTGATAGGACAGCAGGCAGACAGGAAAGGTGGGAGAGAGAGAGAGAGAGAGAGAGGGGGGTGACAGTGACATGCGGCAAAGGACCACGGGTCGGATTTGAACCCGGGTCGGCCGCGCGAAGGACTAAGCCTTTGTTGTACGAACTCTTACCAGGTGAGCAGTGCAGTCCCAGGCATACTAGTGATGCGCGGGCTACCCAAAACCCGCCGGGTAATGTGGGCTGGCCCGTGCCGCAGGCGGTCTGGGTTGGCAAATTATGAAAATATCATCATCACATTATTAAATAATTTAGAGTTAGAGCAGTGAAACACAGACTAACCCTTTATTAAGAGGTGAACTCTCTCTCACACACGTACACACAGTCAGACAGACAAGGCGAGTCTGAAGCCGACTGCACCTGCTGCACTCTCTACTATAGCCTACATGGTGGAGTAAAGAAACGCTTCAAATGAGGTAGCCTACAGTATGTGCTCTCAAAACAAACATTTTGGGAGGATTATTCGCTGTAATTATTATTTGAAGTGGCCATAAAACGAATCCCACCGCAGATTTTCAGTGTGGACTCGAGTGTGATCTATTTGTCAACTTTACAACGTGACCAATTGAGAACGCATGATGTAAAGCAGCCGTGCAAACGCATCCAGAGCAGTAAAACTGTCGTCGCACGCGCATGTGTGTGTGTCTGTGTGTGTGAGAGAGAGAAAGAGAGAGAGAGAGAGGGGAGAGAGACAGAGTTTGGACACCTTGGAGAGCCCTGCTGCGCTCACCCTGAGTCCAGAGACATATGACATTAAAGTTGGCCGTTTGCGGGCTGCTGGGTTGGGTTGGGTTCAGTATTTTAACGGTGCGGACTGGCTCCAATGACGGGTTGGGTTGGTGCGGGCGTTAAAAAACGCTGACCTGCGCATCACTAATAGATACACATACTGTAATGCAAGACATTCAGAACACCATAATGTCTCACTACCAATAACCAATTTTCAATATGCTACAGAGGTGCCATATTATGGAACACATAATATCAATGTTGCCAAACACACAACACGTGTCGAGATTAGGCTACTGTACTTGCCAGTTCTATCTTCTGAATGTCTGGATGATGGAAGCCTGATATATAACACCAGTATCGATATCTGCTCCTCCATCTGTTCACATCAATGCCTGCTGCTCAGCCTGCTACTCCAGTGCCCCAGTAGATGCCATTATCATAAACACTCACAATGTGCTACTCCGCTGAATACATTAATGCTTACTGTGCCCTTATCTGGCAACCCCCAGCCCGCTGCTCCTCTGTTTGTGTCCCAGCGGCAATCCGCAATTAGACATGGGCAAACCACAACATACTGCTCCGCCACAGAGAACCTGGCAACCTTTAAATGCTGGCTCAGAGCAACAGTGTGTGTGTGCGTGTGTGTGTCTGTGTGTGTGTGTGCGTGTGCGTGTGTGTGCGTGTGTGTGTGTGCATGCATGCATGTGTGT